>NC_090939.1:760763469-761388469 GCF_040938575.1 Ambystoma mexicanum
TGCCAAAGTAATTTTTTTCTGGATTACTACCTAGGGCAATATGGGATAATAGTTCTGTTTTTTGTCCTCAGCAAAACATTGCTAGATGTGCAATCAACCGAGGCATGTGTGCTTTCATGCTTAGAGCTGGTATGTTTTTCTGTAATAATGAGAATATTGATTCCAGTAATGATGTTTATTTTAAAGAAGATGGCATTTCTTTATCTTTTTTGGGAAATGCCATGGGGGCCGATTCATGGAACAAACGTGCACCGAAAATCTATGCGCAAGCAGGCGCAAGGTAGCGCAAGCGCAAGAAACGCAGCACACGCGCACGTGTGCGATTCAAGGAAGACGCTGCGCGTGTTTCCCGCTGTCCGTGCGCCCAATCCAGCCATGGCGCACACAGGCATACACGGCGTGCGCTACGCGCACAGCAAAAGCGCACATAGCGCGGCACACACAACCAAAGTGGGCAGAACAGTGGGCGTAACACGCGGAATGGGGAATAACGCGTGAAAAAGAAGGCGTAACTGGGGAAGTACTGCAGGGAACTACACGGAACGCCCACACGCACGCGAACAACCCGTATTCATGGATCCGAATACGGGAAACCTGTGCACGGCAAAAGATGCACACAGGCGTCAACGCGTCCGCCACACGAAGGCAGGCGGCAGCGTCCCCGCGCACAGTATAAAAGTGCAAGCAAACAACAAACACGTATATACAGCTACGATGAATGCCCCATTTGTCGCAGCACTGATCGTGGGACACCGCAGGAGGAGGAGAATAGCCAGGGCATGCATTTTCGCACCACGGACAAGCCTTTTTGGGATGCCTGACGACCAGGTCTATGGCAGGTATAGGTTTCCACCCCACATCATCCTAGACCTGATCAGGGAGTGGGAAGATGACCTTACATCCCCCAACCTTTGCTCCCAAGCATTGAGCCCCTTGGAGAAGCTGCTCAATGTCCTGCATTTTTTGGCCACTGGGTCATTTCAGCGGACTACTGCCATAGTGGGGGGGGTCTCACAGGCCACGCAGTCATGCTGCCTACACCAGGTACTGGCAATCATGACAGCGTGCCCCTCAGTCCGCAGGCACATATACATGCCCAGAACACCCGCAGAAAGGCAGGCCTTTGTCCTGGATTTTTTCAGGGTGGCACACTTCCCCAAAGTGCTCGGTGCCATAGATTGCACCCATGTGGCCCTACGTCCACCTAGGGCCACTGAGCACATCTACCGAAAGCGCAAGCACTGGCATTCCATCAATGTACAGGTGGTATGCGATGCAAAGGGAATCATCACCTCTGTCTATGCAAACTACCCTGGCTCCACCCATGACAGTTTCATATACAGAATGTCCGCCCTGAGCCGGGCCCTGGAAGCTGGGCAGCATGGCGACACATGGCTCCTAGGTGAGTACAAATGCCCTTGCACATGCATGCATGCCACACACACACACACACAAATAAACAAACCCCAATAATCACAACCATTTACACCTCCCCAGGGGACAGTGCCTACCCTCTGAGCAACCACATGATGACGCCAATCCGGAACCCCACCACACCACCCCAGGTAAGATACAACGCCGCCCATATTGCAACCAGGGCCATAGTGGAGCGCACATTCGGAGTGCTCAAGTCACGTTTCCGCTCCCTTGACCGCTCTGGCGGGCAGCTACTCTATGCACCACCAGTAGTGTGCAGGATCATTGTGGCAGCATGTGTCCTGCACAATGTTGCAACACGGCAGGGCGTCCCGGTGGACATGGTGGTGCCCCCACATCCCCAACCACAGGCACAGGTGCTGCCCATGGGAGGGGACAGGGCACGTGGCGAGGAAGCCCGGACCCAGCTTGTGGCCACATTTTTCACCTAAACTCCCACCCCTGCGGAGTGCACACAGGCCTGGCACATACCAGGTGACAATCGATGATGACAAAGAGACAGTCAACTGTCACAACCCTACCACCCTGAGATAGTTGCCATGGAAGTGCCACTTTGTCTGCATCCCTAGCTACTTAAACACAAGCTATCCTGTGTGACCAAAAGGCACACATATGACATGACATGATATGGCCTATACACAAGTATTTCAAGGTGCGATGAGGCAGGGAGGGGGGAACAAGGGAAGACAGACAACGGTACTACTAGGTCACGTGTCATTTAGATTGTGCAAGTGCAGTGGTAGGGGGAAGGGAAAAGTGCAAGGGGAAGGGGAGGGGGGAGTGCAGTACAGGGTAAGTAGACCCAAAAACAAATACATAGGCCAGCTGGTGGCAACTGCAAAGGTAAGTGCAGACAAGTGCTGGGAAGGGGGGGCTGTAGGGATAGAGAGACAGTACCGCAGTGCAGGGGTTGCCAGGGAGGCAGTGCAAGTGGAGAGTGGCTGGGCCAGGGACCGAGGTCGGTGAGAGTGGCCCAGTTGCAGATCCAGTGCAGTTACAGTGAAGAATTTTGCAAGGGAGAGGCAGAGAGAAAGCAGAAGCAAAGAGGAAGGTCTTGAGGTGCTTCCCGAATCGGAGATGGTTCTCCTCAAGTTCCAGTGAGGTAGGAAGGCTGTTCCAGAGGGAGGGCCCTGCCGCAGAGAGAGATCTACCCCCAGCTAGTTGCTTTAAGAAGCAGATGACCCTGACATGCAAGGTGTGAATCACACACACCTGCAAAACAGGCCATGGCCATCACTGTTATGTCACTCAAACCCTCCCAAACCACAACATGACATGGCAAGCAATACCCATACACCAACAAAGTAACAATAAGGTACACATTGCCATGTCCAAAATGTACAGTGGCATCAGACAATGATGCCTGACCTGGAATCAGATGAAATGACTGACCAACAACCTCCCACCCAAAATAAGTAATTTCCAAATGCATTACAAGAGTTGTAGACGTAACATAACAATGAATGCCTGTCTACATGCACATTGTGCATTGCAAAATCAACACTGCAGCTTCTGTGTGCTGTGTCCTACTCCTGCAACACACTGCTCAGCGCACAGCACAGTGAACAGCCATTGTGTGATGCACACCCTGAGCATCACATCTAAGTGACAGACCACATCAAAAAGCAAATTAGGCATGTACAGGATCCATAATTGGTCACAGAACATGTGCTGCAGGGACACAGTGGGCACCAGAAGGCAAACAGTGTACACGTGGATATGCAAGGGTGGTAGTACATGCAGTGCATCAGAGTGCAAGTGTGTGGGTCAGCAAGGACATGCACTCAACATATGCATGTGCAATCAAGTGACCATCAGTGTTCTCTACACATCACATGTGAACATTCACCATGTGTACACCCCAGCATGTCAACCCACAACTATCCCCTCGCACCTGAAAGGTAAACACAACACATGAACAGGCATTGATCAGCAGAACACAACATGTACATAGGATACCACCATTACAATGTCAGGGTTCCCATCACACTGCAGGACAAGGCAACTACCAACAACAACCCCCCCCCTCCCTCACAAATGACCATGACCCACTGAACAACTGCACCTGGGTCATGGAGCCTTCAACCCTCAATTCCACCTGGCCACAGGATCACCTTTACCCTTCGTCACCATCTCCCACCTTGTGTGCAAAAAGGTGCCTGCACCCTCAGAATCCACACTCATTTCCAAAATCCCAAAATCCATGGCATAAAAACGAACCAGAACACCCTCCAGTAGATGACTTGACGTAGCAGTACCTCACAAAGACCAAGTACTACCACAATGATGCAACAACCAAGGTAACACAGTAAAACAATGTCACAACAGGATGTGAACCATGTGTGGTACATAACATAGAATGATGCACCATGAACGGATGTGTACCGTCACAGGTCCCGTGTACAGGCGCGGGAGTGTCACGAAACAACCACCCCCACCATGTCCCGGGTGCCTGCAAGGTCAAACTCACACAGGCCCCTGAGACCCTGGTGGGGAAGGAGGTTCAGGGATATGCAGTCGGGACAGGTGTTGGCACACTGGATAACTGGAATGAGTGGCAGGAGAGGGGAGGAGGAATGACACATGAAAGTAGGGAATGCACGAAAATGTACTACCTGCATGAACAGATACACAATCCAAACAAACTTGGACATCATTGTCATGGCCTTCAGTAGTCCAGGCTTAGGAGTGGCACGAACCGACCACCCCCTCTAGGGTTTTGGCGCCTGCAGGTTTGGGGCTTACAGAGGCATCCGCAACCCCAGCGGGGAAAGAGAGTTAGGGAACGTTGCTTGGATAGGTACGGGAAGCAGGAACACCGGGTAGAGGGTACAGGGTTCAAAATTGCATAGGATTCCGGGTGATTAGGGGGAAGAAAACATACAAAATTGAATTACACATACATCCATGCATTAGTGCACCCCCCAGCAAGCCTTTGCAGAGCAGTTTGAAAGAAAAACAACAAGACACTTAGCTCTGGTTTTGAGTACTGGCCTCCTGCCTGCGCACTCTCAGGTCCGGTTACAGGAGCACTGCAATGCTGCAAAGAGAGCCACAGTCAACAACCTGTACGTGCCAATTACACAAAAACACACCACCAAACATGCCCTATAGCAACAAACTACTCTACAAACAGACAATCTGGTGTAGATGCTTCGTACCCATATATAACATTACCCCTGTTATGGGTCATACACAGTCAATGCAGTAAGTCAGCCGCCGGTGGGTGCGTGGCAAATGGAACATCCAATGTGTCACAATTCACACAACATGCAATGTTCCCTGTGTAAGCAGACATACCCATATAGCAAGCCATGACTTCAGAGCAAGTTGTGTACCACCATGACCGAAACAAAGTTGGCAGTGCATTTATCATAATGTACATGGAAATGAAATGCACTGCACCCGAGTATGTCCCTTGCTGTATGTCCCTGTGAGCTGGCCCTTTCCATGTCTCGGAAAGCTACATGGTTGATACAAGTGCCTCGATGGACCTTGGTGTACCGGAGCGTATGTGCCACTGCCCCTGCAGGTGTCCCAGACAACCTTACAATCAACAGCCACCAGTCCACCAACACATCTGAGCTGCACTGAGTGCTTCAACACCAATATTCGTCCAAGCTCACCCTCAGTGCTGTGACTAAGCCTGAATGTGCAACTGGCCTGGTGCAAGCTTTGCTGTGTTGTGGCCCCCCTGTGCTGCTCACCTTGCCTGGAGTTCCTTGGAACACGTCAGCAGTTCTAGGATGTAGGTCTGCAATCCCTGTGCCTCTGCTTGTGCACACATGTGCATGTGGGCACCAACAAACGTGTCCAGAATTCCGTCGTCCAATGGGCCATGTCTGCTGGCAAAGGTGCTCTGGAGGCTCATCCCCCTGCAGAAAGGGCATGAAACACATGATTAATACTTCAAAGTCATCTGTGTGTGTCTCTTCAGGTATCTCATTACTTGACCATGTCAGAGAGTCACATCATAAATCACACCATCAGTCCGTCTTTCACATCCAAAGTGTGGAACACTATCTACAGCATGAATTGCAACAAGCACGTGTACAGTAAAGATAAGAAATATACTACACAATGCATAGCAATGAATGTACACATTAATCATGAAACACCCCATCTAGCAAAAGCTGAACAGTGGACAATAACACCAAAATCATCCCCCCTAGGGGTGTAAACACAAGTCACACAGCACCAGACATGCCACAGATATGACAGTCCAAAGCCCTTGTGTAAAAGGTTGTGACACCGAACCATCCTTGCGAGCCCATGGATAAGGGAGGCAGGAGTGGCATATGTGAGTCAAGGACCCCAAGCAGCAAACACATACACAAGCCAAGCCTGAAGGGCCCAGCTGGAACAGACAGTGGATGCCTTCAAAAGCCACAAAGCACCGCACCGTCACATGAAAGCACAATAGACAAGCAATTTTAAACTATATTATCTAATTACACTAACTATGGAAAACCTACATTACCTAATTAAACTAACTATCAAACAGAAACTTAACTAACTAAACTAAAAGAAAAATCAAAAATGGCCACATACGACCCGGGGGGGAGGGGAGGCACCCAGGAGGGGGAGGTACAGGGTGCTGCTCAACATCCACATGCGATGATGCTGAACCAAAAAAAAACCCTCCATGGGCTCAACGCCTGCACATCCCGACCTATATGGGAGATAGATGGTTGTCCGAGTCTGGCTCATCCTGTAAAGGAGGATGTGGCACAGTAGCCTGGCCACGCCTAGCCGCAGCTTGCCCCTCGTCGGCAGCAAGTCTGCCGGACGGGTGAGCCTGGTTCTGTGTGGCGCTGTGACGTAGGTCTGCATGCAGAACCTCACGTGATACACGTGCTTCCTCTTGCAAGGTAGCACGTGTAACACGGAGTTCCTCCTGCAAGGCCTGGCTGGACAACCGCTGCTCCTCCCGGCAAGCCTGTAGTTCAGCCGAGATGGTACGCTCAAGCTGTGCAAACCTCTCCTCTGCCTGCTGCCTCTGGGACATCATAAGGACACCCAGAGTGGATCTGAGGGAAGCATACTCCTCCCTCAGGGTATGCATGTGCGCCTCTGCGTGAGCAGCAATTGCTTGACGCAGAGACGACATTTCAGCCTGGCGTGCCCTGTCTGAGGCCACCATGCCCAGCCTGAGCGAGCGGGCCGTGGACCGTGCTGCCTGCTGCTGGAGAAGCACCTGCCTAGCAGGGGGAGCACAGATCAGGCCGCACGCTCCATGCTCTAAGCGATGTTCTCCATTGCTGCCCCCTGCCGTTCTGAATTGGCAGTCATGTCTTGCTCCCACTCAGTATACTGCGGTTGCGCGCGGCGACCGCGTTGCCGGGCTTGACCCCTGCGGGACCCAAGGACCGGGGGTCCTCGCTGTGTTGGCACCGCCCGCAGCTGCACGACTACATGCCCCCGTCGACGTGATGTCCCAGGCACATCAGTGACTGGTGTGGAGGGTGACCCTGCGTCCCGATCCACCACGGGCGGAGGAACCAAGACTGTCTGATCCCTCAGTGCAGGTGTCGCAGACAGAGGAGTGTCCACATCAGAATCACTCACCCCTGACACATGGACTTGATGCTCATCCAACTCAACATGGACGTCAGAGTCGTCATCAAGGCTGGACTCATAGGCAGCCAGAGACAAGATGGACTGTAGCACTTGGGGGTTTTCGTGGCCTACCACCCCACGACCCCCACTAGTGCCGGGTTGATGTAGTGGTAACAACCCTGTGTCTGGCATGACAACACCATCCTCCGCCTCCATTGCGTCATCACGTGAAAAATAGAGAGAAAAAAGGTCACTTCACATGTCAGAAGCACACAACACACACACACACCGACAGAAAACGCATCAGGCAGACATGTGACACACAACATATAACCTGGCATGCATGCTGGGTCAACTTTGAATTGCTTCTGTGATCAGACCTGTTGAAAGGTGGCAGTTTCCATGGAAGTGGGTCTATGCAGTGCAGAAAATGTGTACGCCACTCACTATCTACATGTACAAGGACTCCATGGTGTGTGCCAGGAAATGTGAAGGCAGTGCAATGTCAAATTCAGACATCACGTGCATTGTGCATTCAATGTGTACCATATCTAGAAGCCAAAGCAGGGATGCCTAGCATGGTATCAAAAGGCTGACCATACACCTGTGTATTGACAGGCAGTGTTGACTGGCATCAACAGCTTAATGTGATTCAAGTGACAACACTGCAAATGATGCTGGGACAGTAAGCAGGGCACATGATGAAAACTCTGGATTCCGCCCATGTGTGAAGAAGACACAACAACAGTTGGACAGAGTCATTGGCCATTGAACAGGCTGAGGCCTGTGAGCCACACAGATTGTCAGACCCTAAACATGTGTGCAACACAGGACTGAGCCACAGTTGACATGGGAAGGCTGATGAGATGGCAGGCAATGTATGTAACCAAGGACTTGTATTACAGTGATCATCCAGTCAAGGACACATAGGGGCATGCGTGCAATGCACATGGAGCATGAATGGGCACTCATGTCCCTGCGGGACATCTGACCTATGCACAGTACAAGTGAGATACCCTGCATCAAGTACTAAGGCTGTACCACACGGCATATGTTTGGCAGATTCCACGCTGGAAGTTAGCATCTACACAGGACGCATGAACAAGAAAGTACACATTGGCAAGATTGAAGAACACCAGTGCAAAGGTGGAACTGGGGTGCAGAGTGGCGGAGGAGGGGCAAGGGAGCATGCCTACATGGAGTCCCCGCATGCAGGCAGAGGAGACATGCATGACGTAAGCATTGCATTACTTACACATCAGAACCATGTACACGTCACATGTAGTGGCAATCATGCACAACACATCCCACAAGTGAAACACACACGTCCTCAACAAACACGCATAAACACTCACTGGACTGGGCATCAAAGTCCAGCATCTCTCCCACTCCTTCGACCAATTCAAGTGGTATGAACTCCGCAACGAGTGCCTCATGCGGAGTGAGCTCTTCCTCCTCTGGTGCAGGCCCACCGCCAGTCACCAGAGTCAAGTTGTAATTACAGGCACGCTTAGCCTTAGTGCTGCGTTTGATGTCATTCCAACGCTTTTTGCACTCTTGCGCCGTGCGCACCTCATGGCCGAATGAACTGACATGTTCCGCAACATGCTTCCAGTGGGTGTCACGTTGGGCAGCCGTAGTCTGACTATTGGCACCCACTAGCATGTCACGGCTCTGGCCCCGCACGTAGTACACGAGGAAGTCCAGTTCCTGCTTGCAGAAAGGCTTCTTCCTCGACGTGCAGGAGGTCGTGGCTGTGTGTGGGGTCCCAGCCTGTGCTGCAGGTGCAACCTTCCTCCTCTTGGACTGTGGCGCAGACCCTGGCTGGCTAATGCTGCGCTGACCAGTATGGCCAGTGGGTTTGGTGGATTGAGCCAAGGGAGTGGCAGGTGGAGGGATGACCAAAGGCCTGACTTGTGTCAGTGGCAGCTGGGTGCCCACTAATGGACCCTGCGCAGCAACATCAGCTGTGGCAGGGTCATTGACCGCAACGGTCCTGGTTGGCAGACTCACAACCGGGGTGCTGTTGGGTGCATCTGCCCCTGCACTTGCCAACACCCGGCTGTTCGGGGCAGCAGATGACATGACTGCCCCAGGGACACGTGTCTTGGTCTGAGCAGCCCGGCCTGCCCCTATGGTTTCCCTCCTGGCCTGTTGGAGATCTACCAAGGGCTCCTCAAGTGCCAACGCAGCCTGCGCTGGCAGACCCTGAGCCTGGGTGGCGGTGTCCACAGCTGCACCTGCAGCTACCACTACCCTTGGGCCCGTGGCAGTCGATGGAACGGACTGCTGGGTCACACGGGTGCCAGTGCCAGATGCAGAAGCTGCATCCCCCTGAACCACAGGGGGTGGTGGCATGACTGCACCGACACATGGCACAACATTGTGCTCAAGTGGTGCACCCCTGCCTCTTCCCCCTCTGTGGCCGCCCTGGACACCCTGGAGTCCCCCTACTCCCTGGTCACCACGGCCACGTCCCCGACCACGCCCGCCATGAGGAGGACGCCCAGCTGAGGCCCCCCTCACCTTTGGTGGCCTCCCAACCATGGCACAGATGTAGTAGTGCCGGCACAGATGGAGTGGTGCCAATGGGAGGTGTACACCACAATTGACCTGGGCAATTGGGGTGAAGGGCGTGGGAAGCAAGATGTTAACAGCCCCCCTGCACCTGCAAGGCTGTATGTGACCCCGGTGATGTAGTGACAGGTCACGCAACGCTCAGGCACCCCAAAACTGCAGTAAAACCGTGCACGCAACCCTGCAGCCTACGTGCGTGGATTCAACCTCCCGCAGTACGCGGTGGCACCCAGTAACACGAATAATGCGTACGCGTGGGACATGCAGGCTACTATGACATCGAAAATGGGTGCGATACACAGGGGCACCCGCAGTGGGAAAAAGAGCGTGTGCGACTCACCGTCTGCCTAGCGCGATGCAGAAAAACACGCGTAGCCAATACCCCCGCCAAAAGAAGAGATACGTCCTTGATAGCTGTGAAGTTGTGATGGCGCGCGAAACAACAGGAAGCAGCAACACCCGCTCACCTTTAACCCGTGCTGAGGGAAACGCCCGCGCGCGTCACGTCACTTACGCGCATGGGCCCTTTCCTCGGATTACACGCGGACGTGCAGTTTTTCACGCACGCTGAAAAGCCCATGCACGCCTGTGCGCGTCACGTCACAGGGGCGCTTGCGCTTGAGGGGCCTTCTGTCCAATGAAATTGCGCTAAGGGCCTTTCCTCGAATTACATGCTGACGTGTAGAATTTTCACATGCCAAATCACTCCGTATCAAGCTGGCCACGCGTAAGCACACGGAAGACCACGCTCCTGCCCAGAAGGCCGAATTACTGCCCCCCAGAGCCCCGAGCATGCTGCCACCTGCCATCTGCTGCTGCCTGACTGCCTGCTGCCTATGTGCCCTGCCATTTGCTGCCTGCACATCAGCCAGGGGTGCTGTTGCTGTGACCACCCCTGCTGGAACTGAAGACTCCCGACTGGGATTCCATCGCTCCACAGCCCAGCCCCAGGACCCAGTTGCCCAACCACTCCTGCCTCTGGGGTTGTCATGTCAGGCACTGCAACATCTGGCACCACTAACAACCCCCGGCCAGAGAGGCAGAGGGGCACCAGCTTCAGTGCCAGGGAAGTTGGTGTCCTGGTGGAGCAAGTCCTGGGGCAGTATGATGCCCTCTTCGGAACTTCCCGCGCCGACAAGGAAGGACGGACTCGGATCTGGACTGACATCGTGACTGCCATCAACGCGGAGGGGGTGGCAGTCCACGACTTACTTCATGTCAAGAAGCGCTGGGAGGACTTCAGGTCAAGGACCCTGAACAAGGCCCGGCGCCTCTTGTAGGCAGCGGATGCTAAGGGGCGCCGGGGCCACTTGTCGGAAGATCAGATGAGGGTCCTGGAACGCATATCCCCAGCGCTCCACGTCCAGGTCCTTGAGAGGCAGACCCGTCTGGAGTCGAGCGGTAAGTGTACATGCATCATGATTGTGAGCTGTGCGTGTGGTGATGTTTCAGTAGTGTGCAGGTTGCACATCTGTTTATATGGGGTCGAGTATGGGTGGGGGTGTACAGGGCCGTGAGGCTATAACATGCGAGGGCTAAAATGTGTGAGACATGGAGGGTGCTTGTGTGTGTAGGCTTGCATGCCAAATGCAGTTGTGTGGGCACACATGTTTGGATGAATGTGTATGTAAGTAGACATGTTCGTGATGTCACGCATGTATGTTGTTTTCAGCTGCATGTATCAGCACTGTGTACATGTGCATTTGTGTGTATTTGACAAGGGTGCAACAGTGATGCAACATGGATGCATGTGACAGCGGGATGTGGAAGCCTGATTGGCAGATGTGACATGGATGCCCATCTGAAAACTGCGACACTTGGCAGAGGTGTACACATGCATGCAAGTGTGGTGGTGTGTGTACATGTGTAGTGCACTTCCTGTGTTGCATGTGATGTCTGGCTCAGCTTTGCCTGCTCATGCTGTTGTATGTGTATGGATGGTGCTGGCAGTTGCGATATGGCTGTGGTATGGCTCATGTGTGCGAGTTGAAATGATATGTGTGTTGGGGATTGTGATGGCATGTCTGAGGTTTGCCAATGCCACTTATGTACAACTGTTATGTGTGTATGTGTCCATTGTACAGTGCCCTGATGCCTGTGTTTTATTTCTCCCTGTCTGCAGCGTCAACTGATGAAGAGGGCGGAGAAGGTGCTGTGGAGCACAGCGGCGGGAAACCCACCACCAGCCGGAGACGCAAGGCCCGGCTCCCCTCCCATGTTATGATCTCGTCGGGGAGTGAGGAGTCCGGTGCCGCATCCCAAGCGGCAGCTGCCGAGGGGAGGTCCAAGAGGCGGAGGTTGGAGTTGGACTCCTCGGCAGCAGAAGGGGCAGCTGGGACCCCACAGGGCCCAAGGGGGGAAGATGGCACGGAGTCATCCAGGTTGGTGGGGTGTTTGGTGGAGGAGGAGGCCGTGCAAGCAACAGAGATGGGGTCTGGAGGTGGGGATCCGACTGGTGCTAGTGGTGCAGTGCAGGACCAGGGACAGGAGGCAGCACAGGCCACCGCAGAGGTGCCTGTGTGCAATCCTGTCCCTGATCCTGTCCCTGCATCATCTTGCACCAGCAGGGATGCCTACGTCCAGACCCGTTTTCAGGCAGGGGATGAGCTCACGACAACTGGCCTTCCTCTGCCTGCGGACGTGGCTATCCGGGTCCGGGTTGAGCCTGCCCTGAGTGGTGTGGCGTTGCGTCAACGGGCCATGCGAGGTGACCTGCAGTCTTTTCATGAGGAGACTGCACGTCATATCGAATGGCTCGTTGACCGCGTCGGCCTACTGGGACAGGTCACCCAGGCCGGATTCATCCGTTTGATGGGGCTTGGTGCGACCCCCTCCTCAACTGAACCCCCTATGCGCCAGTCATCCTCAGTGCCATCTTCCCACCCATCAGTCACCTGGGTGCCCTGTGGAGCTGCCTCTGACGGTGCGGCCAGGCTGGTGGAGGAGGCATCCCTGCCACAGTCGGGAGTCGGACGTCCAGCAGGGGTGGCCACATCAACGACTGCACCCCAGCCAGCGGAGGATGTGCAGGCAGCAGGAGGCAGTGCATGGGCAGAGGCACAGCAGCAACATGGTGGGAGCCATGAAGGCTCGGGGCCTTCAACATCGGAGGGGCAGGCATCGGCCGGAGGGCAGGAGGAACCCTCTACAAAAAGTGTCTTCCGTGTGGCAGCGGTTGGGCCACGCCATAGATGCGGAGCGGCAGCGGGCGGAAGCGGCACGGCTCACGATGGTCAGGGCGGAGAACTCCATGCGGAGGGCCCTGAGGCGGGCCGAGTGCCTCGAGGCAATCCGCAGGGGGTTGGAGTTGGACACGTCTACGGCCCTGCGGACCCTCGGGGCCATGGATGAGGACCGCCTCCGGGACATTGAGCAGGAGTTTGATGATGCCCTGGCCCGGGACATCCAAAAGTGAGCCGTCAGACTAGCCCGCTGCCCTCGTACATAGTTATGTAGTTAGTGTTAGGTTTCCTTTGATTTTGAATTTTTTTTGGACCTTTTGGACAATGGGCCACATTTTTGTATATAGTTTTTTTTTATTAGTTAGTGTTGTTAGATAGGTTTCATTTCTTTTTTTGGGATAATGGACCCTGGCATCTGTACATAGTTCACTGTTGGATTTTCTTTTTCTTTTACAATTTACCCATGGAGCAATGGCTTTCAATTATAATTTTCCATTGGATTTTCTTTTGTGGACTGTGACTTTGGACACCATTCCTTTGGATTATGATTTTTGGTTTTTGCTTTTTTTCACGCACATGCTTCTTTTCATTTTTTTACATTGCCATTTCTGTTTGTTTATTTTTGATTCAAATTATGTTTCCTTTAATACATATTTTTTGATCAAACTTCAATGTGTAGTATCATCTCATTGGTTTCATGCATATCATGATATGGGTTTTGAGATTCACTGACACCCATTGGGTGTATGTGAGGGACATGTGTTTGTTTCCAAACTTGCAATTGGTGTTCTATCATGTTATTGCCATTTCTAAGTGGGTGGATGCAATACTCGGGTGGGTGTTTTGCATTTGGAGGCTGACCATAGGGACCAGGGATCTAGATTGTGATGATATGTTGGCTGGGGAACATGAGTTGGGGCCTGCTGGCAGGTGCCCCACAGTGCTGGGGGGTGGGGTGCAGGGGAACATGAGTTGAACATGAGTGGGGGCCTGCTGGCAGGTGCCCCACAGTGATGGGGGGTGGGGGTGCAGGGGAACATGCGTTGGACATGAGTGGGGGCCTGCTGGCAGGTGCCCCACAGTGCTGGGGGTTGGGGGTGCAGGGGAACATGAGTTGGACATGAGTGGGGGCCTGCTGGCAGGTGCCCCACAGTGCTGGGGGGTGGGGGTGCAGCGGAACATGAGTTGGACATGAGTGGGGGCCTGCTGGCAGGTGCCCCACAGTGCTGGGGGGTGGGGGTGCAGGGGAACACGAGTTGGACATGAGTTGGGGCCTGCTGGCAGGTGCCCCTGCACTGCTGGGGGATGGGGGTGATAGGGGACATGAGTGGGGGCCTGCTGGAGGCTGCCCCTGCACTGCTGGGGGTGGGGGTGATAGGGGACATGAGTGGGGGCCTGGTGGAGGCTGCCCCTGCACTGCTGGGGGGTGGGGGTGATGGGAGACATGAGTGAGGGCCTGGTGGAGGCTGCCCCTGCACTGCTGGGAGGTGGGGGTGGTGGGAGACATGGGTGGGGGCCTGGTGGAGGCTGCCCCTGGTGGCTGGGGGGTGGGGGTGATAGGGGACATGAGTGGGGGCCTGGTGGAGGCTGCCCCTGCACTGCTGGGGGGTGGGGGTGGTGGGAGACATGGGTGGGGGCCGGTGGAGGCTGCCCCTGGTGGCTGGGGGGTGGGGGTGATAGGGGACATGAGTGGGGGCCTGGTGGAGGCTGCCCCTGCACTGCTGGGGGGAGGGGGTGATAGGGGACATGAGTGGGGGCCTGGTGGAGGCTGCCCCTGCACTGCTGGGGGGTGGGGGTGGTGGGAGACATGGGTTGGGGCCTGGTGGAGGCTGCCCCTGGTGGCTGGGGGTGGGGGTGGGGGTGGTGGGAGACATGAGTGGGGGCCTGGTGGAGGCTGCCCCTGCACTGCTGGGGGGTGGGGGTGATGGGAGACATGAGTGGGGGCCTGATGGAGGCTGCCCCTGCACTGCTGGGGGGTGGGGGTGGTGGGAGACATGGGTGGGGGCCTGGTGGAGGCTGCCCCTGGTGGCTGGGGGGTGGGGGTGATAGGGGACATGAGTGGGGGCCTGGTGGAGGCTGCCCCTGCACTGCTGGGGGGTGGGGGTGGTGGGAGACATGGGTGGGGGCCTGGTGGAGGCTGCCCCTGGTGGCTGGGGGGTGGGGGTGGTGGGAGACATGAGTGGGGGCCTGGTGGAGACTGCCCCTGCACTGCTGGGGGGTGGGGGTGATGGGAGACATGAGTGGGGGCCTGGTGGAGGCTGCCCCTGCACTGCTGGGAGGTGGGGGTGGTGGGAGACATGGGTGGGGGCCTGGTGGAGGCTGCCCCTGGTGGCTGGGGGCGGGGGTGATAGGGGACATGAGTGGGGGCCTGGTGGAGGCTGCCCCTGCACTGCTGGAGGGTGGGGGTGGTGGGAGACATGGGTGGGGGCCTGGTGGAGGCTGCCCCTGGTGGCAGGGGGGTGGGGGTGATAGGGGACATGAGTGGGGGCCTGGTGGAGGCTGCCCCTGCCCTGCTGGGGGGTGGGGGTGGTGGGAGACATGGGTGGGGGCCTGGTGGAGGCTGCCCCTGCACTGCTGGGGGTGGGGGTGATATGGGACATGAGTGGGGGCCTGGTGGAGGCTGCCCCTGCACTGCTGGGGGTGGGGATGATAGGGGACATGAGTGGGAGCCTGGCGGAGGCTGCCCCTGCACTGCTGGGGGGTGGGGGTGGTGGGATACATGGATGGGGGCCTGGTGGAGGCTGCCCCTGGTGGTTGGGGGGTGGGGGTGGTGGGAGACATGAGTGGGGGCCTGGTGGAGGGTGCCCCTGGTGGCTGGGGGGTGGGGGTGATAGGGGACATGGGTGGGGGCCTGGTGGAGGCTGCCCCTGGTAGCTGGGGGTTGGGGGTGGTGGGAGACATGGGTGGGGGCCTGGTGGAGGGTGCCCCACAGTGCTGGGGGGTGGGGGTGCAGGGGAACATGAGTTGGACAAGATTTGGGGCCTGCTGGCAGGTGCCCCACAGTGCTGGGGGGTGGGAGTGATGGGAGACATGAGTGGGGGCCTGGTGGAGGCTGCCCCTGGTGGCTGGGGGGTGGGGGTGATAGGGGACATGAGTGGGGGCCTGGTGGAGGCTGCTCCTGCACTGCTGGGGGGTGGGGGTGGTGGTAGACATGGGTGGGGGCCTGGTGGAGGCTGCCCCTGCACTGCTGGGGGGTGCGGGTGGTGGGAGACATGGGTGGGGGCCTGTTGGAGGCTGCCCCTGCACTGCTGGGGGGTGAGGGTGGTGGGAGACATGGGTGGGGGCCTGGTGGAGGCTGCCCCTGCACTGCTTGGGGGTGGGGGTGGTGGGAGACATGTGTGGGGGCCTGGTGGAGGCTGCCCCTGGTGGCTGGGGGGTGGGGGTGATAGGGGACATGAGTGGTGGCCTGGTGGAGGCTGCCCCTGCACTGCTGGGGGGTGGGGGTGGTGGGAGACATGGGTGGGGGCCTGGTGGAGGCTGCCCCTGGTGGCTGGGGGGTGGGGGTGATAGGGGACATGAGTGGGGGCCTGGTGGAGGCTGCCCCTGCACTGCTGGGGGGTGGGGGTGGTGGTAGACATGGGTGGGGGCCTGGTGGAGGCTGCCCCTGCACTGCTGGGGGGTGGGGGTGGTGGGAGACATGGGTGGGGGCCTGGTGGAGGCTGCCCCTGCACTGCTGGGGGGTGGGGGTGGTGGGAGACATGGGTGGGGGCCTGGTGGAGGCTGCCCCTGGTGGCTGGGGGGTGGGGGTGATGGGGGACTTGAGTGGGGGCCTGGCGGAGGCTGCCCCTTCACTGCTGGGGGGTGGTGGTGGTGGTAGATATGGGTGGGGGCCTGGTTGAGGCTGCCCCTGCACTGCTGGGGGGTGGGGGCCTGGTGGAGGGTGCACCACAGTGCTGGGGGGTGGGGGTGCAAGGGAACATGAGTTGGACATGAGTTGTGGCCTGCTGGCAGGTGCCCCACAGTGCTGGGGGTGGGGGTGATGGGAGACATGAGTGGGGGCCTGGTGGAGGATTCCCCTGCACTGCTGGGGGGTGGTGGTGATAGGGGACATGAGTGGGGCCTGGTGGAGGCTGCCCCTAGTGGCTGGGGGTGGGGGTGGTGGGAGACATGGGTGGGGGCCTGGTGGAGGCTGCCCCTGGTGGCTGGGGGTGGGGGTGATAGGGGACATGAGCGGGGCCTGGTGGAGGCTGCCCCTGCACTGCTGGGGGGTGGTGGTGGTGGGAGACATTCGTGGGGGCCTGGTGGAGGCTGCCCCTGCACTGCTGGGGGGTTGGGGTGGTGGTAGACATGGGTGGGGGCCTGGTGGAGGCTGCCCCTGCACTGCTGGGGGTGGTGGGAGACATGGGTGGGGGCCTGGTGGAGGCTGCCCCTGCACTGCTGGGGGGTGGGGGTGGTGGGAGACATGGGTGGGGGCCTGGTGGAGGCTGCCCCTGGTGGCTGGGGGGTGGGGGTGATAGGGGACATGAGTGGGGGCCTGGTGGAGGCTGCCCCTGCACTGCTGGGGGTGGGGGTGGTGGGAGACATGGGTGGGGGCCTGGTGGAGGCTGCCCCTGGTCGCTGGGGGGTGGGGGTGATAGGGGACATGAGTGGGGGCCTGGTGGAGGCTGCCCCTGCACTGCTGGGGGGTGGGGGTGGTGGGAGACATGGGTGGGGGCCTGGTGGAGGCTGCCCCTGCACTTCTGGGGGGTGGGGGTGGTGGGAGACATGGGTGGGGGCCTGGTGGAGGCTGCCCCTGGTGGCTGGGGGTGGGGGTGATAGGGGACATGAGTGGGGGCCTGGTGGAGGCTGCCCCTGCACTGCTGGGGGGTGGGGGTGGTGGGAGACATGGGTGGGGGCCTGGTGGAGGCTGCCCCTGGTGGCTGGGGGGTGGGGGTGGTGGGAGACATGAGTGGGGGCCTGGTGGAGGCTGCCCCTGCACTGCTGGGGGGTGGGGGTGGTGGGAGACATGGGTGGGAGCCTGGTGGAGGGTGCACCACAGTGCTGGGGGCTGGGGGTGCAGGGGAACATGAGTTGGACATGAGTTGGGGCCTGCTGGCAGGTGCCCCACAGTGCTGGGGGGTGGGGGTGATGGGAGACATGAGTGGGGGCCTGGTGGAGGCTGCCCCTGCCCTGCTGGGGGGTGGGGGTGGTGGGAGACATGGGTGGGGGCCTGGTGGAGGATGCCCCTGCACTGCTGGGGGGTGGGGGTGATATGGGACATGAGTGGGGGCCTGGTGGAGGCTGCCCCTGCACTGCTGGGGGTGGGGGTGATAGGGGCCATGAGTGGGGGCCTGGTGGAGGCTGCCCCTGGTGGCTGGGGGGTGGGGGTGGTGGGAGACATGAGTGGGGACCTGGTGGAGGCTGCCCCTGCACTGCTGGGGGGTGGGGGTGGTGGGAGACATGGGTGGGGGCCTGGTGGAGGCTGCCCCTGGTGGCTGGGGGGTGGGGGTGATAGGGGACATGAGTGGGGGCCTGGTGGAGGCTGCCCCTGGTGGCTGGGGGGTGGCGGTGGTGGGAGACATGGGTGGGGGCCTGGTGGAGGCTGCCCCTGGTGGCTGGGGGGTGGGGGTGGTGGGAGACATGGGTGGGGGCCTGGTGGAGGGTGCACCACAGTGCTGGGGGGTGGGGGTGCAGGGGAACATGAGTTGGACAAGAGTTGGGGCCTGCTGGCAGGTGCCCCACAGTGCTGGGGGGTGGGGGTGATGGGAGACATGAGTGGGGGCCTGGTGGAGGCTGCCCCTGGTGGCTGGGGGGTGGGGGTGATAGGGGACATGAGTGGGGGCCTGGTGGAGGCTGCCCCTGCACTGCTGGGGGTGGGGGTGGTGGGAGACATGGGTGGGGACCTGGTGAAGGCTGCCCCTGCACTGCTGGGGGGCGGGGGTGGTGGTAGACATGGGTGGGGGCCTGGTGGAGGCTGCCCCTGCACTGCTGGGGGGTGGGGGTGGTGGGAGACATGGGTGGGGGCCTGGTGGAGGCTGCCCCTGCACTGCTGGGGGGTGCAGGTGGTGGGAGACATGGGTGGGGGCCTGGTGGAGGCTGCCCCTGGTGGCTGGGGGATGGGGGTGATAGGGGACATGAGTGGGGGCCTGGTGGAGGCTGCCCCTGCGCTGCTGGGGTGTGGGGGTGATAGGGGACATGAGTGGGGGCCTGGTGGAGGCTGCCCCTGCACTGCTGGGGGGTGGTGGTGATAGGGGACATGAGTGGGGGCCTGGTGGAGGCTGCCCTGCACTGCTGGGGGGTGGGGGCGGTGGTAGACATGGGTGGGGGCCTGGTGGAGGCTGCCCCTGCACTGCTGGGGGGTGGGGGTGGTGGGAGACATGGGTGGGGGCCTGGTGGAGTGTGCACCACAGTGCTGGGGGTAGGGGTGCAGGGGAACATGAGTTGGAAATGAGTTGGGGCCTGCTGGCAGGTGCCCCACAGTGCTGTGGGGTGGTGGTGATAGGGGACATGAGTGGGGGCCTGGTGGAGGCTGCCCTGCACTGCTGGGGGGTGGGGGCGGTGGTAGACATGGGTGGGGGCCTGGTGGAGGCTGCCCCTGCACTGCTGGGGGGTGCGGGTGGTGGGAGACATGGGTGGGGGCCTGTTGGAGGCTGCCCCTGCACTGCTGGGGGGTGAGGGTGGTGGGAGACATGGGTGGGGGCCTGGTGGAGGCTGCCCCTGCACTGCTTGGGGGTGGGGGTGGTGGGAGACATGTGTGGGGGCCTGGTGGAGGCTGCCCCTGGTGGCTGGGGGGTGGGGGTGATAGGGGACATGAGTGGTGGCCTGGTGGAGGCTGCCCCTGCACTGCTGGGGGGTGGGGGTGGTGGGAGACATGGGTGGGGGCCTGGTGGAGGCTGCCCCTGGTGGCTGGGGGGTGGGGGTGATAGGGGACATGAGTGGGGGCCTGGTGGAGGCTGCCCCTGCACTGCTGGGGGGTGGGGGTGGTGGTAGACATGGGTGGGGGCCTGGTGGAGGCTGCCCCTGCACTGCTGGGGGGTGGGGGTGGTGGGAGACATGGGTGGGGGCCTGGTGGAGGCTGCCCCTGCACTGCTGGGGGGTGGGGGTGGTGGGAGACATGGGTGGGGGCCTGGTGGAGGCTGCCCCTGGTGGCTGGGGGGTGGGGGTGATGGGGGACTTGAGTGGGGGCCTGGCGGAGGCTGCCCCTTCACTGCTGGGGGGTGGTGGTGGTGGTAGATATGGGTGGGGGCCTGGTTGAGGCTGCCCCTGCACTGCTGGGGGGTGGGGGCCTGGTGGAGGGTGCACCACAGTGCTGGGGGGTGGGGGTGCAAGGGAACATGAGTTGGACATGAGTTGTGGCCTGCTGGCAGGTGCCCCACAGTGCTGGGGGTGGGGGTGATGGGAGACATGAGTGGGGGCCTGGTGGAGGATTCCCCTGCACTGCTGGGGGGTGGTGGTGATAGGGGACATGAGTGGGGCCTGGTGGAGGCTGCCCCTAGTGGCTGGGGGTGGGGGTGGTGGGAGACATGGGTGGGGGCCTGGTGGAGGCTGCCCCTGGTGGCTGGGGGTGGGGGTGATAGGGGACATGAGCGGGGCCTGGTGGAGGCTGCCCCTGCACTGCTGGGGGGTGGTGGTGGTGGGAGACATTCGTGGGGGCCTGGTGGAGGCTGCCCCTGCACTGCTGGGGGGTGGGGGTGGTGGTAGACATGGGTGGGGGCCTGGTGGAGGCTGCCCCTGCACTGCTGGGGGTGGTGGGAGACATGGGTGGGGGCCTGGTGGAGGCTGCCCCTGCACTGCTGGGGGGTGGGGGTGGTGGGAGACATGGGTGGGGGCCTGGTGGAGGCTGCCCCTGGTGGCTGGGGGGTGGGGGTGATAGGGGACATGAGTGGGGGCCTGGTGGAGGCTGCCCCTGCACTGCTGGGGGTGGGGGTGGTGGGAGACATGGGTGGGGGCCTGGTGGAGGCTGCCCCTGGTCGCTGGGGGGTGGGGGTGATAGGGGACATGAGTGGGGGCCTGGTGGAGGCTGCCCCTGCACTGCTGGGGGGTGGGGGTGGTGGGAGACATGGGTGGGGGCCTGGTGGAGGCTGCCCCTGCACTTCTGGGGGGTGGGGGTGGTGGGAGACATGGGTGGGGGCCTGGTGGAGGCTGCCCCTGGTGGCTGGGGGTGGGGGTGATAGGGGACATGAGTGGGGGCCTGGTGGAGGCTGCCCCTGCACTGCTGGGGGGTGGGGGTGGTGGGAGACATGGGTGGGGGCCTGGTGGAGGCTGCCCCTGGTGGCTGGGGGGTGGGGGTGGTGGGAGACATGAGTGGGGGCCTGGTGGAGGCTGCCCCTGCACTGCTGGGGGGTGGGGGTGGTGGGAGACATGGGTGGGAGCCTGGTGGAGGGTGCACCACAGTGCTGGGGGCTGGGGGTGCAGGGGAACATGAGTTGGACATGAGTTGGGGCCTGCTGGCAGGTGCCCCACAGTGCTGGGGGGTGGGGGTGATGGGAGACATGAGTGGGGGCCTGGTGGAGGCTGCCCCTGCCCTGCTGGGGGGTGGGGGTGGTGGGAGACATGGGTGGGGGCCTGGTGGAGGATGCCCCTGCACTGCTGGGGGGTGGGGGTGATATGGGACATGAGTGGGGGCCTGGTGGAGGCTGCCCCTGCACTGCTGGGGGTGGGGGTGATAGGGGCCATGAGTGGGGGCCTGGTGGAGGCTGCCCCTGGTGGCTGGGGGGTGGGGGTGGTGGGAGACATGAGTGGGGACCTGGTGGAGGCTGCCCCTGCACTGCTGGGGGGTGGGGGTGGTGGGAGACATGGGTGGGGGCCTGGTGGAGGCTGCCCCTGGTGGCTGGGGGGTGGGGGTGATAGGGGACATGAGTGGGGGCCTGGTGGAGGCTGCCCCTGGTGGCTGGGGGGTGGCGGTGGTGGGAGACATGGGTGGGGGCCTGGTGGAGGCTGCCCCTGGTGGCTGGGGGGTGGGGGTGGTGGGAGACATGGGTGGGGGCCTGGTGGAGGGTGCACCACAGTGCTGGGGGGTGGGGGTGCAGGGGAACATGAGTTGGACAAGAGTTGGGGCCTGCTGGCAGGTGCCCCACAGTGCTGGGGGGTGGGGGTGATGGGAGACATGAGTGGGGGCCTGGTGGAGGCTGCCCCTGGTGGCTGGGGGGTGGGGGTGATAGGGGACATGAGTGGGGGCCTGGTGGAGGCTGCCCCTGCACTGCTGGGGGTGGGGGTGGTGGGAGACATGGGTGGGGACCTGGTGAAGGCTGCCCCTGCACTGCTGGGGGGCGGGGGTGGTGGTAGATATGGGTGGGGGCCTGGTGGAGGCTGCCCCTGCACTGCTGGGGGGTGGGGGTGGTGGGAGACATGGGTGGGGGCCTGGTGGAGGCTGCCCCTGCACTGCTGGGGGGTGCAGGTGGTGGGAGACATGGGTGGGGGCCTGGTGGAGGCTGCCCCTGGTGGCTGGGGGATGGGGGTGATAGGGGACATGAGTGGGGGCCTGGTGGAGGCTGCCCCTGCGCTGCTGGGGTGTGGGGGTGATAGGGGACATGAGTGGGGGCCTGGTGGAGGCTGCCCCTGCACTGCTGGGGGGTGGTGGTGATAGGGGACATGAGTGGGGGCCTGGTGGAGGCTGCCCTGCACTGCTGGGGGGTGGGGGCGGTGGTAGACATGGGTGGGGGCCTGGTGGAGGCTGCCCCTGCACTGCTGGGGGGTGGGGGTGGTGGGAGACATGGGTGGGGGCCTGGTGGAGTGTGCACCACAGTGCTGGGGGTAGGGGTGCAGGGGAACATGAGTTGGAAATGAGTTGGGGCCTGCTGGCAGGTGCCCCACAGTGCTGTGGGGTTGGGGGTGATGGGAGACATGAGTGGGGGCCTGGTGGAGGCTGCCCCTGCACTGCTGGGGGGTGGGGGTGGTGGTGGTGGTAGACATGGGTGGGGGCCTGGTGGAGGCTGCCCCTGCACTGCTGGGGGGTGGGGGTGATGCTTAGACATGGGTGGGGGCCTGGTGGAGGGTGCACCACAGTGCTGGGGGGTGGGAGTGTAGGGGAACATGAGTTGGACATGAGTTGGGGCCTGCTGGCAGGTGCCCCACAGTGCTGGGGGGTGGGGGTGATGGGAGACATGAGTGGGGGCCTGGTGGAGGCAGCCCCTGCACTGCTGGGGGTGGGGGTGATGGGGACATGAGTGGGGACCTGGTGGAGGCTGCCCCTGCACTGCTGGGGGGTGGGGGTGGTGGGAGACATGGGTGGGGGCCTGGTGGAGGCTGCCCCTGCAATCTGGGGGGTGGGGGTGGTGGGAGACATGGGTGGGGGCCTGGTGGAGGCTGCCCCTGCACTGCTGGGGGGTGGGGGTGATAGGGGACATGAGTAGGGGCCTGGTGGAGGCTGCCCCTGCACTGCTGGGGGGTGGGGGTGGTGGGAGACATGGGTGGGGGCCTGGTGGAGGCTGCCCCTGCAATCTGGGGGGTGGGGGTTGTGGGAGACAATGGTGGGGGCCTGGTGGAGGCTGCCCCTGCACTGCTGGGGGGTGGAGGTGGTGGGAGACATGGGTGGGGGCCTGGTGGAGGCTGCCCCTGCACTGCTGGGGGTGGGGGCGGTGGGAGACATGGGTGGGGGCCTGGTGGAGGCTGCCCCTGGTGGCTGGGGGGTGGGGGTGGTGGGAGACATGGGTGGGGGCCTGGTGGAGTGTGCACCACAGTGCTGGGGGTAGGGGTGCAGGGGAACATGAGTTGGAAATGAGTTGGGGCCTGCTGGCAGGTGCCCCACAGTGCTGGGGGGGTGGGGGTGATGGGAGACATGAGTGGGGGCCTGGTGGAGGCTGCCCCTGCACTGCTGGGGGGTGGGGGTGGTGGTGGTGGTAGACATGGGTGGGGGCCTGGTGGAGGCTGCCCCTGCACTGCTGGGGGGTGGGGGTGATGCTTAGACATGGGTGGGGGCCTGGTGGAGGGTGCACCACAGTGCTGGGGGGTGGGAGTGTAGGGGAACATGAGTTGGACATGAGTTGGGGCCTGCTGGCAGGTGCCCCACAGTGCTGGGGGGTGGGGGTGATGGGAGACATGAGTGGGGGCCTGGTGGAGGCAGCCCCTGCACTGCTGGGGGTGGGGGTGATGGGGACATGAGTGGGGACCTGGTGGAGGCTGCCCCTGCACTGCTGGGGGGTGGGGGTGGTGGGAGACATGGGTGGGGGCCTGGTGGAGGCTGCCCCTGCAATCTGGGGGGTGGGGGTGGTGGGAGACATGGGTGGGGGCCTGGTGGAGGCTGCCCCTGCACTGCTGGGGGGTGGGGGTGATAGGGGACATGAGTGGGGGCCTGGTGGAGGCTGCCCCTGCACTGCTGGGGGGTGGGGGTGGTGGGAGACATGGGTGGGGGCCTGGTGGAGGCTGCCCCTGCAATCTGGGGGGTGGGGGTTGTGGGAGACAATGGTGGGGGCCTGGTGGAGGCTGCCCCTGCACTGCTGGGGGGTGGAGGTGGTGGGAGACATGGGTGGGGGCCTGGTGGAGGCTGCCCCTGCACTGCTGGTGGTGGGGGTGGTGGGAGACATGGGTGGGGGCCTGGTGGAGGCTGCCCCTGGTGGCTGGGGGGTGGGGGTGATAGGGGACATGAGTGGGTGCCTGGTGGAGGCTGCCCCTGCACTGCTGGGGGGTGGGGGTTGTGGGAGACAATGGTGGGGGCCTGGTGGAGGCTGCTCCTGGGGGGTGGGGGTGATAGGGGACATGAGTGGGGCCTGGTGGAGGCTGCCCCTGCACTGCTGGGGGGTGGGGGTGGTGGTAGACATGGGTGGGGGCCTGGTGGAGGCTGCCCCTGCACTGCTGGGGGTGGGGTGGTGGGAGACATGGGTGGGGGCCTGGTGGAGGCTGCCCCTGCACTGCTGGGGGGTGGGGGTGGTGGGAGACATGGGTGGGGGCCTGGTGGAGGCTGCCCCTGGTGGCTGGGGGGTGGGGTGATAGGGGACTTGAGTGGGGGCCTGGTGGAGGCTGCCCCTTCACCGCTGGGGGGTGGGGGTGGTGGGAGACATGGGTGGGGGCCTGGTGGAGGCTACCCCTGCACTGCTGGGGGGTGGTGGTGGTGGTAGATATGGGTGGGGGCCTGGTTGAGGCTGCCCCTGCACTAATGGGGGGTGGGGGTGGTGGGAGACATGGGTGGGGGCCTGCTGGAGGGTGCACCACAGTGCTGGGGGGTGGGGGTGCAGGGGAACATGAGTTGGACATGAGTTGGGGCCTGCTGGCAGGTGCCCCACAGTGCTGGGGGGCGGGGGTGATGGGAGACATGAGTGGGGGCCTGGTGGAGGATGCCCCTGCACTGCTGGGGGGTGGTGGTGATAGGGGACATGAGTGGGGCCTGGTGGAGGCTGCCCCTGGTGGCTGGGGGGTGGGGGTGGTGGGAGACATGGGTGGGGGCCAGGTGGAGGCTGCCCCTGGTGGCTGGGGGTGGGGGTGATAGGGGACATGAGTGGGGCCTGGTGGAGGCTGCCCCTGCACTGCTGGGGGGTGGTGGTGGTGGGAGACATTCGTGGGGGCCTGGTGGAGGCTGCCCCTGCACTGCTGGGGGGTGGGGGTGGTGGTAGACATGGGTGGGGGCCTGGTGGAGGCTGCCCCTGCACTGCTGGGGGTGGTGGGAGACATGGGTGGGGGCCTGGTGGAGGCTGCCCCTGCACTGCTGGGGGGGTGGGGTGGTGGGAGACATGGGTGGGGGCCTGGTAGAGGCTGCCCCTGGTGACTGGGGGGTGGGGGTGATAGGGGACATGAGTGGGGGCCTGGTGGAGGCTGCCCCTGCACTGCTGGGGGTGGGGGTGGTGGGAGACATGGGTGGGGGCCTGGTGGAGGCTGCCCCTGGTGGCTGGGGGGTGGGGGTGATAGGGGACATGAGTAGGGGCCTGGTGGAGGCTGCCCCTGCACTGCTGGGGGGTGGGGGTGGTGGGAGACATGGGTGGGGGCCTGGTGGAGGCTGCCCCTGGTGGCTGGGGGGTGGGGGTGATAGGGGACATGAGTGGGGGCCTGGTGGAGGTTGCCCCTGCACTGCTGGGGGGTGGGGGTGGTGGGAGACATGGGTGGGGGCCTGGTGGAGGCTGCCCCTGCACTGCTGGGGGGTGGTGGCGGTGGTATATATGGGTGGGGGCCTGGTGGAGGCTGCCCCTGCACTGCTGGGGGGTGGGGGTGGTGGGAGACATGGGTGGGAGCCTGGTGGAGGGTGCACCACAGTGCTGGGGGCTGGGGGTGCAGGGGAACATGAGTTGGACATGAGTTGGGGCCTGCTGGCAGGTGACCCACAGTGCTGGGGGGTGGGGGTGATGGGAGACATGAGTGGGGGCCTGGTGGAGGCTGCCCCTGCCCTGCTGGGGGGTGGGGGTGGTGGGAGACATGGGTGGGGGCCTGGTGGAGGATGCCCCTGCACTGCTGGGGGGTGGGGGTGATAGGGGACATGAGTGGGGGCCTGGTGGAGGCTGCCCCTGCACTGCTGGGGGGTGGGGGTGATAGGGGACATGAGTGGGGGCCTGGTGGAGGCTGCCCCTGGTGGCTGGGGGGTGGGGGTGGTGGGAGACATGAGTGGGGGCCTGGTGGAGGCTGCCCCTGCACTGCTGGGGGGTGGGGGTGGTGGGAGACATGGGTGGGGGCCTGGTGGAGGCTGCCCCTGGTGGCTGGGGGGTGGGGGTGGTGGGAGACATGAGTGGGGGCCTGGTGGAGGCTGCCCCTGCACTGCTGGGGGTGGGGTGGTGGGAGACATGGGTGGGGGCCTGGTGGAGGCTGCCCCTGCACTGCTGGGGGGTGGGGGTGGTGGGAGACATGGGTGGGGGCCTGGTGGAGGCTGCCCCTGGTGGCTGGGGGGTGGGGTGATAGGGGACTTGAGTGGGGGCCTGGTGGAGGCTGCCCCTTCACCGCTGGGGGGTGGGGGTGGTGGGAGACATGGGTGGGGGCCTGGTGGAGGCTACCCCTGCACTGCTGGGGGGTGGTGGTGGTGGTAGATATGGGTGGGGGCCTGGTTGAGGCTGCCCCTGCACTGCTGGGGGGTGGGGGTGGTGGGAGACATGGGTGGGGGCCTGCTGGAGGGTGCACCACAGTGCTGGGGGGTGGGGGTGCAGGGGAACATGAGTTGGACATGAGTTGGGGCCTGCTGGCAGGTGCCCCACAGTGCTGGGGGGTGGGGGTGATGGGAGACATGAGTGGGGGCCTGGTGGAGGATTCCCCTGCACTGCTGGGGGGTGGTGGTGATAGGGGACATGAGTGGGGCCTGGTGGAGGCTGCCCCTGGTGGCTGGGGGGTGGGGGTGGTGGGAGACATGGGTGGGGGCCAGGTGGAGGCTGCCCCTGGTGGCTGGGGGTGGGGGTGATAGGGGACATGAGTGGGGGCCTGGTGGAGGCTGCCCCTGCACTGCTGGGGGTGGTGGGAGACATGGGTGGGGGCCTGGTGGAGGCTGCCCCTGCACTGCTGGGGGGGTGGGGTGGTGGGAGACATGGGTGGGGGCCTGGTAGAGGCTGCCCCTGGTGACTGGGGGGTGGGGGTGATAGGGGACATGAGTGGGGGCCTGGTGGAGGCTGCCCCTGCACTGCTGGGGGTGGGGGTGGTGGGAGACATGGGTGGGGGCCTGGTGGAGGCTGCCCCTGGTGGCTGGGGTGTGGGGGTGATAGGGGACATGAGTGGGGGCCTGGTGGAGGCTGCCCCTGCACTGCTGGGGTGTGGTGGTGATAGGGGACATGAGTGGGGCCTGGTGGAGGCTGCCCCTGGTGGCTGGGGGGTGGGGGTGGTGGGAGACATGGGTGGGGGCCTGGTGGAGGCTGCCCCTGCACTGCTGGGGGGTGGGGGTTGTGTTAGACATGGGTGGGGGCCTGGTGGAGGCTGCCCCTGCACTGCTGGGGGTGGTGGGAGACATGGGTGGGGGCCTGGTGGAGGCTGCCCCTGCACTGCTG
Organism: Ambystoma mexicanum; assembly: GCF_040938575.1. NCBI lineage: Eukaryota > Metazoa > Chordata > Amphibia > Caudata > Ambystomatidae > Ambystoma > Ambystoma mexicanum. The sequence continues at coordinate 760,791,026 of NC_090939.1, forward strand.
GGGGGGTGGGGTGGTGGGAGACATGGGTGGGGGCCTGGTAGAGGCTGCCCCTGGTGACTGGGGGGTGGGGGTGATAGGGGACATGAGTGGGGGCCTGGTGGAGGCTGCCCCTGCACTGCTGGGGGTGGGGGTGGTGGGAGACATGGGTGGGGGCCTGGTGGAGGCTGCCCCTGGTGGCTGGGGGGTGGGGGTGATAGGGGACATGAGTAGGGGCCTGGTGGAGGCTGCCCCTGCACTGCTGGGGGGTGGGGGTGGTGGGAGACATGGGTGGGGGCCTGGTGGAGGCTGCCCCTGGTGGCTGGAGGGTGGGGGTGATAGGGGACATGAGTGGGGGCCTGGTGGAGGTTGCCCCTGCACTGCTGGGGGGTGGGGGTGGTGGGAGACATGGGTGGGGGCCTTGTGGAGGCTGCCCCTGCACTGCTGGGGGGTGGTGGCGGTGGTATATATGGGTGGGGGCCTGGTGGAGGCTGCCCCTGCACTGCTGGGGGGTGGGGGTGGTGGGAGACATGGGTGGGAGCCTGGTGGAAGGTGCACCACAGTGCTGGGGGCTGGGGGTGCAGGGGAACATGAGTTGGACATGAGTTGGGGCCTGCTGGCAGGTGACCCACAGTGCTGGGGGTGGGGGTGATGGGAGACATGAGTGGGGGCCTGGTGGAGGCTGCCCCTGCCCTGCTGGGGGGTGGGGGTGGTGGGAGACATGGGTGGGGGCCTGGTGGAGGATGCCCCTGCACTGCTGGGGGGTGGGGGTGATAGGGGACATGAGTGGGGGCCTGGTGGAGGCTGCCCCTGCACTGCTGGGGGGTGGGGGTGATAGGGGACATGAGTGGGGGCCTGGTGGAGGCTGCCCCTGGTGGCTGGGGGGTGGGGGTGGTGGGAGACATGAGTGGGGGCCTGGTGGAGGCTGCCCCTGCACTGCTGGGGGGTGGGGGTGGTGGGAGACATGGGTGGGGGCCTGGTGGAGGCTGCCCCTGGTGGCTGGGGGGTGGGGGTGGTGGGAGACATGAGTGGGGGCCTGGTGGAGGCTGCCCCTGGTGGCTGGGGGGTGGGGGTGATAGGGGACATGAGTGGGGGCCTGGTGGAGGCTGCCCCTGGTGGCTGGGGGGTGGGGGTGGTGGGAGACATGGGTGGGGGCCTGGTGGAGGCTGCCCCTGGTGGCTGGGGGGTGGGGGTGGTGGGAGACATGGGTGGGGGCCTGGTGGAGGGTGCACCACAGTGCTGGGGGGTGGGGGTGCAGGGGAACATGAGTTGGACAAGAGTTGGGGCCTGCTGGCAGGTGCCCCACAGTGCTGGGGGGTGGGGGTGATGGGAGACATGAGTGGGGGCCTGGTGGAGGCTGCCCCTGGTGGCTGGGGGGTGGGGGTGATAGGGGACATGAGTGGGGGCCTGGTGGAGGCTGCCCCTGCACTGCTGGGGGGTGGGGGTGGTGGGAGACATGGGTGGGGACCTGGTGAAGGCTGCCCCTGCACTGCTGGGGGGTGGGGGTGGTGGTAGACATGGGTGGGGGACTGGTGGAGGCTGCCCCTGCACTGCTGAGGGGTGGGGGTGGTGGGAGACATGGGTGGGGGCCTGGTGGAGGCTGCCCCTGCACTGCTGGGGGGTGCGGGTGGTGGGAGACATGGGTGGGGGCCTGGTGGAGGCTGCCCCTGGTGGCTGGGGTGTGGGGGTGATAGGGGACATGAGTGGGGGCCTGGTGGAGGCTGCCCCTGCACTGCTGGGGTGTGGGGGTGATAGGGGACATGAGTGGGGGCCTGGTGGAGGCTGCCCCTGCACTGCTGGGGGGTGATGGTGATAGGGGACATGAGTGGGGGCCTGGTGGAGGCTGCCCTGCACTGCTGGGGGGTGGGGGTGGTGGTAGACATGGGTGGGGGCCTGGTGGAGGGTGCACCACAGTGCTTGGGGCTGGGGGTGCAGGGGAACATGAGTTGGACATGAGTTGGGGCCTGCTGGCAGGTGACCCACAGTGCTGGGGGGTGGGGGTGATGGGAGACATGAGTGGGGGCCTGGTGGAGGCTGCCCCTGCCCTGCTGTGGGGTGGGGGTGGTGGGAGACATGGGTGGGGGCCTGGTGGAGGATGCCCCTGCACTGCTGGGGGGTGGGGGTGATAGGGGACATGAGTGGGGCCTGGTGGAGGCTGCCCCTGCACTGCTGGGGGGTGGGGGTGATAGGGGACATGAGTGGGGGCCTGGTGGAGGCTGCCCCTGGTGGCTGGGGGGTGGGGGTGGTGGGAGACATGAGTGGGGGCCTGGTGGAGGCTGCCCCTGCACTGCTGGGGGGTGGGGGTGGTGGAAGACATGGGTGGGGGCCTGGTGGAGGATGCCCCTGCACTGCTGGGGGGTGGGGGTGATAGGGGACATGAGTGGGGCCTGGTGGAGGCTGCCCCTGCACTGCTGGGGGGTGGGGGTGATAGGGGACATGAGTGGGGGCCTGGTGGAGGCTGCCCCTGGTGGCTGGGGGGTGGGGGTGGTGGGGGACATGAGTGGGGGCCTGGTGGAGGCTGCCCCTGCACTGCTGGGGGGTGGGGGTGGTGGGAGACATGGGTGGGGGCCTGGTGGAGGCTTCCCCTGGTGGCTGGGGGGTGGGGGTGGTGGTAGACATGAGTGGGGGCCTGGTGGAGGCTGCCCCTGGTGGCTGGGGAGTGGGGGTGGTGGGAGACATGGGTGGGGGCCTGGTGGAGGCTGCCCCTGGTGGCTGGGGGGTGGGGGTGGTGGGAGACATGGGTGGGGGCCTGGTGGAGGGTGCACCACAGTGCTGGGGGGTGGGGGTGCAGGGGAACATGAGTTGGACAAGAGTTGGGGCCTGCTGGCAGGTGCCCCACAGTGCTGGGGGGTGGGGGTGATGGGAGACATGAGTGGGGGCCTGGTGGAGGCTGCCCCTGGTGGCTGGGGGGTGGGGGTTTAGGGGACATGAGTGGGGGCCTGGTGGAGGCTGCCCCTGCACTGCTGGGGGGTGGGGGTGGTGGGAGACATGGGTGGGGACCTGGTGAAGGCTGCCCCTGCACTGCTGGGGGGGTGGGGGTGGTGGTAGACATGGGTGGGAGACTGGTGGAGGCTGCCCCTGCACTGCTGAGGGGTGGGGGTGGTGGGAGACATGGGTGGGGGCCTGGTGGAGGCTGCCCCTGCACTGCTGGGGGGTGCGGGTGGTGGGAGACATGGGTGGGGGCCTGGTGGAGGCTGCCCCTGGTGGCTGGGGTGTGGGGGTGATAGGGGACATGAGTGGGGGCCTGGTGGAGGCTGCCCCTGCACTGCTGGGGTGTGGGGGTGATAGGGGACATGAGTGGGGGCCTGGTGGAGGCTGCCCCTGCACTGCTGGGGGGTGATGGTGATAGGGGACATGAGTGGGGGCCTGGTGGAGGCTGCCCTGCACTGCTGGGGTGTGGGGGTGGTGGTAGACATGGGTGGGGGCCTGGTGGAGGCTGCCCCTGCACTGCTGTGGGGTGGGGGTGGTGGGAGACATGGGTGGGGCCTGGTGGAGTGTGCACCACAGTGCTGGGGGTAGGGGTGCAGGGGAACATGAGTTGGACATGAGTTGGGGCCTGCTGGCAGGTGCCCCACAGTGCTGGGGGGTGGGGGTGATGGGAGACATGAGTGGGGGCCTGGTGGAGGCTGCCCCTGCACTGCTGGGGGGTGGGGGGGGTGGTGGTGGTAGACATGGGTGGGGGCCTGGTGGAGGCTGCCCCTGCACTGCTGGGGGGTGGGGTGGTGGGAGGCATGGGTGGGGGCCTGGTGGAGGGTGCACCACAGTGCTGGGGGGTGGGGGTGCAGGGGAACATGAGTTGGACATGAGTTGGGGCCTGCTGGCAGGTGCCCCACAGTGCTGGGGGGTGGGGGTGATGGGAGACATGAGTGGGGGCCTGGTGGAGGCTGCCCCTGCACTGCTGGGGGGTGGGGGTGGTGGGAGACATGGGTGGGGGCCTGGTGGAGGCTGCCCCTGCAATCTGGGGGGTGGGGGTGGTGGGAGACATGGGTGGGGGCCTGGTGGAGGCTGCCCCTGCACTGCTGGGGGGTGGGGGTGGTGGGAGACATGGGTGGGGGCCTGGTGGAGGCTGCCCCTGCACTGCTGGGGGGTGGGGGTGGTGGGAGACATGGGTGGGGGCCTGGTGGAGGCTGCTCTGGTGGCTGGGGGGTGGGGGTGATAGGGGACATGAGTGGGGCCTGGTGGTGGCTGTCCCTGCACTGCTGGGGGGTGGGGGTGGTGGGAGACATGGGTGGGGGCCTGGTGGATGCTGCCCCTGGTGGCTGGGGGTGCAGGGGGACATGCGTTGGTGGGCAGTAGTGCAAGGTGACATGTGGGTTGGCTGGGGGGCATGGCCATGGTGGATGGGGTGCCTGCAGGACATGAGCAGGGTAGGCCCCTGTGGTGTGGGCCACCTGCAGGGGCCATGGAGGGTGTAGAGGGAACACCTGGGAGGACCCACACGTGCAATTCACGTGTGGTGCTCCCCGCGCACCCCTGTAATACACGTACCCTGATGGAATCGCGTGTGATACTTTCTGCGCACCCCTGAAATACACATACCCTGCTGATTTTGCGTGTGATACTTCCCGTGCACCCCTGGAATACACGTACCCTGCTGTTTTTACGTGTGTCACTTCCCGCGCACCCCTGGAATACACGTACCCTGATGGAATCGCGTGTGATACTTCCCGCGCACCCCTGGAATACACGTACCCTGCTGATGTCGCGTGTGAAACTTCCTGCGCACACCAAAATACACGTAGCCAGGACATTCGCGTGTGGAACTTCCCGCGCACCCCTGATATACACGTACCCTGCTGATATCGCGTGTGAAACTTCCCCCGCACCCTGAAATACACGTAGCCAGGACATTCGCGTGTGGAACTTCCCGCGCACCCCTGATATACACATACCCTGTTGAATTCACGTGTGAAACTTCCCGCGCACCCCTGATGTACACGTACCCTGATGGAATCGCGTGTGGAACTTCCAGCGCACCCCTGAAATACACGTACCCAGCTGAAATGACGTGAGGTACTTCCCGCGCACCCCAGTGATACACATAGCCCGCTTGCCGTGCTGGTACAGGGTTAGCGCAGCCCTTTGCGCTGGATTGGGGATTTTGAGGGCTTTTCCCCGCACGAGAGGCGTTCTTGGGGGCGTACTGGTGCTGCTGCAGGGTCGCTGCGCCACTGTGCGCCACGGCTGGTTTTGGTAGCTGGAATCCATGAATCCACTGTACGCGGAAATGGATTTTAGCGCACGCGGCTGGCGCAGGGATTCGCACGCGCACACTGTGCGCCAGCCACGTGCGCCACTTGTGTGCTAAATTCTATGAATTACCCCCATGCTGTTTTGGAATGTAAGGGTTGCTTTGGAGAAGGTTATGTGAAGATATTAGTAGTAAAGTAAGAAAGAAAGAAATACAAAATAACAAGTGTTTGTCAAGCATCTGCAAAAAAAACAACAAAAACAATGGCTCTTTTCAGAGCCAACCTCAAAGGGGAAATGGGGTACACTATTTAAATTTGCATTCAGCATGCTCAGATTTTCGATATGTCCGCGGACATGGCGGTAGTCAGCGGACATCGCGTATTACATATGGGGATTTTGGGGTGGAGAGGCATGCAAATGAGAATGAGCAGAGCAAGGGATTGGTCAGTAAAGTTTACTGGGTGTGTTGTGAAAGGAGAGAGTTTGTCACAAAGTCTTTTTCCTGAGAGAAGAACAGTTAGGTATGGCTGTTTGTTTCAGAAAACAGATCATCTGTATTTTGGGATACTCATGGATAAATTGGTTGGAGGTGCATGCAGAATGCTCTTGAGTAGCTGCAGATCTTGGATTCCCTCATGTGGAAATGCACTGGCATGGAGTGCGTGGAATGAAGTGGCTGGACTTGGTACCTCTCTGTGCTAGTTTGGAGACGGAGCATCATCCAGACATAATTATAATTCATTGTGGAGGGAACAGTTTAGGACATGTGTCTGGAATTTCTTTGTAATTTGCAATGAAAGAAGGACTTGGGAAGGTCATGGACATGTTTCCAAATTCCCAAGTAATTTTTTCTCGTATTGCGAGACAAATTTGTCTGCGTTCTTCTTCATTTGGTCCACAAATGGAAAAAGCGAGGAGCAATGTCAATAAGGCTGACTCTGCCTTTCTAAGTGATGTTGCCATGTCCCCTTTTCACAATGAAAATATTATGTTTCGTAGCACATACATTTTTCACAGAGATGGAGTCCATCTTACTTATGCTGGTAATCATATTTTTTTGAGAAATGTACAAAATGCATAGCGATCTTTTTTGGAATAACAGCCATCCATTTTGCAGTAGGTGTTGACTATTTCAAGTTTTTCAAACACAAAAAAACACTACCAAAAGGCTCTTTTCAGAGCCACCACTTCCTCCCAGAGAAAAGTGCAATGATTTTGATAGGGCAGCACCCCAATATTTTAGATGTCTGCAAACTTCTAAAAAATGCACAGGGTCCTGCTCAATTTATTTACCACTTCTATTTTTAGACTGTGAATTTTTTTTTTCTTTTTACACAAGACACACTAGGAGAGGAGGGGTAAGGAGGGTAAGGAAGGGACACCAATCACGGAGATAAGAAAGGGCAGGTGGAGAGCGGAAGTTGAAGGGTGGGCCTTATTTAGGTAGTGGGAAGACATTCTCATGCTTCTTGACCGTAGTCTCGAAAGCACTCCGAAGACTCCCCCCCTGCAGAGTACTGCGTCGCAGTACATACACAATAATGTGACCCTCGAAATCTAAGGGTCAACAGCATCGTGAATGGCCTGTGAGGCAGCTGGAGGGATGCGCTGTCCCATAGGAGTGTCTCTTGTGGTGACAGGAGCAGAAACGGAGGATGTGGTAGAGGAACTCAACCTACTACTTTGATCACAAGGTACAACCTTGCGAACGGCCCCATCGTGGAACGACCTTAGGTGTCACTTCATAGATGTCGTACCAAAGCTGTACGAACCAGGCCTCCCACGACTCAGCACCATGTGGCACTGATTGCAGTTGACCTTGTTCGCACATGCTTTTGGCACTCCACCCGGAATGGTAAACAACCGCCACACCCAAGACTCACGACGGGTGCTGGTAGTAGAGACTTCCACTAGCTCATCCTCTTCATCCTCCTCTACGTCCTGACGCCAGCTCCCCTCTTCAGGCCCTTGGGAAGGTGGTGGTGGTGGAGGGGGTGGGGGTGGTGCTGAGGCAGATGTAGCACCAACTGGAACAGCAGCCATGGATGCCATCAGGTTTCAGCAAAGGCAGCACAGCAAAAGCAGGTAATCTTCAATCGTGCGAAGACAGAATAAAGATCAGCTCTGGGGTGAGGCCTTTTATAGGGGTGCTGGTGCGCGCTCTGCGGACAGCCGCGCTGTCAGCGGACAGATTGAACACCAAAAAAAGGCTCAAAAAGTTCCAAAAAGTATGTAGAATGTCAGAGTCATTGTCTGGGACATGTGTTATGGTGAAATGTTACTATAAAATACATTGGATTGCCTAAAAAAGTACTTTTAAAATGTTCGGGGACCCGGACACTGTCCGCAATTCAGGACACACGCTCAGCGTGGGTGTGGTCACATGATGACATTGCGAACATGTCCGCGAAGGGGACGGGTGTCCAGAGGACACCAAATGGACAGGAACGGCTGAGCGCATGTGCGCGGATGTTCTATGGACAGTCTTCGGGTCCTGAAAGTAATTAAAAGTGCGACACAAGTGTGACGGACAGTTACGGACAGGCGCAATGTTTGTAGGTTTTATGGGTGTGGTGCGCATGTGCGTAGATGTTCTAAAGTTAGTACGGACAGGTGTAGTGCCCTTAGGACACCCCCATTTTGGATTATTATGGACATTCCGGACACCACGTGTATTTTTAAAACAGTTTCAACTTGCCTGCGGACATTACGGACAGGTATAGTGTCCTTAGGACACCCCCATTTTGGTTAATTCCGGACGTTCCGGACACCGTGCGTGTTCTTGGAACAGTTTCACCTTGCCTGCAGACATTACGGATAGGCATAGTGTCCTTAGGACACCCCCATTTTGGTTAATTAGGGACATTCGGACACTGCACGCATTCTAAGAACAGTTTCACCTCACCTGTGGACATTACAGACAGGTATAGTGTCCTTAGAACACCTCCATTTTGGTTAATTTCGGACATTCCGGACACCGCGTGAGTTCTTAGAATGGTTTCATCTTGCCTCTGGACAGTACGGACAGGTTTAATGTCCTCAGGACACCTCCATTTTGGTTAATTACGGCCATTTCAGACACCGCACATGTTCTTAGAACAGTTTCACCTTGCCTGCGGACATTACGGACAAGTTTAGTGTCCTCAGGACACCCCCCATTTTGGTTAATTATGGACATTCCCGACACTGCGTGTGTTCTTAGAACAGTTTCATCTTGCCTGCGGACAGTACGGACAGGTTTAGTGTCCTCAGGACACCTCCATTTTGGTTCATTACAGGCATTCCGGACACCTGCACTGTCCGCGGACATCTTAACTGCCTTTTATTAAAAAATAAGACACAAAGGACTGAATTAAAACACCCATAATATTTGTTTTTATTATATACAGATGTAAAATTTATGAAAGAGAGGGGGAAGCAGAAACTGACACAAACACAGGGGAATTGGGGGTTTCGAGAGGATGGATAGGAGGAGATGAAGGGATGGAAGTCTCATCATAACGTTTTTCTTGGTGGGGAGGGTTTGGGGATAGTTGACTGGGATATGGAGGGGGAACAGGTACATGTGGGATAATGATATTTATTTTTTTCTTTTATGTGGTCCTCCACAAAATGTTTCAAAAGATTGACATTTTCCATGAACATGTCCATTTTTTGTTCCATGTTCTGCAGAGTATTTTCTAATGTCTCTTTTGATGTATTATTTTCAATGTTTGTATGTTCTGTTAAAAAGAAATATATATGTTAAGTGCACGTAAGTAATGATTATTAATTTGGTTATATAGAGAAGTATCTACCATTAGTATCACTATCTTTGGACATTTCCTCACATGGGAAATGTTCCTCAAGCCATTCTAAAGTACTGGACATTTCTGTGTAAAAAATATGTTACTTTTACTGTACCTAATACAGAAAGTTTAGATATATATAAGAAAAATGAAGTTTACTTACTAGCTTCTGGTAAGTTGTGTTTTTAATGTTCTGTAGGTCTGCTGTTGCTCCTAGTTGTGCAGTTTCTGTGAGGTAATTATCTTGGAAGCATGTCTTTTTTATTTGGTATATTCCATTTTAGTACATATAGTATTTAAATGGATGGTAGATGTGTTAAATATATAGGTTCCACTTCTTGTATATTATTAGATATAATGTGTTTGTGTGCTGCTTTTTGAACTTCTGCAGTGTTCATATGGCATGATAGAACAATTTAAGATACCCCCTGAGTTTTTGGGTAGTGTTGATGTTGTCCGCCTCCGTCCGTGGACATACGCACCATCCGCAGACACCAAAATCACTAGCTAGGGGCTCAGTATGTTCTATGTTACATGTATATAAAGTAAGGGAATTCTAGTAAACATCTTTCAAATTTACACTATGAATATGTGTATTCAGTAAAAAAAACTTTGTTAAAGGGAAGTTATGGTTAAGTTGTGCTACTAAAAACCTATTCAAATCAGTAAAAAAACTTTGTTAAAGGGACGTTATGGTTAAGTTGCGCTACTAAAAACCTATGAAATTCAGTAAAAAAACATTGTTAAAGGGACGTTATGGTTAAGTTGCACTACTAATAACCTATGAAATTCAGTAAAAAACTTTGTTAAAGGGACGTTCTGGTTCAGAGTAAAACCGAACAAACCCTAAAATTCGCAAGTTATGGTAACCTAAGCAACCATAACTTGCGCCACCACCGTGCATTGCTAAGACTAACACCCAGGACATCAAATATAACATCACAAATGTCATTGATGACATCACTGATGACATCACATGTTCATTTACTTTTCATGAAAAGTCTGTACAAAGGATTCTTATTATAATATTCACAAAAAAGTGTCAAGAATCATTGGAATAAATATCATGAGCTGTGTAGTGCATTGATATAAATAGCATTCTATTATGAAGTTTTATACGCTGTAAATGGACCCTAAGTGAATTATTGTAAGAACATATTTGAAGTATAAGTATACTAAGCTAATCATGTATAACCATAAGCATTGTGAACAGCATACATCATGGAGGTGCAATTTTCATAATCTTCCATGTTGAATAGTGAAATGATAAATGCTTTACTATTAGAGTTTTGCGTACTGTGCAACATGTAATAAGTATCTAATAAAACCCACTTACTAATCCACTTACTACATAATTTCATTATTACATACAAAACACAAAGACAGAACAACACATACAAATATGAGTATATAAAGGGAAACTGAAGTATGCAATAAAAGCAGCAGTAGAACCAGAAAGTGTTCATAACCTAACTGATTATCTTTATGCACAGAAATGATTGCTCTGCTTGAAACCTACTACTTCCCTATGTATAACTATCACATGATGTGACTGCACCCTAAAGAAAGTAATCCAAATACAAATATGAACATATGCAGAGAAAGTACAGTAATAAAAAAACAACAGAACAATAAGAAAGTGCTGATAACCTTACTGATTCTCTTCATACACAGAAAGCATTGCTCTCTTTCAAGTGTGTATTTTCCTTATGTATATGTTTCATATGCTGTGAGTGGACCCTAAGTTAATTATTGTAAGAACATATTTGAAGTGTAAGTCTACAAATGTAGTACTTTTAAAAAATGTTGTTCCTAACTATTGCTCGCCAAGATATAGCACTAAAGGAAAAAAGAATGAGTCAGACAAGTGATGTCGTCAGTGATATCATCAATGACATTTATGATGTCATATTTGATGTCCTGAGCGTTAGTTTTAGCAATGCACAGTGGTGGCGCAAGTTATGGCTGCTTATCTTACCATAACTAGTGAATTTCAGGGGGTTTTTCGGTTTTACTTTGAACCATAACGTCCCTTTAACAAAGTTTTTTTACTGAATATATATATATATTATAGGGCGACGATAGCCACCCTATAGTTAAGATGAGTGAGACCTCCATAGGAACCCATTAACATTCTATTGTTAATAACTTTTGATTCGAGTAACGGATTTGACTGAAATTTTTTTGATTCGAGTAACGGATTTGACTGAAATTTTCAAAGAACTTAGGGACTCACGATCACCCCAGACTGCAAAGTTTCATAAAGATACATTAAAAAATAAAAAAGACAAAGAAATATTTTTTCCCAAATTTGCAGCCTACTTCCCATTCATTTTCCAATAGACAAAGAAGGTCATTTTTTGCCAAAGCGCACAGCACAAACAGCTGGACGAAGCATTGACTTGCGATCCATGCTTGGTGTTTGGGGTTATTCCATGCAGTAGTTATGTAAATATTTCACAGAGAAGGGGGTGCCTCTTTCTCAAAAATAGATAGCTATATCCCAGGGATTTACCCAAAACTGTTTTTAGTAATGAAACAGCAGCCATCTTGTTTTCCTCTCGATGTGAGAGATGTTCAAGGTTATAGCCGAAGATATGGAAAAATGAAACACAGGAAAAAAAGCAATTTTCAGGTACAAAAGCATGCAAATGCCATCAGGCTAGAGGCCACCAAGTTGTAGTGGGTCTAGGGACTGAGTTTGCAACACAAAGCTTTCTGAAGCCTAGGCTACAGCCGCGAATGACTGACATCTCAAAGCAAACTGCGTCACAGAAACAGCGTGTCTTGTGGGCAGAAAGTGAGAGGACAGAGGAGCTGAGGTGAGGAGAGGGAATCTGGGGTGTGGAGAGAGCTGGCAAAGATGAGGGGCACTTTGTGAGACAATGAGGGGGCAGAAAAGCATTTTCTGGCTGTGTTTCCGATATTCACCGCTATATTCGAGGCTATAAAGGACTATGGATAGCCAGAGGTATGTGTAGTTTAGTGGCCACGCTTACAGTTTTTTAAAAACTATTTTTACAGCTATAGTGAAGTCAGGGGTGAACAATCACTGGCTTGGCCATGGCAAGTGACACGATTGCCATGCAGGTCTGCCGTCCATGCATTAACCAGGACAGACCCTGCTTAGCTTTAAAGTGAGGAAGGGGCCTACCTCCTCAGGCCGGGTTGCCCGAAAGATGAGCCAACATTACAAGAACGCTTAGAGAAATGGGCTGGCCCTTTCCTTGCTTGGAAGCTAAGCAGGGTCAGTCCAGGTTACTGCATGGAATGGCGACCAAGTTGGCATCCAAATGATTTTATTTTTTTAAAATGTGCTATCACGCCTTGAACATTTTGCACTCAGAGACAATTTTTGGCTTTTGCTGAATTGCATTCTGGTATTTGTAGTCTTTCAGTCATTAATAATAAAAGAAAGAGCAACAGTGGGTTTCCTTTCCCTGCAGTAACTGGTACAACCCCTGCTGAGCTTCAAAGCGAGGAAGTGGACAGCCCCCTAAGGCCATGTTGCCTAATAAATGAGCCCACCTTACAAGTCCACATAGAGAAACATGGCCTAAGCGGGCTGGATCCTTCCTCGCTTTGGAACTGAGCAGGGCTTGCCCTGGTTACTGCATGGGTGGCAGACAGTCCACAGTTCCAAATGCTGTGTGTTTTCTTAGTTTTACATGTCTCATAACACACAACATTTGCATCATTTTTTAAAACTGTGCAGCTGTCAGTCATTGAACGTTTTGCACTCCAAAACAATTTTTTTGCCTTTTGATGAATTGTATTCTGTTATTTGTAGTCTCCCAGTCAAGATGGGGGGAATAACTCCACAATTGTAAAATGTTTGCCTAACATAATTCTATGAGGATTTATATATTTGAGTGACACTATGGTATTTGTGCTTTTCAAGTTAGCTTTATAAAGTAGAGTATTATTGATAGCTAGATATGGGGGTTAGGAGGGGGAATGATGAGAGGCCAAGTAAGTCATGGGTATTTGCCCATGATGTGGCATGAGCGTTTGCAATCCTGTACACTGGTGCTGTTATTTTCCCCCATTGTGGCTGTTTTTCAGGGCACAAGTAAAGGACACGTGTGTGGAAAGCAATACCTTTCTTCAAAGTGTGGACGCAGCCCCATGGGGTTTTTTGAGGTTGTCAAGATTTCTCAAGTATTTGGCTACTATGATTTTAATCAGTTTGTCATGTTCCCATTGCAGATGCTTACTCACAAGACCGAAAGCACTTATTTTGTATTGTGATTTAGTTTTTCAGGGAATATTTCATGACAGATTGCTGGGTTTAAAAGGTGAGCACTGTTTATACTTTGCCAGCATGCGTATTGGAACATTTCCTCTCTCAGGTTATTTTTCTGGTGTTCATTACTTCTACTACTACTACTGAAAAGTCCAATGCTATTTTGTCTTGCACACTTTCATCTACAGAGTAGGACTATTGAACTACATTTGTACATTTCACTTTGAGATATATGTTCACTTACTGTGCATATATTCATGGGTGCCAGCTTTTGATTTTCACTATGGGGCAAAAGTACCTGGAAATATGTTATTCTTGTAGCTGGTCCTTTTTTCCCTTTTATGTGCTGTTTAAATGGGGTTAGTTGGGGTTGTGTGATGTATCACAACAGTCACCACGCGATAGGCCATAAAACAAGGGGCTCGTAGCTCGCTGCTTACCAAAGTGTGTGATCCTCTAAAAATAATTTAATCGCACAGCACATTAACTAAAAACATTGGTAGTTCTCAGATCCTGCAATATTTTATACATAATAAAAAAATAGATATCTGTACAGCTAGAGTGACATTGGGGGTTTAAGATCACTGATGACCTGGGTCTCCCATTCATGCTGTAAACAGGACTTAGCTTAAAAGCGAAGAAGAGGCCAGCCCCTCAGGCCATGGTGCCTAATAAGTGAAACACAATTACAAGACCACTTAGAGAAAGATGGCCTGAGGGTGCCAGTCCCTTTCTCAGTTTGAAGCAAGGGAGGGTTGGTACAGGTTACTGCATGGATGGGAGACAGGCCACAGTCTGCTGCCGTGCATTTTCTTCGTTTTAAATAAATATCTCATAAAACACTAAGAAAATACATGGCATCCGCTTTTTTTTTAAAACATTGCTACTGTCAATCCTTGAAAGTATGGCACTCAGAGACTGTTTTTTTGCCTTTAGCTGAATTGCATTCTGGTATTTGTAGTCAACCAGTCAAGAGGTACGGGGAATAATGGTACAACTGTAATTTTTTGCCTAACATAGTTAAATAAGGATTTGTTTATTTGAGTAACACTATGGATTGTGTACTTTTTAAGTCATCTTTATAAAGCAGGCTATTATTGAAAGCTAGACATGAGGATGAGGAGGGGAAATGATGAGAGGGCAAGTAAGTCATGAGTATTTGCTCACAATGTGGCAAGAGAGTTTGTAATTCTGGACACTGGTGTCGTTATTCACCTCTGATTGTGGCTGCTTTTCAGGGCACAAGTAAAGGACACAAGTGGGTAAAAAGCGTAACTTTTTTTCAGAGGGCAGATGCAACACATGTGTTTTTCTGAGGTTGGGAACCTTGCTCAAGTATTTGGCTGCCAGGATTTTACTCAAGTTGTCATATGCTCAGTGCAGACGCTTAACCACAAGACCACAAGCACTTGTTTCATATTGGGATTTTGTTTACTAGGGAATGTTTCACGACAGATTGCTGGGTTTAAAAGGTGAGCACCTTTTATACTTGCCAGCATATTTATTGGAACATTTCCTCTCAGGTTATTTTTCGGGTGTTCATTGCTTTTTTAAAAAGTCCAATGTTATTTTGTCTTGCACACTTTCGTCTAAGGAGTAGGACTGTTGAACTACATTTGTATATTTCACTTTAAGATATATGTTCACTTACTGTGCCTATATCCATGGGGGCCAGATTTTGATTTTCGGGATGAGGCAAAAGTACCTGGACATATGTTATTCTTGCAAACGGACATTTTCTTCCCTTTTACATGCTGCTTAAATGTGGTTAGTTGGGGTCATGCAATGTATCACAACAGATACCAAGAGACTGTACATAAAACAAGGGAGTTGGAGCAGGCTGCTTACTCAAAGTGTATGGTCCATGGCAAATAATGTAATCTCACTGCGCATTGCCTAAAAACATTGTGAGTTCTCAAAGCCTGCAATCTTTTATACATAAGAATACCACTGTTGAAACAGGCCAAAATCAGTTTGTGATTGATGAACGTCGTTGAGCGATGGTTTGCAAGTCTTAAAATATAGAGTGGCCATGCCCACCGTGGCATGGTTTGGCTGTGCTCGGCCGTGCCCACCAGCCGTGCCCGAAGGCCAGTGGTATGGTAGCATTTTAAAAAGGAAAGTGGGCACGGCCAAAGGCTGTACTAAAATGACCATGACCGAAGACCATGCTAGTGGTCTCGAAATGTTCTAAAAATCTATGGAATACCAAAACCCTTGAAATGCAAGGAAAAAACTTTAGTTGCAGGGATGTTACTGTGGGAACTTATGCAACAAAACCCCTGAAATTAAGCAAAAGCCACTTTAACTTTGCGCCCCCCTGTTGCGCAGTCTATGAACACAATGATGACATCACAGATCACATTGCTGGGCAACTTCACAATTATGGAACTTCATGTTTCCGGAGCATCAACATGATCTTCCCCATCCACTAGCCATCAGTTATGACTGGGGCCCTGAATAAGAATGCCATCCAGGGAGAAGTCTGCCAGGAACATAAACCACATTAGCCCTAAACTATGGCCATCTGGTCGGATTTTCACCCCGATGATCGGCTTCTACATTTTTGGGAATTCCAGGGCATTTGCCCCTCATATGGCACGGGTCATGGTGGGGAAGTCCCCAACTTCTGAAAAGCCATTTCTGAGACAGATATCAGGTGTGCTGGAATGCGCCTCAACTCTCATTTTGCATTTCTACCTCACAAAGCCTAGTGGGGCCCCCCTGGTTCCTACCACTTTAGACGGGCATAATCTAAGTGTTTTCGGGAAGAAAAAAAACAATACCTTTATTCCTCACGAAAAGAAAGGGCTGGTTGCATAATTAATCTTGTTTCTATTCAGAAACATTAAAGAGATTTCAAGCATGAAATGCATGTTAGAGCAGTTGACCGCTGCACAACCTGCCAGCAGTGGAGACAGGTTGCTGGCAAGAGTGAGAGGTAAGCCAGGCGAGATGGTTCCTGTTGGAGGTAAGTTTCACTCCTCCAGAAGGAAAACACCTTCTACTCTCCAGACGCCACTCCAACTTCCACCCTCCACTTATAGTGTAAATCGTCAATTTGCACAAGCATTTACATTTCCAAAGAGTAGCAGGATTCTGCAGCAGGGGACACACTGCACAATTATGCTATTTCATATCCCCCAAGAGGAAAAGGGAAACCTTGGCGTCTCTGTCAGCAGTATATCTTTGAGTGAGTGTGAAGGCTATTGCAGAATATGTGCACCCTTTACTTCCTCCACAGGTCCACTAACATCGACAGCCACCTTGCACCTTTCACTATGTTCCAAGTAACAATAAAATGTCAAGGCAATGGCCCATAACATGGGAAGAGGAGGAGGTCAAAGAAGAAAGACTATGATTATCAATAATCTCCCACAATTCCATGGCATCCAGATTAGTTTGATCATAGCACATACACACAATTAAAGAAATATCAAAAAGAAACAGAAAGGCGGGACGGCAGCCCTTAGGTTCCGGCAAAGACCAGCTTGGGTTTGTCGCGTCGGTGCTGTTGGGCCTGTTGGCTACTGAAATAGCTGAGGAACTACAACTCTGCTGGGAGTTCTAGTTCAACAGGCGAGAACGCCAAAAAGAGGAAGTGCTTAACAGCACATGAGCGTTATTGAAGAAAAGGTGGCTACACACAATTTTCCAAACAGTTTTAAATTAAATTTAGTAAAATTTTAATCAGCCTTCTTGACCTATATGAAATAGATTCTAAAAAGGCTATAAGTCAAAAGGTCAAATTTCGTTTGCATAAGACCATATATAAAATGCCCCTAGTCTAATAGCACACACACAGTTAAATAAATATACCCAGAATGTTCCAATATTCACTGGGTAGATTCCAATAGGTATATGTGCAAGCCCCCAAGGGTCAAGTCCTAAAAAAAGGGAGGGGGGCTCATTAACATATGCAATGGAATGTGACGTCACCAGAAATTAGCATATCTAGGTGAAATATGAAAATGTATTTCAATTGGCTATAAATAAACATACACATTGTACAGGACGAATGGCATTTGCCTTTCATAAAATCAACACACATAAAAAACCAAGAGAGGATATGTTCTTCTAATAGTGTTTAGAAAATGTTAAAAGGTATGCATGTGCTAAACTCGAAGAATCAAGAACAATGCTTTCCCTGAATCATGTAGACCACACTGCATTTATAACCCTTATAAACCTTTGATAGTAGACACCTCTTCACCAGAGTTTTGGGATGTAGTACACACTTGGGTAACTCCCTGAATCTTGACATTGAGCTCATGGTTTAGTGCCTAAAGGTGAAGCTTGTGTCTTTTCCTCTTACTGGTATACTACTTGGGGGTCCGCAGATAAGTAAGGACTGTGTTACCCGGGACTCAAGGGGTTAACGCTCGTGAGCCCCCTCCGTTGTAAAGGCGGAGTTTGACTGGGCAAGGGGGTTATGGGGCACGTGCGCTGCGAGTGCCAGTTCCAGTTTGGTTGTGAAAGAATAAAGAAGTTCCTCTTATCTCTCCGTGTGTGCGTCCTTCATTTGGGCCTAGATCCCTAGGCAACATTTGGCGACGAGGATCTCTCCCGCGCACCGGAGTCCTCCTCCTACGGCAGTCCGCCTGTGGTGGCCGATCCAGCGAGCCCCCTCCTCCTGCTCCACCTCCGCGCAACACGGCACTCCGCCGAATCCGCCTTGCCGGACCTCCTCCGTCGAACCTCCGCGGAAGCGACCCCGCCCGCGCACCCGTGGGCCTTCTCTCCCAGGCGCCATGAGCACCTCCAACCCGGGGTCCAGCCAGGGCTCGCCTCAACTGCCACGGGTGGCGAAGTCGATTCAACTACGACTGCCCCCGCCGTTCACTATGACTCCTCAGGCCACCAAAGGCCCCAGATGGACCGACTGGATGGACGATTTTCGACACTTCGTGAGAGGTTCCGGCGACGGGGACTCCCCCAATATGAGAGACATTTTCCTTAACCTGGTAGGGGGAGAGATCAAAACGGTCGTCAAGGCCATTCCGCCCACAGACCAGGACACTTTTCCCAAGCTGATCGGCGCTTTGGACAAACTGCTTATCATCGAAGTCAATCGGGACTATGAAAGATACCTGTTCAATCAATGCACCCAACTCCCGCAAGAGACCGTCGACGAATTCATCACACGTCTACGGGTGAAAGGGGCGAACTGCCAATTTGATGCGTTCTCGTTAGAGGAAGCTATCCGGCTGAGGGTGATCGAGGGATGCCTCTCCCCCGCACTCAAGAAACAGCTCCTCAAGAAACCGCTCACCATGCCCGAGGTCAGTGAACTCGCCCGCATCCACGAGAGGGTGGATGCGCAGGCCTCAGCCATGGGCCATTCCAACAACGCGAAAGTGGACTCAGGGGAATTCGTGGCCGCCATACTGCCCCCCCGTCAAGGCGACAGGGGCCCTCAGCCATATAGACCACCGATTGCCCCGTCGATGTCAACCCCGCGTCTGCAAAGACAGTGCTACCGCTGCGGGATGTCCTTCCCCCACTCAGGGTCTTGCCCAGCCCTGTCCCAGCGATGTACCAACTGCGGGAGAGAAGGACACTTTCACTCCGTTTGCAGGGAGGGCGTACCATTTCCACCGATGCGGCCCCAGGCGGCCCCCAGAATGCCGTTCCGCCCGCAACCCCTGCAATACAGCCAGCCG
Organism: Ambystoma mexicanum; assembly: GCF_040938575.1. Lineage (NCBI taxonomy): Eukaryota > Metazoa > Chordata > Amphibia > Caudata > Ambystomatidae > Ambystoma > Ambystoma mexicanum. The sequence continues at coordinate 760,809,892 of NC_090939.1, forward strand.
AGACCATATCAACAGGGCCTAGGCCAGAGGCGTTACGTTCGTGCGATGGACGAATACCTAGCGGCAGGATATGCCCCTCCGTATGACCAGGCCGAACAGCCCAGACATTTCACAGACGAATACGACAACCCGCCTGCAGAATACAGGCCGGAAACCCTCTGCCAAGACGACCAGGCGGCGGCCTACTACGCGCCGCAGGACCACTACGACCAGGATGAGTTCGTGAACCTCATCCTCGACAACAAAGAGGCCAGGGAGGCCCCGCAGATCCCGCTCAAGATGGCGAATTGCCAATTTCAATTTATGATCGACTCTGGGGCCACAGTGAACATCATGGGTGAACAAGACTACGCCAGGATACCATGCCCGCCACAGCTCAGTCCGTCTCGCTCCAGAATCTTCCAGTGGGGTGCCGCCACCCCGCTCCAAACGGTGGGTCAATTCACCCAGTGCCTTCTCCTGAACGGGCGGCAAGTCGATGCGACCATTCACGTGATACGGTCCCTCGCCAAGAGCCGATGCCTCCTTAGCTACTACACGGCGTCGCACCTCGGACTGATCGAAATTCACGTGAATGCGGGAGACGTGATCACTGCCGCAGCGGCCAAACCCGGCCAGGGGAACACGGTAGATGCGATTGCCTATCATCAAACTCAATCGCTCGTCTCACAAGAAGACATCGCGGAGGCCTTCCCCAAGCTCTGCGTGGGGCTAGGAAAACTACAGGGACCCCCCATCCGGCTCCACATTGACCCCAACGTGCGTCCAGTGCCGCAACATCCCAGAAGGGTCGGATTCCACCTTCAGGAGACAGTTTCGGAGGCGCTCCAGCAACTGCTCCGCGACGACATTATTGAACCGGCGACGGGGCCGACGCCGTGGGTGTCCCCCCTTGTGGTGGTACCCAAGGAAGGGGGTAAGATCCGCTTGTGTGTGGACATGCGGGTGGCCAACACGGCGATTCAACGGGAGCGACACCCGGGACCATGTATTGAGGACATGATTGTGCTGCTGAACAGTGCCCAAATGTTCTCCAAACTGGACTTAAATCAGGGATACCATCAGCTGGAGCTCCACCCTGATTCCCGGCCCATAACCACGTTTGCGACACACGATGGGCTCTTTAGATACCGGAGGCTGAACTTTGGAATCTCATCTGCCGCTGAGATCTTCCAGGAAACTATACGCCAGATCATCCGACCTATCAAGGGGGCTCTCAATTACAGCGACGACATTCTCGTCTTTGGATCGTCCAAGGAATCCCATGACAGGGCTCTACACGACACATGCGAAGCCCTTCAGAGTGCCGGCCTCACGCTCAACATATCAAAATGCCGGTTCAGCAGAACAAAACTCAAGTTCTTTGGACATATCTTCTCCAAGGACGGCATGCTGCCTGACCCTGAGAAGGTCGAGACGATCACCAACCTCGCCGAGCCCCGACAAGTGGCGGACGTCCGCTCGTTCCTTGGCATGGCAGGATACTGTGCGAGGTACATCCCCCACTATGCCTCCATCACAGACCCGCTGAGGAAACTGCTACAGAAGGAGTCGCCGTTTGAATGGACACAGGCCTGCCAACAGGCTTTCGCGGACATCAAGCAAGCCCTCGCCGAGGCTCATCGCCTCGCATATTTTAACCCACAGTGGCACACCGAGGTGGTAGTCGACGCCAGCCCCGTAGGCCTCGGCGCCATTCTGGCCCAAACCAGTGGCGCGGATGTTAACCCCAGACACGTGATTGCATACGCGAGCCGAGCGCTATCAACACCTGAACTAGCCTACTCCCAAGCCGAGAAGGAGAGCTTGGCAGCCGTCTGGGCGTGTGAGCATTTTCATAACTTTATAATCGGAAAGAAGTTTACGCTGATCACCGATCATCAGGCACTCCTCTCATTGTTTGGGAACCCGCATACCAAGATGCCACCGAGGATCGAGAGGTGGGGCATCCGCCTCCAGGAATATGATTACGATATCGTACACCGCCCGGGGGGCGACCTTAACCCCGCTGACTACCTCTCCCGACACCCAGTAGGGGCCCCGCTGGCACGGAAGGGTGACGTTGCGTATGTGCAATATGTGGCGGCTCAGGCGCTGCCCCCGGCACTATCACTTGAAAGGGTAGCGGCCGCATCGGCAGCCGATCCCACGACAGCCCTGGCGATCAGCCTCACGACGGCCAACAAGTGGAAAGATCACCAGAGAGCCACCCTAGCTCACCCGGGCGTGAACAAGCAAGAAATCGAACGGCTAGCCAGGGTCCATGGTGAACTGGCGGTAAAGGACGATAACATTCTGCTCAGAGGGTGCAGGATCGTCATCCCTGCCACACTCAGGAGCGAGGTGGTCAGCATAGCGCACGAAGGTCACAGGGGAGCGGAGAACACAAAGAAGCAGCTCAGATGCCATGTGTGGTTCCCCTTCCTGGACGCAGCTGTGGACGAGTGGGTGAAGAACTGCCACGCCTGTCAGTGCACAGCCCCTGCAGAACGTCCGCCCCCGCTCCAACACACTCAAATACCTGAGCACCCATGGGAACGAGTAGCCATGGATTTTTACGGGCCCACTGAAGCGGGCGACTACATTCTGCTCTTCGTGGATGAACACTCAAGATTCCCGATTGCCAAGAGAGTCAGTTCCACAGCGTTCTCTCAAGTTGCGGCAACGATAGAAGAGGTCTTTAGTGAGTGGGGGATCCCCAAGTGGGTCAAATCCGACAACGGACCACCGTTCTGTGGACACGAATTTGGGACATTGGCAGAGCACCTGGGGTTCAGGCACATGAAGATCACACCACGTCACCCCCAGGCTAATGGAATGGCGGAGCGATTTATGGGATCGATTAAGAAGACCATTCAGAGGGCACGGCTGGACGCCGTTGATACACACCAAGCGCTATGCCGCTTGTTAAGAGACTACAGGAACACTCCTCACGAGGTCACAAATAAGACGCCTGCAGAGCTCATGTTCAGATATGTGGTGCGAACTCGCATCCCGAGGAGTACGGTGCAGGCTGAGCCGGCCGACCAAGATCTGCTCCAGAGAGATGCGGTGGCAAAAGAGGTTGCGAGGCGTCGCACCGATGCACGAAGAGGAGCGGTGCTGCCGGAGCTCCAGGTGGGAGACGAAGTCCTGGTACAGCAGCCGGCAAGCAGGAAGACAGACCCGCGGTTTGCTCCAAGCCCCATGAGGATTGTTGCCATGAAAGGCACGATGGTGACGGCGGAAGATGAGAACAGGACCATCACCAGAAACTGTCAGCAGTTCAGGCCATATACAAGGAGAGAGCCCACGGAAGGAACCCAAAGGGCACTTTCACCGGAACCTCGGATGCCGAGGGATGATGAGTGGTTTCCCCCGGAAGGGGACCCCCGGGACATGGCCCAGAGTGAAGTGATTGAAGAGGAGCCTGATCTGGGGACTCGAGGTGAGAGGCCGAGACGGCTCATAAAGAAGCCGATGAGACTTGTTGAAGAGTGTTGAGTTATTTGTTGAGACACAGCGTGTCAAGTTGATGTTTGGACATATTGTCCGGGGGTAGTGTTACCCGGGACTCAAGGGGTTAACGCTCGTGAGCCCCCTCCGTTGTAAAGGCGGAGTTTGACTGGGCAAGGGGGTTATGGGGCACGTGCGCTGCGAGTGCCAGTTCCAGTTTGGTTGTGAAAGAATAAAGAAGTTCCTCTTATCTCTCCGTGTGTGCGTCCTTCATTTGGGCCTAGATCCCTAGGCAACAGACTGTGACGAGGAAGAGGGATGAGTCAGCAATGGTCCTATTACTTCCAGTATTCTTAATTACACAGAGTCCTAGTCTTCCTCTTAACAGTCATATGTCCCTCCACCCTGCACTGAACCAGCTTGATAATCAAACAGGAAGTGTTGTGGTAGAGGGTGGTTTTATAGGTAACATAATGTGTAACAAGAAAATGAAACACAGACATAGAGAAAGGACTACAGTCAAGTCTGTTTTCTCTTCTACGTTGGTTTGGAAAAGGTGGTATGAAGAGTCTGTCTTGGGAGCCGACACGTCATGTAAGTTAGTAATATAATGGAGAAGACTAGGACACAGTGTAATAATGAGTACTGGTAAGTAACTGGGCATTAACACAAGCGTGAAAAAAGCATGAGTGTATTTGCCTTCGTGCTAATGTAATTGCTCATGTGAAAATAGCTTGTTTGCTTGTGCAAATATATCATCATTGCCCCTGATGTCCTGTCCCTTAGCTCAGAAGAGTAAACAGTGCCATTCCCCTCCTTTTGGAGGTGAAAGCATAATGGTTGACTTTGATGTCTCCATGAATCCGCGTTTAACCGAGTGCTGGGACAGCAAGTGGCAAGGAATGGACTAACTCATGAATGCAATAAATGGCCTTGTACAAGTTGAGCCATTTGCTCCTAATACTTACGTTTTTTTTTAAATAGCTCCTAACGCTGGATTACAAGTGATTCTCATTGGAGTGATATTTAGACAATATGGTGGTATATAAGGATGATTGGCTGAGTCCTCCTTGCTGGAATTCGATCTTGCAAATTGCAGGCTGGCTCCCCATTTTAGAGGTGAATACTTAACTGGTGACTTACTCTCCGACACAGAGCAATCTTCTCTTGCTCAAATTAAGCACAGCCTACAATTATATATCATTGCTCTGAAGAGGGTGCACAGCCGTGCTTTTTATACAGCAGGGATGTCAGAGCAGTGTACATATGCTGCAATACGCTGCAAACAAAATGGTGTCTGTCTCTGTACCATTGGGCCAAGCACTGAGTTTCTGTGGTGGTGCAGAGCACTTGCATCTCTAGAAATGCTGACACAATTCATGTGCCAACCTTGTCCTAAGAAACTGTACCACATAGGTGTACGGAAGTTCACTAGTTTCTGCGATGATGGGATAAATGCAATCACAAAAGCTGCAACCGGTTGGTTGATTGTGAACGACGGTAGAGTTCTTTTATTTTTCATAGCTGGGCAGATGGCTCAGAAAACTATAATTATTAGGGTATTTATGGGGCCTCATTACACGGTAGGCGGTAAACCATGGTGCTATTAGCACCATGGTTGCCGCCGGTACCATACCGGTACCACCATGGAGGAAAGGGGAATTACCACCCCATTCCAAGGTTGGAGGGAAGGTAATTCCCCCTTTCTCCATGGCCCTTCCCCATTCCCATTTTTGCCCCATAGGGCATAATGGAATGGGGAAGGAGCTAATAGCGGTACAGCAAATTGCGGTACCGTAATTAGCATCAAGGTCCCTTTGCGGGTCCCTACTTTAACGGCTGGTTTACACCAGCCGTTAAGGTCGGGTCCTGCAAAGGGACCTCGTAGTAAGGCGGTAAGGGTTAACGGTCACCGGTACCCTTACCGGTGACCGTTAACCCTTACCGCCTTCCGTGTAATGAGGCCCATTGAGTGCTGACCTAGCTTCGGGAAGCAACATGCCACTTTACAGTCATATGGGGAAGTACACAGCGAGGAAAGCGGAAATGCAAAGGAGTTGGGAGTTAACACGGCGGGGGGCGGGCAATTTGGCACCAAGGGGTCTATAAGCAATCCGGGGAGGAAGCGGGGGAGCAGATCGCCTAGTCTCCGTTTAGGTGGGCAGTGGCGGGTGTGTGGACCTAGGCGTTATGTGCCCACTTTAGAAACCTATGTGCAAAGTGCAGTTGTATATTTGAACCCTAACCCGTGGTGCTTTAACATTTCGAGGTCAGTAAATAGATTTGGGTCACTCCTATTATTGCAGAGCTTAAAATGGAACATTTGAACAAATCGATTTATGAAAATATGCCATTATTACGTTTAACGCATTTGATGGAAAAAATGCTTTACAATAAATAAATAATCTTGCTCTAATGCACATTACTTGGATGCCCCCACAAATGGCTAGAGAAAACGACAGGTTACAAAAGGTAGTCCTCATTACTCCTAGTCCACCTGTCTCATCAAAGTACTTACTAATGTTGCCTCCCTGCCTTCCAGTCAGAAACCAACACATTTGTCTCCATTTTCCTGAACTGTTCCCTTCCTACCTAAGGGTAGTATAAAGCCCCACCCCCTCCATGTCCTCTGCTGTTGTTTTTATTTCCCTAGAGAAGGGGACAGAAGAACCCAGGAAGGAGTGAAGGGCCGGAATTAAGGACTGTGTCTAGATGGGTGTACTAGGAGGAATGAGGATTATGATATGTTATCTGGCATTGCTTTCTGCCCATGCTAGTCTCTTCAAAGTACCTCCTAGTGAAGATGTTCAAAGCAACAATTGTACAGTCTAATGCTGAGTTACAGAGGTAATGGTACCAGTATGGTAATGGTACTTGTATCTACAGTAGCGAATACTACTTGTGCAGGACTACAGGAAGTACCCATATGAAGGATGTGGGGCCCAAGTTTTTGAGAGGAGTTTCACAAAAACGTCTACAGTCCCCATTGCATAAGAGAATGCAACGCTATCCAAATAACAATGTTATGAATTGGTCTTGTAGGTACACTATGGCCATCTGTTCATAAGGCAGACACGCCCCATGTTTCGAGCGTCGTGTGTGTGAATGTGGGATGACAACTACCTAGCCCCATAGGGCTCTATGGGAATGGGGAAGGCGCTAATTATGGTACCGCAAATTGCGGTACCGTAATTAGCTCCCTAGTCCCTTTGCGGGTTGGTTTTTACCGCCTGCAAAAAGCAGGCGTTAAATTCCCCAACCCGCAAAGGGACCTCGTAGTAAGGCGGTAAGGATTTACCGGTAACGGTAAAATACTGGTACCGGTAAACCCTTACTGCCATCCGTGTAATGAGGCCCTATATCTGACAGTTGGTAGGGAATAACCTGCTGATGTATAGGGCATGACAGTGGGGTCATCCATGCGCCATCAAAGCAACCATTGTTTCTTTTTTTTTTTACTTTATTGTGCATACAGTTTTAAAACTCGTTAAAACCCTACACAAATTCATCCAACATCACCACATAGAAACAATATAATACCACATAATTTAAATGATATAAGATCCTTACATAAAACAAAACTCGTCATTGTAATACAAAAACTTAAAGTTGCTTTAAAATCCATTTTGTACAACAATTAACAAAATAGTTGCCCACAACTCTGGTTCAGCTTTCATAATTTTGTTACAGAAGCCATTCAGGGCCAGGGCCCTATAATTGCTTCTGTGACGTATAATAAATTCAATGTGGTCTGTAGACGGCACCCAGGAGGAATTTTCAGATTTCAATCCATCCCAATTTACCGAAGTATCTACCGGTCTATTGCATAACTGCAAGAAATATGAAGTCCAAACTTGTTCAGGTATGGGATTAGATTGGGCTTGAATTTGAAAGCTCTCTTTTTGCTTCATTATTTTCTAATAATTTACATCTCACTTCATCAGAAGGCAAGCACGCATTTTTTCGCTAGCCCTTTCAAAGGTCATGGCTTTAAGACCTTTCAATCTATGTCTATAGCCCTGCTTTAATTTCCTCATCCTTCTTTCAATTTGGGAAGAGCTTCCATTTTCCTGAATTGCCCTGCTAACTTCTTTCTTGTATTCCCTTCTAATTTGTAGGATTATCGGATTAAAGTTTAGTCTTCTATTAGGCAACTTGGGCTTCCAGGGACTCAAAGCAGTTTCTATAAAAACAGGGAATTGATTCACTGAACATACATATATGTTAATTTCTCCCTGCACATCTAAAATGTATTTCTTAAGTTTTCTATTCAACACACGTATATCCCTATGGGTCCAAATCAACCTGTTTTTACCATCAAAGACAACAACCTTACACATTTTCTTTGTGGATCCTACCTGGTGAGGTAATGAGAAGACTGCGGACAATCTTGCATGGTCGCTCGGAAAGCCATTTCGCATTTTATTGCTATTTCCCCCCCCCTCGAACCCAGTTCCTCAGACACCAGAATAAAATCAATCAAAGATTTTTGTGTCCATTACTCCATGTACTCCAAATTTGCCCACCTTGTTCTTTTTTCCCAGCCAGCATGCTCAGGTTCCAGCTCTCAAAGAAGTCCCACCAGCTCAACCCCTTGGGGTCTTGCACACTCGTCTCTTTACGGCACAGCAATAACTCATTTCATTTCAAAGGGTTATGGCAGTTTACATTAAAATCACCTGCTATTATAATAAATCCCTCAGGGCAAACTTCTTTCCACCACCTCAGAATCTCATCAATATGCTCAATCAAATCCCTTTGGGTATGTTCCAAATAGTTACAATAAACATCAATAACGAGCAGGTGAGAATTCCATCCTTCATAGTTACATAAACAGCCAAGACCCCATACAACAAGTCATCCACTGTTACGGATGGCAGATGTGTTATGGATGGCAGATTGAGTAGCCCTCCATAATCACTTTTTTCGATAGGAAGGTTTCCTGTAAAATTACAAGATCATGTTTATTCAGTTCCATACAAGAGACTCCCTGGCCAAACAAATGATAGAAACCTCTCATATTCCAGGAGCAGAGGCTAAAGATTAAAACCTACTCTGTGCCCTCCCTGATATGCAAAGGTCGGTGAACGGGACTACCAAAGACGATCCCTTTGATTTACTTCTTTGTTTTGCACTGCAACCTCCCTCCTTCCCTCCGATATCTTGTTTCATATGTTTGCCTCTAAGTAGGGTTGCCTTCCCTGGTTGTGCATCACCCAGTCATTCCCAATTTAGCTTTGTCAGGAAGGGTATATAGAAAGGTCTGATATATTGTGGATGTCAAAACCTCTCTGACGGATTTCAGAAATAGAGAATAAAATTCTCTCTCTTGTTAGTCGTGAGCTAACTGTAACCTTCACCACATCCCACCTCTCCCAATCACTAAATTCTATTTGGTCAATGGGTCTCATTCCGAATCCGGCGCTAACCAATGGTGGTAGTAGCGCCTTGGTCGGCACCGGACCCGTACCGGCACCGCCCTGGTGGAATGGGAAATTACCGCCCTATTCCGAGTTGACCAGGGCAGTAATTTCCCATTCCCCAGGGCTCTTCCCCATTCCCAAATGAACCCCCATAGGACTCAATGGGAATGGGGAAATTGCAAATAACGGTGACCGTACTTTACGGTCACCATTATTGGCTAAAAAGCCCCTTTGCGCCCTCGTCCTTAACGCCTGCTAAAAGCATGCGTTAAGGACGAGGGCATAAAGGGAACTCGGAATGTGGCGGTAAGGGATTACCGGCACCGGTCTCGTTAACGTTGACCGGTATCCCTTACCGCCATACTCGGAATGAGGCCCAATGTCACTAGTGCAGATTTTTTTTATAGGTGGAATATCATTTAGAATGGCCAAGACCCGGGTCTATCTAGATACTTACGGTTAGGGTCTGAAAAAATTGCACCAATAATGAATCTTTCTTGAAGTTCACTATGGGGCTCCGCCTCTAAAGGATGTAACCATACATTACTTTTCATATGATTTTTCTTCAATGTATCAGCAGCCTCAACTGTCTGATATTCTACACTGTTAATATTTGCTGGTTCACCCCCAAGATCTACCCCCACAGCCCTCTTAGTCTCAAATGGAAGTGCAGCAATCATCTCTGCCAAGTTAATTCCCACACTCTTCTTCGGGCCGATAGTCCCAAATTCCTTGTCCTGGTCTTGCAATCTTTATAGAGGCTCTGGTCCTGTTGCATTCTGGCGTTAGCAGGCCTATGAGAGGCTTCCTCCTCGTGTAACAATTTCTGGGTCAGTGTTCCTAATTTAGTTGCCCAAGGAGGAGGCACGGATAAATTCATTTGAGTAAATCCTTCAGTTAGGGTGCAAGGGGGTTTTAGTGAAGAGATTAGCCAGCCATTTGACTCCCCCCTGCATAACAGCACATTCATTAGGTTTTGACAAGGGGTCATGCTTCTCCCACCCCAAATCTAGAGACTCTTTTGGCATGCACACAATATCTTTAACAGGGACTAGAAGCCAGTTGTTGATCTCCAAACTTTGTAAAGAGCCATCTCCCATATATCTTGGCAGAAGATCTTCCTGCTCTGAACCCAAGGGGAGACTTTGAGATGTTACAAAATCTTGAGGGGCCACCATACTAGACGATGGGATTTCCTCATCTTTATGAAATAGCCCCACACCCTCGATGTCGTTTAGTGAATTTTGGGAGGCTATTTCACTGCATCCATTAATTTTTGTTATGCTTCCATGCTTTAGAAATATTGGGGCAATCTTCAGCCCTTCTTTCTTTGATGTATTGTTTTTTCTTTATTTACAGGTGCCAGGTCTAAATGGTCACTTATTGCTTTTACAAACCCTCTGAAGGAATTGCTGTTCACTTTCTTCATCTTCTGGTTTTTCGATTTTTTTCTCCAAATGGGTCGTTAGCCCCTTGGTTCTTTTTCCCTCGTTTTTTTTTTATACCATTATTGTTCTTTTTTTCTTGGTTCAAGGGACTTTCTTGCAGGAGGGGTGTGCACTTATCACCGATTGGTCTGAGCCAACCCTGCATTGATCCAAACCGCACAAGTTCCTCCATCACTTCTGCGTCCAGAGGGGTGCCCAGAAAGGACAAGGATTCCACCCCTACTTCTGTCAGCAGACAAGTTCCCACTCTAACCAAATTTCCCTTTAGAAGGCACACTTACGTCTGCCCCATTTGGTTCTGATTCTCCCAGAAAATAAGTAGTTTCACTCAGGTACTTACATCCGAGGAGGGACTCATTATTTGCCGTTAGGGTGGTTTGCTTTTGAATATCTTCTATTTTTAGCACAGACTCAAGCACTTTTTTGTGGAAGCGCAGTGAAGTGAATTCCTTTTGTATGTCCACCAAATTAGTGACGATGCCCAGAACTTCATTTTTAAAGAAGCATTTCACATCCTCCCTTTTGGTCAATGTTTCTATAAGTATTTAGATACTATTTGTTTATTTCTAGTTTCCTCTTTAAGGATATGATATGATATATGATATGATATGATATTTTATTTATATAGCGCCTATACACAATGTGTTTCAAAGCGCTTCAAGGCAAGGGAGGGAACAAGGGAAAATACGACGACATTCTTACAGGCCATGAACAGTAAGGATGTGAAATTAACTATTGTTCCCGGCCTGACGACATTTCAGATAGTGCAAGAGCTAAGACATAGATAAGGAAGGGAGGGGGAGAGTGGGAAGCAAATGGAATCAGACAGGCGACTACCATACTAGGCCTGATGACATTTCTGGTAGAGCCGGTGAAAAACAAAAGGTGAGGGAGAGGGGTGCAGAAAGGGAGGGGAGGAAAAAAACAAGCAACTATCGTACTAGGACTGACAACGTTTCAAATAGTGGTGGAGGGAGGGGGGAACAGTAAGGGCAAAGGGAAGGGGAGCGACAGATGAGGTTGCTATCATACTAGGTCCAGGGACAATTCTGATAGAGTAAGTGCATAGAAGAAAGTAAGGGGAGGACGGGAGGAGATCGGAAAAGGGAGGGGGAGGCGAGAACTGGGAGTAAGCAGTCAAAAAGAGTGAAGCTAGAGTGCATACAATTGCAGAAGTAAGAAGTAACACATAATATTGCAAACAAGGATACAAGATGAAGATGGGAACAGCGTGATTTAGGGCCACCATGAGTACAAGATGCAAAGGAAGTCCAGCATGAGAGTTGAGAAAGGGTGACGCACTGTGAATCAATGAAGTCCATAAAAGTAAAATCCAGCATTGGCCACAAGATAGTGATGGTGAAACCAGAAGGTATCAGTACAGACTCCTGTGTGCGGAAAGGGGGGCACAAGGGAACAACATTGGGGGATGAGAGAGGGTGGGGATGGCCTGTGGGGACAGAGGGTGTAACACATGTTGATGCATGCTTATCTGCTGTGTTAGCAGGGGGTTGGACCCTGCGCTCAAAAACAGTGGCGTAACACAAAATTTGGGGACACTCCTGTGAGCCATGTTGATGCCCCCCCCCCCTCAACTCAGCAACAAATCACGGGTCGCGCCACAGCCTGAGCCGGCCTAGATTACCACGCTTGCACAATACATGTGAATGTGCTGCTAGAAGGGTACGCTGCACACTGCAATGGGAGAAAAATATAAATATGTGTTTTAATGCATTATAGAGCACACTTTCTGAGAAAAATGTACTAAAAGTCCAGAATGTCTGCAATTATTTTATCGGGTAACAGCAATCCAAAAAGCCAATGCATGCAAGTCACCAACAGTGCACAGGAACATGAATGCTTCAATATGCTTTGCTATTAAAAATGCCATGTCACAATGAAAACATGTCCAACTGACTGCACAATGTAGACCAGTCTCGACATGTAATAACATATTACAGTAAAGCATGCCAGGCCAGATTTAGACATACATAGACTGGTTGCACCAAAATGCCAGTTGAAACAATAACACTTCTCATGGTTATTTTATCACAGATGCCAAAAAAAATATACAATGTCGCAGTGAGAAAAACTGGCAGCCTCCAAATGCCAGTCTAGCCAGGTAATTACACTTAGCAGGACTGCTTTATCAGAGATACCCAGTTAAAAACATGTCAAGCCAAACTATGAAATGACTAGACTGACTGCACCAAAATGCCTCTCTCGCCTTTAATACGACATATCATGCCTGCTTAGCCTGGACATGGATGACCATTACGATTTACTGCACAATCCCTGTACCATCCCACCCCCTCACACATCCCCTATCCCTCCCACCCCCTGCCCCAACCCCCAAAATCAGCTTTTCGGCCCAGAATTAAATTCACGTCCATTTACTTGTCCTAGTGCTTACCCATGCGGCTCCTTGCCACATAGGTAAGTACTGGGATGAGGAAGAGTGGGACTACGAGTAATGAAGATTACAGGTAACTAAGCCAGGCATTACCTCCATGTCCTTCTACCTCATTCCAGTACTTGTATATGAGTCAAAGTGCCTCATACACAAGTACTGGGATGAGGAAGAAAAGGGCAATGTGTCATGAAGATTATCAATAAGTAACCAAGGGATTAAACAAAAGTAGTGGTGCAACACCATTGAGCTGACTGGGCTTCAGCCCTCTCCCCCACATACCCCCTGATATTTTGGGCTATGTTGACTCGACTTGGTTGTCCAACAGAGCCCTTCCTGGAAAGAACAGGACACATATGTTAAACGGCGCGTGGGTTTCGCTGATGACAAAGGCTTGACAATTACTAAAGTAAAGTAACAGTAATCACTGTTAGTGCCTGCATTCAAATGTATAGTTCTTCAGGCAATTGAAATCTTGCTGTGGGTTTAGTACTTGCATGCCAGGGAAGTGACTAGATGTGTTGAGATGGGGTAGGAGACTGCTTATTCTCACAGCAGTCCATAAGTGGGGGCTTTTAGACTTAAAGGAGATAGTTAACTGATTGTAACATTGAAGCTGCACTAGACATGTCTCATTAGAATGCATAAGGAAGTCAGATGCCCCACACAAATAAGTTTTCCCCTCCCCACCGCCTGTGAAATTAGCATCTCTCCCAACATTTGAAGGGTTAGCACCACCGTCCCCGAAATATTGGTTTTGTTGCGCCCCTGAACACAAGAACACCCACCATTCACCATACACAGACACATGCACACCCAGCCACCCATACATTTAACCGTGTACCATTCATCAAATAGGCACAACCAGGCAGAATACGACTGCGAGATGTATCCCGGCCTCAAGCCCAGGGACCACATCTCTCAAGCCCTAAAAACTCTTCACTGACTCCCAGCGACTGCAAGTAAAACAAATTCAAGACCCTTTGCATCATCCACAAGGCTTTATGGGGCCTGGGACCTCTCTATATCCAGCTTTCCCTCCCTGCCAGAGTCCTTGAGTCCTCTGCAGGTCAAACGTTTCTCCAAGTAGAGAGTGGGAGGAAGATCCCTTTCCTCAGCTGTTTCTCCCTGTGGAACAGCCTCCCTGTGCCCCTCAGACTTGAGCTGGATCTTTTTTAAGTTCTGGAAACTTCTCAAGACTTTCCTTTTTTCCTCTTCATTCCCTCTCCCCTTCCTGTACTAACGTTCCCTCTGCCGCTGCAAATGAGGCCTGGTCCCTTCAGAGTCACACATGGGCCAGGCCACCCCATACTAGTCCCCTCAGCATCCCGTAGAAGCACTTGCCCTCAGGCTCCCTCCCTGGAATAGCCCTAAACTGGCCCCCCTGTCCATTGTACTCATCCTGGCCCCCATACCCCCTTATTTCCACTGGCACTTGCTGCCTTGCCCCCCCCAGCACTTGCCTATCTCCCCTCCATTTGGGCACCCCACTCCTGCACTTCTCCCTCTACCCCCTGCCCCTGCACTTACCACCTTGTCTTTCACAGTAGGATTGTCATGAGGCAAATATCACTGTTTGTTGTTCTACTTATTTCCCATGTCTCCCCCACAACGTGTCTTGTGGTGCCTGGAAACACTTAATGAATTAAGAATGCCCAATAAAAAAAGGAAAGTCGTGTTTCAGGAAGCAATGAACCTATTTGTTATTGTCACATTGAGGGTTGTGAGCCCTCATTTACACCTTCCATAACCAGATGTGTTTATGGTAAAGACTCTTTACCATGAACTTGTACTGGTATAGGCACATTCTGAAGGTTAGGGAAGTCAAACAAGACAAACGAATTCCATGAGAGATATTGGCCCCATCTGTAACCAGTATGTTTAAGCTATACTGTAACATGTGAAAAAATAAAAACATGCATATAAAACCAATAGAACCACGCAACACTAATCCAAACTGGGGACATCGAACCACACCTGTAACAAAATCTAAATGACATTAAATATGTAGAATAGTATTATTATTATTATTATTATTATTATTATTATTATTATTATTATTATTATTATTTTTTTTTTTTTTTGTGTTATGTATACACTTCAATTGAACTTTTACACATTTATATAAAACTATACATTTATCATAATGATAACATTGAAAGTAATTTGAAAACATCATGTTATGTTATTTGGTATTTATATAGCACTCTATATATCATTGGTATGACCTCAAAGTGCTGATAGGTTGAAAGCCCTTGCAGACCGTAGTCCAGGTCAGTCGAGAGAGTAGGGTGTCATAGAGTGCTTGGGTGCACCGATTATGTGCGCAGCTGATGCGATTTCCTGATGGTAGCTGCATCCTAGCATTAGGTGTGGTGGTATTTGATATCAGTTGGTTGTGTGCAGTCTGGAGGGAGGTCATCAAGACTGGGGATTAGGCTGCATTAATTGTGTGTTGGTGTAGAGTAGAGAGTGAGCATAGTGATAGGAGAGGTGAATGTCTGGGTGGAGTTTCGATCTAACGAGCTCAGTATTCCGGATTTCAGGTGCGCGTTTGCGATAACTGTGTTCAGAGGAAGTTTATTTGTGACTTAATAGGCACATTCAGTGGTGTCATTGGACGGGATCTCATTGAACATTTGTCATCGAGTTGCAGGTCTCAGTTGCCTTAGATGGTCTTAGTCGGTTTTAAGGCAAGAGCCAGGTTTTTAGAGCTTTGCAGGAGGTAATGTAGTCTTGGGTGTGTCGAATATGAGGGGAGAGTGAGTTCCACAGAGTTGGGGCCAAGCTTGAGAAGGCAGATCCTGTGATCCTAATAGAATTAGAGGTTGGATTCACTAGAAAGAGGGCAGTGCTTCATCTGAGGATGCGAGATGGGAGGTAGGGTTTTAAAATTACATAAAATAAAACAAAAGTGTACCATACATTACATATTAATATATCTTGATACATTTCTGCTTAAACATACTCAAATTCATATATAGACAACATACTTTGACTTATTGGATTTTACAATACTTAGGCAGTTTTTTTATTTTGTGCTCAAGCAAGAGGATCTTATACTATTACCACTACTTAATGGTCTCTGTTTTCCTGTGGCACACATTCCAACCCACACCTGATACAAGACTATTTGCAGCTTTTTGCTATCAGAATTCAAACAATATTGCCAAAAGAAGGTTGATTTTATACTGTCCATATTAGCGACAAATTTGCCTAGCAGGCAAATATAAAGAGGACCAAATATTAAGGATTTTGTTAATACATGCTGAGCTGATTCCTTTTTATCTACACTGCAGCATAGGCGGCAGATTCTATTTTTCTTGGCGATTTTTTATACTGGTCCGCATACTTGGACTCCTCCCTCTCCAAGACCCGACAGGTCAACCATATTGCCTCTACCTTAGGCTACGCCACTAAGCCCATCAATGCCAGCAAACCCTTCCTCAACTCCCAGAACTGGCTTGAAATATCCCGTGCCCTAATAGGATCCAAGCTTGACTATTGCAACTCTCTACCTTGCGGCACATCAGACAGAAACCTTCACAAACTTCAGACAATTCAAAATAATGCCCTCCGGGCGGCATTGACCCTAGGCAGACATGATCACATCTCGGAGGACAGAAAGGCTGCTCACTGGCTCCCGGTAAAGGACAGAATTAAGTTCAAGACACTCTCCATCACCTATTGTTGCATCTCCAACAACGCTCTCCAATACTTGGCTGAAAAAAATTACTAAACACTCCTCAACCAGACCAGTAAGATCAGCCCACAAACATTGTCTCGTCACCCCAAGATTCAACAGGAAAAGAGTCGGTGGTGCTAGTTTCCTTGACCGGGTGCCTGTCCTCTGGAATGATCTGCCCCTCCACCTGCGAGATGAACTATCACACAATACCTTCAGGAAATACCTCAAAACCCACCTCTTCTACTAACTTTTCTTCTGTCTTGCACCCCTACCCCCATTCATCCTGTGCAACTAGCGCCTAGATGCCCCTGGGCTTACAAAATAAATAAATAAATTACTTCTAGTACTGGAAGCTTATTCAACCTTAGGAGTAATAGAAATTGTCGATTTTGTATCTATGTACTAAGAGTGGCATCACTAGGCTGTAACTTTTAATTCGATCATGTGTGTATAGTTCTTAGACCAATTTCCAGTTTTGCGCAGAAGTCTTTTTTTTTTAATGTAGGGAAGTCTTCATCCCAATCGGCTTGCCAATCGATTTCATTAAAAGTCCTCTTGACCAATGCTGCAAAAATGCCTGTTCTGATGGTCTATACTTTCTTTTCACAATAGTTTTAGTAAAGGGCACATTGGCATAGCTTGATATTTAATGTATAGGAGAGGACGCCTTTTTAGCAGTATGGTAGTGAGGGACATCAGTCCTAATTCCAGCCGTATAATTTCTACTTGGGTACAAGGGCTCAGGGTTAAAATACTCGTCCAAAATGTGCCTTCTATCGTATTTAGCCATGCCAGGTCTTCCATGTGTAAAGCCCGTATGGAATGGTCGCACAAGAGCTTTGCTTTTACAGTGCAAGTTTTCTGCTTAGACTATACCCAGAGACTTGGTTGATACATTTCCACACCATTAAAGTACAGGATATAGCTTTACGCTTTTTATCCAGTATAACTGCAGCATAATTGCGTCCTGTGGATAATTCACGACCCAAGTATTTGAATTGTTCCACATAATCTGCTATAGCCATAGGCAATTTAGCTACCTGTTTGCTAGAGAAATGCATTATTTTGGTTTTTACCATAGATTATTTTTAAGCCATGGTCTTTTGCATAATTCTTCACACAGAAATTGATCAAGACTAGTTTAAACAGATGAGAACGTTGAGAAAAAACAATTCATTCATTTATTAATTACAGTTTAATTCATATATTAACATTTTACAACACTGTATAAAAATATATTGATGAAAAACATACATGTAATGAAAAGATTATTATGTTTTCACCCTTTAATTCATTCCATACATATCTCACATTAATACGCATTCATTGCAACTAACTTGACTACCATATCATATCCACTTTTTTACGTGTTATTCTTTGCTTAAATTAATCACTGTTGTCCGTTGGGAGAATATCCTTGCCAAATCCTGGCTCTGCCATCATCAGGACAAGGTGGACTCTAAATGAACGCCTTAAAAAAAACGATGTTCAAAAATGCCTTTTAGTTGCTTGCGTCCACCCTTTTATTTTATTCTGGCCATTATTGGTTAGCACCTGGGGGCGAGTTTTCTCCAAATATTTATTATGTACCATTTCCAGGGCTGCCCCAAGTGAATCTGTTCGTACTTCAAGTGAATTTTGTCTTAGAAGGAGCTGGCAATAGTACACTCTCTTCTTCGTGGTAGACTTGCATAGTTCTCAATCAAATTTTATGAGCTTTTTAATCCAGAATATGTGTGGTCACAAACAACCAAGTCGTCTGCGCGTGCCAAACAGAATACTTTTCGACAGCCACTCCCCGAGGGAAAACATTGAGCTTACTCAGGCAGTCAGGAAGATCTGCCATATACATATTGAAGAGGCGAGGTGCCAGCACGCAGCCCTGTTTCACCCCTCTAAGTGTTTCTATAGGCCATATGATGGCACGCTCACTGTCCATTCTTACCTGGACAGAGGTACTCTAATAAAGGCCTCTCACCGTAGTTAAGAGGGGTTCTGGGCAACCATATCCCTTCATCTTGGCCCAGAGTTTTCCCCTGTCAATGATGTCAAAAGCTGCCTCAAAGTCGATCCTAACCACAAAAAGTGGGGGATTTCCTTTAATTTTGGCCTCCCCTATGAGTAGATCCATGAGGCGTAAATGACAGTAAATATGTAGAAAAGTATTATTGAACACACACTATATGGCTCATTTTCAAAGTCCCTGGAGGGTGAATGATGGTGCAAAAGACAGCCGTAACGTTTTTACGCAGTTCTAAACACCACCATTCACACACCACCAAACATGCGCCGGGTCATTTTCATAGTTTTTGAAAGCAGAGGGTACGAGCGGCATGGGAGTTACGGTGGGCAGATTACATTGGAAATCATAATAAACCCTACCTGCCATGCGTACATTGCAGCCAGCATTTACTCATTGTGCACTGCAGAGTGTTAAGATGCTTCCACCATCACTTCACACTTCTCTTTTGCACTCTGCAGTGCAAATGATGAAAATTGCCTGGAGGTGACCTATTAGCATATAACTGAATAAGTAGGCGTTACAGGCAATTTACGCTGTGTAAAGTAATGAACTAAGAAGTGATCATTTTCTGCAAATCATGATAGGGAAACGACTGGATGCTGAACTGACAGAAGTGAACGTGGACCTTTTCCTTTCCCTATTTTAATGGAGAAAAACTCTGTTCTTATTCACGCAAAAAAATAATCACCCCATGATGGACACCAAACTAAGCAAATTTGAATTAGTTTCTGCCTATTTCCATTCAAACCCATAGCAAATATTTCCATCCTGTAACGGTGCAGAAGTACGAGTCCGACACAGTGGTGTCTTGGTGAATATAATACTCATATTCAGGGAAAAATAAAGTGGAAGCCTATCTCTCCCAGGAGTTTCCTGCCTCTTCTAAGGAACTATGAAATCAGTCAGAATGTCCAAGTAATTAAAAAGAGTCCACCGTTGTGTGAAAATGCCTACTTCTATCCCTTACACTTGCAACTAATAAGAAAGTGTAGTGGATACTCTTGCCCAGAATAATGATTCCCTTCTTCTGGACAATGAGCCACAGTTCCAATATTAGGTGAAATTTCACCTTTGAGAATGGTTCCCTTCTCCAGTTCCTTTCTGAGGAAAACACACACAGTTCTAGTTTGTGGTGCTGTAAGGTTTCGATTCTAATTCAAAAGAAAAAGTTCCAACTCCAACATCATTCCTTTTTCCCCATAATTTTGTTTTACTATTGGGTTCCGGGAGAATGCCTGCCTTCCCTGGGTATTTGGTTTTCAAAGTCTCCATTATTGCCAGGGGAATGACTCCCTTTCCCAGTCCTTCCTTCTGATTGGCTTCACAATACGCTATCTTTGGGAAAACCACCAGGAGGCATTGCTTCCTTCTCTTGAGGTCTCTTTGCTTCAAAGTTCACAATGACAGGGCGAAATGACTCCCTTCCCCAAGACCCTTCTTAGACGTTAGCATGCAGTTCACACTGCCAGTGGGAAGGCATCCCTTCCCTTGGCTTATTTGCCCGTTTTGGCTTTCACAATTCACAGTTTAATGTTACAAGGTGGAATGTCTCCCTTCTCCAGACTTGCTTTGCACTTCAAAAGTTCACACTTCACATGAACTCCCAGTCTTATGGGTGCAGGTCCTTGAACAGTGTATTCCTCATGTCCTTTTGTAGTAATACTGTGACTATGAAGATTACTTGGATTGATCTTCATAAAATGGGTGCAGATCCCAGACCTGTGGGATTCTCCACTTTTGGTCCTGCAATCCTGGTTCACTTTCCTGCAGGTACTGTGAGTATGAAGATGATTTAGGTTATTCTTCCTAAAAGAATGTTGGTCCCTGACCTGTGTAGTGGGGTGCTTGTCAGCCCTTCTGAAGTCCCATCAACCTTCCCGGCAACCCAGGTTTGTATTGGTAACTTACCTGAGTGACTGAGGTCGTGCTGAATGGGATCAGAGAGTGCCATGTAGCCAGCAACTTGAGTGGCACCTCCCGTTTGCCCAGGCTTTTTAGTGGATACCCCTTTCCGTCTTTTGCTGGTTATGGGACAGACACAAAAAGAAGTTTCACAA
The DNA here is from genome assembly GCF_040938575.1 of Ambystoma mexicanum. Taxonomy (NCBI): domain Eukaryota; kingdom Metazoa; phylum Chordata; class Amphibia; order Caudata; family Ambystomatidae; genus Ambystoma; species Ambystoma mexicanum. The sequence goes on from NC_090939.1 coordinate 760,830,376, forward strand.
TATTCCTTGCGACTGGTAGAAGAGCCAGCACTTACTGAAACCTTCACTGGTATGAGAGCAGGATATGCGAATGGCTAAGATCGAGTAAATACTATCACAATGATGACTTAAATAAGCCCTATATTCCCAGTAATTATTTTAAAAGTTCCAAACATGTCTGAAAGTTACTGATGGCGGACACATACCATTGATGAAAGAAATAGTAAAAAGACATCGGTACTACACAGTGAATTCAAGTCTTTTTAGTATATCACTGGTGCAATGCTTCTGCAAATACCAATTTGCAGACGTTTGGAACTTTAAAAAATAGCTGTTTATTTAGGAATCAAACCTTTTCTGCATTCATGCCTGCAAATGTAAAAAGCAATAGACAACTGCAAACACCAGACTTTCCCCGAAGCTTGTATGTAACTTGGTGGAGTACGTAGTATGTGTCTCTGGTGTCCGAGTAGGTGCAGAGTAAGGCTGGAGGTGTTCTGTCCATGGCTGAGTGCCGCAGAGCATAGCTTAGCTTAGGCTGAAAAGTACATTGGTGAGGTCTCAGCCTTGGCTTTGTTCTTGCTCATTGTATCGTGTGAAGTATAAGGGACCAGGAGCACAGGGGCAGTGGAAGCCGTGGCACACCAGAGCAGAAGTCCCAATGGTTGACGCAAGAGTAGCCCTCAAGCAACGGCCCTTTACCGGAGCAGTGTATCAGAGCCTCAGGGAAAGAAAGCATCATGGTCGCCAAGGATGTGAGTGGTGGACGAGGGCCCGACAGGACTGAATGCTGGGCCGGACGGTCAGGCGCACAATACATATAGTGTGAGACCGGAAACACTGAACCAAGCTGTCCCTCTGCCCTGCAGAGAAATGGAAGAAATTCTTTTGAAAGCACTGTGTGAGTCCCAGTCGGTGGTCATATATCGGTCCTATGTCAGAGTTGTCTGCGGTTGAAACAAGCATGTTCGTAAGGTCTGTCTCTCGCACCAGTGCACTGACATCACTTGCTCACTTGCATCAAGTACTAGTGGAGGTTGAAACACTTATCTCCGAATGGGATTGCAGAAATCACAGCCCTCCGGGAATATGTTTCCTTTACCTCCATGAAGGTAAGAGCACCTTCATTGGGTGGGTGGCTAGGGGGGGAAACCTTCCATCTGAGGAACTAGAACGGGAACACCATAAGCCTTATTTCAATTCATCATTGGTATAAAGCAGAGGTCTTCAAACTGTGCGGTGCAACCCCCAGGGTGGCATGGCCTGATGCTCAGGGCGGGGGTGCATTGGACAGCGCCCTGAAATTGCATGAAAAAACGGAGCAGGTGCAGGGGCTTTGAGGTTATTTTTTGATCTGGTGAGGGGGCTTTGGGTTGATTTTGGAGCGGGTGGGGCGGACCTGGGATTGTTTTTGAAGCAGCTGGGGGAGCGCTGGGATTGTTTTTGGAGTGGGTGCGGGCTGTCCTGAGGTTGTTTTTGGAGAGGGTGTGGAACCATGGGTCTATGTAGGGAGTGGTCTAAGGGGAGCCCAGGAACTATGCAGGGAGTGGGGTGGTGGGAGACCTGGGACTATCCAGGTGGCTGGGTAGTGTAGGGTGGGGGGAGCCCTGGGAATGCCTCAGAGGAGGGTGAAGCAGCTCTGGGTCTATGCAATTTGTGGGGTAGGGAGAGCCCAGGGACTATGCAGGTAGTGCAGGGAGTGGGGTAGGAGGAAGGGCAGGTGGGAGCCCTGGGACTGTGCAGGGTGGGGGGAGCCCAGGGACTGTGGTGGGAGCAGGGTAGGAAGAGCAATGGGACAGTGGTGGGACAGGACTAGGATTGGGATGAGGGAGCCCAGAGACTGTGATGAGAGCAGGTGGGTGAGCCCAGGGACTATACTGGGAGCGGGGTGCAGTGACAGCGCAATAGTTCATAGCTATTTGGACTTACTGGCCCTTTGGCATTTTTGGGGGGACCCGGCCTGCACACATGTTGCTCAGGGGGGGCTCAGGCCGAAAAGGTTTGAAGACCACTGGCATAATGATCACCACCAGAGTACTGCAAGCCAGAAGGACCAGTACGCCTGCTTGAACATGTTGAAACATGTTGAATGTGTACTGACATATTCTTGAAAGTGTGGAAAAGCATGGCTAATGGGGTGCTCAGACGGTGGCCGTCTGCAGAGAATGGCAAAGGTTCACGCATGGCTGAAAGACAATCTTTTGATACCATTAACTGTGAGCTACTAGCTGCAAGTTCAAAACAATTCAGGTGTCTTGTGGGCTGCTTATAACATATCTCAATTCTAACACAACCTTGTGGATCCGACTGTTTGTGGTACTTCCAGCAATGGCACAACCAAATCATGCTTTTACAGGGCTCAACAGCGGATACAGAAAAATAAGTTTGCCACAGTGCAATAAAAAAAAAACCTGTATGCTCCGGTTCACAGGTACATTGGATGTGCAGGTAATTATAGTGAAACCCAGTCAAGTCTTGCTAAAGGTTGCAAAGGTTTTCCTCGGCAAGAACTGAAGCTAATGCGGCAAACAAGAATGCGTTTGGTAGCACCCTGTTCTGCATTCTAGGCATCTACAGCATCCACTAATTTCACATATCGTGCCTCACTGCGAGTTCAACAGAGTTACCGCTGTGTTTACTGCAATACTGTATTCGGACCTTGAGGTAAATCTTACACTTTCCTCCAAAAACCAGCAGTTTTACTGCAGGGGAATTTCCCCTGTAACTAAATGTGTCAACGTCACTATAGTGGCCTATGGACTCAAGAAATGGGGAATAACACTGCCCTACCACCACTTGTAAACCTGTGCTCAGCCCACTGGCTGGAACAGTAAACAATTTTGAGGATAAATCAGATAATGTGCCACCAAATTACCACCAAACTCTTGATGAGTAGCTCTTGCTCAAACTAGTGTAATGTAGCATCCTCTCCTGTATAGTACTCTCTGCGTATTTCCACATCTAATTCAATTCAGGTGTCATCAAACTCATTGTAACTTAAATATTCGACACTGGGTGCCCTTCTTTCCTTCTTTCTCAGACTCACACAAACACTGCGAAATGCATTATTTGTATGCACCTATTACCTTTGAACACATGTCAGTCAGTCTTTCCCAATCAAAGCTTCTTGCTATAATTGCAGCTCATACAGCCGGCTTTTGTTCATTAAAGTACATGGAAATATATATTGAAAACATACACGTGTCCTTTCCCACCACTTGATTACAGCTTTTCTGTTTGTGCCTGTCAACTTGATCGCTTTTGGTCAATTTCCAAGAACTAAATGATGTTAAATGTGCCTTTTACTATTTTTGCCACTTTTAAGAAATGGTTTCGGCACATTAATCAGCTATGCAATTATCTCCATATTGTTAACACCTGGTATTGCTTCAAAAATGCAACATACCATCTGGCCAAATGTTCTGTAAGTGTGACAGCGAAAAGGTAGGATAAATATGTACTTCACACTATATTTCTGACAGTTTTGTTTCTTTACTTGAGTATAATTGAAATGATAACCAACATTGCTAATCTATTTGCTCTTAGACTTCAGTTTATAATTTCAGCACAATTTGCAAGAAGTTTACGTAATTTATGCACCGTGTCCACTCTTTTTAGGGCCGTTATTCTTCATTAGGTTATCGTCACTTTCCTTTCAAATGCGTAGGTAGGGAACTGCTGCAAATGCATGACATAACGGTGTGGGCCACTTTCAAAAGGCACATACTGTGAGATGACTCTATCTTCACAGTCTTTGTCACTACCAACCCTCCTTTGCTAACCTGTAGGCTGCCCTTTAGGACACTCCTCCCTGGCTAAGTACAACAGGGTGGCCATGTTGGAATCAGGCGAATCAAAAGTCGATTGACCCGTTACGTAGGTAAACAGAGGTTTCTCCAAAACCATCTGAGATGAAGGGTGACAGTTTCTGCCTCTACAATCCCTCCTCTGGAGCTGCTTACATCAAGAGGGACTCGTTCAAGGCCGTTGGTTGCTTCAGGGCCTCCCACCTGGCCTGGCCCCTTCTCCTAGTTACCTATTCTATTTCTTTCCAGTATAATGACAGTTTCAGCCCTGGGTGGAGGGGTATTCGGGTGACCATCTTCGAGGAGTGTGAACAGGGTGAGTTAGACAAACTGGCCAAAATGCCAACTACCTGTCGCTCTGCCACCCAACTAGCTGGTCACTAATGAAGACCGTTTGCTGCATTCGGGTGCTAGTGAGCCCCTGCTACTGAATTCAGTGGCAAGTGACCCCCCTGTTATTGGATTGCTCGCTAGTGAACCACATCACTGCATTTGGCCACTAGTGACCCCTGTCCATTGCATTTAGTCGCTAATGACCCCCAGTTATTTTATTTATCTGCAGAGCCCCCTGCATTAGGTCAGTACCGAGCATGGTGCATTATCGCTTCCAGGGCTCAATCCCTATGCAAAAAAATGCCCAATGAACCATCCTGACGTCCACAGCCCAGAGCATGCAGTTATGGGAATAACTGAACCCCCCTTGCACCCATGACTGTTTAATGTTCACTGCCATTTATATTGACTGCCACTTTACCTCACATCCCTCAGCTCTCCAAGTGACGTGAATGGGTTGGACTAATGGCAAACAGTGAAATTCCTTACTACCGCCTCCACCGGCTGAATTGCTCACACCCTCTTTTGCATACACTGCCACCCAAAAGTTCGATCCCACCCCATTCACTACCCCCTTGATCTAAAGATAACCTGGTGACCCCAACTTCTTCTACTCGGGCTTGGACTTCATGCTTGATGCTCTTCTTACTGATGCCCCAATGACTTATCTCCTCCTTCACATTCGCATGCCACCTTTTTGAGAATGACACAAGATGCCCTTCTCTTTTCCCTCCATCACCCGAGACCTCGGTTCCTGGATTTCTGTTTTCACCCTGTCAGCAGGTGGCACTACACTCTCTCATGCTTAACGTGTGAGGCTGAAGATATCTTCCTTTCTGTCCCTTCCCCTCCCAAATGCACCCATTGCCTTTCCTTCTGACCTGCTTCTTCCACCCAAACAACTCACAATTGGGAGATCCTCTTCAACAAAAACTTAAAACTCTGTAAAACTTCACCAGTTTACCATCTCTGTTGCTACCACGGCCAGGCTCAACTTGCTTAACATCAATAACACGTGTCCTCTTCTCCGACTTTCCACTCCGTAAATACTCGCCTGTCTGTCCTGGTGGCTGTGACTACAGTTGTAGCTTCCTTTTTGGATTTCAGGTTTACTTCCTTACCCCTTAAACAATGCTCAACGTTGCAAGTTGCATTCTGTGCAACCTCCCCAGCTCTTCTCCCACCTCTACCTACTAATTCCAGGCAAGCTGGCTCTAAATGCAAAACCTGTCCGCTTTAAATTCTTTCTAATTGGTTTTAAATCTGTTAATGGCCTTGCCCCTCCCTTATTTTGACTACCTCTGTCTCCCCCTTTCCTCTCCTTCGACCCTTGGCTGTAGCAGCCACCGCAATCTTTCTGTCCCTCGCCAAACAAAAAAGAAATAGAATCCTTGCATTCAAGGCCGTCCTTAAACACCACCTAATGTCACTGGAAGTGGTGCATTTACGATCCTAGCAAATTATCTCACCACCAAACACTCACCACCTTTAACCATTAAATGTATTTATTGGCTACCTTAATTTTATATGCTCCCCTGTGTGTGCATATTTTAGTACCCCCTGTAAATATTCCTCTTTCTCTGGATTCTGTTCATAACATCCAGATTTCCTGCACTACACTGCCCCCATCCACAACTGATGCATTCTCACATTGTTATCTACTGTCAGACTCCCACTCACAGGACTTCTCCAATCTCTGCACTCTGTTTTCATTTGTACAACCATTAGAGGGTCATTCGAGAATAAAATGCACATTGCCTGCAAGGGACCACCAATGTTATCACTTAAACGCCATTAGCACACCTGCAAGGACATTTTGACTTTTGCATAATGGAGAAAAAAGGCAGACACAATAGCCTTTACTCTTTACAATCTGTTTTGTAAAAGGTCTGAAATGGAGAGGATGGGAAGGCAGCACCCACTCTATACTTTGGAAAATGTGCTGTGACGTTATAGCAAGGCACTGACGCGTTATGCCTTCTTGTTATGCCTTGTCTGATGCTCTCTTACGTACTCAATGGGCCTCTTTAGGAGGTAGGTGGTAGCCATGGTGCTAATAGCACCATGGCTACCCCCTTACCGTATTCCGGGTCCTGGTCCGGGTTCTCGTAATAGGGACTTACCGGGTCATTCCAACCTTGGAGGACCCAGTAAGTCCCCATTCCGAGAACCATTCCCCATTCCCATTCGAGCCCCCATAGGGCTCAATGGGAATGGGGATGGAGCTAGCGGGCCCGTTATTAGCTCTGTGTTCCCTTAGCGGCTCCCGCTAAAGGGACCTCGTAATGCCGCAGTGAGGGGTTAACGGCAACGGCACCCTTACCATTGCCGTTAACCCCTTATCGCCGACCTCATAATGAGGCCCAATATGTTTCAGTTATTGAACAGTTATCAGATGAAATGCATCAATGTAAATAGAGGTCAAGCCAGGGGAACGAATTGAAGACACTCAAAAAGAAGGCTGTAAGGCCACCAAAATGTAAAAGGACCCCCAAGGGACACAACACAGATCAATCCACTAAGAACGAAATAATCATTAAAAATACTATATTTATTAGAATTTGTACTTGGTTAAAATGAGTATTAAATCATCTGGAATTCTATACAAAAAATACACAGGGTAACAACATTAATGTGTCAATCATAAAGTGCATCAATAAAGTGACTAAGTGCTAGTTTCACTGTTGGCTGTAAAAAGGATTCAGAAAAAATAAATTACAGTAGACCTAGATGCTACTGAATTGATCCCAAAGAGAGTTTCCCGTGCGAGCGAAAAACACTCGATAAGGGAAACCTCAATCGCCTATTCTAATCTACAGGCAAAAGGGCCAAAAGACAGATCAGCAAAAAGCAATCTGGTCACTTGGTGAATCTAGTCATAAATAAATCATACAGCCAAACGCAATGGTTAGTTGCAATACTGCACAGTATAATGGACACAAGAATCATTGAAATAAACGCTAAAATTAGCAACGGGATGCTATGCGTCAACTACTCTTGTGTCAGGACAAAGGAAAACATAACATACAGTACAATAGACCTGGCAGAATTAATAGGTAGTAGTTTCGATGGAAACAACACATCTAACTTGAAAGCAGATGATATCCATCTTCATCAGGACGTGGCATTCCCATAGGCGTCATGATTCTCTGAAATTCATCTGTGTCTTTATTTGCACAATATATTTAGAAAACAACATTTAAACATTTCACAATATATAAAACACACCATAGTCTCAACCAGTTAGGCTGATTCCGGAATCCTGACGATAAGTCCAGGAAATATTTATCCGGTCATGCCATGGGATAGATCTCTATAAATTAGACCAATGCAACAATAGACCAAGACCATGAAGTCAAATCAGTTTCAAAATGTGTGGTTTTCTGTAGTTCCGCCGAAGTGGTATAATATAGGCAGCATCCAAAAAAGGGCCGCCAACATAGTCATTAGTGCTGTTGCAGTAGGGGACAACTTGTGTAAGCCTCCATGCTCCGGCTATGTAAAGATAGATCCAACGGAGGGATGTGAAACACCTCGAATGAAAGGATCCAACGCGTACTATCGGCAACGGGCCCGGAAGTAACAGGCTGTTACTTCCGGGCCCGTAGTCGGAGTATGGAGGCTTACACAAGTTGGCCCCTACTGCAACAGCACTAATGACTATGTTGGCGGCCCTTTTTGGGATGCTGCCTATATTATACCACTTCGGCGGAACTACAGAAAACCACACATTTTGAAACTGATTTGACTTCATGGTCTTGGTCTATTGTTGCATTGGTCTAACTTATAGAGATCTATTCCATGGCATGACCAGATAAATATTTCCTGGACTTATCGTCAGGATTCCGGAATCAGCCTAACTGGTTGAGACTATGGTGTGTTTTATATATTGTGAAATGTTTAAATGTTGTTTTCTAAATATATTGTGCAAATAAAGACACAGATGAATTTCAGAGAATCATGACGCCTATGGGAATGCCACGTCCTGATGAAGATGGATATCATCTGCTTTCAAGTTAGATGTGTTGTTTCCATCGAAACTACTACCTGTTAATTGTGCCAGGTCTATTGTACTGCATGTTATGTTTTCCTTTGTCCTGACACAAGAGTAGTTGACACATAGCATCCCGTGGCTAATTTTAGCATTTTTTTCAATGATTCTTGTGTCCATTATACTGTGCAGTATTGCAACTAACCATTGCATTTGGCTGTATGATTTATTCATGACTAGATTCACCAAGTGACCAGATTGCTTTTTGCCGATCTGTCTTTTGGCCCTTTTGCCTGTAGATTAGAATAGGTGATTGAGGTTTCCCTTATCGAGTGTTTTTCGCTCGCACGGGAAACTCTCTTTGGGATCAATTCAGTAGCATCTAGGTCTACTTTAATTTATTTTTTCTGAATCCTTTTTACAGCCAACAGTGAAACTAGCACTTAGTCACTTTATTGATGCACTTTATGATTGACACATTAATGTTGTTACCCTGTGTATTTTTTGTATAGAATTCCAGATGATTTGATACTCATTTTAACCAAGTACAAATTCTAATAAATATAGTATTTTAATGATTATTTCGTTCTCTGTGGATTGATCTGTGTTGTGTCCCTTGGGGGGCCTTTTCCATTTTGGTGGCCTTACAGCCTTCTTTTTGAGTGTCTTCAATTTGTTCCGCTGGCTTGACCTCTATTTACATTGATAGCTGCTTCCCCTCTGCCAGCGAAGTAGGGGAAACCCACCTCTTTGTTTTGTGCTATCAGATGAAATACATGACATAAACAAAACAGAAATCAAAGCTTGAATACTCTAACTAAAATGTAACATCTAAAACTTCAGAGGCATGAAAAACGGTTAGCTTTTTTGTGGTTTGTTGAACACAAAGGAGATAATTTCACAGAGCACTTTAACTTCCTTTTGTAAAACAACTCTTTCCATGCCACGTAGTGGACGTGGCATATACGTCTCATTTTTGACAACTGATGCTTCATGTGGTAGTGTAAGGTGGACCGCTAATTGTGCTTTGCATAGACGTATAATGTGTTGAAATTAAAAGTGAGGCGTATCTGCCTCACCTTTATGCAGCAGAGATGAGCTGTCCACATGGCCTTCACTTCCAGGTCCACTTCAAAACAAAGCTGATCCGAGGCAGAAAATAAAGCTGCTCACTGGTTGAATCTTGGTAGAGTCCAAAGAGGGAACAGCCCCTTCAAGCACCACACAGACTACCCACAGCCTCTGGACAACTCCTTGACTAAAAAAACAAATAGAATAAAAACACCCCTTGAAGCCAGCACCCGCTGCCATCACAAACAACCCTTACTTCCTCCTGGCCCACCCCTTTACCCAGAGCCCCATGACATTCCGCATCCCATTGTAAGGGAGCAGCTGCATGCCTCTGCAGGAAACCCTGCCCCCCTTCTTCCTATATGTTGGAGACCTGAGATTGTGCCATGTTTGATGCAAGCAGTTGTGCCAATACCGCAGCATGTGTTCGAGAGAAGATACCCATTGAGACAACCCTAAGAATGTATCCACGAAGTGATGACAATCTAATGGAGGAACTCCCTGAAGGAATATGAGAAAGATCAAAGAAAAGAAGGTAGTGAAGTCGCAAAAAAGTATGTACAATGTCCTGAGATACTGGCTAAAGAAGATGTATAGATCCTGAAGAGACTAAAGATGAAGTAAAGATTCAAGTGAACTTTTAAATACCAAAAAGGAGATTACATGTGTACGAAGTGCTGCAGAAAATCAACCGTTCGATAATTGTACAGATCCTGAAATGCAAGGCAGACTAAGTGATCATAGAAGTTGGCTATACATAGTGAATAGGGTGCAGGCGAAGCCGACATTGTATAGAAGCAGGACATCATTATTATTAAATTAGTAAGCCAGAACCAATGAAGCGGGAAGGTAAAACTATGTTGCAGCGAGAATAAGCAGAATCATGGAGCTGCATGGCGAGGTTGTCTGGCCTGGAGTCAAGACGGAAGCCGCCAAGGTCAGCTATCTATTCTGGAAAGGAGCAAACGGGCGAAGAATAAATCATCCCTTGTCAAGGTGCAAGGAAAGAACACCAAGTGTGCCAAGTTTAATGCCGACCCTTGGTAGGTATTTCATTATTGCCACATAGTAGGGCATCATCTCTGACGTATTTTTGATATAGAAACTAAGTTTTGTGAAAAGATCGCTGAGATAACCTCAGCGTACGTCCGTTGATGTTTGTTGGTGTTCATTGTAAACTCCCTGTTTTTATTGCTGATTAAAACAGTACTTTGACATCTTCCTGAGTTGGTTCGGTTATTTGGAAATCGGAGTAAATCTGTGTGATCCCATCTATTACACATGCATGTTCCTAAAGGGCCCTAAGCTCACGTGGTAGCGATGCAGATGGTTTAAAGATCCAAACTAGTTCAGCTCCTGTTTTTCGGACTATCGAGCATCCTCCACCATTACTGGAAGAATGCAGAGTTTCCTGTGGAGAGTGGGCGAATAGAAATAAACTTGCAAGACGAACCAAGACCGTGGGCAGGTCCCCATTTGAATAAATCCCTGCTCGGTTTCAACGGGCGCTCTGCGGACGGAAGGCAAAGTGGTCAGATTGTAGGAGGAGTCCACACCGAAGGCCTTGAGTCGATTAACGAATGGTGAGTAGACTAACGGGATTGTGGTCATTTTGAGTAAATGGAAATAATTGTAGAGATAGGAGACACTGCCCAAAAGTCCTAATTCAAGGACATTTGAAGGAGACATTTCAAACACCAACAGGAGTAGAGAGAAATTGAAAATGCACAGATAAGGACCGTGTAGGGTGATGTCTCAAACCCTGTACAGGGTAAAAAGTAAGGGCGAGTGGAGAAGTATGAATTAGTCATAGTTAAGTGGGAAGGTGATCACAATATTTATAATGTGTAAATGTCTGACTAGTCTAAATGTTGTTTGTTGAATAAAGTATCGAGGAGCAATAGAAATTGTGAAGAGTTGAACAAATTACAGTGATTAAATAAAAAGTGTAGTAAAACAATTGGTGCCAATCAAAAGAATAGATAGGGCAGTGAAATAAGAGAATTGAGCAGCAATTGATGGTGCTTGCTCATATTTAGTTGTTTTAAAAAATGCTAATAATAGTGTTTTAAATCAAGGTAAAAGGTTTATTTAAAGAACTGGTAAGTATTGACTGTCAATTAAGACTTATCATTATGTGGGCTACTCCTCCCATACACCTATGCAAGAAAGTACCAAAACATATGCCTAAGTTCAAACAATACAGTGCAGAATGTGTAAAGGGTACAGCAGATACAATGTTCATGACATGGACACAAGGGGTATCATTGCCAAGAGCGATATTGCAACACATGACCACATACTTGCACTTTGCTTACACAGGAAAGAAATTAGAGAAAAGTTTAGTAATTTTAGAACTTTGGAAGATGTACCAAGACGAAATAGAAGAGTCGCCACCTGAGGAGTAGATACTTAATCAGAATAAGGGGGAAGGCTTCAAGCCCTCAGCTCCCCTTACCTTACCTGAAGCAAAGAGTGTTTCTATGGAAGAGATAGGAGTGTATCCTTTAAAGGAATTAAGAGCCGCAACGGGGTACAGTAATGTGATATATAAACCCCCTGCTTAAATGAGTGACGATAGCCCGGAAGACAATTAAACAAAGGAAGAATTTTTTTAATTCATACAATGCAAGGAAGAAAGATGTGAGCGGTCAAATTTGTTGACAGAAATAGACAAGGATATTAAGAGATGGAAAGGAGAAAAAGATAAAGCTGATGAGACAGCACTCGCACAAAACAAATGGATGGGAGGACAGATATTACTCAAGATAGATGGGAACAGTATCAAGGAAGTTAGGCAAAAAGAAGATAAGGACGAACAAGACAGGAAGGATAAGGAATGAGAGAAAAGATTGGAAGAGGATGAGCAGAGAAGGAAAATTAGGGGACAACAAGAACAGATAAATCAGGAGGAGCAAGAGAAAAATGAAGAACGGGCAGAAGAACACAGAAAGTATGACAGTAGACAAAGAGCGATAGAAGAAAGGGACAGAAAGGAAAGAAAGAGAGAGGAGGAAGACGCACCAAGATTAAGGGGCAAAAGATTACAGAGACAAAGGGAAAAAGTGGGAAGAAGGAAAGAAGTAAAGAATGAAGGCAAGAGGAAGAAAGGGTTAGAAGAGATGCAAGAAAGCAAAGGAAGTAGATGAAGAAATAGAGCAAAAGAGAAGACAGTGGGCATCATTCCGAGTTTGGAGGTAATCATGGCGCTATTAGCTATTAGATACTGACACCGAGTCCACCCTGGTTCAATGGGGACTTACCGGTCTATTCCGACCTTTGCGGGACCGGTAAATCCCCATTGAAAAAGCCATTCCCCATTCCCATTTGAGCCCCCATAGGGCTCAATAATGGGAAGGGGGAAGGCGCTAATAACGGTACCGCAAATTGCGGTACCGTTATTTGCTCTAAAGTCCCTTAATGGGTCCCCTCCTTAACGCCTGGTAACCCTTTGCGCGCAACTCGTAATGAGGCCCAGTGAAGTTCGGATACTAGTCTTATTCTTAAAGAACACATGAGGCCAAGCCCACAAATATGACGGGATAGAGTGGAAGAGATTTTCCTGATAAAGGAAGAAATGGCAGCAGCATCTAGAGTAGTGCTAGAAGAAGAAAGATTTGATGCAGAAAGCAGTGGATAAATGATTGATAAGGTCTATCAACAGTTAAGACAAGATTTTTAGTATGGAGCACGAGGGAAAGAGGATCGATCCCCAGTACCTCAATCACGAAGTAAGGAGGGAAACATGTTCAGTGATGAACATCGTACATGGTCTTTGAGCAGATTGAACCTAGGCAAAGGTGAGGAGGATGTTAGTCTTACTAGTTGGGGCCTATTATTATTATTACTAGTATTTTCTTCACATTTATAGAGCACACAGCAGCCCGGAGGCATTGTGGCGCTGTTATAAACAGCATGCTTAGTTACATAGTACAATGCATATTTACAATAGGAAAAACAGAATTGAATGCACAGAACAGGGAAGGGGAAGTGAAAGGGTATGACAAGTGAGTATAAGTGTTTTCAGTTGAAGAGTGTAGTTTTTAGAATTTTCTGGAAGGCTGGGAGGGAGGTCTCGGCTCTGAGATTGATGGGTAGGGCATTCCAGAGTTTAGGGGCTATGTATGGGAATCCAATCCAACCTGCTTTGGCCCTTTCGATGGGGGGATGTGTAGTTGGTTAGAGTAGCAAGTTCTTGTGGGGCGTGTGGAGGTGGTCCTTGAGATGGTCTCCGATAGGTACAACGGGGCTGTGAGAGTTAAGCACTTGTGCGTGAGTGTGAGGATTTTGAATGTTATACAATCTCTTCTGGGTAGTCAGTGTGCTGCTTGCCTAACTTGTGCAATGTGGTCTCTTTTGGGAATGCTCAATGCTGCTTTTAGAGTATTATTTTGTATGATTTGGATTATGATTATATTTTTTGCTGCGCTGCCTGCTAGGAGGGCATTGCAATAGTCTAATTTAGCCCCTATGGTTCTAGCTATTAACATACTGTTTGGTTTGGACAGGTAGGGTTTTACCACATTTATAAGTTTGGTGGAGTGAGCGGAGGTCAAGGCGATGGCGCTTACCTGCCTGGGCATAGTCAGGGTGGAGTCTATGTAGACCCCTAAGGTCTTTACTGTGGAGGATACTGGGATGATGGTGTTATCTATGATGAAGTTACAGTGTTGGTTGCCAAGTCTGGCCAACATAGCTTTAGGACCAAGAATAATGATCTCGGTCTTGTCTCCATTAAGACAAAGGCCATTAGCCATCCATGCTTGGATGGTGGCGTATATTAGATTCAGGGCTGCAGCGTCTTGGTCAGAGGAGTCGGAGAGTGGTAGGAGTACTTTTGTATCGTCAACATAACTGGTGAAAGCTATGCCAAGGGCATCCAATTTGTCAAAGAGCGGTTTCGTGAACAGGTTGTAGAGCCTGGGAGCTGTGCATGAGCCCTGAGGGACTCCACAATAGATGGTGGTAGGAGCTGCACTAGCCTGGTTAGAGAAAACCTTCATAGCTCTGCCTTCCAGGAGCGATATGATCCAAAAGGAGGCTTCTTTGGAGAAATTTGTGGCATGAGTGAGATGTGATGTGAGGATCTTGTGATCCACAAGATCGAAGGCAGCCGAGAGACCCAAGAGTAAGAGGGGTGCTGGCTTGCCTTTGTGCATAATTTCTGTGATTTCATTTTTAAGGTCTGCCAAGGGCGGTTTCTGTGCCATCGCTTTTACAGAATCCTGGCTTGTCATTTCCCTAGGATAGCATTAGATTCAAGAAAGTGTTGAATCTGGTTGTAGGGCGCTTTATCGAGGATTTTTAGGAGGAACGGGATGGTGGTTATGGCCAGTAATTATTACGTGAGGCAGGGTCTAGGGTGTTTTTTTTCAAGAGAGGTCATACCCGTGCTTCTGTGAGGCTTGCCGGGATGGAATCTGTTTTGAAAGAGGCATTGATGAAAGCCATTAGGAGAGGGGCTAGTGAGTCGCCACATTCTTTAATGATTTTAGACAGACAAATGTCCCCTTTGCACATAGATGGTTTGAGGTGGTGGAGGAGGTTGATGACTTCTGGTTCTCTGACGTCATGGAAGGAGAATAGCAAGTTGTTAGAGTTCAAGGTGTCGGTGACTAGCTGAGGAGGCAGGTGTTGGTGAGGTAAGGCTTTGCAGTGCTCCTGAATTCTATTTTGGAGTAGTTCTATTTTGCTAAGCGTTGCAGTTCGTATACTTGAACACCAGGCTTCATCTTTAATGATCTTGTCTGGTCTAGTAGGGTGGGGTGACGAGTTCCTTAAAGATGGCGAAAATGTCCTTAGTTTGACAGTAGGCTTTAGCGATCCATGAGTTGAAGGAGTTTGATTTAGCTTTGGTGATAGCTTCTTTATATTGAGAGGAAATCTGTTTGAAGATTTCCTTGGCATGGTTACATGGGTTGGCTTGCCAATTATTTAATGCCTCTTATTTGCTAGTACGTAGAGCCTGTAATTCCTCAGTGAACCAGGAGTTACAATGCCTGGATTTTTTCTCTTTTTTGCATTTGATTGGGGCTACAGCATTGATAGCTTTGGTGAGGGTGTCAGTGTATATATTTTCCAGGGTGTCTGAGTCATTAGAGAAGGGGGGCATACATTCTGGGATTTCCAGGAGGGGATGAAGGAAGAGAGTCTGGTCTTGGGACAGAAGGGGGAGCAGTGCACCCCTCAAGGAAGCACACAAATGGATAAGGAAGTGAGATGGTCAGACCTGGAACAGCCTAAAGACAGAATGCCATATTCCATAGCATATCCTGAGCATCCCCAAGGATGATCACATAGTAAGAAGGGAGAGTCACCACCATATGTAAGCAGGTTAAAGTCATTGCTGACAAGAACACAGGCAGGGATGATTATCCCTGCAATGGATAGACTAATAATGGGATTCAACAATGTGATGGGGTTGACATATAAAAGGAGAGCAAGACCGCAATTCATTGCAAGGCCACAACTGGACAAGGATAATTTAAAAATGTAAGCTCCCTAGTTAGACCTTGGGGGCTGGGAAATGGATATAAGAATTTGAGAAAATGAGAGGAGGAAATATGCTGGCCATAGGGGACATAAGAGGTCTCCTGGCAGCATTCTTGGAGAGAGGGCTGATGACATATGGAGGAATGCGTGATATTCAAGCGTGGCTGCACACAACACGGCGCATGATGGAGCGCCATTTAATAATTGTAGGGCAGATGTTTGGAAGGCTCTCAGGGTATAGTATCCTGATGCATCAACTATGGTGCAATTATGACATGCAAAATGAAAGAACACGAAGACCCTATTGCTTATATTCAAGATATTTAGGAGAAATGGCAACTTGAAACTAGCGAACCATGGAAAAAGACAGTGGCATTATTTTACCACATTTTACGTCAGGGGTTGCCTGAGCAAGTACAGCGACAGAAGAAAAAACAAGTGCGGAAGGAATCGGAGGCATGGGCAGAGAGACAGTTGACAGTAGTGCATAGAACATAGAACAAAAAGAAAGATGAAAATAGAAAGACTGAGGAAGCCAAGCTAGTTTCCGAAAAAATTATCAGAATTTGCCCTAGAAGAGGTGGTATTGACAAGCGGAGAAGGAATGGGAAATCAGGAACCAATGGGTACATCACAGGCAAATAACCTGTGGCAGATGTACCAAGGTGGGGATGGGTTTACACCACGAGGCAGAGGTATGGGTTATAGGGGAAGAGGAGTCGGATTTCAAAATAACCAAGGTGGGTTTCAAACACACAGAATGAGAACCAGAGTGCTCAAGGAGGATATAACCAAGGAGGGATTAACAGAAGGGTTTCCCCAGTATGTTGGAATTGTGGAATGACAGGACATATTGCACAGGTATGCGAGAGCCAAAAGAATGTACAAAACTACCAATTTTCCTCCAGAGGGGGACAGCTTATCCTCCATCATACAGAACACAGACTAGAGAGGGCTTTGCCCAAGATCACACAGCTTATCAGGCACAAGCACCACAAGTACAGCATGTGCCACAGCAGGGACAAGCACAAATTAATCCACCCCAGGGGCAGTCACAATAAGTCCCTATGCAGACACACCAGTACGTAAATACAGTACAAATATTAACACCTAGAATAGAAGGTGTCACTCTGGTAGGAGGAAATCTTTTCACAGGGACAAGAATGAGCCTGTACCCACAAAATGACAATTCACAGTTTGACTTGATGTGTTCAGTACTATCTGGGACACTAGACCCCCAAGAGGAACCAAGGATCGATGTGACATTAGGAGGCTAAATCTTTCTCTTTACTTGTAGACAATGGAGCAACTCGCTCATGTACACGAGAGGGAAAGTACCCAATGTCGGGTATTGCCTTGAATGCTTAAGAGTTCCCTGGAGCTACAAGTCAAGTTCCTTTTACTGATAAATTACCAGTCTCCATAGCAGAATGTGACATGTCTGTCCCTTTTTTATATTCATGGCAGACACCAGTTAACATTTTAGGAAGAGATTTAATGATGAAACTTAATATGACAATTTCATTTACTAATCAAGGAATAGCTTGTTCCACACCAGGAATACACTATTTTAACATGCAAGAGTTTTCATTGGCGTTCACAGGGCAAGTGGCTCTGTGAGGTGTTCGAGTAGATTCAGAGATTTTTCTATATGGGGTAAGGATTTTACTGACATGGCTACCTGAACTGGTAGGAAAGTTTGTCAGGATACCTGATGAGTTTTTATTTAGACCACAAATACCTATGGATGCGGAGGGTGGGCAGACTATTCTTGTTGGAAGCAGCTTTAGCATGAAAAGAAATGGAAATGCTCCAAGGGATAGACAAAGTGGGTAGACCATGGAGAACAGTGATAGCTCTTGAGGAGGGGTACAGACTGACTCACATAACTGATGATGATATGTTTAGGGAAGACAGCAGCGATGATGATGTGGTGTTTTTCATGAGCATTACATACTGGATAAGGATAGAGAAAAGGGAAGTCCTACAAAGAATGGTGATAATGCGGCATCGACCAGCATTTTTTCAGGAGGATCTTCAAAAGGTGGCAAGTGCCCTATGGACCACAGACCCCTATGATGTAGGTTTATTGAAGGGGATAGGAGAGTTTCAAATGAAGCTTAAGCCAGGAGAAATTTTACCGTGAGCAAAACAGTACCCCATGTATCGAGAAGCTGATGAAGGTATATTTCAGACTATTTCAGCACTATTGAATCATGGGATTCTGGTACCATCAGAGTCATCATGTAACACTGCAGTGTATCCAATTAAAAAATCTAAAGGAGGGTTGTGGAGATTTATCCAGGATTTGAGACCTCTTAA
This sequence comes from Ambystoma mexicanum, assembly GCF_040938575.1. Taxonomy (NCBI): domain Eukaryota; kingdom Metazoa; phylum Chordata; class Amphibia; order Caudata; family Ambystomatidae; genus Ambystoma; species Ambystoma mexicanum. The sequence continues at coordinate 760,848,370 of NC_090939.1, forward strand.
CCAAATTGTAGATTCTGAGTTTCCTTTAGTTCCTAATCCAGTGACAATATTGTGTAGTATCCCAGTAGAAGCTTGATACTTCACAGTGATAGATTTGAAAAATGCTTTTTTCTCGATCCCGTTACACAAGGACTCACAAGACTTGACTTCCTTTATGTTTCATCAAAAAGTCTAGGGGCCTCATTACACGTTATGCGGTAAACCATGGTGCTGTTAGCACCATGGTTGCTGCTGGTACCATACGGGTACCACCATGGAGAAAAGGGGAATTACCACCCCATTCCAAGGTTGGCGGGCGGTAATTCCCCCTTTCTCCATGGCCCTTCCCCATTCTCATTTTTGCCCCATAAGGCTTAATGGGAATGGGGAAGGAGCTAATTACAGTACCGCAAATTGCGGTACCGTAATTAGCACCAAGGTCCCTTTGCGGGTCCCAACTTTAACAGCTGGTCTACACCAGCCGTTAAGGTCGGGTCCCGCAAAAGGACCTCGTAGTAAGGCGGTAAGGGTTTACCAGTACCGGTGCCCTTACCGGTACCGGTAAACCTTTACCGCCTACCGTGTAATGAGGCCCTAAAACACACTCATGTACCTCAAGGGTATTGTGAGTCTCCATCAATCTTTAACATAGTCCTACGGATGGATCTAGGCAATGTCGATCTCAAAGGTGCCATGATCCAGTACATAGATGACCTATTGATTTGCCGTAAAACAGAGGATGAGTGTAAACAGGACTCTATACAACTAATGATTATTTCAGCAGGTAAAATATATAAGATGGAAAAGGAGAAGGTGCAGTGCTGTCAAGAAGAGGTTTCATACATAGGTCACTTAATTATGGATTAAAGGAAAGAAAGTGACACCTGAGAGAGCTGAGGCAATCATGAAAACATCAAAACAGAACACAGTGAGACAGATGCAACAGTTTCAGGGTTTGTGCAATTAGGTAAGAGCCTGGGTGTTTGATTATAGCACGTACACAAGGCCACTTCTGCAAGCATTAAAGAAAGCACAAGTTGGTAAAACAAAACTAGAATGGACCAAAGAAATGGAGGAATGATTTGCGGAATTGAAAAAAGAATTTCTTCAGCCCCAGTCTCAATTATGGGAAGGAATTGTATTTGTTTTCACACACAAATGGGTCAGTAATGACAGCATTGATTGCACAAAGAACCACATTATGGTATAAACCTTTGGCATATTACAGTGGGATTTTAGACCCAGTTACGAGAGGACAGTGCCCTTGCAAATAATCTTTGGCTGCTGCCACGTTTGCATTTCAGAAGTTCACAAGTATTGTCATGGGCTGCTTTATGACCCTTTATGTGGAGCATGCTTTGTTTGCCATTTTAGAGAAACCCAAGGGCACATTGACTACCCAAAGAGCTTCAGCTTATGAGGTAACGATTTCTAATCCAATGATTAAAATGGTAAGATGTAAAATAGTGAACCCAGCCACATTCATAGCTGAACCCATAGAAGAAGTTGTTCATGTGCATGACTGTGCCAATTGTGTTGAATTATATGATGATATACCCCGTTTGAAAGAGAATGCTTTGGCGGGGGAAATTCTTTTCATTGATGGCTCTTCGAAAATGTATTTGACTAGTGGAGAAAGGCATTCAGGCGCTGCAGTAGTAAGGCACCGATTAAATGGGGAATTCGAGGTAGTAGCAAGTGCAAGGCTATCATCTCACTTTTCAGTGCAAGCAGCAGAATTAATAGCACTTATTGTTGCACTTGAAAAAAATAAAGGAGCAGAAGTGACGGTGTACAATGACTCCGCCTATGTGACTTCAAACGTACATGCAGGGTTGGCATATTGGAAAAGGAGGGGCTACTTCTGCACAGGCAGCTCTCCAGTGCAGCATGCATCCTTATTGGAGAGACTCATTAAGGCAATACAACTCCCAATAGCCATAGCGGTCATAAAATGCACAGCTCATACTAAACAAACAGATTTTATTTCTTGCGGGAACAAAGCCACAGATGTGGAAGCCAAAGGGTTTCATATTCTCCTGAAATTTTGAGTGTTGATATAGTACAGGAAGGATTTAATATGCTGTTGATAACCCAATTAATAGAGATTCACGAAAGTGCACCACAGGAAGAGCAAGAACTAAGGAAATGAAGGGGGTGTTCTTTATCCCCCACGTAAGCATTATGGCGATAGACAGCACTGGAAAGCCTGTGATTCCAGTAACTTTATTGAAGGTCGGTCTTGAACAGTGCATTACCCCACGCATGTAACTAGAGAAAGTCTTGCTGCCAATATTGCAGAAGACTGGTTATTTCATAATTTATTGGAACACGTTGCACTGTTTATGGTGAATTGCATGATGTGTCAAAGGTTTACTGCTGGGCATACACTGAGAATGATTAGAGGAATAATACCTCAGCGAATCATCCAATTCAGCATTTACATATCGACTATGTCGATATGCTGCAGACATGTAAAGTATATAGGTATCTATTAGTGGTGGTGTGTCCCTTCTCTAGGTGGATCGAGGTCGGTCCATGTACACACCCTAATGGCACTTGCACAGCAAAGTTTTAAGTGTGTGAAGTATTTCTGAGGTGGGGTGTGTGCGAAATACTAAGATCTGATAGTGGGCCACATTTTGTCAATGAGCTATTCAAACAAATAGGGCTTTTAATAAGTATAAAGAACAAGTTCTCTTCTGTGTATCACCCACAAGCAAACAGAATATGCGAGAGACTCAGTGGCCTCCTCAAAGAGTTGTTTGCCAAGATTAAATTGACTTTGAAAAAGAGATGGCTGTATTGGCTACCCCTGGTCTTGTATGCCTTTCGGGACCACTACCTCACCTTGCATTAGCTAGTAATAGGGCGTCGAATGAGAACACCCCTTACATCTCTGTCTAGGAATATAAGTGATTCCCACAGTGTAGCCAAAACTTTAGGTGATGAGATGCACAATTATTTGACCAGTACTTCCTTCATTTCAGATCAAGTCAAGAAATTGGGGGGATGTCTAGGAACATGGAAGAAGATAATTCAGCAACCAATCCAAGTGAACTATTACCACCACCTAAGTTATATGTTGGGGACTTGATCCTGGTTAGAAATTTCACCCGAAGGTGGCACGAGCCCTGCTTCAATGGCCCATTCTGTGTTGATGAAGTGTCCCCTTCCACTGTTAAAATATCAGGAAGACAAGCTTGATTGCATCTGAAAGACGTGAAGGTTTATAATGTCGAGACCCACCTCCCACCTTTGTTGATCCAGAAGCTAGACAATAAGAAGAATTTCCATGTGTGCAGACCCGATCGAGTAAAAAGAAGGATGATAAAGCAACAAGTGATTAACACATACTTTATTTGGACTGGAATTCAATAGACACTCTATATATATATATATATATGTATATATATTAGCAGAGAGTGGAAGAACTTGCAGAGAATTCCAGAGTCTGAAATATACTTTTAGAAATATATTGAAGCAGTAAATAATGCACCAGAATTATTCCTAAATGTCAGTTCTTGATCAGAAATTGGAAAAGAGATCAATATCCATATTCATTTTGTGGAGAATATTTGTTTTAGGTGATAAAACACATGATACCTGTCGACAGTGACATTCATTGGCTTGTGGTTGCTGTCATTGTGTTCATACTTCCATCTTACCCTGCTCTTGTTAGAAGAGACGTTAATATTCATACGTTCTTACAGGATCCTAAAACGGTCCAGTGATAAGAAGACTCCTTATTGCTATAATTGAACAAATTGTACAGTTGCGGACATAAAAGAAACTCAATGATTGTATTACAAATGATTAATGAAGAAGATGCCATGATTATTGAGAATGCACGAGATCAGCAAGCAGTAGGATGGCACAAGAAATGGTTGCCCAGCTTTTTATGCATAATATATATTTGCATGATTGTTCTCATCTTTTTGTTCCTTATTATTCACAGTCTCTATCATCTAAATGGTTCTGCTGAAGAAAGAATGTCTCTGATTCTCCCCACTATGATTATGAATGATGACAGTTTCCTTGATCTCTATAAGTATGTTAGCCGACATAAAAGAAATGCAGAGGAAGATAATGAAGGGATAAATACCTGTCTTGATGATACAGCTCACCTGGAAAATAACATGTGATACAAACACATGAAAATGGTTGTGTAGAGAACATCTGGTAAAAGTTACTATGTCTGCTCTCTCATCCCCTGTGCCATGAATAGAGTAAGGACCTTTGTTTCAAAGGAGGTACCAGCATACGATGCGAAATGCCTCAGCCACCTTGCAGCATGTACTACTCAAGGACAGTTCCAAGGAATTTAGTTGACCTTGCGATGGAGGTCAAAATGGTTGTTTCCATACCAGGAGGACTATATCAAGACCCTACAAATGCAGAAGGAGCCTGGATAGAAAAGCAAGATGCTTGTGTATCCTGCTGCAGGACAGGACGAGGTGATCATTGAAGAAATGAAGACAATGAATTCTCCTGATGTGACATCAATAGCAGGAATGCCTGGATGTTTTGAACAAACTCAACTATTGATCTATGGACAAGTACATACCAAGAAGGGATGGGAAGAAGGAATGATGTCCTGTGCCGCTCATCTGCTGAAAACAGATTATATACTAGAAGTGCAAAAGTGAATGATGGATGCTTAAAGTCGTGGGCCAAACACTCCAAGCTACTGACATGGGTAGAAGATGAATCAGACCCAGTAGTTGTAATCCCACTGGTTAATGCAACACTATGCTTCTAAACACATGGAAAGAACCATGTGGGTATTACAAAGAATGCAAGCCCACAATTGACTTTCCAGAATGGGAGAAGGGACAGCCGTCCTTATGGATCGATATTGGGTTTATGGATGTAGAATCTATATGAAGTTGCACAAGTGTGTTCCCTGGTGCTCATCCATGTTCCAGCATTAGTGATTCCCCAGAGCGATCTAAACATTGGTGAATTTCCCAAAGTGGATGACCATTTGAGAAAGAGAAGATCACTTGAACTCATACGGACAAAAAGAGAACAATACTTCTCAGCCAAATCAATAACGGGCTATGAAACTATTCCTGATGAGCACAATTTGTTCAGCAAGACTGCTATGATAATGACAGCTATATTCATGCCTGGAATTCTGATAGTGGCGAATGCCAAATGGTTGCAAATCACTAGATGGGAGATTTTGCAGACAATCAAAGCTAGCATAAAGGGATTAAATGCCATTAAAGAAGAGCTGAGGGCTAAACGATTGATGACCCTCCAGCATTGGCATGTCCTTGATAGGATCACAGCAATGGAAGAAGGAGTTTGTGCAACAATTGGGCCATCATGTTACCCATTCAAACCTTCTCATGACGGCCAGAATGGGACCTTTCCAGAGGCCTTAATGATGTTGACAGACCTGCGTACCAAGATCAAGATGGAAGACGAGACAGGTGACATTGAAGATGACAGTTGGTTCACCTCTTTGTTCTCATTGATTCCTCAATGTTTGGCAAATCTATTCAAGGTACTTGGAGTAGCATTGGTATTGGTAAGGTTTGGATTCTGTATAGTCCGGATGGTGATTGCCCAATGGAAGAAAATAGCAAAGAAGGTAGTAGGAATGAAGATCATGATTGAAGTTTAAAATGAGTCAAACGCCAAGGAATTGACTGATGACATTGTTAGAAAATACATAGAGGCCAGCATCATGGCACCTGAAGGAACAATGTTTCTGTATCCAAAGAATCATAAGAAATACGTGGAACGATAGGTCTATTGTGCCCCGAATGGACAATATAACTACATGAACTGGAGTGTAGATGAACATGTAAAATCAACAGGTACCCTGAGGTGGGTGATGAAGATATGGACACCAAAGAAACAATTTTTAAAAGAAAATATCAGGATGTGGAAACAATTGAGGAGGTGGGCGAGGACTCGAGCACAGGTGGGAATGTAGAGGAACAGCTGCATGTCTCTGCATGAAACCCTACCCCCCTTCCTCACATATGTTTGAGACCTGAGATTGTTCCGTGTTTGACGCCAGCAGTTGTGCCAGTACCGCAGTGTGTGTGCGAGAGATGATACCCATTGAGACAACCCTACTGAATGTATCCACGAAGAGATGACAACCTAAGGGAGGAACTCCCTGAAGCAATATGAGAAAGAGCAAAGAAAAAAAGGTATTGACGTCACAAAAGATTATGTACAATGTCACAAAATACTGGCTGAAGAAGATGTAGAGATCCTGAAGAGACTAATGATGAAGTAAAGAATCAAGTGAACTTTTAAACATGAAAAAGGAGATTACACATGCACAAAGTGCTGCAGAAAATCAACCGTTCGATAATTGTACAGATACTGAAGCGCAAGGTAGACTAAGTCATCATAGAAGCTGGCTATACGTAGTAAATAGGGTTCAGGTGAAGCCACCATTGTATAGAAGCTGGACATCAGTATCACGAATTTAGTAAGCCAGGACCCATGAAGCAGGAAGGTGAAACTATGTTGCAGCGAGAATAAGGAGAATCGTGGAGCTGCATGTTGAGGTTGTCTGGCCTGCAGTCAGGAATGAAGTATCCAAGGTCAGCTATCTGTTCTGGAAAGGATTGAACATACAAAGAATGAATCATCCCTTGTTAAAGTGCAAAGAAAGAACACCAAGAGTGCCAAGTTTAATTCATTTAGAGCATTTACATCATGCAAAATGGACCAAATCATGGTCTCCTGTCATGTGAGCCAAGGATGAAAATAGAGTTCAAACTTGGAGTCCCAGAACACAATAGCGAGTGCTCTCACTCCCATGTATTTCAAGGACAAGGATACTTTGCTGGGCTAATTGGGTGGGGTGGTAGTGCCATGCCCCATCTCATTATACCTGGGTCTGGGCTTATGTGCTGCTAAGTGAATGGAATGTTCCAGACCTGGCACAAGCGTGCCAACCTATTTTAGTAGTCCATATAACGAAGGACATTATAGTTTGAAAACCAATAAGAAACTGTGTATCTAATGTTTTTGACGATGACATGTTTTAGATGTAGGCATATGTTGTCCACCTGATAGTGAGCAGCCAATCACAATCCTAGTTCTGAGGAAAGTATATTTATGTGTTCCCCTTAAGCCAATCCCAACCCTTGGTAGGTTTTTCAGGTCTGGCAGCTCCAAAACAGTGAAAGATACTTAACGTGTAAAGTACAATTGATTCACATAGGTAGTGCCCGCCTTTTTTTGCTTGCTTTCTCTAAACAGACTTGTTCTTGGACACCCCTAAGGCGAAGGCACACCTCTACGTATATTTGAACAAAAGGTCACGACCAGAATATTTATTACTGCTTAACAAAAGATGTCATATGAAGATATAGAATCACTCACGACAAAGAGAGCGGAAACACTTGGCTTTTCTACAGAAGAAGCAAATAAAATTTTGGAACTTATTGGTGAAAATGTTTTCAACAAAAATCCTACCACTACAGATTTGGATCCAACTAGGAGGATAAAACAACTAGAGTACTTGATACGCAAGGAAATAAACAGGAAACTGCATGCAGTCACCTTAGGTAGATACTATAAAAACCAAGGCATACCAAGAGGTTTACGAATACAACTCCGACCAACACTATGCAAAGAGAATAAGGAGTTTGTCAAGAAATGGGAGGCAATTCTGAATAGATGTTCACTGGACTTAATCTTGTTAACCATTCAGGAACTCACGGTTAGCCTTCATACCATCAATATAGAGATCAAAGAGATAGAAAAAGAGTTATCGAATTCATGCAAACTGAAGAAACAAGAAATAGAGGAAATATTGGTGGACATTAATCTTAAATTGACGGAATATAGAACAGAGCTAGAAAACAAAAAAATTAGGAAATTCAAACGAGACACTTACGATTATGTGAATGATGAAGTATATACCTGGATGGAGAAATACGCTCCCACAGGCAGGAAACCACGACAGAACAACTCAAATACCCCAACTAGCTCAGATTCAGAAGCCAGCGACACTCGGCCAACAGAAGCAAGTCCACCAGCAACAAACTCAGAACCATCAGACACTAGACCAGGACCATCAGTCAGTGGTGGTTTTTTAGGAAGAGGAAAAGAACCCGCAGGAGCAAAAGAAAAAGGTCGAGGAGGTCCACAGACACGCCTCCAACAAAGGAGAACCTAGTGATCAATTTATCATCTAGAGTTCTAACTACAACAGAGACAGATACACTACAGAAGGGATTGAGTTTTGTTCCTACGTTCGACACTTCATTATTTGAAACCAAGGTAGAACTATACAGATTGGTGAGGAAAATGAAACTTAAAGCCTTTTTTAGTGAAACAGAAATACCACAAGGCCCACAAGAAGGGTCTCCTTACAAGGAATTCAAACAAAAAAGCACATTTATACCACAGATCAACATACCTGCAGGGAAGGTTTTTGAGAAACAAGCCTTGAAAGACTTAAAGAAGATCAATTTTAAGAGCACGAAACATAAAAACTTAAAACCTCATGAATTCAAACTACTGAAGGATCTCTACAGTAACACATCAATAACAATCAGACCTGCTGATAAAGGGGAGCATTAGTTATAATGGACACAGAGGATTATGACAAAGAATGTAAACGACAACTCGCAGATACCATCACATACAAAGAACTAGGCAATGATCCCACAATAAGAATCAAACAAAATCTGGAAACCTTATTGGATGAAGCAGAAGAGAATGGATGGATAAATCATCATAAACACACATTTTTGATTAATAGGAATCCACGCATCCCTAACCTATATATGTTGCCTAAAATTCACAAAGATCTCACTAATCCTCCCGGAAGACCCATAGTGGCTGGGGTGAACAGTGTATTGCAGCAAATCGGAAAATACATTGATGACTTTTTACAACCCCTCATCCAGAAGACTACAACGTAGATTACGGACACAACCCATTTCCTGCAATTACTAGCAACAGTACCACATTCATCGTCACATATTCTGTTTACTGTCGACGTAAAGAATTTATATACGTCTATTCCTCATGACCTAGGAATTGAAGCAATAGAATGGTTACTTTTAAACACAGGGGAGATCGAAGCTAACAAGGAATTCATCATTATTCTATTACGATTTATTTCAACAAATTCCTACTTTAAATATAGGAACCAATTCTACATGCAAATAACAGGAACTGCTATGGGAGCAACGATGGCTCCCGCATACGCCAACACATTTATGCACAAATTTGAGTCAGACCATATATTAAGTCAGCAAAGATGGAAGGCACATTTGGCTATTTGGGTTCGTTTCATAGACGACATATTTGGAATTTGGACAGGTACTGAGACAGATCTATTGGAATTTTTCGCATACCTCAACACAATTAGTGAAAAAATTCAGTTCACCTATGAGTTCTCTAAAAAAAGCGTTCATTTCCTTGACGTGAATGTGGAGTCCTTGGAACAAGAATACAAAACTAATATATACACAAAGACAACGGATCGCAATAATCTGCTCCATAGACTGAGTTTCCACGAACCTAGCTTGATCAGGAACTTACCATACAGTCAGATGCTTAGAGTGAAGCGCATTATCAGTGATCCGAGAGACTATGATAAAGAACTTCATGAAATGGGCGAAAAGTTCTTGAAACGTGGATACAAGGAGGAGGAAATTAGAAAAGCCAAACACAAGGTAGAGCAAAAAAACAGGAATGAATTACTTACAGCAGCAAGGAAAGCGAAAACAGAACCATCATTGGTATTCGTCACACGGTTTTCAACACAAAGTGGCCGCATCAAATCAATTATCAAAAAACATTTAGAAGTATTATCTTGCGATCAGAAGACCGAGGATCTTTTCAAAGAACCACCTATATTTGCTTACCAACGAAGCAGGAACTTTCGTGACAGTTTGGTACAGACCGCAAGAAACGACCTGAGACGAAACGTGTTGGAACGTTTCCGTGTCTACAATGTAGTAACTGTAGCTATGTGCAAAAAGGATCAACTATCAACCATCCACATACAGGAAGAAAAATCATGCTGAAATCATTTGCAACTTGTGACACCATTAACATTATTTACGGTATTAAGTGTCCCTGTGGACAGTTTTATGTGGGACAGTCTCAAAGAAAAGCGAAACTCCGATGGAACGAGCATCGCTCGTGTATACGGAACAACAATCTAAACTCTGAGGTCGCAAGACACTGGATCAAAGAGAGACATAACTTGACACAGATTCGATTCATGGTGCTGGAGGTTGTCTGGAGTAATAATCCTCATGAAAACATACAAAACAAATTAGACAGAAGGGAATGTTATTGGATTGAAACGCTGGGGTGTCTCACCCCGAGAGGAATGAATGAAGAGATAAACTGGGCATGTTTCTTATAAGCATGCTAGTGTTTATGTAAAAGGATGGGGAGGGGAACACCAACATGGACATATCTATTGTGGCTAAATGACAGTTGTGGATACATAAAAATAAAAGCGGTGCAAGGATGAAACCTAGGCATTTTAGGTCCGACAACCAGATCCAGAAAGATGGTTGCTACACACAATGCAATATACATGCCTGATAGAACATGCACAAGCTATCATCATTATTGTAAACTACACGTACAGAGTAAGGTACATAACATTTTTGGGTGCAAGCATTACAGATAGTGCAGAATATCAGTCATCATTTAACTTCACCTGTTTACGTGATTTTGTATGTACGAATTAATATTCAGTTTATGCTTAGTGTAACATACTCTTAACGAACATGTAGACAGAAGTTAGAATATAACTTAGTACGTCTGAGGCTTACGTAATGACATCGGTTAATAAGTAATCGTATGGGAAACATAAGCATATATGCAGCGGTATAATTGAATGTAATTACCCCCAACATCCCGTCTCCCCGCCTCCATGGGGACACGGGACCCAAGGCGTTGCCCCGCAGGCCATCAGCCAGGCGCGAGCGTACGCTCAATGGGGCAGTTACATTGATTTTTGTTTGATAGCATCACCGAGTCACTATTAGTCTCCATTGAAACCTGCACGCAGCAATCGTTATTTGAAATACCTGACAGCAGTGCAGTATGCGCCGGCACTTTTTCTGTATATTTATCGTCCGACTTCCTGGTTTCCATGGAAACACGGGACGCGTGACATCGTAGCACTGAATAGTGGTCAGGTGACCACGCACAACGTACGTGGTTACCTCAGCAACCACTTAGAAGCCATTTTTCACCTTTTTTGCTTGGAACGCGGCTCCCCGTGGACCAGCGTATATGCAACACAGGCAGAGTGCGAGTGAAGCGCTAGACAGAAGCTCATCCAGACTTTTAAACAAAACTACGGGTGAGTCTGTGCCCCACATTTAAGAAGAATTAGGAACAATGATTACAGTATACATCATTGTTAGTATTACTTTTCTTTAAATTTAGAATACAGACGGCTGGAGTGCTGTACGTAAGAAGTTGTTCTTTAAAGAAGGGTGCTAGACACCACAGGAAAATGATTGAGGTAATTTTGAAAACATGATAGTCATGTATGGGATTTATTCTGGATTTAGAAATGAATGTGCGCAAACATGTACCTACTTTTACCTAACAAGGGCTCTATGTTGTTGTTTTCTTCCCCCCCCCACCATCTAATCTTCCATCTTTAACGAATTACCTTTACTGGGTATGTATGTTTTTCAATTATTCATTTTATGCATTTGTTGATTTGTGTACTCAACTATGGTGAACTATGTTAATATTGGTTATTTACTCTCAAACTATTGATTGGAATTATAATCTTGTTTTGATTTGGAATTTTCACATGATGTGGATTGTAACATTTTAATTTATTCTCGTATTATAATTATGTAAGAATTTACAATAAGTGGTATGGTTAACGCCCTGAAGAAGGAGATACACTCCGAAATGCATTGGCATTAAAACAACCGTACACAAAATGAAACAAGTCTGCTTCTTATTTAGCAAAACACCCAGCTGTTGATGCTCCTCAGATTCAGGATTATACTCTTGAAATTCTTCTAAGTGGCTCTAAATACGATTTTAGATATCCATGAGCGGTGAACTCTAAGCTTATTAAACATTAAAACAAACACAATCTGAACAGTGAGCTCCAGAAGAGCTCCAACGGAGAGCGCCGGACTTAGCTGGATGTGTTCATCCAACTTTTTCTCATAAGGTTTTTCATTATTGCCACATAGTATGACGTCATCTCTGATGTATTTTTGATATATAAACTAAGTTTTGTATAAAGATCGCTGAGAGAACTTGAGTGCATGTCATTGATGTTCCTTGTAAACTCCCTGTTTTAGATAATTGCTAATAAAACAGTACTTTGCCATCTTTCTGAGTTGGTTCAGTTATTTGGACTGTTATTCTATTTTATCCCATCCATTATATATGCATGTTCCTAAAGGGACATAAACTCACCATAACCTAAAAATAAAATAACAAAAAAAAAACTGCACCCTGTGTCCCCATGCATCTCCTTATTTTAGTTGCTACCCAAATACTCGCCTGAATCGAACAAATCCACCTCCGAATCATAGATAAGAGCAACGCATGTCTCCTCATCCTTGTTGACCTCTCAGATGCATTCAATACCATCAACTGCCACATCCTTCACTCCCTCCTTTCTGACAGGATGGGATTCTCTGTCACTGTCCTCAATTGGCTTACCACCTACCTCTTAGGCAGACACTAGGCTGTCTTGATGAAGTTATTGCATTGTAATACAAGGTCTCCTGCAGAGTCCCCCAAGGATTCATCCTCTCACCAATCCTTTTAAAACTTTTACATGGAGCCTTTGGGCACTCTAGTCAATGATCCCAATATAGCCATCCACCAATACACAGACGATACTCAGTTTTACATGAGAGTAAATAGTGTGCAGGACATCATTCATCTCCTAGCCATCATCTGGTATGGGGATGTGACTGCCTACCTCAACAAATACCAAAGAGAGGAGGGGGAATTAAACTGTTTGACCAAACTGACACCCTAATTTTAGGTACACCTAAATATCATAGACTAAAGAATTGGTCAACAGTGTGTCGTCACAGGGTGTGATGTCCAACCTCACTTAAGGGAAACTTGAAAAGAGGGAGGAATCAATTTCCAAAACCTCTATGTGATTAGTAGCCACCTCACAAACTACCCAGTGAAGAGTGGATACTGAGAGATACACATTAGAAACTTGTTCACATATCAATTTTATTTAGACATTCAACAATAATAAAACAATTACAGTAAAAATGGCAGAATGGCATAATTCATCTGAATTCATACAAATCTATGGCACATTACATAAGAAATTGCACAAAAAGGAAAAACCAAAACACAATTATAATAACTTAAGTACACCGGGATCAGGAGTGCAAATAAACCATACAAATAGTATATAAGGTTGATGAAACAGTAACGCAAAAATATGTGTCGAAGTAAACTGTCTCCTTATAAACCCAACCTAAAAATAAGTTGTCTACCATAAAAAATGAAAAAACTGCAAATCTCACACTCCTTCACTCCCATTCAACTCAACATGTTTCATTCCTCACTCATTCCAAACATACACAGTCAGGGGTAATTCATCAGGGGCATGCACTTAAAAACAATATGTGCCAAGGTTGTCAATAAGAATGGCGAAATTGATCTCTACACCACATAGCCTGATTGGTTACAATCAGGGCATAGAGTATTCTCAAACTGTGTTTAACCATGCCACGCACTCGTAATGTCGTGTGGGGTTTGACTAGTTTGGAACACCGACAAAGGCAGCTAATTCCTGCTCCTGTGGTGAGTATTCAATTTACTCCAGTGGACTACTTCGAAGCACCAAAAACAGCTATTTCCTGCTACAATGGTTGGCTTCAAATTTCCTCGAGCAGAGGAAGGACATCAAACTCCTAACATGAGGCTTTAAGTGTCGCCCTCTGCGGGGGTGTACAATAGGCATCTAGGTTGGTAGGTTCCATGCGTCAGGGGCTTGCAGTCAATTCAAGATCAGTTGCAATGGTCACTCTTCAGTTGAAATGTAAATGATCTTATCTTTATTCATCGAGCATGTCTGTCGTATTCCACTGTAATCAAAGCAATAGCCTCGATGATTCTCCTTACAATGTGGGTGTATCGTTTTTCATCTGTGGGAAGACATTAGGCCGACTGAGTTGTACCGCGTCCTGGAGTCCGTCACACTGGAGCATTTTCCTGCCCTTGCTTCAAATGCAAGGCGGGGATCCTCCATTCTCTCACCAATCCTTTTTAACTTTTACATGGAGCCTCTGGGCACTCTAGTCAATGATCCCAATATAGCCATCCACCAATACACAGACGATACTCAGTTGTACATGAGAGTAAATATTGTGCAGGACATCATTCGTCTCCTAGCCATCATCCGGTACGGGATGTCGACTGCCTACCTCAACCTAAACACATCGAAGACTGACTTCATCCTCATCGCTCCACCACTTAAAAGCAGCTTGTCCAACAATGGCTCAAAAATATGCAGCTAGAAGGATTTCATCCACAACTCAGACTCAGATAATCCTTAGGCTTCACCATTGACAGCACCCTGTCATTCCAGAAACACATAGCCAAGAAGGCCCAACCAGCCTAGCTCCCAATCTCTACCCTTTGGAAAATGAAAACCTTCATGCCGCCGCAGGAATTCTGGTCTGTAGTGCAGTCCCTTGTTGTCTCGCACACTGATGGGGGGAATGCTATCCTGACAGTCAGCCCAGCTGCTCACTTGGCTCCCCTAAAGGCAGTCCACCACGCTGCAGCACGTCTTATTACGGCAGCATGGAAGTTTAACCGGATAACCCCCATCCTCACAAACTGTATTGGCTTCTTCTCCAGGCCAGCATACTGTGCAATACTGCATGTATCATCTACAAAGCAGTCACGGGAGCACACAAGCATACCTGCCGTCTAAGCTCCACATATCTAGTGGCACATGCTCCTTGTGCAGCAAATCGAACTACCAGCTTGAATCAGAACTTGTCTGCAAAGAGAGGAGCCGCAAAAAATCCTTCTTATATCATTCACCCGCCATCTGGAACTCGGTCCTGGTGTTAGCTCGGAATGCACCCCACAATTCTCCAATTTTGCAAATCTCTCAAAACTTGCCATTTTCAACACCTGACCAAGAACTAATTCCAATGGACTCACATACCAACGCACATACGTCAACTCACAGTAATGCACTACTGTTAAAAGATGCCAGCCCAAATGCTGGCTATCCACACTGTGTACAGCGCTCCAGTGCTTTCAAGCTAGGTCCTCGCATCAAACAATAAAACACAAAAATAAATTAAAATACTCACAGCTCCTGGACACCCAAAAAAAGAAATAAATCACAAATGAAACAATACATGTATGCTGTGTGTCCCTCACACCCCTGACAGACCCTTGCCACCACCTTTATCATCCATTTCCCCCCTCGTGTCTGCTATCACACCACACATGTTTCTGTTGACTGTCTGATTTTTCCCCCTTGACTTCATTAGGAACCCATTGACTTTTCCTGTAGCCTTTACCCCTTCTTGGATGGGTTTGGATCCCTGCGCCTCATCATTGCTCTTACTCCGCCATGGCCCCTGTAACCTCATCTGTGGTTATTGCGCACCTTTCACTCTTATTGCCATCCTGCTTCTGGAGGGGAAACAAAAGAAAACACAGACAGAGGTGGACAAGATGTCCAGATCTGTGTGTGTTTAGTTTTGCTTCCCATTTGAATTGAAACTACCATATGATTAAAAGGCCTCTCACGCTTCCAAAGCTTAAGAAAATACCATCTCAGCACAATATTTTGTTAGTTCAATAATTGGTATCAAAACACACTACACCTTGCAAATGTTGAAAATTGGATGCAGGGGGCCCAGCAGAATATAAGTGCTAACGTTAGCAGTCTCCGGTATGTGATGTACGCATAGTATAAAATGAACACCAGGCATATACAGTGCAGCTACCTAACACACCAGTTTCCGTACCATGCCTAGTGTCCCCAGGTTCCTACTGCCAACAGTAGCATGGAATAGGCCATCTCACAAAACCTCCACAATGCTTTAGTAATCCATAGGAATTGCTTGCCTTCATGCCACCCTGAACATCCCAGGTAGATGTGCATTAGGATCCCTTGTTCCTCTATTTCCCTCACCATGTTCTTCCCCCTATTATCCCCACGTGGAAGTAGGAGCTTAACCAATATACACAATCCATGGTGCATGTGAAGAATCATGAATATGGGCAACCACTTACATGAATGTACGCAGTCATGCCACAACACTCTAGCGACTCAGCGAATGAGTCACTGTGCATCTGACACTTACAAAACTGTAGATTGAACAGCAGATCACACAATGGATGTAGAAGAATCTCAGGATGCTGTGAATCTTAGGCTGATGTTCGTAAATGCCAGGATTCAGATACATTCAAGATAACAGTACACACATCTACAAACATAAATATGTTATCCAGGGAGGGATTTCCCTGATGAAGGACATTGGTCCAAAATACATTTGATCCTGATTTGCATCTCAGCCTGTGTTTAAACAAGTTTTGCATTTCAAACTCGTGGTCCTTGGAGCATGTGTATATATATATATATATGACTTGAAATAAAGCGACAATGATGTATATAAATGACAAATGATTTGTGTACATAGATATAACCCTTAGTGAATGGTGCTTCAACAGGGGTCTACACAGCTCCTACCATGGTTTTGTTAGGGCTTATTTTGTTCCTTTTATCAAGCAAAATTTGTCATTGCATTTTTTCAAACACTTATATGCATGCAGAGGACTGCCAACATAATCACTTCAGTGCTGTAGGGACCCCTGTATGCATGGGTATTGCAATAGGAAAGAGCAAAATCAGGCCAACTCACATTTACTCTTTACTGTTACTCTCCCCCTTGTAATCACATTCCTCCTGCATATGAGGAATTGCTGAGGACATTTACCAATGGATTCCTATGGAATTTGCCTGCTTGGAGCAGGTGGAAAAAGCTTTGCATATTCAATACGAATCCATTTGTTTCATACTTGCATCAAAATCTCAGGCAAGTGTTAAAACAAATCTACGATGGGAAGGGAAACGTGGCATGGATGACAACTCTGCTTTGTGCCCTTCTTCTGCCTTGAAAGCCATTGAAAATGTGGCTGAGCAATAAGGCAGAATTATCCCCTGTGTGAGGGCCAGACGTGACATATCTTCCCAGCATGATGTTTTCTTGTTTGTGGAGATCTGATCAATTCATATGGCATGCACATGTCTTTCACATAGGCTACATCAGGCAAAGCCATGGAAATAGACTGTTGACATCTCTCCTGCCTCTCTCCTCTCTTCAGGCCTCTTCCAATGACAGTGCTTTCTCTGATTTTCACTCTGCACTTAAGCTTGCCTTTGACCAACACTATCCTGGTTGCAAATACACACTTTCTCAACCCTGTCCTCAGTCCTGCATCAACTATAAAAGCATGATCCGCAAAACAAACCTATGCTGTGACCGAAGATGCTGGCACACATCAAGGACCCCCACACTTCTCCTATCTTACAATAATTTCCTTGCTTCAGCCAAATACCCTTTATTCACAAACCACATATTCTCTCTTGACAATCACCCAGCAAACTTTCCTGTACATTCCATGCTTTGCTGATAGCAAGTCAATACTCTTTGCCTTTTTTCTTGCTGCTAATTACTTTGCTCTCTACTTTTCGTCTGACATTTCAGCACCAGGTCACTGGTAGACAGTATGGTGGTGATGTTCACAGCGTCCTTTGCATTAGATGAGTGAATTTCCCTTGCAACTCTGAAGCAATGCATCATGTTCCAGTGCTTGTTATGTAGCGCTAATGGGTGTGGTTTCAGAACACAGAGCCGTGCTGCAGGTTCAAGGTGGGAAGAAAACCCTCCTATTTCTGCTACTGCTAACAATAAACACTACTAGATACCAGAGTTCAAACACGGGTTAAAATCCAATTTCATGCACATATTTCAGGTGGCAAGATGCTGTCATTATCTGGCCTTTACTTGAAAACTCCACACTTTGGATTTCTTGGGTGGGCGAAGACATGTTCTACTTCACTTATCTGGCTGTAATAGTACAAATCGTTAAAATGTTTGCAGTGTGATTGCCAGATGCTGCCATGTTTCAATTTAAGATCGTGCAGGCTGTGTTTGAAAGGACAATGAGCCAGTGAGAGCCTCCAATTGACGGATTGCAGGGAGGCAGGTGGTAGGGCATTCAGCGGTGGCTAGGAAGAAGGGAAAGGAGAAAATGATCTGGGTGTCATCAGTAAAGAGGTGATAGTGAAAGCCAAAGGATGAGATATGTCTTTTTACGTCAGAGGTGTAGAGGATGAAGATCAGAGGTCCAAGTGCTGATCCTTGGGGGATTTATCAGGGCGAGGGGTTGAATCAGAGGTTTGTGGGTTCCAGGAGGGTTTGAAGGAGAGACCTTGCCGGTAGGAGGTCATCCAGTAGAGAGCATATTTGAGAAACCCCACGTCCTTTAGAGTGAGGAGGAGAGAGGAGTGGTAGGCAGTGTCAAAAGCAGACGAGAGGTCCACATGGAGTATAGAAGGGAGTTTGAGTGTCAAAGTCAAGATACTATCTAGCAGGTCACCAACGGGTCAGAGAATGGTGTGACTCCTGAACAAGGTCATGGTTGTCGAAACAGGAGGTGCATTTGTGTGCCTGGGGGTGAGCAGAGGGGGGTAATTGCTCCCCCTAAGTGCTGTTTTGCCCTCCCACCGGCAAAAAACACATACAGGAGTCTTATAGGTGCTCCTTCAACCAGCAGTCAATCGTGTGCGTTTACAGTCACTTTGTTTGCTGAGTCTGTTCTTTATTTTGCCTTGAAGCGGAGACCACAGAAATAGATGGTTCATGAATAGCATTTAGGTGGGGGTCATTTATGTTAAAAGCAGGTTTCGCATTTATTTATTTATTTGACATTTGTAAAGCCCAGAGGCGTCTAGGCGCTGGATCTTAATAAATTGGTTACATGAATGAACTTAACAGTTAACAGTTACAGTTTCACACCGAGGTATACTTTTCAGATTTACAGAATACAGGTATGCAGATATGCAAGGCAGGCATGACATATATGGTTGAACTAGTTACCTCAAAGGTGATTGTTGATAGGGTACGTGGTGCTAAGAGTAACTGTGTACTATGTATTATGTATTCTGCACTAAGAGATTTGGCTAGGTGGTATGTTGGGCTTGAACTTTCTGATCTGGACCTGGGCACACTGCTTCTTGCAAAGTGTTCGGTTAACACATTAAAATGCAACAGTAAAAAAAGACATTTCAAAGTGACTAATGCTTCTTAAACTTAAATTCACCAGTTTCTTTCAAACGTTGTTTAGTTTTTTATTGTACTAACTGCGCAAATAGCCCACTATTTGTGTGTCCCGTCTTTTGAGGTTTATTGCAAGGTATACATCTAAAAGTGTTATTTGCTTATGAAAATACTTCATCCAAACCAAATACTTATTATGCAGACAGCAGTTTTTAGGAAAATGAGCTGTGGGTTCAGAGAGCCAACGTTTGATTTTAACTATGGGGCCAGAATTGCCCCACCCTCTTGATGAGTATGAGTAAGCAGCATTTTACAGCACCTATGTTTTATGAGGAATTGTAAAAAGCTATTAGGTTTACAGACAGCTTTAAAAATTTAACAAATCAGCAACAGTAACTCAACCTGCTGAGCTACTCAGGCAGCTTTGTGCTTTAGAACATGTCATTCTCCATTTAAACAATTAATTAGCAGATAGGGATGCCTAATTGTGCTCAAAATCACACCATTGTCAACAGTGCAGCTTGAACACATGACAGCCACATTGACACTGCACACAGAAGAATACGACTTTGTCAGGAGCCAGAACAGGGTTTGAAGTGCAGGGGTAATGCAGGCAATTTATTTTCCATCCTACAGGATTGTCATATCATACACAGCCACCACGTTATGTTGAACACTGAAATAAGGAGGCACAGGATTTTCGCATTAATCAAGTGACCAAAAAACATTAAGTATGGGAATATAAATAATGGTGATATAATTGATTGAAATTAACTTAAAATGGATTCAAATAGACAGGAATTGTCATATATTGAATTATAGCTGCCCTGAAGAAGCTGACTGGAGATCTTTGTAAAGGGAGAGATCCTACAGAGGGAAACACGTGTTGGCAATTGTTTAGCAAGGGGATGTGAATGGAGATGAAAAAGTCCACTTAGTAAAACGTGGGAGAAGCTGCAATATGTGACTTTGTGCCAACCTGAATACAGAATACAGTATGAACAGTACACCACACACATTGCGTTGTGGTTGAGAATTTAGGACACTATTGTTTTTGAAGATTGTTTGATATAAGAACGGTGTAACCAAATAGAAAACATCATAATTCCTTGGATTAAGGGTATTGAAGGAATATACCTTTTCCTTTGATAAAAGGTGTGAAGTGCCATTGAAATTTCAATCAAAAAGCAGAGAAACATTATATGTATTAAGGTATAACAATAATGTGGAAAATGCAACAAATTGTCTGTGAATTGTTGTAAAAAATAACATTGAATACGTTTTGAAAGTGGAGGAACATTGCACGACTTTTATGGTTACTGATTGGATAGAGGTTGCTTATGTTTTGTTGCAGGGGTGGAAATGCAACTCACTAACTTAGTTGCAGCAATCAGATTAGAAAGTGGTATTAAGGATTTTTGGCTTAGAGAGGACAGATGGGATATTTTCCACTAATTTGGTTCAAATATTCAAGCTAATGATCTCTGGCTGCATTATTTCAGCCTAATTAAGTGTTCATCTTGGACATCCCAGTGCAACCTAAAGTTACACATTTATATTCTGCCATGGTGGACTTGGCCTTTCATCCTTCAGAAGCTAATACATTGAGTACATATTGGCCAGATCACTCTGCATAGACGATGATCAGCTAGTCTTCGGTCGGATCTATAAAAATATGGCTGTTCAGTAGACTGCAAAATACAAACCAGTACCCTGTAAAGACCGGACCAACCTCTAGCCACACCAGGCTGGGACTCGTAAGACTCACCAGAACCACTCAGAAGAACCAACAGGGTCCTACAACTTGCATGGGAAGGACCATTTGGATTTAAAAAACATGATAGCTATCACAAATCTGGAAACAAAGACTGATCAGAGTGCCGCCCTCCCAAACAGTACCAAATAGAGACTGCCCCATTTGGATCAGCCTCAATGAGATGTGCAAAACACCTACATACAACATTTAAATCAATAGCACCTTGGAGATTGGAAGCCATTTGGTCAGTCTCCAAAATGTGTTCATCCCATCACACATTGGACAGTGACACCACCCCACAATCATCATAAAATGGAACCCATGGCACTAAAACCATGTCACAAAGAATGATAAGAACACAACTTGAACTCTACTGAGTCATTATAACACTAACATTCTTACAGGACTCCTCAGTAGCCCCAGACTACTTACCACTCCCCAAACCTTGTAATCTACTAGCACCTTTGAACTACACACAAGGACTATACTATACACTGCAGATGTATACCCGCTAGCACCACCCCAACCACAGAAACTTTGGGGAGCAGCTTAGGGCTAATCACTCAGCCTGCTGCATCTCTATCTCTAATACATACTGTGCTCTGCCAGGGGCCTCTCCTGGTGTCCCAGTGCTGTCATCGACTAGATCTTCAGTTTGTGCTTCTAGAATAAATACCCAAGTGCCAAAGTCACAAACAACACCCAACCACACCAGCACTCAATGCTCAGGTACTATTGGCCCCCACTCATTGACACCACATGTTTAGCACCTGCCGCTCCCTTTTAACTACACCTCTTTTGTTTTAGCAAAACCATACACCACAATGCTACCATACATTTCGGAGATGAACTACAGATGCTGACTTTATATAATATTATATTACTGTTAAGTTGGATGATTTTAACACTTATTACTGCACTTGGATGACGGAGGTATATGTCATGAAGCACTATATAAAACGTGATTATTATTGTCAAATCTGAAATAATGGAGAACGCTTGGATTGAACATTGATATGGTTAAGGAAGGCCATTGGGCTATCATGTTGGTGTTGTAAGTTTGGTGGGGTGCCATTCAAGGTGGTGTCGGTTGGACATTGACCGTAGCTGATGACAGGTAGAGTCGGTGTGATTGCAGCATATTAATTTCTTTTGTTATGTCATTTTTCATTCATTTATTTTAAAGCAAGAGCAATACATGATGATCAAATGTGTTCAAAAACTCACAGTAGAAACATGTAGGACTAAATGCGTTTGGAATTATTTTGAGGGCCTTTTGGGAACTGTTGAACACCATTTATCTTTTTGGGTGTATATCACCTTGATCCAAAATTTAGAATTTCTTAAACCTACTCTGAACTTGCATAATGTCACCTTTTTAAGCAGATTGGTAAAATACATGTTTTCTTAATCCGATTTGTTAGAGCCTTATTTGATGTGCCACCACAGCACCCTAGTTATATTTGTGCCCTTGGTTTGACCCCCTAAAATTGATTTCTAGAGATCCCACTCAAAGGCGATGAGAATAATGTGACAGTTAAAACTGATACTTTGGGCAAGAAAGTGCCATTTGTTACCACGCATTACAACTTGCGTAGCCAAGACAAATCCAATCAAGTGACCAATATTCTGTATCACGATAATGAAGCACATAGATCCACTATGTAATCACTAACTTCTTCATGCCAGTGGCATCTAACATGGGAACACATATTCTATCTAATCCCATATGTGTCTAATTGGATGAGTTGGGCCCTAAACTCCTAACTGAAGTGAATCTGTAGTTAGCAGAACATTTACAGAGTTTGCCACTGCATTGATTATGTGGAACAGCAACTCATAGGTACAAATCTGACGGCCAGGCCCTCTGAGTCGATTGGCACATGGGATGGTATATCTGCGATTACTTATCTGCAGCTTACTTGGAAAGTTAATTATTTGTACAGTACATTGAAAATGATATTTGGAAGCACTGCTTATTGCAAACACAATTGTCACTAAAGAACTTAACTAATTATGAGGACTCAGTTGCAAGGGCTTAAGGTGGGGTGCACGAAAGCCATATCTCCAATAAAATCACAGTACATTAGTGAAAATTGTCATTCTGCTTTCAATCAGCTCATTGTAAAATTGTCACTAGTAAATAGTCTTGTCATTACAATGTTAAGGGTAGCAGGAGCAACAATATCTGCAGAAGTAGATAATAACCTACATTTTATTACTACTGAACACAGAATTGTGTGTGAGGCAACTATTAATGAGGGCAAATCCACAAACATTTATAATAATTTGGTTGTACCTATTTTGGAGGCTCCTGAGCCAGTGTCTGAGCAAATGTTAAATATTTTAAATGACCATGGATGGTCACAGGTTGATTTATTTGATTCTATTTTATATGATGAAGAGATAATTACTACATTGTTAGATAATTGCTGGATTAATGATGTAAGTAACTCAATTGATTTGAGTGCAATGAAAATTACATGTATTTTCACAGATCATTCCAGTTCTTACTTAAATAACAGTTGAGTGCTGGCATGGTTGCATCCATGAGTCCCATTGTCAGTGGTCTTCCCCGCTAGTTGTAATGGAGAAAACTGATGGGAGTTAGAGATTTTGCATTGCTTTTAGAGACATCAACAAACTCTCATCTTTGGTACATAGCCATGCCCTAGATAGATGAATTATTAGAAAAGGTGGTGCCCTCCACCTTCATCTCCACTTTTACCTTACAAGGGGTATTTATATGTGCCACTTGCTCCTGAGGGCAAAGAGAATAGGGCCTCCTCAACCCATGAAGGGTTATTCCAATTTGAAATCTTTCCATTTGTACTACATGGGGGCATCCCCACGTTCCAATGGCTTAAGGATCCTGCCCTTCCATCAACAATACAACTGTGGGCATTCATATGATTGCTGTGGTACTTCCTCCCAATGCCACAACATTAAAAGGGCCACCCTTTAAATTGACCTGGAATATGGAAGGAAAACAATTTTTCGACACTATGGGCCTCATTACACGTTAGGCAGTAAGGGTTTACCGGTACCGGTAAGGGCACTGGTACCGGTAAACCCTTACCGCCTTACTACGAGTTCCCTTTGCAGGACCCGACTTTAACGGCTGGTTTTACCAGCCATTAAAGTAGGGTGCCGCAAAGGGACCTTGGAGCTAATTACGGTACCGCAATTTGCGGTACCGTAATTAGCGCCTTCCCCATTCCCATTATGCCCTATGGGGGCAAAAATGGGAACGGGGAAGTGCCTTGGTGAATGGGGAATTACCGCCCCCGCTCACCTTGGAGTAGGGCGGTAATTCCGCCATCCACCAAGGCGGACACGGTAAAAACCAGCGGCAACCATGGCACTAATAGCGCCATGCTTATCGCCTACCGTGTAATGAGGCCCTATGTAAGCTGTCCTATGCATTCAACTACGTTGAGTCATTCTGGATTATTTCAACCCTATTTCTTACAAAATGATGCTTGTAAAACAGGTATTGGGGCAGTGCTGTCACAAGGAAGATAAACATAATAACACATACTATAGCCTTATAGACCGAGGGAGTGCTCATTATCATTTGATAATGACCTGCAAATGTGGTTGAACTGGAGAGGGTTTAAAAAAAGCATGCACCACAAGTGATGTAAAAGTAAACAGTTTATCTTTAAGAAATTAAAAACATTTCCCATGTTTTAGCTTACTCTGTGCTATGTTAAATAGGATGTTGCAGTGAAAAAACAGGTCCTCCATCACCTGGAAATTGCATTTGTGTCCCTGTCTGCTTTTAAAGTCAGAATGCTTAGAAAGCAGTCAATACCAGTTGTTATTGACTGCACACTGAACATTGTGATTAGAAGAGAGGTGGTCGATAACTATCTCTGCTAATATATTAGTCACAAGCTGTTACCAATAGAGAGAAACTACTTCATCATAGAATTAGAGTTCCATGCACTTAAGAGTGCTGTTGAAGCATTATATTTTACCTAACTGTTCTGGAATTCTCCCGTATTGCAGAACAAAACTCCTTAACCTTTTTGCAAGAAATAAAGATCCATAAAAGGTGTGCTCATTCGTAGCCATGGGGCACTTTATCTTTTCCGTGGAACATTGGGAAGGCAAACTGTAATCCAGCAGTTTTTTCTTGATTTGACATTCGATTTCTCAAGCTCAGGATTCTAGGGAGTGCCAGTCAGAAGGGCGGAAATATGAGATGGAAGACATTTTGCGGGGATGAGAGAGAGGAAGAGATAGATAGAGAGAGAGAGAGAGAGAGAGAGAGACTCAGAAACTATCGGGGCAGGAGAAACCACTCACTGCAGTAGGTCGTCTAGTAGTGATGGACAATACATGGGTAGTGATGAAGCTGCTATTGTTGTGCATAGATGTCAAAGTAGTATCTGTGTGAGGTATATGTATAGCTCAAAAATTACTGCAGGGAGTTAGTTTCCACAAACCATGTAGATGCCTCCTCTTACAGCAATAGTTAGGCCAGGAAACAGGGCGGTGTGTAGAAATAATATATATATGTATTAAATAATATGTAAATTTAACATCTGCACAAATCATACATCACCCCACCTTATTCTATGGCACAAAACAAAGCTTCAATACAAATAAGTAGAACACTATTCACTTTTTGATAATAGAATTCACAAATATTCAAAACTTCACATGTGTATTTTCAATCTTGCTCTCATATAAAAAGTCACACAAGTCGAATAAGCACTTCAAATGATGGGGTCACTCATAATACACTTAAAGTAAAAATGTAAGTAGCATCTTGAAACCTGACCAGATGATACGCTTGGCGATATATTTTACATGAAGTTTGATTTAAATAACATGCAACACTTTTCTATTGGTCAAAGCAATTTCACACACACACTGCTCTTTATTTTGATCTCCCTGCACTCTCGGCAAAGCTAGCAGTGTTGGAGTGCAACAAACATTTAAGAACAAACCACTTTTATATAGATGGAACCCTTTTTCCTTCACCACTATGCAATGAAGAATCTCTCTTCTACCAGGAGACACTTTCTCACTCCCATAGACTGCATGCTTTTATATCAGTGACTATACTCTATTTACTTTTGCAAGACACTTTTCTGCCATAGCACAAACCCAGAGTTTACTATGGAAAACCCTCTGTTTTAAGGCAGGGTCTGGGGGATGGGGAGCAGTAGGTAATTTTGTTTTTTATTATATACCCCTCTACTTTAGGGAATTTTGGAGTTGGCCACAATACGAGATACCCACTTAACTAAAATGACTACAACTTTAATCAGTGCTAGGAGAGAGAGTGGAGGCTTCGAAATGCCCCAAGATCACCCTGTGTTCTTGACTATATGGGAGTCAATTACATTATTTGGATCTACTTGGTCTGCCCACCCAATCAATAAGGGAAAGGTATTAAATCAAACAGATCCTCGCAAAATGTGGTTCTCTTGGATGAGTTTACTTACATTGAACAGCTCTGGGTTTGGTGCACTGAAAAAGTCATCAAGCTTTCTGGGTACTCGGGAAAAACACAGTTAATTTGTTAGTTGGCCTATCCAGGTTCAGTCAAGGAGACCTCTAGAATCCATCCCTTTATTTGCCTTTACACGTTCCCTCCAGATGTTAGTCTTCCTCCTGGTCTAATCCACCTCCCAGGCAATGTTGGTTCTCTAGCAATTCATCCAGTAGTTCCCACTCAGATGATTTTAGACAGCTCCCCCTTTTCCCATTGTGCGTCCCCTTATGAAATTGAAACTGCACCCACAGAATATCTAAATTATCATGTGCTAGTATATTGGCTCTTTATTTGGATTGGACTTCTACTGTCCTCCCCTTTTCTACTATTGGGCCCTTTTAGTTACTGGGCTTGTCATGATCCCTGTCCCTAAACCCCTAGGCTGAACACTGGAGCCAGGCTACGATCCTCCATAGGGGCCTTAGAGGACTCCCCAACTCATCTGATACC
This sequence comes from Ambystoma mexicanum, assembly GCF_040938575.1. Lineage (NCBI taxonomy): Eukaryota > Metazoa > Chordata > Amphibia > Caudata > Ambystomatidae > Ambystoma > Ambystoma mexicanum. The sequence goes on from NC_090939.1 coordinate 760,875,362, forward strand.
CACTTCGAGTCAGTCCTGGAGCCTGTGGCGTCAGGCTCATACATGCTCAGAGGAAGGACTTTGAAACTGGACTTGGTAATGCACTTTCGTGCAATATGGATGACTCCACATAGCTCAGTTCCCAGAACTGAGCTATGCGGTCTAGCTTTTTGGGCATGGTTAGCCCTAGGGATACCTGGGATACCTGGAGGCTATTTGAACCACGCCTGGGCAGAGAAACACGCTTTGCGTTACTCTGCGCCTGCAGCGTGACACTCACCGCGTTCGGATCAGTCTCCTCAGATCTTCGGCTGCCCTCCTAGAACCGCGTACCTGGAAGAACAAGAACAACATTAGCACGGCACTTACCTTGAGGAGAATCCTGCTTCCATCCATCGCTCCTCTAGTCCAGTGGACAGCATCTCGGCGGTGCCATCTCCATTTCGGAATGCCGCATCCTGGAAGAGAAGAACAAGAGAAAAGACATTAGTAAGGGTTCTCATATTGCGATTCCCCAAAGAACAGCAAGAACAATCCTACGCTTACCTAGACTCGAGCTGCTCATGGACACTTCAGTTCCAGAGCATACCATCGACCAACAATGGAGAAAAAAACAAAACAGGTTAGCACATAAAAGACAATAAAGTGCCGTGCATTACGCTTTTCTCACCGCAACTTATTCTGTCAGCCCACAGCCATTCTGGGACATTGCAGCGGCCTGCAAGGGAAAAGAGAGACATAGGTCAGCACAAGAAAAGGCAAACAGCGACATGCATAGCGCTTTCACTCACCGCTTTGTGCTCGGTCCACCTAAGCAGCACGACACCACCAAATGCCTCTTCCAACACCTAAAGGGAGAAGAAGAGACATTAGGGGCAAGAGAATAGAGAAGGACAGATCAACAAACCTATCTTGTCGGACAGGAGTTACCACAAGTCCAGACTCATTGTGCCTGCACCAGTGAAGCAACTAGGTCACGCCGCGCCCACCTCAAACAATGCACCCCTGCACAGAGAAGCAGGATGGAGAGCGCATGATACAAGAAAACAAGGTGAGGAGAGGACATAGGGGAAGGTTTGTTCCTCAAGGGAGGTGGGGGTCAAGCAACAAGAGACAGTAAAGTTAAATCCAAAACTCCTATATTTCAGGCCCAATCCTCGGTCGAACAGATTCCAAGGGAAGGGTTCGAGATCGTGAGTGGTCGAATCAGGCTGAGTGGCATCCCCGTGGATATCAGGTGAGCGATACAGAATGCAAAGCCTCTATAACATAATCCACCTGGGCGTCATGGAAACGTCATAAACCGACCAGTTAGCCAAAATGCTGGGGCAGTTACGTGCCGAGGTACATTCAGCCAGGCAGGAGACCAATGCCCTGCAGAGAGAGTTGATAGTCGCTAAAGAACGTACCGACGACTTGAGCCGACAACTTCTCCAGTAACAGGCGGGACTCGCACCACTGCCCGATAACATTTCATCAACGCCAGTACCATCAGCCAATCCTGTACAGATCACCCTTCCTGGGGCAGTTCCTTTGGCCCCACCTGAACGATTAATGGGAGATCCCAAGAAGTATGCAACATTTATGAACCGATGCCTTCTTCATTTCCTTTATAGGCCTGGGGCCTTCCCAAACGACCAGTCCTGGGTCACTTTCGTGCTATCTTATCTGAGCGTCAGTGCTGCAGACTGGTCTGTACCCTTTGTCAGTCAGGGTGATCCTTTGCTACACGACTTCAGGGGTTTTCAGCAGGATATGGAAAAACTCTTCACTCGCCGTAACCATGGACAGGCATTAGACAACAATCTTTTGTCCCTTCGTCAAGGAAACCAAGACTTATTAACATACATAGCAACCTTCAATAGGCTTGTGGTTGAAGCAGGATGGCCTGAGGAGAAGAGGACCACGTTATTTCATCGAGGCCTGCGGGGGAGCTAAAAGATGTTCTTGCTCAAGTGGTTGACCCACCAAAAGACTGTGCAGAGTTCATTAACCTTGTTGTTCAACTTGATCATAGGTTGCAAGACCGAAGAGCGGATCGAATCAGACTGGACACTCACCCTATGTATGTACGATCAAAGGACAATGTCCCACGAACAATAGAAAGTTCAGGAGAACCAATGCAGATCAGAGGGGTAAGGGCCCCCTTAACTAAGGCTGAAAGGGATAAGAGAAGGCAGCAGCAGCTGTGTTTGTACTGTGGAAAGTCAGCCCATTTCCTTAAGGAATGTCCAGTGAAACCACCAAGGAGAACCGTAGGGGCCACTGACAAGGAAGATGCCAACAAGGAGTCGGAAAACTACCAAGCCTGGAAAGTGTAGGGGTCTGCTTGTCGAGCGAAGAAAGAACTGAACTACAGACCTCCCATTTTGCATTGTCAGTGATCTTGATCAACCACCAACAACCATCTCGGATGCATGCCGTAAAAGCATACATAGACAGTGGAGCAGTTGGCAACTATATAGACCAAGATCTTGCAGCAAAGATGGAGCTTCCTTTATGCCTTAAGTCAACCACTGACACAGTCACCACTGTTGATGGTACGGAAATAGCTTCTGGTCCAGTATCCCAATGCACCGCAGTTCTAACCTTTCTGTGCCAGGATGGACACCGGGAATCTATCACTTTCGACTTCATCAAGGTGCCCCACTTTCGGTTGATCTTAGGGATGCCGTGGTTGGTAGCTCACAATCCTCAAATAGATTGGCGTACAAAAGAGTTGGCCTTTTCCGAAAGTTGTGCTCACACTTGTTACCATCAAGGAAAACAGTCGACTGATACTAGAACTTCTGCTCATAGAACTGTGGCAATAACTCTGGGGGTAACAGGTACCCTCCCAAGTGAAAATCAGGACTTTCAAGATGTATTTCAGAAGGAACAAGCTAATACCTTACCGGCGCACAGACCACATGACTGCCAGACTGACTTGATACCTGGCGCACAGATCCCTTGTGGGCGAATCTACGACTCACAGAACCAGAAAACCAGCATTTAAAGTCCTACTTAGAGCAATACCTGGCAAACAAGGAAGGAAGGAGATTTGAGGACTTGCATCGACTATCGCGCTTTAAACCAAATCACCGTAAAACATCGCTACCCTCTTCCACTCATTCCAGAACTGTTAGATCAAGTCAAAGACGCCCAGATCTACACAATATTGGACCTTAGAGGAGCGTATCATCTTGTTTGAGTGAAAAGAGGTGACAAATGGAAAATCGCCTTTCGTACCAAATGTGGCCTATTCGAATATCAGGTAATGCCCTTTGCAACGCTCCCGCTGCATTCCAGTACTTCATGAACAATGGGCCTCATTACAAGGACGGCGGTAAGGGTTAATGGTCACCGTTAATGGTACCGGTGACCGTTAACCCTTACCGCCTTACTACGAGGTCCCTTTGTGGGTTGGAGAATTTAACGCCTGCTTTTTGCAGGCATTAAAAACCAACCCGCAAAGGGACCAAGGAGCTAATTACGGTACCGCAATTTGCGGTGCCGTAATTAGCACCTTCCCCATTCCCATTATGCCCTATGGGGCAAAAATGGGAATGGGGAAGGGCAATGGGGGAAGGGGGAATTACCGAACCACCAACCTTGGATAGGGCGGTAATTCCCCTTTCCACCAAGGCGGTGCCGGTATTTTAACGGCATGGACCAAGGTGCTAATAGCACCTTGGTCCACCGCCGTCCGTGTAATGAGGCCCAATGTCTTAAGGGAATTAATCGATGTCTGTGCCCTAGTTTATATTGACGATATACTGGTATATTGCGCCTCAAAAAAGGACCACGTCAAGCATGTTCGATCTGTTCTGGCAAAACTCCACCAACATCAGCTTTATGCCAAACTCGAAAAATGTTTGTTTCATGTCTCCGAAGTGAAGTTCCTCGGTTTCGTCCTCACCCCAAAAGGAATTCAAATGGATGTGCACAAGGTAGATGCTATTCTAAATTGGCCATCGCCAAATTCATTCAAGGAAATCCAGAGCATGTTGGGTTTCGCCAACTTCTACCGCCGATTAATTCCAGGGTTTTCGAAAAGATTCCAAGGGAAGGGTTTGAGATCGTGAGTGGTCCAATCAGGCTGAGTGGTGTCCCCGTGGATATCAGGTGAGCGTTACAGGCTCCAATCATGGGAATTCATGGCTCCTCCCCCTTGAATTATCTTTCTGAACAATTTTGCAGTTGTAGCTGAAATCTACAACATGGCATTTTTTTTCAATTTACAAATAAGCATCATAACAGATAGATATCTGTATTGGTCAAACCATGCCACACTGTTACGCTCACCTGGTATCCACGGGGACGCCACCCAGCCCTAGTTGGTTGATTTGCACTCTCGAACCCTCTCCTGGTCCCTTGGTAAGGCCTCTGGTTAAAGATGGGTCTGCAATATTTGGAGAGCTGGATTCAATACCAGATTGTCTTTATGTTTTCCCACCTCCCTTGACCTGAACACCTTCCTCCCCCCGGGGCCTTCTCCTCACCTTAATATTGTAAAAGGTGGATTCTCCGTCCTGCTCCTCGTGGCAGGGCCGTGTAGATGAGGGGGCTATCAGCGACCAAGTTACTTCACTGATGCAAGCCCCCCTGTGGGAATCCAGGCCTGCTGCAACTCCATAGGTTTGCTGCTTTACAGTCTTTATATGCAGTTCTTCTGTTCCTCTTAGTTCGAATAATAATGTCTTGCTTCTTTCCTTTTAGGTATGGAAAGGTATTTTGGTCTTGTCATGTAGTTTGAAGATGAGCATGGGCTGGTAGGCGAAAGCGTGGTGTGCGCGATGCTGTCCGGTGAGTAATGTGCGATGCGCGACGCTGTTTTGCCTTTTATATTGCTAACCTGTGTCTTTTCTCTCCTTGCAAGTTGCGATGTTCCTCGCCGAGCGCCATAATGTTTCAGCAATGATACTGACTAGGAGATGACTACCCACGGAAGAATTGTGTGGCTTTCTTCATTCGGGAGGAAACGTGAGTAAACGCTTACTAATGCTGTCTTTCTTTCTCCTCTTTCCAAGTTATGCTATTCCAGGATGCATGCGGTGCCGGATGATGGAGTTCGTACCTTCAGGTGAGTGGAACTGAAGTCAGCGATGTATTGAAGACAGGATACTGTTCCAGGTAAGTTTCGTAGTGTTCTTTCTCTCTCTGCAGGTCCTTGCTTTCAGGTAAGCTCCATCAAAGAACTGGACACGGTGAGCGTTACGCTGCCCACAGCAGAATAACGCAAAACATGTTCGGCTGTTTGGGTGTGGTTTAAATAGTCTCAGGTAAAGTAGTCCAGGTAAAATAGTCCCAGGCCTGCCACACCCAAAGTAGTCCAGGTAAAGTAGTCCCAGGCCTGCCACACCCAAAAGACTAGACCGCATAGCTCATTTCCTTGTAACTGAGCTATGCGTGTGCCTCCATGTTGGCTGAACCCCCCCCCCAAGTGAAATAGTCCCAAGTAAATAGTCCAATTCTAATGTTGTTCTTCATGATGGTTATGAGCCTGGCGCCAAAGGCGCCAGGACTGACTCCAAGAGAGTCTTGGATGAGGTTAAAAGGCCTTTGACCTGGCCCTAACTGAAAGGCTTACTTGCCAGTGAGGGCCAGGGGCAAGGGTCATGACAAGACTTAATGAAACGTGTCTGGCGTTGGCACTATGTTGCAGGTTTGAATGGCAGATTTGTGTAATTTATTTAAAAAATCGAACAGTTATCAACACAAGATTTTCTATACAGATATCTAATTCAACAAGCTATCTCCCAAATCTCCACTTCATAAAATGTTCTGGGGAACTATCATCACACTTCAGCTTAGAACCTTGGCTCTCAAGGTCACATATTTATCAGAGTGATCGCATCAGATAGGTATTGTCATAAGCTTTCCTTTTGTGTGCATTATGGTTCCCGGGATAATCAACAAAATGTGATCTTCCATAAACCTTTGGCCATCCCTAATAACATGCATGATTTTAACTTTAATGATCTTCAGAATTTTTTTTCACAAGAAACTTAACATGAAGTTTAGGCCATCTTCTAATTTGTTGACATGTCCTGCTAGTAAGTCATTAGCTCCTTTCAAAGTTAATTGCCAGGCCCTGGGTCTTCTTATCTCATCTGAACAGAGGAAGACAACTCTGCACTCTCTCTCATGGCTCATTGTCTGGTACAAGTCAATTGTCAGTCAGATCACGAACCTCATCAGGAATCACATTTTAATTATAGGTATTTATAAGCGTCCACCCCATTAGCTGGGTCTCATGTTTTCACATTGGTCATCTGTTCACCTCATGAAACTTTAGTCAGGCAGAAGCTCCACTCCTTTCATGATTCTGTGAGCTTCAAAGAGATTTTTAGATCAAGACATAAGGCAGTGCTTGTCCTTTTGGCTGGCTGTGGAAAAATCAATGAGCTCAGCACAGCTCTTTGTTCAGTTCATATGAACAGCATATACATGATACTTTTACATTCTGACTTGTCTACATGGGATTTGCACCAATGTCTTGAGATGCATAATATTTATTTTTTACATATTCCTTCTCGCAGTTTCTTTTTAAAACAGCTTTGACAAGTAACTAGTTTCCTTAATCTGTGCCTTTAAATGTACTTCTGGTTTCATTCCCCAAGTATTCCTTTCCTTCTAGGCTGCAGAATGTGACTATTCCTATTTTTCCATGGCAGCTTTCTTTTGGTGAAAAAGTGTCTTTACTCTTTTTTATAATGTAGTACAAGATAGGCCTCTGGTTTTGGGGCTTTGTCAATTGATAACAGGGCCCATTTTGTGTTTGAACTCTGTTTCTCTGTACACAGCATTTTGATGTGTGGCAGTTGAGAATTAAATGCTGCTCTTTTTTGACAGTCACGTCTTGCCTTATATATTTCTGCACATTGAAATCCAACAGAATGGAGGAGAAAGGAAGAATGAAGCATCTAATTTCCCACTGAGTCTTGAGCTTGCTAATAGGCAGATACTCTCAAAAACTGGAGAAGAGTTTGCAGTAGGCTGCAGAGTGGAGAGTGAGCTGGAAGATAAAGAATACATCACTCTGAAACGAACCAAGGTAAATGAAAGAAAAGCGTGTTCAGATTCAGTGAAGGAATCCATAGGGCATGGGGGGAGAAAACACATGGAGCCTCATTACAACTTTGGAGGTAGACATGCCCTTACTAAGGGCATGGCTCCCTCCAAAACGGGTCCGGGTCCAGGTTCCCTGAATGGGGAAATACCGGGCCATTCCGAGTATGGAGGGCCCGGTATTTCCTCCTTCAGGGAACCCGGGCCCGGTGTTTCCCCATTCCCATTCGAGCACCCATAGGGCTCAATGGGAAGGGGGAGGGAGCTAACAACGGGCCCATTACAAGAGGGCCGGTTGTTAGCTCCCTGGTCCCCTCGCGGGACCCGTTCTGGATGTCTGGATAAACCAGACGTCCAGAGCGAGTCCCGCGAGGGGACGTCGTAATAGTGCGGAATGCATTTAACGGCGCCGGCACCGTTAAACGCATTCCGCACATCTCATTATGAGGCCTATGGTCTTGCCCCAGTAAAGATTGCCATCCAGGACCACAGAGAAAGTTGGTGGAAGGACAAGGAGAAAAAAGATTGAAGCATGCTGGTTCACTTTAAACTGCAGTTTGTTCCATAGGCAGAGCCACTGACATCTTGATTACTAGGACAGTGATTTGGGATATTGGATTATGGATGCCAGGTCCTCTTGGAATATAATTTAACTGTATATATAATTACTCCTTCAGCTTGACATTGTTGCTAAATAGTCTCCTTCTTGTGGTCTTGTGGCTTATATCCCAAAAGGGTGTCCAGTCATTTGGTCGACTACAAACTGGTCGACTGCAATTTGGTCGACGTCATTTGGTCGAAAACCAAATGGTCGAATTTTTTTTTTTTTATTTATATATGTGTTTTGTGGGTTTTCGTGTTAAAAAAAAAAAAAGAAAGAAAAAAAAGGGGGTTGGGGGGGGGACCCCCCCCAAAAAAAAAAAAAAAGGGGTAAAAAAAAAAAAAAAAAAAAATTCGACCATTTGGTTTTCGACCAAATTGATTCGACCAGTTGTCCAGTCGACCAATTGATTTCGACCAAATGACTGGCAACCCCCAAAGGCAGTCCTCCTGCCCTTTCCTATTTACAGAATAAAGGTCACATACTAATCTTTGTATTTTGTATGTTATTTGACTGTACCTCTGTTACACATCACAGAATGATGACACAAAGTTACAGCTATAAAATGTAATCCACTGACTCCAAACAATTATATGATTTTCTCTTTGCTGCTACAATTCTGTCTTCAGTCGCACAAAAGGATGGTACGCTCAGATATTTTTGTCAAACAATTTTAGGATTTTATTGTTGCTACTAGTACTTTTTTCTTGAGTGCCCACAAAAGATGATACACACATGTACAGCCACGGTATATAATCTTCTTTCTTGATGCAATTGTAGGATTTTGTGTTCACTACTAGTATTCTTCCTCAGGTTGTCATACAATGTTGACACACTTAGTTACATCCACTGAATGTTATCTTGTGTCTCCAATTTACAAACACAATGAAAAGGTTCTGTGCTGTTTCAAATGAAGTTGTTTCTCCTGCATGTCTTGGGAATAGAGCAAACCTCCAGGAAACATAATGTAATTCAAATTTGAGATTTGTTATCAATATAAAAGAATCTTCCTGGTAAACGTGGGTATTCCATCCTATTAATATAATTCCCTAAGCAAGCCAGTGCCTTAAGGATTGCCCATGTTCACACTGAGACCCAGCCCATGCTCTTTTAAAATTGGCCAGCAACAAGAGACATACAGTCCTGAGATCCCAAATGAGTGGCAGATGTCACAGCCGTTGCAGACTCTCATCCGAATCCTGGCTCCATTCAAATGAGTATATATGGTTCATGGTTACAAACATTTTATTTCAAGTGTGAATGTTGTGAAAAAATAAATGAACATCAAGATCAGCGTGCATAACGTACTTAGTGATTAAACATATAACCCTTTAACCACATAGTCACATTATATATCAGTGATCACTCCTATGTTCCCAAAATGTTATTTTATTTTGTATAAAACCAAATAGTACAATAGGTGTATACCATTTAACATTCACATTATGAATATGATACATATTGAAAATGGTCATTAGAAATTAACACTGTAAAGGGGGCGCTGTTGAGCAGCCGACAAAATGGCTGCCTAGCCTTTCAGCTCCGTGTGCCGCTGCTGCGAATCTGCCTCCATCTGCGGTTTGCTGTTCTTCCCCGATCTGAGACCTGGCCCCCACCCTGCTGATACCCTGAGCCACCTACCTGTGAAATTTGGCCCGGATTCGGACCTTCTGACTCTGGATTCAGCCGCGGGCTCTGCCCTCCGCGCTGGGCCGCTCTGGGCGCTCGCACTTCCGACCAGCGGGGTGTGTGGCGGCGCCAAAAATACCCCTGCTGTTACTGGCGGCTCCGCGGCTCGTTGCCTGACTGGCCCTCTATCTGGACCGCCGCGGCCGGCTGATGCGAGGGGGCTGTATGTGTAGCCCACGCCGGCCGCGCTGGTCCGACGTGGGGTGCCGGCGCCTGCTGCCTGGATCTCCCTGCCCGCTGCCTTGCGTTCTCTGGCAGTGCCTCTGCCTCGCCTCGCTCTACGCCGCGGCCGCTGGGGCGCCGCGGCCCACCTGGAGGATATCACCCGGCAGCCCGGAGGCCTCGCTGGACGTCGCTGGGGCTGGGTCGTCGGCCGCGTGTGACGGCCGCGGGGGCCCTGCGTGGTCTCGCTGGACTCCGCCATCCTGTTCCTGCACGCAGCCGGGCGGCCGCTCATGAGGTGAGGAGTTGCAATTCCCTGGCCCGACCCGGCTGCTGGCCCCCGTTTCCTCGCTAGGACTGGGCCCCGCGGCCCGGCGTATGCCCACTACACCTCCTGAGACCCACAGGAGCCAACTGCCTGGTCATTCCCGGCTCGGGGTGACCCTCCCCCGATAGCTCTGCCCGCCGACAGGATGGCGGCCCTCCACCACGTCCCTGTGACCGCGCGGAGCTACTGCACCCACACTCTCAGGCTTCGCGCCACACGATGTCCAGCAGGTCCAGAAACACCAGCAAGACCAGGGCCATGGACAAATTCGCAAAAGCCACCCCGAGGTCTGAATCGCCCCATGCATCATGCGTCCAGGACGAACCACCACCCCCTGCGGAAGGGCCCCCTGCAGACCTGACGATCATGATGGAGTCAATGGCTAGAAATTTTGCAGCCTTTCATGAAAAACTGGACGACATTAATGCAAATGTGGCGTCCCTGAAGGCTAAACTAGATCAACAGGGGGTGCGAATCACCGAAACTGAACACAGGATCAGCTCTAATGAGGACAATATAGTCACACTGCAGAGTACGGTATCTACCCTTGTCGCAGACATGAAGTCGGTAAAGGCCAAATGTGATGACCTCGAATCCAGATCTCGTAGGAATAATATACGCATTATTGGTGTCCCGGAAAATGCACTGAAGGGCCGACTTGAACTGGCTGTTGAGATCCTCTTGAAGGAACTTTTAGACAATCCTGATTTGTCCCCCTTCTTCACTGTTGAAAGGGCTCATAGAGCACTGGCTCCGCGCCCCAAGCCTGGGGACTTCCCGAGGCCCATTATTGCGAAAATTCTGAGCTTCAGAGACCGTGACCAGATCCTCCGCCTTGCACGTGAAAAAGGCGAGCTCAGATTGGACTCACAAGTGATTCGAATTTTCCCTGATTTCTCGATCGGAGTTCAGCAGGAGCGTCGCCAATTCACTGGCGTTAAAAAGCTGCTCAGGGAAAGAAGTGTTCCCTATGCCATCCTATTTCCTGCGCGTCTAAAGTTCACATTTAACAATAAACTTTACTTCTTCACCGTGCCCTCGGAAGCAGTGAAATTCATAGAAGCACATATTCCCCCTCTTCCGCCCGCTGACATGATGGGGAATGTCTAGATTTTGCTTGTGGCTTGCTCTTGTCGATCTGCCTCTGGTCGGGCGCTTTAGATGGTTCCACTACACATTAGCCTTTTTCACAACTATTCTGCTGTTACGTTTATGCTTTCCACATGTTCTGGGCTACACTCGCTGCACCTACTTTCTCAAATAAGCTCCTGTAAGTTAATATGCTGAACTACTCATTCTGCCCATGTTGACTTCCAATTATTGCTGAGTGGCATGCTTCTTGGATTCACATGCAGGCTCGACACGGCCACCTATAGTTGCAGCATCCTACATTACCAAACCGCACACACTGCTTGTTTTCTCTCGAATTCCTTTGGTTCCAAGCACGCTGGCACACGGCAATGGCATACCCCACTGCGATTGCACTGTTCTTCTTAATTTTGTTTTGGGTTAGCCCCTGTTGGGCTCTTGCACAGATTGGATCATGTTGGGGTCGACCCGACTGTGCACTGGTTGGGAGGGGTTGGGTTCACACTGCTAAACTTGGGTTGGTGGTGAGGGTGGGGGGAGGGAACGGGGTGTTATTTACAAAAGGCACACGAGGTTGCATGAGGCGCGCACTAAAAGGCCACGGCTGCAAGATTGATTCCGAATTTTGGAGAACGCACTATTGGTGGGTCCGTGATGTCCATTGAGAATATTTGTCATGTAATGGAATATCCATCATCGCAATGTCTACTGTCATAATGTCATGGAATACCCGGGGGTTAAGTAACCATACTAAGGCCCGTAAAATAATGGCCTATGCCAACAGGCATGGGTGTAGAGTAGTGTTCCTACAGGAGACCCACTCCGATGGCCACATCCCTAGATCCATGGCTCCGACCTGGGGGCCGGCAAGATTCTTCACCTCCTATTCCACTCAATCCAGGGGGGTTCTAACTATGATTCATAAGTCCATTAAGTTTACACTGCACAAAAGTTACATTGACCCTGAGGGACGCTATGTTATACTGCACTGCACTCTAGTTAACAGAGAATATTTACTTGTCAACACCTATTGCCCCAATGTGGACTCTCCTGGATTTTTCGATACTATTGCCTCCATCCTGTTGGGATATGTGGGCATACCGATCCTCTGGGGTGGGGATTTGAATCTTATTCTGGATACGGTCCTGGACAGAACTGGTGCTGCCCCCCGTCCCCTGTCTAGTGCCGCACGCAGACTGCACTCCCACACCAAGAACCTAGACATCTGTGACGCCTGGAGATCGCTACACCCCCAATCTAGGGACTACACTTACTATTCATCAGTGCATGATAGCTCCTCCAGGATAGATCTATTTCTTGTGTCAAGGGGAATCATGGGTGGAGTGGTGGACTCCCAGATCCTACCCCGCACACTGTCTGATCATTCCCCTATTACACTCTCGGTGAGGCTGGGTGTGCCTGCCCCGACATTTAGCACCTGGCGTTTCAAATCGGATGCCCTTAGAGACGTGGTGTTTAAGGCTGAAATACTTGCTGATATCCAGTCCTTCTTTGAACACAACAATCTCCGAGATACCTCGGCTGCAGTCAGATGGGACGCCTTCAAAGTGTATATTAGGGGTATGTCCATCTCCCGTGAGGCTGGAGTGCTGAAAACGATCAGAACCGCACTGGGTCGATCTGAAGCCAAACTGAAACAGCTGGAACTGCAGAGTGCCACCAGGGCTGACCCTGTCACGCTTGCCCAAGTCTCCGATGAACTCCGGGTGTTCAACACGCTTGCCGTCAGCGAAATACAATACCTTGGCCGCCCTCAAGCAGCCAGGAAATATGGGGAGGGGGACAGGCCCGGGAGAACGTTGGCGTCACTGATTAAATGGGAATCTGGCCGAAAGCAAATCACCTCCATTAAAGACAGTCTGGGCAATGCTCAATGGGCTGACCAACAAATCCTGGACACATTCACTGATTTCTATAGGTCCCTCTACTCCCAACCCGCTGAACACACTGAACAATATATGCGAGAACTTCTCAACCAGATCCCCACCACAGAGATTTCCTCCACTACTCGGGACGGGTTGGACTCCCCTATTGCACTTGATGAGATAGTGACAGCCATTTCCGACTTGCCCAAAGGCAAAGCCCCGGGACCTGACGGCCTAACTGTCGCCTTCTACCAAGAACACGTCGCCATAATAGCCCCCAGGCTGCTTGAGGTCTGGAATGAATCGCTCCGATTATCTATCCTCCCTCCCTCCATGCGCGAGGCAGCTATCACTGTGCTGCTCAAGCCCGGTAAACCGGAGGATGAGTGTGGGTCCTACTGACCCCTCTCCCTTATGAATATAGACACGAAGATCTTTGCGAAAATCATTGCGAATCGTTTTTTGACCATTATGACGTATTTGGTCCATGAAGATCAGGCCGGCTTTGTACCTGGTAGGTCTACCTCCCATAATATTAGGAGACTCTTTAATGTGATGTCCCGCATCGATCAGAATACGCAAGCGGTGGCGGTCACACTGGACGCCCAGAAGGCCTTCGACATGGTCTCCTGGAAATACACATGGCTTGTTCTGGAGACTATGGGCGTTGGCCCAAACATGATCAGGTTCATTAAATTGCTATACACCTCTCCCGTGGCGAGGGTGAGGACCAATGCGTTGACGTCCGACCTTTTCACACTCTTTAGGGGTACCCGACAGGGTTGCCCCTTTTCCCCAATACTGTTCGCTCTAGCAATTGAACCAATGGCGGACTATGTCCGTGCTCACCATGCCCGCAAGGGGATAAGACTGAAAGACAGCCCCGAGATTATATCTCTATATGCGGATGATGTTTTGCTATACATCCGAGACCCCACGTTACATCTTGACCCAATATTGAGAGATATCACCCGTATTGGCACCCACTCCGGCTTCACCATCAACTATTCCAAATCTGAGATCTTTCCGCTCACTCAATCCACCCAACAACCCACCACTGAATACCCCCTCCGTTGGTCACCGAAGGGTGTTAGATATCTGGGTGTGCAAATATCCTTAACTAAATCCACCCTCCTTGCTGATAATTACGCTGCGGTAGCACAGATAGTCGAGACTAAAGTCCAACGGTGGCGCGCCCTTCCGTTATCCATCGCGGGTCGGCTTTCCCTCATTAAAATGATCCTTCTCCCTAAACTTCTTTACACTTTTGGTAATATACCTGTGTGGCCCGGGAAGGACTACTTTGCTAGACTGCACACAGTTTGTGCACAGTTCCTCTGGCACTCTGGCGCAGTGCGCAAAAAGTGGACGGACATGACACTCCCATATAGATTAGGGGGACTCACGGCTCCGGAGCTATCACTCTACTGGTACGCGGCCCAGGCACAGTTTGCCACTCACTGGTACCCCGGTACCCCAGTGCGTCCCCATGTCAAACTGGAACGGCTGGTGGTGACTGGCACTGACCTAATGTCCATCATACTAAATCGGCAATACACACCCGACTCTCCCATTGACCCACTCAACACGACCCTATTAGCCTGGGCTCGCCTTTTGTTTCAGACACCGGAGGCCTCCCCGTACTACAAATGGCTTCCTTTTTGGGACTTTCCCGGCCTGGAACCCACTCATGATGCGTCATTGGCTCGTCACTGGGGGGAGCTGGGATACCGGGCACTGACGGACTTCTACCCCGATGGCAGGTTTATTGATCCCCAAACTTGGAAATCGGGCCACACAGGGTCCGCCTTGGAGACCCTTCAATACTTTAGATTAAGGGCTGCATTCCGTACCAAATGGTCCTCATTTCCTGAAGAGCCCCCTGACAACTCGGCCATTGCATACATCGCTAACTCTGGTGGTGCCCGTGGAATAGTCTCAGCACTTTACAAGATCCTTCAGGCCACTACCCCTACACCCACCCTCAAGGCACGAGTTGAATGGGCCGGCGAACTAGGCCTGGAGATATCAGACGGGACCTGGTGGGCTATGTGCCTACACACCCAAAAAGTCTCCCTCAATTTCCGTTTCCGCGCCATGCAGTACAAACTCCTAAATAGACTGTACTACACTCCGCACAGGACCTCGAGATTCGCCCGGGCTGCGGTGCACCCCTGCCCCCGCTACGGGGCTATAGAGGCTGATCACTTACACATGTTCTGGTCCTGTGACAAATTGCTTAGATTTTGGGAAAGTATTTTAGAAACACTTACGGCCATCACTGACACTGTAATTGACCCCGACCCGCTGGCTGTCCTATTTGGTGCCTGGAAAACAGAAGACACCAGGGGCTCGTCTAGATTCCTTAATATTGGTTGTATGATGGCCAAGAAATGCATTCTTCAGAGCTGGAAAAGTCCCTTCCCCCCGACCCACCGGAAATGGCTTCACATGCTAACTTGGTCGCGCAACTGTGAGGAGGAATTTATATCTATGCTCCCTGCCACCTCTCGCCCCAGAAACATCTGGACGGAGTTCAACTCATACCTGAACTGTCAAGGGGAGGGCACCTCTAGCTCTGTTTCGTCCCCCACTCCTTCAGTGACCATCCTTACTACATGAACCCATACCTACATGATTCCCTTATATCTGTTGTCTGACGCTATTACCACCAATGTACTATGCTTCATGTATTGCTTCACCTTATACTGTCTAAATTGTGATTGTTGCCTTGATGTGTGTACCATGCTACCTCTGCCGCCAAAAATAAAAGTTTAAAAAAAAAAAAAAAGAAATTAACACTGTAACATTTTAAAAATGAACACATGCAATGTTAGTATTTATTTTTTAAATAGCTTCTTTTGCAAAAAACACATGACCCCCCTTTTCCCTCTTCAAGATACCTGCATGTTTTTCTCTAGCTCTAGCAAACACACACTGCAACACAACTTGCACTTGCAGCGATTTGCGGTACCGTACTTAGCGCCTTCCGCATTCCCATAGAGCCCTATGGGGCGAAAATGGGAATGGGGAAGGGCCATGGTTCAATGGGGAATTACCGCCCCGCCAACCTTGGAATGGGGTGGTAATTCCCCATTGAACCATGGCGGACCCGTTACAACACCGTCACCAACCATGGTGCTAATAGCGTCATGGTTTAGCGCCGGTGTTGTAATGAGGGCCAGGGCCTCATTACAAATTTGCCGGTACAGTAACAACGGTACCGGTAAGCTTGCTGGTACCGTTGTTACTATACCGGCAAACTACGAGTTCTGCTACTACGAGCCCTATGGGGCTCAAATGGGAATGGGGAAGAATTTTTTCCAGTGCCCCGAAAAGGGCAATTACCGGGTCTGGCAAGGTCGTAATGACCCGATAACTGCCCTATTCTGGGCGCCGGAAAGAAATGAATACCACTGCAGCCGTGCTTGTACTACATGCACGGCTACTGCCAGCCTCATAATGAGGCCCATAGACCCTCATTAAAAGTTTGCTGGTCCGAAAAAGAAGTGCTGGTATTTCTGTATACAAGCACTTTTCTGAACTGGAAAACTACATGTTTTCCAGAGGGGGTTACCTGATTTACCCCCAGCCAAGAGATGGAGGAAAATCAGGCCCCCACCGGCAAAAAACAGCCAGTATTATCAGCACCAGTGTTACCAGCGCCGTTAATACCAGCAATCCCCTCCATGGAGTCCTATTGGACTCCATGGAATGGGGATTTACCGGTTTTCCACTCATCTGTAATATCCTGGTAATTCAA
Source organism: Ambystoma mexicanum (assembly GCF_040938575.1). Lineage (NCBI taxonomy): Eukaryota > Metazoa > Chordata > Amphibia > Caudata > Ambystomatidae > Ambystoma > Ambystoma mexicanum. Next base: position 760,891,909 of record NC_090939.1, read on the forward strand.
GGATATCAGGCTGCAGGAACGCTAATACTATTTTCCAGAAATCCATCAGAATTATCGGAGGGATGCCGGAAAACATGCGTTGACCCCCCGCCCTCCCATAGTGCCTGATTTACAAAGCATTTTACAATGGAATTGCAATATTGTAAAATGCTTTTGTTAATCTCGAACATAGAGTGAGGTAGAGCAAGAGAGTGCAGAGAGAGAGGGAGATGAGAGACACTGCTATATCACTGTATCACATGCTAAGTAGACCCAGTATAATAAATCACTCAATATGAGGAATATGGGATATAAGACCGTGCACACAGAGCGCAAGTTCAGTTGTGCCAGTTGCAGGTTGAAAAGACAGGCACACGAGGATCTAGAATCTAATCTAAACCACATTGTAAGTATAGATTAAACGAACCATGTGTGCCTGCAGTTTAAGCATGAAGACCAGTGTACAATGCCGATATGTTTGCGTTCTTATGCAAAACAACATACCGAAGAGTTCCATGCCTCAAAACACAACCCAAGTTCCATGTATGTTTGGGATCCTAAAGTTTATTTAGACTCATGACCTGATCAGGACTCACACTGTAAAAAAGGATTTTACGACTCTAACCTCTTAAAGTAGTTGAAGGGCATATGATACACGGATATCAAATTACAAACTAGTATTATGAATGTGTGGATAGAACCTCCTGCTTGGGCAAATGTAAAATCAATGATATGCAATAAGATATGTTCACAGACATATCATATGTTGTCTCCCCAAATACTGGGTGAAACCTACAAACACACCCATTGCTAATTGTCACTAATAGGCTGCAGAGCACCTAGTGACAGCCAATTGGTAACCCCTACACCAAGACCAATTATATTGTATTATCAAATGTATATATTATTATTTATTTTATTTATTGAACATTTGTATGACGCCTATACAGCAGAAAGTGTTTCCAGGTGCCACAAAACAATAGAGGGGAGGGGGCACATGGAAGAACCAACAAAAATGGTTCTACTCGGTCTTGAGGCATACGTATTGTGCAAGTGTAATGTCCAGAAGTGCAAGGGAGGAGGCAAGTCAGGGCAAGGGATGGGAAAGGGAGAGGGTGATAGTGGGAGAAGTGCAGGAGGGAGGGGGCCCAAGGGACTGGGCAAGTGCTAAGGGGTGCCCAGGAGGGCAGGTGCCAGGGGGAGCATGGGGGAGGGGAAATAGTGCGAGTGAGGAGGAGGATCAGCCTCAGAAGTCTAATCAGGAAAGGGTGCCGGGAGCATCTTCTAGTAGGACGGGGTGAGAGGGGAAGACTGGATGAAAGAGGGCCCACACCTGTAGAGGTTCATAAGGCGTCCAGTTATAGCCACTGGAGGAGACTAGAAGGGAGGGGGGAGGAGGAGGAGAAATGGAATGTCTTGAGAAGCTTCCGGAACTTAAGGAGATTCTGCTCAAGATGGAGAGGTGCAGGGAGGGCATTCCAGAGGGCTCCTGCCAAAGAGAGATATCTACCCCCCCCCCACTCACTGCCTGGAGAAATGTCTGATCTGCAGAGAGTTGGAGCTAGAGGACTGAATGAGTCTAGGCAGGAGGTATTTAAGGAGAGGGAGTTGAATGTAATGGGGTCCCAGGCCCCAGAAATCCTTGTGGATGATGCAGAGGGTCTTGAATTTTATCAATGCAACCACGGGGAGCCAGTGGAAAGATTTTAGGGCAGGAGAGATGCGCTCCCTGGGCTTGAGGCCAAGGATAAGGCTTGCAGTCCTGTTCTGGATTAGTTGAAGAGGGCAGAGTGAGGAAAGAGGTAGATTAAGGAAGAGGCTGTTGAGGTTATCAAGCCTAGAAAGAAGCAGAGCTCTGAAGACATTGAGTTTCGGGGAGGATTAAGAAATGATGGAGAATGCCTCTGAGGAGGTGCAGCCGATAGTGGAGCAAACAAGGAGGGGGAGTCCTTCTGCCCGACATTTGTCCCAGTTATGAGACCCTTACCCAGATTCTTTACCTCACTATCTTTCACAGAGGAGAAATATCCAAAACATTTCAGTCTTTGTCCTGCCCTGGGGCAGTCCAGCAGTGAATGCTAGGCAATTCTAGTCTGAACAAGAGTACCAACAGCAACCCAGGCACGTGTTTCGGTCTGGTTGGACCTCATCAGTACGGTAGAGCTGTGCCTCTCTAAGAATAGTGAGCAAGGGGTCCACATCTGGATTCCCCTATTAACTTAGGGTGAGACCCAAAGTTACTTAAATTATGCAAAAACGTAATTATTTTTATTTAGTGTAATGCCTTGTCAATCACATTGAAGATCATGCAATGCTACAGCTTCTTCTATAGAACTTATTTATTTTATTTGCATTTTTAAAGCGCTCACACAGCCCAGGGCATTGAGGTGCTGTTACAGGAATATGTGTCTTAGTAGCATATTTATAACCCACTTAATACAAAGCGGTTTCTAAGCACGGACACAGGGATCGAACCTGTGTTGCTGTGTGTCATTTTGTTTCTAAGACGAACACATTGCCCCTATCTCCTGGGACAAGAATATGGCGTTCTCCCATTACTTGCATATAAAAAGCCAACAAAATATATAAAATTGCTTTGAAAAATACTGCAGCAATTTGAAAAAGAACATTGATATGTAGGAATGTGTTGTGGGTGCAGATTATACATAGGGCAGGCAAAGAGGGGGCGGTGGAGAAGGAATCATGTTCTCAGATTCCATCTTTGAATGATAGTCAAACGAACAACCACTGACAAAGAACAGCCTCTGACAAACGTAGGTGATCGCCTATTTCCTAGTGAAAATGCCATATCCGAGAGGCACATGCACAACAGAAAAAACTGAATATAGATACATTTTCACAAAAAGACTACGCATATTAGTAGTCCAGGTATTGTCATCATGTGGAATGACATTCCCAGAAAATGGCAGGTAAACGAATCACATACCTGGATATTCCAATTCTATACCATAACATGGCAAGTGTGAACAATTGCCAACTTCGAAAGCTTGAGTCAAGTCTGTTTTTACTTTTAGTGGTCACATAACCGCCTTTTAGGAGTGTGGAAAAAGAAAGAAGAGGAAACACGAGAGGAGGGGTGACGGAAACAATGTATGAGATGAAGATCATTGGAAATAGACATGAAAAACATCACAGTTGACATGAGGCTGGCAAAGACTTCTGCCACAGACAAGCATGGAAAGCAGCAGGGGAAGTTAAATGCCAGTGGATGAATGAGTGTTGACATGCCAAACAATGGCTGATGAGAGACCCCTGGCTGGAACAAGTGGAAGGAGACCCGTCTGAGGCAGAAATTGGTCTGTAAGATAGCAACAATGCGAATGCCTGCTCTGGTTTGCCAAATGAGGAGAAGGAGAGAGCCTCCAGGAGAAGAGAGCCAGAGGTTGGCAAGTGAAATTCATACACAGGGAAGTTTGCAGAGTGAGCCGCTGCCCAGATTTTAGGGCAATGGAATTGAAGGGGTATTATTAACACAGTAAGAGATTGGTTTGCCCTACCAACTATAATACAATGGAGAAATGCATGCTGGACCTTGGAGTTAAAAGCTCGTAGTTGAGTTACAGGGACATGTGAGAATTTGGAATGAAAGTTCCCAATTGTCCCTCTGTGATCATGTGGAAGGAATACATGCTGGAATGTAGAATGGAGGTTTTCCTTTGCAGAACTGAGATAAGGAGGAGTACTGCAGGTGGGAAATTGTAGTGAAGCTCCTAATTATCAAACAAATTAAAGCATGATGGGATTCCAGTGAAGGTGCCCGATATTCAAAATGTACAAAGAGGAGTAAGGCATGCTGGAACTTGGAGTGAACGTTCCCAATGATCAAACAGTAAAAAGATCAAAGTGATTGATGCTTGGCCTGGTGCATCATGCACAACGTTCTCCCATAAATGTACCAGTTATTGCAATCCCTTGAACCACTTTCATATCTGGCTACTGATATCATATGCTATGTTTTGGGTTTTCACAGAGCAAAGTGCTGCCTTTTTCATGGTCATTTGTTATTTTGGGACATGCAAGAAGTTGGCTTGAGTTTGTTTCATAACTTCAGTTTCTGAATGTTGCTGAAATCCTGCAGAAGATTCTCCATTGGAAGGGTTGGGGTGGGGGCGGGGGGTGGTTGATGAGACTAGGAGACTGAAAAATAAAATGTGTATTTTATTGGAATTTTTATACAATTTAGGAAATGTGTGCCGGAAGCAGCTCGCAGTGCGGCTTGACACATTGCTTGACGACTCTTGGCCCCTTCCTCTAATCGAGACAAACTGAATTGAGGCAACGAGTTTATGTCTTACGGAGCTTGGTGCTAGGTGGAGCATGGACAGCCAGGCTGGGACGACACAAGATGACCCAAGTGATGACCTCAAGGAACCCAAGAGGGTCTACGACACCCCGCATATCATTGGTTTCCAGTGGCAGCTCTGTGGTGAGGTCATTTCGGGCTCTATGTGGAGAACGTAAGCTCATAGCACATTGTGTGTTTGTGATTCACATCCATTTTACATCGCTGCAAAAGCTGCAAGCGCTGCCGGGTGCTGAACAGGGTTCGAGTTTGGTGTTGGTGGTGGCCTGGACCCCGGTGACCTTTGTCTGCCTAGCTGCTGGTCTCCGCAAAGTAGGAAGCAGCAGACAGCTCTCGGTAACCTGGCTGTTGTGGCCTCTTGGCCATTTGCTGGCTTGGCTTGCCTGTGGTGGTGTGCTCTCCTTTTCGTTAGCATCACAACAGCTTCATCTTAGTTCATGGAAACACTGAATACACTGAATATTAAACATTCTGTGAGCTTACACTGACTTCTACTATTGTTGCCATAGACGATGTGACTGAAGGACCACGAATTTGCAGAGGCAGCGGTGGTGAGTCGTGGTACTCATGGCAGACACCTGAGCATAGGTGGACCGTTACATGGGTGCAGACCCATTTTGACCCCCCTTACACTAGGATCTATAGGATAGCAATGTAGCAATTGTTTCACATGGGCAGCAGGTCGGATTGTAGGAGGCTCGGATGGTGCCCTGATGGTGGTGGTGGTGGTTTAAAGTCATCCCATCAACAGCCAAAGCATCTAATGCCATACCATCTAAAAAAAAGCATCGAGAAAAAAAGCATTAATTTTTTTTTTTTTTTTATGGGGGGTCAACCCAAACCCCTTTCCAATTTTTATTAAACTAAACCCTTTACCATCTAAAAAAATGCATTAGATGCTTTTTTCCCATGCATTATGTTTAGATGGTATGGCTGTCGATGCTTTGGTTGTCGATGCAAAGACCGGACACTGGTGGGGGCGGTGAATACAGCATCGATGTTTAGTGATTAATGCAGTGATTAAATATTGAGGGTGAGAGCTGAACAGGTACAGAACATAACTTCCAACAAAGTATCTGATATTCGGCCAAACAGCCAAGCTGATCGTTAGAAACATATCTGGTACATATTCCTGCTTCCTGCTTCTTACCCTGCCAGATAGAGTCAGCAGTACCTAGCAACAAGTAAACAGTGTTAAGAAGAAGCTGCTTAAGATCGGGCATAGATGGCTCCGGTCACCAAACCAAATAGGGTTTCGACCTCAAGAGCTAAGCGATCTAAACCACTTTTATAGTTGTACAGCAGTACAAATAAATATATGCAATCAATAATTAAATGGGCACTGAGGAGTCAGAAGATGCTCGAGCAGAGTCATAAAGCAAGCAGGGTTGAGAGATGAGAGGAATACTGACAATGACTTTGTATTTAACCTGAGTCCCCAGTGGTCAGTTATACAGACAACGGCACTGAACTTAATCCGATCAGCACAGAAACATGTAATGAAAATCCTTTGGTTCAGGTGGAGAATGTCAATAAGGGAACGGAATTGATACTTGAGGCATTGGAGTGTTCAATTGATCATCTATATCTTAGAAGGCACTAGATACCAGGGAGCCGGCTTCCTCTCTGGGGGTGCAAGGAAATGCCATGGGTCCAGTTGCAGGTTTGCCATGCCCATCCGATGTCCGCCAGGAAGTAGTAGTCATCGCAAGACAATAATGGGCCTCATTACGAGTTTGGCGGTAGCCGTGCTGGTAAAACCAAACTCGTGAAATTTCTGGCATGCGGCAAGGGGATTTACGGGGGCATTCTGACCCCGGTGGACCCGGTCTGTCCCCATTGCCGGGTGCCGGTACTCATTACTCCCCATTCCCATTTGAGTTCAATAGAGCTCAATGGGAATGGGGAGGTCGGATGCACCGGCACCATTCATGAATGGTGCTGGTGCATCCGGCGAATTGTGCTCGCGGGTGCCGCTTTTCCCGCCAGGTCAGTCCTGGCGGGCAGAAAGGCACCCGCGAGCACAACTCGTAGTTTTCCGGACCGGTAGTAACGGCACCGGTAGCTTAATGGCACTGTTACTACCGGACCGGCAAACTTATTATGAGGCCCAATGGTATCAATAATTACGGAGAGGATGACTGTGTAGGATTTTCCAAGAGTTACAGACCACAACACCCCTGGAAATGGCAAGGTGATGTCTCTATCTACTCCAGAAGCTGTGATCTATATTCCACACCAAACTCCAGAATAATTAAATACAGTATATTTCAAAGATTTGCACAGGAGGATAACCCCTGCTCATTTCTCGTCTGGGCAGCAAGAGTAGATCAGTTGTTCAGGGAGCTGAAAAATGATATGCACGTTCTGAATGAGTTCAGGAGTATAAATGAAGTCGGCTGGACACGTGTATTGGAATTATCGAGCAACTGATGAACTTCCTGGTTGGATCACAGGAGCCTAGTATTGGCAGGAAAGTAGGCCATAGAGGGAAAAACAAAAATGGTCGACGGAGCATCCCATACAGTTCCAGTGATGACAGAAAAATCACCAGAAGCCATACTACAAATGGTCATAGTGCTTCAATTCAAAAAGAGAGTTCAAAGAAGGTTACAGTAGGGGAGCCCAAGCATGGAAGCCCATGTATGCACAAGTACGCAAATGTGCGACGGATCAAGGAGCATAAGGAGAATGGTATTGGGGATGTTGATGCCCCTAATCAATCTAGGGAGGCTTTGGAATCTGACCGGATAAGTCCCGATCTTCAACAGGGTGCTGTGGATAATAACTGAGTGTGCCACAATAAGAAGGTATGATATGGTATGGTAATGTTTATTTGTATAGCGCCTATACACATGCAAGTGTTTCAAAGCGCTCAAGGAGGGAAGGAACAAGGGGAAAAACAACAGTCGCTCAGAGCCCTTGAATTTCTGAGACGATAACGGTCTGCACTGGCAGATTAAGTGAATATTATATATTTAACAGTTGAGATACAGCAAATAGGCCTTTCGGCGAGTCTGTGTTTTTTCAAGTGAACATTAAGGGGTGAAGACAAGGGAGAACCGACAGACCGATCTTCAGGCAGGGCTGTATACAGATCGTGCCCGTGCGGGAGGGCAAGGGAAGGGCAGGGGACCAAGTGCACCCAGTCAGGAGAGACTGGTGAAGTACGGAGAGAGAAGCTGTCAAGGTTTATTACAAGTGCAGTGGTGTGTAGGGCCTTGCGTCAAGTGCAGAAAGACTGGCAAGGGTGCCTGGAACCTGTGAGACTCTGAGGTACACCAGGCGGCCAGTCAGTAAGCTGTGTGAAGGAGGTAGAGAAGGAAGATCAGAGAGCTAGTTTAGCAGGGTGCGGTGAGTGAGAAAGAAGAGGAAGTTATTGAGCAGTTTCCTGAACTTGAGAATTTCAGGCTCAAGGTGGAGGGTGGGAGGGAGGCTGTTCCAGAGAGAGGCACCTTCTGAAGAAAGGGATCTCCCTCCAAATCTCTGCTTGGAGAACCAGCACACTCGCGGAAGGTTGGAGGTAGAAGGTTGGAGGTAGTGGGAGAGATTGAAGATCCATAATATAAATGGTGTACATCCAGCGATAGGTGCAGGCTGTATCTGCACGTCGGATCTTCCCGCTTATCAAAGACTGCCTTCACAACCTGATCCAATTGAAGTGTGGACAAACTTTCATTTAATATGTATTTTTGATGGCTGCACCCACAGAAATAAAAACTTTAATAAGTGAGCACTTGTGAGGGCACTCAGTGAGATCCTTGGAGCAAATGATATAGCCTGTAAAATGCTCTCCACACTTCAGATCCTATCCGACTGCATGTTTTGTGTCGGCTGTAGTGCTCAAGTTGGCTGTGTGAATCTACATATCACGATCTGCATAGTCACTTGCAAGGAGTCCATCACAGTAGAGGGAATTGAACTCTTTGCCGATTATAACTTTAAAGTCTGCCTCTTGCTCGACTCCTAGCTCAAGCCCATTAACGGAGTTCTGCCCCTGATCTCGGCTCAATCAAGAGAGCAGACCAAGTTCATATGTCAACAAATACTCATGCTTTGATATTAGATTGGTCTGCTCCAGAACATGAGCAATTGTTAAGAAGGAATTATGGACAACAACAAAAATCTATTTCGAGCCATGCATTAGAGTGCGGATATCGATGCATGGATCATGTGCCGCCACTATGACTCTGAGAGAGAAGATCAATGTACGGAGTGTTGACTTTTTTCCTCAATAAAACCCAATACGGGGAATGGATTCATAGAGATGGTTGTATCCCCTTTTCAAGTGAAGTCCGGCTGGGATTCTAATGATTTTTCCCTATTGAAGAGTTGGGATATTAAATATGAGATAGTGACCTTTATGTCCATGTCAAAACTGCAACAGTAAAGATTACTTAAGATGTAAACTATAAAAGAAGATTTTGACAGAGCCCAATCCTGTAGCCTTGTCAGGGGCAGACCTGGGGTGGCACGCAAAAAGCATGCAGCGAAACCTAAGGTGAAGAAGCTGGTGGGTGCCCTGCACTATGGGCCACGTGTTGTGGATGTGTGTAGTGTTCAGGTAGGATGGGGAAGGGTGCTACCATACAGGAGACTGCTTTGTCCTTCCTGTAGGCTGCAGGCACTGCAAGTGCATCGAGACTACACTTCCCAGCATGCCTCGCGCACAGACAGCCAATCAGGGATCGGATCGGGCGTGGTACGCCCCAACGCGCATGCGCGAAAACATCAGCACGGGGCTTGTGCTCGAGATCGCTGGGGAGAAGGACGTGAGACACCGACCTCCGCAGGAAAACTCGTGCGAGGGGCCCCGCCTGATTGAGAATCCGGCCCCTCGCCTATACTCAGATAAGTTGGGGACGCATACCCAGGGGATCGAAGCCGCGCAATAGTCCTGAGAAAGCCCATAGAGGGTGTTTTGGGAAGCGCAGGAGGCACAGTCTCCCAGTCCATATCGCTCGCCCCTGCGCCGGCAGACGAGATAAGTACTAGCCCTGGGATAAAAAGTGTTTAGCAGCGCGAGTCATGCAGATATGAGGAACGCAACATTGGCATTGTAAAACGGAGAATACCCGCGCCCCAAGACACGCGCGGCGAAGCTCGCGCTGGCATTTTTACTGACGACTTGTTTGCTAAAAAGACAAGCACGGCGAGCAGCATAGTCCGTGGGGAGCCGTATCATTAAGCCTGGGAAGAAAGTATGAATGCGGCATGGAGTGAATGACCGTGTGTATGTGTGACCAAGAATAACACATTCTTTCTTTGTAGCGGAAGACGCGACCAGTCTACACCGTTTCAGAGACGCAGCACAGACTGACAGCTTATCAAGGACCGAGCACTTGGACCGGACAGTGAACCCAAGCTAAGTGTTGCATGCTAGTCTAACTGTGACAGTGGTTGCCCACTGCCAATTGAACTGCTCAAAGGGGTCAAATGTTTGTTTATGTGATTCATAATTCAGAAAGCGTACTGTTTGGCCCAGCCTGTAGGCACTGTAGAAATCATCATGTGGTGTGTTATGAAGATGACGATGAAGGTGTGTAGCAGTTGAGCCTCACCCAATCTCCCTCTACCTACCCATTACCTCACCCTACTCCTTTTCCCGGTTTTCCCACAACCCCCCAACCTATCCAATTAACGAGACCATAACCCTCTTTCCCTGCCCTGGTCGCGAAGGCCTGCGTAAGCTTCGTCTTGCAGGTATCAAGACCAGTGTGGGGGTAGTTGGTACATCCACTCCTGCGCCAGGTACCGGTGTGCAACTCTGACAGAAGCACAAGCCCACGAATACTTACGGCGCCTGAGTGGGTTTGATACCCTCCCCCGTTTCTCGGAATATGGAGGAGATTGCTAAAGTCCTGCAGGATCTGCAAAACGAATTGGCAGCATCTCGACAGGAATACGCTACCTTATCGGTTCAAGTCCGAAGTCTGGCTGCGCAGACCTCGCCCTTACCTGTTTCAGCTCCGGTCCCCGTCCAAGTGCAAGTGTCACCAGAACCCACAGTTCCTCTTGCACCCCCAGAGCGTTATGCTGGGGACCCTCAGAAGTTTACTACTTTCATCACTCAGTGCCGCCTCCAGTTTCTTACTAAACCCACGGCCTTCCGGTCCACAAAGTTTAGGGGCGGCCTTCGTCATTTCTTATCTCACGGGGGGATGCTGCTTCATGGGCCAATCCTTTGGTGCATAAGGACGACCCACTACTCTATGACTGGGATAGGTTTCTGGGTGAGTTTGAGAAGGTATTCAATCGACGGGCAGCCACCCTGTATAAGGATAGAGAGCTTTTGACGCTCAGGCAGGGCAACAAGGAACTGGTAACTTACGTTACACACTTCAACCGCTTAGTAGCGGAAGCTGAGTGGCCTGCCGACAAGCGAATATCTCTATTCTATCAAGGTCTGCGGGACGATCTGAAAGATCTAATTGCCCAGGTTGATCCACAGCCGGTGGAATGCTCCGACATGACCGATTTTGCCTTACGGTTGGATCATCGCCAGGCTGAGAGACGGGGCGATAAAAGAAAAGGTGAACCTCGCCCGATGGTCCGGTTAGACCAGTCTCGTGGACCTCGTGGGCCGGTAGAAAGGTCTGGTGGGGATGAACCCATGCAAATAGGTTCTGTCCGAGGACCCTTATCCAAGGAAGAGAAGGAGCGACAGAGGAAAGAAGGTGTTTGCCTTTATTGTGGTTTAGCCGGGCATTTCGTGCAGGAGTGTCCCACGAAGCCTAAGAGTCAGGGAAACGTATCCGCTCGGCGGTAGTGGGGGTCACCCGACCAAGCTTTCCGGAGATTAGGGCCCCAGTCACGGACAATCCCAATTATGCTCCCCATATTAAGATATCGGGTCAATTGAGCTAGTCAGGGCACCAGAGGATGTTATCCATGCTGGTGGACTCGGGAGCAACAGGACATTTTATTGATACCAAGTGTGTTGTAGCATTAGGGATCTCCGTTTACCCGAAAGAAACACCAGAGCCAGTTCAGGCGGTTGATGGCACCCCTCTCAGTTCAGGTCCTATTACTCATTGTACCCAAAAATTGACCCTACAATGTGGGGAATCACATTGGGAAGAGATCATCTTTGACGTGATTGCCGCCCCACAGTTCAGGATTATTCTTGGACTACCTTGGTTACGTAAACATGATCCAGATATTCAGTGGCTTACTGGTCGGGTCGCATTGAACTCCACTTATTGCCAAACACATTGTAGACCAAAACCCCTCATAGCTTCGTGCACCATTGGTACTGTAGGGGACCAGCCGGCCAAGACATGTTTCACAGATCTACCCAAAGAATACTCCGACTTTGCGGATGTGTTCAATAAAAAGGCTGCAGAGACTCTGCCTCCGCACAGATCGTTCGACTGCAGAATAGATCTTGAACCGGGAGCAGTTCTCCCATGCAGTCGTATCTATGCACTGACAGAGGCAGAAAATGAGCATCTTCGCGAGTATATTGCTACAAACTTGCAGAGCGGTTTTATTCGCCATTCCAACTCGCCAGTCTCTTCCCCCTTATTCTTCGTTCCCAAGAAGTCCGGGGAGCTCCGGACTTGTATCGATTACCGCGGGGTAAACCGGATTACCATCAAAAACCTTTACCCCCTTCCTCTCATACCAGTTCTGTTAGACCAGGTACGAGATGCGGTCATCTACACTAAGTTGGACCTTAGAGGCGCTTACCATCTAGTGCGGGTGCGTGAGGGGGACGGATGGAAAACCGCCTTCCGTACAAAATTCGGATTGTATGAATACCAGGTTATGCCATTCGGCCTCTGTAATGCACCCGCAGCCTTCCAACACTTCTTGGACGAAGTCCTCCGAGAGTTTCTAGACATCTGCGCAGTTGTCTATATAGATGACATTTTAAATTACTCTCGTAGTCCTCAGGAACACATCCTGCATGTTCGCGCCGTATTATCTAAATTGCGGGAACATCAACTCTACGCTAAATTAGAGAAGTGCGAGTTTCATCGTACCACCGTTGAATTTTTGGGGTATTTCCTGACACCCATCGGGGTACAAATGGATCAGAAAAAGGTGCAAGCGATACTAAGTTGGCCATCCCCTACGAACGTGAAAGAGGTACAAACCTTCCTGGGATTTGCCAACTTCTATCGGCGCTTCGTAAAGAATTTTTCGGAATTGGTAACACCAATCACCAAATTACTACGTAGAGGATGTACCTTTGTGTGGGATCAAAGTCGCCTTTGATGAGTGGCGACATTATCTGATGGGGGCTCGGCACACAGTGACTGTAATAACTGATCACCGGAACATGCAATTTATCCGGACTGCTAAAAACTTGAGCCCGCGGCAATTGCGTTGGGCCTTGTTCTTCGCTGAATTTGATTTTATAATTACATATAGGCCGGGCACTAATAACCGAAAGGCCGACATTTTGTCACGGTATCCTGATCCTGTCAGTAAGACAGAAAGTGTTCCACAGACCATGGTTTCACTGGCACGCATAGTCGGTGCTACGACTAGACTATTTGAGATGACTCAGCAAGAATTATCCATGCAGGATTTGCACAAGTGGTGTTCAGAAGACCCGCAACATCAGGTAGTTGCTGGACTCCCATATCACGGCCAGCAACTCTTCTTACCCGCTACCAAACTCCAGAAAAAAGCCATGTCTTGGTGCCACGATTCCCCTCTAGCGGGCCATCCAGGTAGGACAAAGACCCAAGAACTGGTATCACGGTATTTCTGGTGGCCTAATTGGTGGCGAGACGTACAACAGTATGTGAGTGACTGCGATACGTGTGCACGTAATAAATCCGACCACGGTAAACCAGCAGGGTTGTTGTGCCCATTACCAACACCTTCTGCACCCTGGCGCTCCATCACTATGGATCTCATAGTAGATCTACCTGCAGTCCAGGGGTTTACCTCCATCATGGTGGTGGTTGATACGTTTTCTAAAATGGCACACTTTATCCCTTGTATGGGAGTACCAACCGCAGGTCAAGTCGCAGAGCTATTTCTTCAGCATATAGTACGCCTCCATGGATTGCCCTCCCACATAATAACGGATAGGGGACCACAATTCACCTCTCGTTTCTGGTGTGAATTCTGCAAAATCATAGGAATGGATGTGGACCTGACATCGGGCTATCATCCGGAAACAGACGGCCAAACAGAGAGAGTCAATCAGGGGCTAGAACAGTACCTACGCTGTTTTATTGCCAGTCGGGAAGCAACTTGGTTGCAACATGTGTGGTTGGCGGAGCTAGCGTATAACAACGCAAACCATACTTCCACAAAGCAATCACCCTTTTACTGCCTTTATGGCTACCATCCCATGGTACTCCCTGTTGCATTGGCAGAATCCAAGCCGACCCTTCCAACCATAATACGACGGCGGAAGTGCATGGAACAAGTGTGGAAAGAGGCGCAGGATAATCTTGTACAATCCAAGACCATCTACAAAAAGTATGCTGACAAACATCGTCGAGCCTGCCCTCAATATCAAGTGGGAGACATGGTTTGGCTCTCCACTCGAAATATAACTTTACATGGACCACGTAAATTACAACCACGATATCTGGGCCCATTCCCCATAGAACGAATCATCAATCCAGTAGCCGTGCGTTTGAAATTGCCCCCTCAAATGAGAATACATCCAACGTTCCATACCTCATTATTGAAGCCAGCCCCCAAGACCACCAAGACCCAAAACCCACCACCCGTCCTAGTACAAGGAGAACCTGAATATGAGGTCCAAGCAATCCTAAATTCTAAACGGGATAGGGCAGGACGGGTTTTGTATCTGGTAGATTGGGTCGGGTATGGGCCTGAAGACCGCTCTTGGGAGCCATCCGCTCATATACATGCCCCAAGACTGCTGCGCACTTTCCATCGCAACTTCCCAGATAAACCCCGGCCTCCACCGGCCTTCCGTGGGGGGGGAGTGATGTCAGGGGCAGACCTGGGGTGGCACGCAAAAAGCATGCAGCGAAACCTAAGGTGAAGAAGCTGGTGGGTGCCCTGCACTATGGGCCACGTGTTGTGGATGTGTGTAGTGTTCAGGTAGGATGGGGAAGGGTGCTACCATACAGGAGACTGCTTTGTCCTTCCTGTAGGCTGCAGGCACTGCAAGTGCATCGAGACTACACTTCCCAGCATGCCTCGCGCACAGACAGCCAATCAGGGATCGGATCGGGCGGGGTACGCCCCAACGCGCATGCACGAAAACATCAGCACGGGGCTTGTGCTCGAGATCGCTGGGGAGAAGGACGTGAGACACCGAGCTCCGCAGGAAAACTCGTGCGCGGGGCCCCGCCCCGCCTGATTGAGAATCCGGCCCCTCGCCTATACTCAGATAAGTTGGGGATGCATACCCAGGGGATCGAAGCCGCGCAATACTCAGTCCTGAGAAAGCCCGTAGAGGGAGTTTTGGGAAGCGCAGGGGGCACAGTCTCCCAGTCCATATCGCTCACCCCTGCGCCGGCATACGAGATAAGTACTAGCCCTGGGATAAAAAGTGTTCAGCAGCGCGAGTCATGCAGATATGAGGAACGCAACATTGGCATTGTAAAACGGAGAATACCCGCGCCCCAAGCCACGCGCGGCGAAGCTCGCGCTGGCATTTTTACTGACGACTTGTTTGCTAAAAAGACAAGCACGGCGAGCGGCATAGTCCATGGGGAGCCGTATCATTAAGCCTGGGAAGAAAGTATGAATGCGGCATGGAGTGAATGACCGTGTGTATGTGTGACCAAGAATAACACATATTCTTTCTTTGTAGCGGAAGAAACGACCAGTCTACACCGTTTCAGAGACGCAGCACAGACTGAGAGCTTATCAAGGACCGAGCACTTGGACCTGACAATGAACCCAAGCTAAGTTTTGCATGCTAGTCTAACTGTGACAGTGGTTGCCCACTGCCAATTGAACTGCTCAAAGGGGTCAAATGTTTGTTTATGTGATTCATAATTCAGAAAGCGTACTGTTTGGCCCAGCCTGTAGGCACTGTAGGAATTATCATGTGGTGTGTTATGAAGATGACGATGAAGGTGTGCAGCAGTTGAGCCTCACCCAATCTCCCTCTACCTACCCATTACCTCACCCTACTCCTTTTCCCGGTTTTCCCACAACCCCCCAACTTATCCAATCAACAAGACCCTAACCCTCTTTCCCTGCCCTGGTCGCGAAGGCCTGCGTAAGCTTCGTCTTGCAGGTATCAATACCAGTGTGGGGGTAGTTGGTACATCCACTCCTGCGCCAGGTACCGGTGTGCAACTCTGACAAGCCTGAAGCTGTCGTCACTAAGGCTTTACAGTGAGGCATGTACTGATGCATTATCATCTAATCTTATAACTAGAATAAAATCACAATAGTGCAGAAGGACTATCCTTATGATAAGATTAAATCTGTTGCCGGTGAAAACTAGAAAACTGGATGGACACATATAGGCCATGCACTTTCAGGCTGGGCAAAGATGAGGACCTTTTACACTTTTTATTGATTTGCCAATTTGATATCTACCTAAGAAGAAGATGGCTCAGTCCACATTTCTTTAAGTATAACATTAGATCTTGCATCAATGCTATGTTTTTATTTATGCATTACAATGATTAAGATTTTATGTACAATGTTTCAAAATATGTAAAAAATGCTACTAGAAGGTGTTTTAGAGTTTATCTGAAGTTTTTATGATCTTTTATAATGTATATGTTATGTTTGTTAAGGATTGTAATTTTCTCTTGTTAATGGTGTATACCGAATAAAGATTTATTGACTGACTATAGCACTTTTTCAAAAGTGATGAACCAAATTTACAAAAATGTTACATAAGATAAGGTATCATATTGTGTAGTGGTACATCAGTAGTTTAGATAGGGAAAGGGAAGACAGGAAGTGAGCTTTTAAGCATCAAAAGAAAATGTGAACAGAAGGAGAAGAATGACTGTCAGGGAGAAGAGAGTTACAAAGTTTGCAGACAAGAAGAGAAAAAGAACAGAAATGGGAAGGAAGACAGAGCGGTATGGCGGATGATAAAAGATGAAGATATTGTGAAGAATAGGGCAAGACCAGAGCAGAAAAGTATGAAGGGGTAAGGCCAAGATAACATTTAAAAACAATACAGAGGAAGTGGAATGTGAGAAGAGATTCAAAGAGGATGAGAGAGATGGAAAGATGAGATGGGGAGTTAAAGGGTGCATGGAATGCGAAATAAGAAGCCTTGAAAACTGAGCAAGGAGGAGTGAGCTAAGAGGAGGACAGGCCAACTTGAAGAGCAGAGAAATAGTCAAGATGTAAAAGTATCGAGGAAGTGATGAGAAGTTTGGTAGTGTGAAAAGATAGAACAGGATGTATACAGCAGATTTGTTTAAGGTGGTAGTGGCATATAAGGGTGGTGTTGGCCATATGAGAAGAAAAAGAAAAGAAAGTAATGAGTTGAATATGATACCATGATTATGCACAGAAGGGGGAAAAGGAAATGGAGGATGAGTGAAAGAGAGTCCAGAGGAAAGGAAAGTTGGGGGATGGTGGAAAGCTATGTTTTTATAGAGTTTAAGATGCAGGAACTTGGAAGACATTGGAAATTGAACTGCAGATTTACATGTTGAAACAATATAGTGAAGACAGTCGGTGAAAGAAGTTTTAAAAAAAGAAAATCCGTGTGCCATCAGCGTAAAAGTGACTGTAGAAGTTAAAATATCCGATAGAGGATTTTAGGGGAATGCTTGAGATAGAGAAAAGTGCAGAACCAAGAACTGAACCTTGTGGAATGCCATGTAGAAGAACAGGAGGAGTGGAAGGATGACTGGCTCAAGAAACTGAGTAGGTATGGTTGGAGATATAGGCCGGAAGCCAGTGAGACACTGAACCTAAAATGTAAAAGCAGAGAGCAAAGTAGGTTGAATGACAGTATCAAATGCATAAGAAAGATCCAAACGAAAGAGAATAGAAGAACACTTGTTGTGTCTGGTGAGGAGAAGGGAGTTAGAGACATGAAGAAGAGCGGTTCCTGTACAGTGTGCTGGGCTAAATCCTGATAACTCAAAGGAAGTGGAAGATCAGAAAAGAAGAAACTTGGAAGTAGACAACTCCTTCTAGAAAGTTTAGAGAGAAAGGGAAGAAGAGAAAGGAGATGAGATGAGATGAGATTAAAATTAGAAGGAAAAAAGGGTCAAGTAGATGTGTATTTTTCATGTGGATAATGGCTTTATGTTTGGAAAGGATGGGGAAGAGGGAGGTGAAAAAGAAAGATTGAAAAGGGAAGTATGATAAGGAATTAAAGAGGGATAGTGAAAAGTGATAAGGCATTAGATTGGGCAAAGGGGGTAGGCAGTGCGGTGTGTGCAAGAAAGACAGGGGCAGTATCAAAATCGATAAAAAGGGGATAAAGCGGACAGTGTAGGGGAACTGTAGCAGGGAGTTGGTTTGGAGGGGAGGTAGTTTGGATGAAAAAGAAACATATGGTTGAGACTTTGGAAGTAAGAATATCAGCAAAGTCAATGGAGGAAAGTGTAAGAAGATAGAAGGATCAGGAGGAGTGGTGAGATAGCTTTTTATTAAGCAGCTGAAGCAGACAATGAGGGTTCTGGGAAAGAGATGATGTGAGAGATGAGAAACATTGTTTCTTGGTACTCTAAAGTGAGGAGACGCAGAAAGAGTAGAGATTGGAATGATTAGTAAGATAAGCGTGATCATAAGGTTTCTTCCAGCAATGCTCATCTTTATGTAGAAAAGATTTAAGAGAGAGAAGAAAATCAGAAAGCTAGGGTTGTGGGGATTACGAGAGGGAAGTAAAGGACGAGAAGGATTTTGAAAATCAAGAGTGAAAAATAGAGTGTTATGCAGGGAAGATGCAGCTTGATTAGGAGACAGTTGAAACAAAGGGGTGGCGTCCTGCCACATATATTTCTAACAATTGTTCTTTACATTTCTATTTGCTGCAAAGATTTTCACATTTCGCACGCTAAGTATCAGAGGAGTTGTGTACTCAAAGTTGTTTAAGTGCAGGGATACAAAAAAGAATGTCACAGGTGACTATTGGCTTATTTATTCAGCTAATGTCACAAAAGATCTGGGTTTAATTTCCCATAGTGTTTAAATAGTTTTTTTGAACAACACTTGCCTAACAGTGGGCAAACATGTAGAAAAGAGAACGAATAAAGAGCAGACTGAAGCCACAATTCAAATTTCTCAAAACATGATCATAAATTTGCTGAAGCATGTACATAAAAGCAGAATAATTTTGCAGCAATTATGTACAGAGAAACACGTAAAGCATGAAATTGTAGTTAGTGAACCGGAGTTTCGTCTTCACAGAAAAGGCATCCTGGTGGTTGTTCCAAATGATGTACTGGATGTCTTTTTAAGGGGAGATAACCAAGTCTTTGATTAGGAGACAGAGCAGAATAATATATAAAAGGAAGGACAATGAGTAGAAGGAACACAGGTCCAGACAGAGAAAGAACGAGGCAGAAGAAGGAGGGCTGAGACTTTGTGGGAGTGAAGTGAAGATCTGGAGAGGAAAATGATCCAAAGATTAAATTGGATAAGCGGACACAGAAGAATTAAGGGGAACTGAGGATAAGATTATTTCTAAAGCGGAGCCAGATACATGGGAGGGGGCATGGTGTATAGCATGGCCAGGACTCTCTAGCAGTCGCCCCGATTATTAGCAGAGAACACCCAGGGCCCCTCAATGACTCCCAGCCACAAGAACAGAAGACTCAGCCATGGGGAAAAGTTTACTGTCTTTTATTAGCAAAACAAAAATGACAGGGATCATACCAGGAGAAACAAATACTCTCCAGAGTGCTCTCGTCTTCTAAGCATGTGTCATCCAGTTGTATCCCAGTGTGACATCACAAATTCAGGTTCCAACCCAGAAACCTATCGGCCAATTACATTGGTCAGTATGAGCTGGTTACATATAGAGATCCTATAGGTTAGTTCTGCGATTGGAGAACCATGTCCAGGATCCCTTCCTAGTACCACCCCTACTAATATCAGTCTACAATGTTGCATCGTCACAGAGAGACCATTGGCCCTTGCAACAAATTATTCCCCCATGAAAGTCAAATCTGGATTGGTCAGAGTGTGTCCTCCCATCCCCGGGACCCTGGACAGTTACCAGACTGAGTGTACCTTTTCAAGTAAATGGAGGTGCAAAGTGCTCCCAATCTCTGATCAACTAGGCCTGTGAGAGTGCATTCATTTGAACACTCATATTCAACACTTGTAGCTTCTTCTCCCTTGGTTCGATGGGAACGGCTCTCCTCATCTGCCATGTTTCAATAGGCAATGCCCTGTTTGGCTGGGTCACATTTGCTGAGACCACTTAATGAAGCCATCTCGCCTTTAATTATGAGGATTTTAGTCTAACTTTCTGCAGGTAGCTTATTGCCTTGGTAACTGGAACTTTTCCGTCTCCACTTGTCCTTGGCTGAGTGCCTTGTTTCTGCTCACCTCTGCCTGTCGCGATCGTGTCAGGCTTTCCATGTGCTCGAAGCCTGTCTCTCCTTTGCTATTCATGTTAGAGATCTGTAGCTTCTATGTCATTTCCTATGGCTACTCCAGGCCAATAGCAGTCAAGAAGTACAAGCTAAATATATGTATTCTTTGCATCTTGCAGGTCCAGCTTTAGCTAAAGATATAACCACAACAATATGTACATGAATCCATCCTCTTAACTACTTGAGTCATAAGCACATGCTTTGTGCCTGTATGCAATAAACTAGTGCACGTTCGTGTAACTTCATGAATGAATGAATCTGTATTTCATGTATAATGCAGCTACACCATGTTATCCGTTAAAGACGTCATTGATTTCTGGCTTTGCAGTCAGTCGAATTGCTCGATCAATGTAATTTCCATGCCGTCCAAGTCATCAATTGGGTATGGTCTGAATGGTTGTCTGAATGAATAGCATTTTTCGCACCTGCGATGCATCGACGTTTGCGATGATGGTCCTAGAAGTGAGTCACATCTGTTGTTTCTCTGCCTTCGTGCTGAGGATCGTGTAGGGGACATGAGGGTTAGATTTGGCCCCCCCCATCTATAATCCCTCTCTGTTCGAACTGTAGAACACACTATCCATGCCATTTTCCTTGTTTATCTGTAGATTTGGTTTCCAGATTGTTATCCCTCCAAGATGTCCATAGTATTTTTCATGGTCGGCTAGGCTCCATGTCACATACCTGCAGTCCCCGTCAAGGTTGCACCAAACCCATTTTCCCCAATAGTCGTGGGTATTATAATGGTACTGGAGCATTGTTCCTGTCAGGAACAGGGGACACTGCATCAGCTGCATCTGCAGTGCATTATGTGTCTTTGTTTCTTCATCTCCTTCAGTCTCTGTGTCTATCAGCACCTTCATCCCTAGTGTCTTCTCAGTTGTACTTCTACGTTGCCGAATTATTATCCTGATAACACAATCTGTCACTAGAATTAGTATTAAGGCTGCTGCCAGTACTTTCAGTCCATTGGCCATCCACGTTGGTAGTCATGAGAATATGTAAGACAGCCAACCTTCATCTTTTCCCAAATTTTTTGTTTCTGCCTCCATCTTCATGTGAGGTTCAGAGAGCCTGGTGATAGACTTTGTCAATGTCCCTTTGCCTTTGTCATTGGCAGGAACAGACATACAGCAAGAAGACCCAATCTTGGCACAAACACCTCCCTCCGTGGTGGTGAGGAGATCCATAATGTGTCTTTTCTGGAAGGCCATTAGTCTAACTGTTCTTAGCTCCTCCTTGATGGCATTGAATCCCTTCACAGTTGAGCTTATTGTCTGCATCATTTCCCACCTCGTAATCTGGAGCCATTTGGCATTCATGTTTGTTTGTACTGCTGGAACGATGGATGCAAAGAACATCTAAGTTCTGATGAACAGCCTGTGCTCTGTTGGTATTGCATCCAATGTCTTTCCCCATGTCTGCAGAGACATAGCTTCCCCTCTTCATTCTGGTTAGCTCCACAGATCTCTTTTTCCTTTTGTTGGTATCCATTTTAGTGGGGTACTATCACTGCTGGAGTATTCAGAGTATTCAGATGTACAAGCGAGCATATTCCTCCCCAGTTAGGTGCCAGCTGCAGATATGCCTTTGATCCACAGACCCAATATTGATCCATAAGTACTGCTGTTCCAACCTTCATGCCTCGTATTCTAAAAATCTGCTTACACCCTTCATTTCCTCCAACCTTTACATTACCATCATTCTGGAAACATAAAGCTGCTCCCTTGAATGGTACGAGGGGCATGGGCCCTGCTTCACTTTCTACCCTTGTGAGCAGTTTTGCACTTGCTTTCCATTCTTTGAGGCACTTATCATTTTCTTGCAGCACTACTTCCACTGGAACTGTTAGGAGAGCATGGTCTTTACTACCTACAAGTCCTTCCTTCCATCTGTCTGTTTTGTATATTTGAGCATATACCAGCATCTGTGGTCTTCACAACATCCTGGCATTCCTCCTATTTCTGCAGGTCCTTTCTTGGGACACTGTAACTCATCTGTGTCACTGTATGCACCTCCCCCTTGCACAGACCCTCTGTTGTATACTCTATGCTATTATGCTTTTATCTGTATTACAGTAATCATCTAAAATGTCCTCATTCTATATGTAATTATCTTCATTTAAGAACGTTTTCTTGGACATCAACCTTAGCGTGACAAGCTTCCCTTGAAATCGTCCTCTTGTGGTGCAAAGTGATAAATGAATGAGGCATTGGGCTCTTGCCACTGGAATTTCAGTTGCTATGAATATTCTGGATGCATTCATGGCATAGGGGATGAGAAAGCAGGCATAACAGCTCTCTTTCGTTCTTTGTTTCCCCACATTGGCCATGTGGCCATACCACATGTTATTCGATATATGTGCTGAATCACTTATGTAGGAATTTACCTGATTAAAATCTACTCCTACACTGCACCTAACTCTTTTTACCATATTAGCAGTGCTTGTTGTCTGCCCAAACATGGCTTCGGTAGCAGCATGGATCAGGGTTAATTTAGTGAGGGTCAAAGCCTGTGCATTTGCGAACAATCTTTGTAAAACAAAGACTGTACAGAGGTAGAGACAGCAGAAAACACAAAACATTATCACAATGTTACGAATTACAACCCCCATGTTGTTATTCTCGGTGCTCCTTAGCATTGATCCAAGGGCTTGTGCAAACCTCCTGAAATGCTAAGAAATGCATTATTGTTGTGTTAGTGTATGTTAGATTAAGCCCTGTGCTGGTAGTATTGGATAAGTGCTGCAAAGAACAATCCCTCCCACACTATACAGATTCTCGAAACGCCAAGGAGAATGAGGATAGATGGATTTCCACTTGTCAGTTGTGGGTAAATGTGGGCAACATATAACATGAAGCAAAAGAAATAGTGTTTCCATTCTAGGTGTGTGTAATGTTTCTCTCTAGTTCTCTTGCTCTAGATCACGTCACCCGTGGTTGTTGTTGTTCTTCTTTGGGGGTCATTATGATTTGGGCGGTAAGGGATTACCAGCACCGGTAAGGAGACCAGTGCCGGTAATCCCTTACTGCCCAATTCCGAGTTCCCTTAGCGGGAACCTCAAAGGACGTGTGGTCTGACCACACGTCCTTTACGGGTCCCGCTAAGGGAGCAGGGCGCTAATAAAGGGCCTGCTATTTGCGGGCCCGTTATTAGCGCCTTTCCCATTCCCATTAAGCTCTATGGGGGCTCAAATGGGAATGGGGAATGGCATTTGGAATGGGGATTTACCGGGTCCTCCTAGGGCGGAATGTCCCAGTAATTCCCCACTCCACCAGATCGGACCCAGACATGATATTGGAGGCAGCCATGGTGCTAATAGCGCCATGGCTACCTCCAAAGTCGTAATGAGGCCCTTTGTCTTTATCTTCTCCTTGCATTAGATAGTCATCTCTTAGATGGGAAGTGGCCTCACCTCGGCAGCGCTTAATGTCTCCAATATAGTTCCATGCTTTTTTCCTCTGCAGTTTTAATGCGTGCTCCGTTAATTGCTGTACAAAATACGGGCCCTCAAACCTGGGCTTGAACCAGGGTCTCACAAAGTTCCAGAGCAGAACTGTGTCTACCGGATAACGTAGTGGTTGCTTGAGGTGTTTTTCACTTGTAGCTGGGCTGACATCCTCCTCACTGTTCTTCAACCTCTTGTCTGTGCCTGCAGCTGACGAGAAATAAAAGACACACTAGCCATCCAAGAAGCCACATATTTGTACATGTCATTACCAAAAACATCAGATGCAGTATTTGCGTCAGTCAATGCTCTAGTGATTGGACCCAGGGGTAGTCGCATGCGCTGTCCTGTGAGCACATCAGGGGGCGGTAAGTGATGGTCACACCTGGGCTGACTACGCAATTGTGAACAGAGCTATGGGTAAAGAGCGAAGCCATCCCTTTTTGAAAGTGGCTATTATCTTGACAATTATTTCCTGCAGCAGGCCATTGAGGCGTTCACACACCCTGTTCACTTGCCAGTGTTCAGCACAGGAGAATTTGTGCTGTATCCCCAGTAGGGTTGTGATGTGCTGAAATGTCTAATTCACAAAATGAGGCCTATTGTCTGACCACAGGACCTCACATACCCCCCCCCATCTATGGAACACCTCTCTAATGAGGAATTGTGCAGCCCTTAGGGCATTGAGGTGTGAACAGGGACCAGCTTTGATCCATCGGGAGAACAGGCACACAACCACTATTATGTAGCGGTAGCCCTGACACACCTGGATTATATTGACATAGTCGATGTGAAGATGTTGGATAGGCCCAATTGGCCTGGGTATGGCTCCCCTCACTACACATAAAGTATGTCCTGCAGTGAATTTCTTGCATGTGACCCAGTTCTTCATAAACTCAGTTATGTGCTCAGTCGTATTCGGACAGAACAAATCTTCCCCAATCTGGGCAGCAAGGACTTCTTTCCCCATGTTGGTGGGGTAATGCAGTGGCATAAGCACAATTTGTAATAATGCAATTGGGAGTACTAATATGCCTGTGCTTTTTTGTCGCCACAGATCATCCGTGTGAGATATTGAACACCCCTGTCTTACCTATAGATTCTTCTCCTCTGTAGGAGCCTGTCCCTGAAACTCCATTATCTGTGTGGCTGGTAACATGTTATAGTCTTCACTTATGATCATGTTGCATACATGAACACGTGTGCTTGATAGGGTATCAAAGTCTGTTATTCTTGGAAAATATGCTGCACGCTTTGCTTCCGCATCTGCTGCTTTGTTGCTTTAGAAGACTGGGTATTCCCTTCTCGTCTGGGCCTGGCACATTACGACTGCTACTGCTTCTGGCAGCTCAAGCACGTCTATGAGCCTACCCACTAGGGGCACGTGCTGTACTGGTGTACCGTCAGCACACCAGAAGCCTCTCCTTTGCCACTGTGACAGGCCAGAGTGTACTGTAGATATCATGTAGGCTGAATCTGAATACATTGTAATTTCATGGTCTCTGTGTGCTTCTAAGACCATTATAAGAGCTGCTATTTCTGCTGCTTGTGCCAAAACATTTGACAGCAATCTCATGCTTGCTATTATTTCTGTACCGTCTGCTTTGAGTTTTACTACTGCCGTCCCTGTGTGCCTTTCTCCTGTTGTCTGGTAAATTGTCGATGACCCGTCAACATAAAGCACTTCTCCCCACTCAAGTGACTTCTCCCCCACCTCAGGACGGTCATCCTACTGTTCCATGTATGTAGTGCAGTTGTGTACATATTCTTCTTCTACTGGCTCAGCTAAAATGCCGCCGGATTAACAATCCTGCATCTCACTACCTTGATAGCTGGATTTGAGATAATTACCTCATATCCAGAAGCTTTCTGTGTGGTGAACGAAGTCTTGGGTCTTTTGAGAATTGCAAAGAGGGCGTGCACTACCTAAAGTGTGGTGCTGCACCCCATGGTAATATCCGCTGACTTTTCTATCGCAAATGTAGCAGCAGCCAGTGCTTGCTCACAAGGGTAATCTCCACTCACCACTGGGTCTAAACATCTGATATAATACGCTAATGGTTTGTGCCCTAAGGTAGTCTCCTGTGTGAGTACAGTGGTCATCACTACTCCTTTGTAACATGTGTCATGATAGTCTGGGATCCCCATTACACGAGCTGCACATATTGCTTTCTTCAGCTCCTCAAATACTTCAGTCATTTTGTGTGTCCATACCAATTTACCATTCCATCCCTAAATCCACTCAGCAAAGGTGACATGTATGCACTTTAGTCTAACCCCCAAGCTCTGCAATATTTGTAAAGGCACAGAGACTGTTGCATTTCTCTCACTGTCTTTGGCATCAGCGTTCTACTGATCGCCTCAGCTTGTTCTGGAGTCACTCTTTGCCCATTTTGTGATATCAGCTGTCCTATGTAAAACACTTCCCTTTGGAAATATTGTAATTTTACCTTGTCCACCTTGTAACCTTTCTCTGCTAATACTGTCAAAAAATATACAGAGTCATATTGATACTGTTCTTTTGATTTACTACAGATTCATCCATGTATTATATGGCCATGCTTGCTACCTGTATTTTGCCCAGATCCATCTGAAGAACCGTTAAAAATAGCTTCCGTTGGACTGCTGCACAATATTGTAGCTGGGTTTGGAAGTAATGGGAATTCTACTTCAACAATGTGATTCAATGGACGCAAATCCAAAATAAAACAGCATGAACCCACTGTTACTGTTTCACAGAATACACTTTGGTATTACACTGCGATTCAAGAAGGCACTGGAATACCTTTCTTCACTAATGCGTAAATGCCCTCCCCTGCTTCCGTAGATAAGGGATACTGTCTGGCCCTTGGTAAAATAGCTCCTGGTTTAAGCTTTATCTTGACCAGTCCTATCCCTTTTAGAAAACCCACTTCATAGAGACAATTTGTCCATAGGATACTGGGTACCTGCCCTAAATCTTCCTCTAGCAATGTTAGTGGTGGTTTTCGCAACACAGACATTATCTGTGGCACTTCCCTGTGATGTATTTCCACTCAGTGTGTAATGCTTATGTCAAACACCACTTTGCTATCTAATCAATCACCTTGGAATTACTCCTCATTTGTCACATCAGTCAACCTGCATCCTTCTCCCACTACAATTACCTTTCTCCATGATCGTCCTGTATCGTCAATCCCATGCAGTACTATTCTATTGTCTCTCATTATGAGTGCCTCAAGTTCTATTGGGATCACCTTTACTTTTTTCTCATCTGAAGGAACCTCTGGTCTTAACAGGAATTCATTTGGAATGCATAACAGTCTACCCTGCATCCCTGAAAGCCATGCTTGTAATACTTCTACCCCATATGAAAACAGCTCAATGTCTACTGGCACCCCCTATGTACTGTTAGGCCACAATAAGCTTGTATGAGTTTCCCACACATTCATGTAATGAGTCCCTGGTGTTGAACACACTATCCTTTGGTCTGTGAATGAAACAGTCATGCTAAGTTGGCTCATCATGTCTCTACCCATTATATTTGCTGGTGTCTGTCGGGAATATCAGAGTGGCATGGTCAGGTTGTGTTCTCCCACAGAAAGTGGCAATTCGTCAGCAAAAGGAACCAAATCAATGGCCCCATAGGATACCTGTAAATTCATGGCAATGCTGACATTGGGTAGCTCCCCTCCCTGACACAAGACCTAGTCACCCCCTGTATCCACGAGAAAGTAAAAAGTCTTGTCCCCTATGGTCACCCCTATGCATGGTTCCTCAGCTGGATTACGTGTAACAGATAGGATTGAACACATCAGGTCCATCTGTGGGATGTTCTATTGTGGATATAATGACATTCCCATCCCTGTGAATGGATTGCCCCCTACAACAGTCGCCCCTTGCAGCTTTCGCGGAACCCAAATCTGTTGTGGTTATCATGTTCTACTGAACTGGCACCGGCTGTGCTGGTTGCGATTGCTGCATGTGTCCCTGTGATTGTAATGCATGTGTCATGGGCTGATATTGCTGTGCTTGTGATTGTTGGGTATGCATTTGTTGTGGAGTGTGCATATATGCTTGCGTGTTAACTTGCAAATAATAGTCAGTCTGCTCTGCCTGATATGTGGTGTGAGAAACCTGAAGGTGTCTCCCTGAATAGTCCCTGGGGATCTGTCATCCAGGTGGCCAGGACATGGCCATCGCCATTGGATCCAATTCCTGGGGGTGGACCAGTGAGGGAGGATCACCTGGATGGGGGGGTCCTCGGGAATGGAAGTGGGACACTGATGGGTTTACCCCTTTTTGTAACACATTTTCCCCATCATACCCCATGGGCTAGTCAACCACTCTACCCCCCCCCTTTTCTGAAACAAACACTTTAGCACACCACGTAAGACGATGGACAAAGACCAGAACCATTTACCAGACATGTCTCAACAAAAGGCTCAGGCAAAGTCAGGCAATAGACCAGAATCACACACACCTGATGAAACGTTCTCTTCCCCACAGGGATAAAAGGTGGAGTACGTGAGCACAAGACAAGCAAGGCAGAGCGCACGACGAGACAGACACGGCAGTTCAAGAAGAGGAGAAGGACGGTACGAATTTAAAGGGTGACAAGGAGAGAAGCGACCTTGCCCTTTCCGAGCCAGGCCTGTGAAACCTCAGTGGAAGGAATCATAACACCTTGAACAATAGCCATTGTGTATTGCAGCAGATGTCAATGGTACATGGGGCCCTCCTCCGCTGATAACCAAGCCGGGAAATGACCTAGGAGAGGAACTGTAGTCTCATGCTTGGAATGCTCGAGTGTGTGCTGTGCTCAGGAGTCCCGCCTTGGCCCGTGCTTTAAATGTGGGGACTTATTGTTTGTGAACACTTCATTCGTTCCTGTGAATCCAATGCCACACTCTTTTTGGTATTTAGCATAAGGATTGGCAATAGGTTTTTCTTGGTATAGACCCATTTATTTGACAAGACGCCACTAGGGCTGCCTTATTATTATTTGATGGTCGTAGCTTGCTCCCATCTTAGATTTAGGTTTAGATTAGGTGTTTTTCCAACCTGCATATACAGTTTAATAAATACCTTTGAACTGTGATCACTTGTGTCTGTCTATTCTTGATAGCATGCCTTCCTTACAGTGGGCTGTTGCTTCATTCCTCCATTCAGAGACATCCCGCTCCTGTATCTACATACTCACAAAATATGGCTTATTGTCCCGCACACCCAGCATTCTGTTGCACCCCCCATCAGTCCCTGCTGTCCCCCAGGAAACCCTCCTGCATTCTGCTGCATTGGTTGTATAAACCCACTTCCCTGAAGTATCCCTCATTGTCCTGTTGGCCGCTGATTCATACTACCTCTTCCTGTAAAACCTATCCCAACCATATGTGGTTGGTTCTGTACTTGATGAGCAACTACTCCTCCACTTGTCAACATAGCCCCTTCCATTGTATACTTAGATAATGTCTTCTGCACTAACCTCACTTCTTCCTGTTTCATCTCCTCACGCTTCTTTCTCATTTTTTCTTGCATTAGCCTGCAATAGTGCACTATAGTAAGCTGGATTTCTGACCATGGCTTAGCCTCCATTCCCACTAGTTACTTGAGCTGCTTTTGTACCGGTTCAGGTAACCCCTGACATAGTATATGATAAAATAACCTCACAGTTTTGTCCCATGGTTCTCTCATCTCAAGGTGCCATCGCTCTTGAATTTGTTGAATATATTGAAGTGGGTCTTCATCCTCATGCATTTTGAGTGCCATGATCACTGTTATGTCAGATGTGTCTGGTTAATGAACACTTATAGCCTGCCAGATGGCCGCTCGGCAGTTGTTGAATGGCGCATCATTGTGAGCTGTGTTCTGTGCAATCACTCCAGGATAACCCGCCCTTTTCCATACATCGTCTGCTACTTCCCCAAGAAGGGCTGAGAGTAAACTCTTCATATCCCCTACTACTAGAGTTATACCTGCTGTCAATCGCGCAATCTCATGTATTCACTTGCCAGACCCTGCAGTTAATGAAGGTAGCTTACATCTTAGATTATCTTTGTCCACCTGCTGCCATGTTATATACTGAGGTTGCCACCCTCCCTTTCTAGAAATGTGAACTCCACCAGTGCCTTCCCCCCATACTGTTCTCCAATAGCTTTAATGGTGGGGAACACTCTTGCCATCTCTCTCCTAGTCCGTCCTCGCTGGGCCTTAAGCCACTGTGCATACCGAGTAATATTGTATGTGTTTTGTGACCCGCTCTGAGACTATGATACTCACCCTGCAACGTCTTCCTCTCTCCTACCCATATTCTCTATGCCTCCCCATATTGTGTCTCTGTCTGGGCTGACTTCTCTGGATCGTTGGGAATGTGTTCTCTCCTCCTCATTTTCGCCTCCTTGTGAAGCTTCGTCCAACCCCATAGTCCCAATGCTACTGTCACTGCCCCCCTCCCTGTCTTCATCGGGGTTCAGTCTCCTTAACATTGTACTTTCCTGCTTTTTTCCTTTTGTTTAGACTGTGTCTTCACACTCCCCCCTCACTGTGGGTTCAGCACTTCTGTCTGCACGCCGGGCAACCGTGCTCCTTCTTCTGCTTCTATAGAGTTCTCCTACCCTTCTTCATATACCTTCCCTTTCTTCGTCATCTGAACCTGATAAATACATCTTGATTTCTACCAGTTTTGGAGAGCATCTTTCTCTGCTCTTGTATCTATCTTGTTTCTGTTCTCTTCACTTTCACTTCATCTGCGCTCTTTAACAAGCTGCTCGACCTGTAACCTTCTTTTTTCTTTCTTTATTCGCATTTGGTTTTCCTGCTCTTTTATTTTTCTCTTTAGGATATCTTCTAGCTCTCTCTGCCTTCTTTTCTCCCTCTCTTTCGTGCTTCCACTCACTCCCTGTCCTTTTGTAGTCTTTCACTTTCTTCCTTCTCTTCCCTTTCTCTTCTTTCTACTTCCTCCATTATCTCTGCCCATTCTTTAGTTCTTCTCCTGTGTCTTTGCTACTCAGCAATTCCTTCCCTGTGTGCCCTGTCTTGCTGGCTTTTTTTCCATCCAGTTTAAGTAATACCTGTCCACCTATCTTCTCATTTGGTGGCACCAATTCTTGGTCTTCACTAAGCCCTGTTTTCTCGAAGTCATTCTCTTTCAGCTTCACTTGCATCTCCTTGCGCTCCCTACGCTCTCTACTATTGTCTCACTCTGCTTGGCTTGCGGACCTTGCCCCATCAGGTGCACCTTTGTTGTCGTACGCTGGAGGTGCCAAAGTGAGGTTAGTATATCCCGCTGCTGCTTTTAGCTCCCTCATGGGGTAAGATCCTTTGCATTTAGCTGCTGTGCCTCTGTCCGCTGTTTGAGGAGGTTGAGGGGGCAGGGGTGCCTAGGGCTATTTGTCCCCCGGTACTCATTGGCTCAGCATCCAATGTTGCCGAACCAAGTCTCCTTCCTTGTCCTGAAACATTTTCCACAATTCCAATATGGCTAGTCGCTTGCTAAATGTATTCCTCTTATGAGCTGTCTGTAAATACGTGACCACCTGTTCCTGCACACATTGGGAGAAAACTTCTGTCTTTGCAGCATGGCTTTGCGAATTTGCCCTCTGTGTCACAAGTCCATTCCACGCTATGTTTTTTGTCATGAACCTGTGTTTAAGAGGTCTATCCCTCATTTTTGTCAAGTTATATAACGATTTATCAATACTTTCTTGACCTCAAAGTGGGATTTTGATACATCCAGTTGCAATTAATACAGTAGAACAGGCAGTTCACCATCAAAAGAAACAAATAGGCATGCTACGTGCACCGCCCCTCTTGCGGCTTCCTCCACCCTAAAGGCTCAAAATACAACTTTACTCGTAAGCTTCTCAAGCAAACTACCCACCGAGTTCCACATGTTCCATACACTTCAAGTCCTATTGAGCAACTGCACCGGTGACATCACCACTACCATCACAGATGTCTAATGGGGGACCAAGCCATTTCACCCTATCTGTATCACAATTCATCCATTGCTGCCTTCTATCACACACACAATCCCCAATGGGAGGTGGGAATTTGTTTATTGTTTGAATAAATAAGGATTCAGAGAAAGACTCTGAAAGACCATTATGTCAGCTGTGCCTGTGAAGAGGCTGACTGACCTTGCCGATGTGCTCCATTTCATAGCTCTCAACTCACCCGCTTTTGGTGGGTGTCACCCGCCTTGAAAGCTGATGAATCACCCGCCAAGCTCCTCATACGCCCATTCACTTCTATGGGCCTCTCACCCGCCAAAAAGAAAATCGTGTGTTTTCACCCGCCTTTGTGACAAAAAAGGTTGGGAGCTATGCCATTTGGAAATGCAGTACGGGGCGCCCCGCAGCTTGAAAGCGCGGACAAGTAACTAGGGGGGTAAGGAGGGCACAGGGGTAGGGGCAGAACACATGCTGCAGACGCATGGTCTGCCCATACCCCTCCCCTCTCACTCAGCTACAAAGGACAAGCAGCAGGATGAGGGCCCCAGCAAGGTGCGAAAGCACATTAGCATGTGCTGCACCCATACCTGCCTAACCTTTGGAATTTTTCCGGAGACTCTGGAATTTCAAGCATTTCTCCCGGTCTCTGGAAAAGTTCCTTGAATCTCAGGAATTTTGAGATTCTTTCAAGGTCCCGTCATATTCTCCACCTGATTGGCTGCCGCCGGTAGCCAATCAGGTGGAGAATATGACGGGACCCGGAAACGGCGCAAAATGTTTGTGCCCACTGCCTGCACCACTACAATAATAGTGCTTTCAATCCATTGGATTGAAAGCACTATTATTACGGCGGCGGTGCCACGTTCATTTAGCTTACCATAGCACTGAAAATAATTCATTCAATGCTATAGTAAGCACAATGAAGGCGGCTCTGCAGCCAAAATAATGCTCATTTCAATCCATGTCATTGGATTGAAAGCAGCATTATTTCTGCTGCAGCGCCGCCTTCATTTTGCTAACTATAGCATTGAATGAATGATTTTCAGTGCTATTTTAAGCAAAATGAAGGCGGCGGCGGCGCTGCCGAAATAATGCTGCTTTCAATCCAATGACATGGATTGAAAGCACTATTATTTCGGCGGCGGCGCCGCCTTCATTTTGCTTACTATAGCATTTAATTAATTATTTTCAATGATATAGTAAGCAAACTGAAGGCTACAACAATCGAGTTTACCTTTTTTGACAGGTGGGCGGGGCGTATGGGCGGAGTCTTGTGTGGCTACGGGCGGGGCATACATCTCAGGAATTTTGATTTTCAAATGTAGGCAGGTATGGCTGCACCCACATGAGAGAGCTGAGACAGGAAATATCAGCTGGTGACCTTCAATGGTCAACACCAGGCCTAACTGCTGTCTGCGCCAGCCGACCCCACACACATGCAGTGCCTAGGGCCATTACTAACAGAATGTAAGGGGCTGTTTGGGCAGCAAACAACTCAAACATGGGTGCTCTGTACGGAGCACCATGAGGAATCTGTTTACGCAGATAACTTCTCTTTTAAAACATTGCTCTGTTTCCCAGAATTCAAGGGCCAGTTGCGAGTATTTCACGCGTGGCAGCAGGACTGGGAGTTTCTGTGCGTCCGCGGTCGGAGTTGGCAGCTTGTGATCCCGCAATAGAAACAGCCCAAAAGCTGTGAGCTTTACCGTGCTTCCGCAAGAAACAGTGAGGTGGTGCCCCAAGGAAACATCAGAGGGAAAAGACCAGTATAACAAGCGAAGGAGGAATGAAGTAAGAAGACTCATCTAGGGCCCTGCTGAGGGGAATGGCAGCCGAAACACAGTCATCAAAGCAGGGAGCTGCAGCCCGGAGAAAATGAAGGACAGTCTGCGAGGTAGCAGCGGTGATCAAAGGGACGCGCTAATGAGAAACTCCACGGCGCGAGCAGGATGCGGAAACAGTGGAAATCAAAAATCAAAGGGGGCATTTCGTTTTGAATATGAAAGGCAAACTCCAGCATAAACAAGAAAGGAAAAGTTGTCTGGCGTCCGATGAGAAACCAATGAAGGGCATCGACAGACAGAAAGCTGGGGCGCGCAACTTCCACAGCAAACAGTGCATGGAATGGGGCCTTTTTTTCCCGAAAATGGTGAGAATAAAACAAAACCATGTCCACAAGGAAAGGGACACAGCGTGCGGCCAGCTGGAAGAGAGGGCACGCACAGTTGGGGGTAGAATAATGATTAGAAATAATTTACCTGCAGACTGACACAAGGATCGCTACAAATGCGAGGTAGTATAGGCCATACATAGCTAGGGGCAACGCCCTCGTCCTGGCAGCAAGACGACACAGAGCAGCACAGGTTTGTACACAGGGTTCACAGCATTGAAAACCCGCTGGAATCTTTATCGGTAATAAGCCCATTATTAAACAAATTAATTATAGTTTATAGAATTAAAACAAGCTTAAAGCGGGAATCTT
This sequence comes from Ambystoma mexicanum, assembly GCF_040938575.1. Classification (NCBI taxonomy): domain Eukaryota; kingdom Metazoa; phylum Chordata; class Amphibia; order Caudata; family Ambystomatidae; genus Ambystoma; species Ambystoma mexicanum. The sequence continues at coordinate 760,925,561 of NC_090939.1, forward strand.
AAAGGTACAGTGTTATGGTGGGAGCCTGCAATAACATTTACTGAATGGGTTGACCAGCGGGCCGAACACATTACAGCACACACGAGAAAAAAACAGTTCAACCCCATTACACAGGAGGGGCATTGAGTCAAATGAAGGTGCAGAAATGCAGTTAGAAGGGCGTTGATAAATATAAAAATCAATATATGACTGCGTTTTTTTTGTAGTTGCAAATCCAAAGGGTTTTTCAGAATCAAGTCAATGCAATGCAAAAACACACGGTGGAAGGCTGGTTTCCAGCCCCAAAGCATGACAATATGGAGATGTGAGGCATTCAAAGTGCGGTTAGATATTTTCAGTGCGCAGAGCTAGGTTATACAATTGCCATATAGACAGAAAGGAGGGACATAATACAACATAACCCGCAGGGTGGAGTAATGAAGAATGCAATCAACAAAAGGTTGAAGTAAAAAACCCCATCAACCTTCAGGGTCGGAAGACGACAGAAAGCATGTCACAGCACAGCGCATTTTGCGGTGCTAAACATCAGAAATAGAAAACTGGAGAGGATAGAGCAGCCTCAGCACTGCGCCCGCAGGGCAAGAGTCACAGGCATGGCAAAGTATACAGCGACAGAAACAACAGCCAACTAACACTTCATACCAAGGCTGTCGTTTCGACAGGAACAAAGAGTTCAAGCTAAAGGGGAAAAAACAGCTTGAGAAATCTCTGCAAGACACGCCTTGAAGGCGATGCAAGGACGGGTCTGCAACGATACCAGAAGTCAGCCACAACATCTGGAACAAGAAACGCGAACGCCTGGCAAAGAGTTTTTTCCCGAACCAATAAGGGACTTGAAATTCTCAAGGAAAGCCAGCCAGACAAGGGGAGGATCAGAGAGGGAGAACCTGAAAGAAGGATTCTCCAGTTTCACGCAGCACTCTGAATGGAATGCAAGAAAAGTATTGGTAGGTGGTCGGTTACCAGGGGCAGCAAACTCACAGCTAATCCTGACCAGCCAGGCATACTCTTACATTGACACGTGTAAAGCGGTATGAGAAGTTGGTCTGCAGAAATGGGGAGCAAAAAGGTTCACCCGAACACCATGGCAGAAGACACATAACAGCCAGAGAAAATATACAAGCACGTACCAAAGGCTTCCCGGGCTAATAGGGGAACAAAAATCACAAAGAAAGCCAGCCGGATAATGGAGGGCAAAGAAAGGGAGAACCCGAGTGAAGGGGTTTCCAGTTTTTAACTCAGCACTCCGAACGGAATGCAACTAAAGTTCTCCATACGCAGAACAAGAAAAAGAGCCCTGAAAACAGGGTTTAGAACACTGCACGGTGTGTTGGTGTAAATTGAAGGAGAACCCGATAGAAGGGGAACCCAGTTCACTCCTCGGGCCGCTAAGAAGCATGGAAAAAGTAGGCAGGAACACAGAGTTCCAGAGGTACAACAGCCAGAGTCACTGAACAAGGCGGCAGCAATCCGGAAGGGAGCACAGAAACCAGCACAAGAGCCGGAAATTGTGAAGAAGGTAGCCAAAAGAGGGTAAGTAACCAATGATAATAGGGGCGCAAGCCCATCAAAAAACAGTGTTTCTGCTTTACATCACACTAGCTACGGGTACAAGCCCATAGAGGGGCAAGAGAAAAGGTTTTCTTGCTCAACAGGGTGCTAAAGCATATATACAAACGCCGCTCCCGCAGGCACAAGAGAAGCAGGACAAGGGCAAATTGCCAGCAAAGGGCACAATAAGGTGCCACTGGCCGTCGGTGAGGGTCGTCAGGGGGCACTAGTAGGCCCCCAAAAAATTATATACATTCAGCCCAGGGTGAAAGTGCGGGGGGAAAAAGAGAAGCAGGTCACCAATACCCCACACAGCACACCGCAAGGGAGTGGCCAATTTACCCGGGGATATTTAAAAGATTCCAATAGATGACATAACAGGTACAGGGGATAGTACTAGAAGCTGGCCAGTTAGTGCAACAAGACATAGGTCCAGACATAGGCAAGACAGTGTTTAATAATAAGCGGTGCAATGATACCGAAAGGTTCACAGCGCAAGATAAAATGCGAATTATTTTGGTATTAGGGGCAAACTTACCCCAGATTATAAAAACACAATATATATGGACAGATAAAGGTAAATGGAAGAAGGGGAGCAGAACTGGCAGCACATCAGGGGGAAGAGGCAGCCATTACCAACAATAGCAGCGCAGAATACCAGACACTGAAAAGGGTTTTGAGCAAACCAGCCGGGAGACGTGTTTTTTGCTACAAACAAGGGAGTCACATACCACCCAGCAGCCACACCAAGCAGCGACAGAGATATGCTTAAAAAACATAGATGTTAGGAATTTAGTATAGCAAATTAATTAACGCATAAACACAAGGAAACAGCGTTATAGCCAAAACAGGTTGGGAAAGCTTGAAAGGAGAAATACCGAAAAGTAAAGACTACGCCAGGTTTAAAAAGTGCCAAACAGACAACGACATGTGGAGAGTGAAAACACAAAAGGTGTAATACAAGCAACCCTCAACGGGAACGGTGTACAAACACAAAACAGTGGAGTGCACAGTGTTTCTTTTAAAGAACAGTGGTCAGAAAAGGTGAGAAAAGGTATGCCAAGCACACCCCAGATAAAAGCTGGTCACAGCAGAAGGAGGCATGGATTTGTCCCAACAATGAGAAGCCCAAGCAGGGAGCAAAGATGGCACACAAAAGCACTGTTAAGTTAGGAAAACATCCCAGAACCAACACACTTCCGTTTGGGGGAAGAGAGACATACCATAGGCAACACATGGTCCGTAATCGATAAAATATGCGGCATAACTAAAGAGGGTCTCCTGAGTCTAGACTCACAAACCATGCACGGGTAATTAGGTGCATGATTAAAGAAAGATATATAAATATACAAGTAATAATGTAGGGATAACCGCCCTGATAACTACCATGCAAGGGGAAATAGAGTAAAAAGAACCCTCACAGATGACAGCAAGTCAGATAACGGCATCTATGAAGCATAGGCGAATAGGGCCCAGCAAAAGTCAGCAAGGCAACGCCAAATGCCAACGGAAGGCTTTAAGTAATAGAGATGGTAACAACAGGCCAACGCTGGATGGCCGAGGCCAAAGCGCTACAAGTAGCATGGACCCTGAAAACGGGGTGTATTGTGACGGGGGAGCTCGCTGAGATGACATTGATGAGCACAACCCAGCGCAATGTAACAAGTAGATGAAAACGGCACTACTGACGCTAAAGCTTCGTATGATGGGGCATGCCAAGGGACTTTGCCAAATAACACCCATATGCAATACGGTAGGTGGCTGAAAACGGTACTACCAAAATGAGTAGAAGGTGCAGGGGGTGTATCACACATAGAAACATAAAAAAATAAATCAGGTGCAGGCCCAACTCGCAGTGTACGCATAACGGGTGCATGAAAAATGTAATGCGAAACTTGACGGGCCGCCTGGAGGACATGGGGGACCCTGTTTTTGAGGTTGAGCAGAAGGGGAACTTAAAAAAGTTGTTACTGAAGAGAAGGTGCCCAGAACCTTACACATCAGAAAAGTTTAGAGCAACATTTAACATGGCATTGGGGAGACATTGGATACTCATTTTTTAACGGGATGTCAAGAGAAGAACAGACACCCAAGAAGGTGGAAAAGAGAGCTCAGTATATGGGGTTTAATACCATACAAAACGGTAGTCATAGCAAAATACTAGAGTGATGAGAGGGGGAAAATGTACAGTGGTGGAATCCATCCCCACATGAGCAAGACCACGTAATGACAAAACCCTCACAGGGGCAGTCACTGGTCAAGGGAATGAACAAGTCCCAGGTAGAATTGGGAGACAGTTTGGCCGCTGGTAGGGGTAGATGAGCAACTTTTGGGGGAACCTGGATGGTCGGTAACCCATCCAGGCAGGTGTGGTGGCACAGGCCACGGGGCACAACCCTGGACCTCATTCCCAAAAGTGTACATTATGTATGAAATGGTTATTATTATTATGACTATTACGTTGTGTAATATTACGTAATGTACAATAAAAACCCACTGCCTTTTTATTGCCAACACTTACACAATGTATGAGTAATCATGTGGGAAACATAATATGGGGAACAGTCGCCAACATCTTGTCTCCACTGGTTACTGCATTTTTAGAAAAAGTTTAAAAATAATAATAGTTGTGTCATAAACACAGGTGGTCACTTCATCTGCCAGCTCTGGGCCTTGCATGGCCAGATATTCACCACACCAATTGACACCTAATTTAATCATATTCCGAGAATGTTGTGACTCAAGAATAGTGTGCCCATCTTGCCTGTGAAGGCTGTAAAACTATATTTGAGGTACATGTGTGATTGACCAAGAGGCAGATGACCCCTAAAGTTATCATATGTCTAGCTCCTGCCATCATCTAAAAGCTGTTGGCATATCCTATATCATATGTTTTGCTAGTCTTGATATCCCTAGATGCCCACATAACTTGGCACATATTGCTGACATTTCCCCGGGTTCTCACAGTTTGCTAACTATTGGCATCACATGTCACATGTTTGTGTTCGGTTATCACTTGTGTGGGTTTTCTCTCACATCACCCAGTACTTACTCCATTTGTCAGGTGCTGTCATAGTATCACCTTGTACTCACACCTTTTGCCAGATATTACAAAATATGCAGTTACTCATGGTCATTACTCAACCTCAACTTCAACAAATGGCCCAACTTGTGGGGTCTCTTTTAGAATAAAGAAAAAAAGGAGGAAGAGGTGAGGTGAATTTTTCAGCACATATGCAAAGTGGCCCTAGTTTAAAATTGAAGTGAATGTGAAAGAAAACTGATAAAGAGAACCAACGTGTGCCCTTGAGTGGAGCAGATATATTTACAGGGGAGATAAGGCATGTAAGGAAAGAAACACTGAAGTGTACTCTGAGGCATACACCCAGACCATCGAGATAACGTTGACCTTCCTTGACCCCACAGTCTCTAGATGTAGGTACCATAAAACATTTCATAACAGAAAGGGATGAAGCGAAAAGACAGAGAAAGTGGGGTAATTAATCTTTGAGCCTGAAATATTGGTGATGAGAGGGAAAAGTCCAGGGACCTGGCCAACAAGATTGGTGCAAAATGATGCCCAGACAAAGAAACTGAAAATAGAACAGGTATGATTGAAATGGAATGGGCCAGGTGTGACGAGGTCACCTGTAGAGTGCCTTTTTTGGCATGCCAGGAGGCTCTGGGGGCTAGGAGAAGTCACCCGTGACACAAAGTACATACTGGACAAAGTATATGCAGGATCCCCCACACTAGTTCTCCTCTCCCCACCATACTATAGAGGGCAGGCCAGACAGCAGGTACCCGAACCCTTGAGAACACAGGATAGAGATGAGAAGTGACTAGGGTTTGTTAGTGCTGGAGTTCCCATTGGAGTGTACAGAGACCATCACTTGGGAATTGGCATCCTCAGAACTGCAGAGGTTGGAACAAGCTGGAAGCAATTGCCTTCCCAGGACTCCCAACACCAATCCGCAACTCAGACTAAGAAAAATCCCACTGGTGAGTATGTTAACCGTATGGGTTCCATTGACCTGCACGGGATTTGAGAGTAAGGTTCCCAATGGTTCCTACAGGATTACATCAGGGACAAAAGAGAGGGGGACTCTTAAGGTCTGATATCCATGGCTTGGGTATTCAGGGAGAGATCCAAGGAAACCTCAGGATCTTCCTGTTGTGGGTATCTGAAGGCATGTCTTAGAAAAAGTGGTATTATAGATGTAGAAAAACCTAGCTCCTGCACCCAGTAAGCTTAGTGGGCAAAAAGGGACAGGACTTCCAGTAAAATCCACACAGCACTGAAACTTCCAGGATTGTAACTCTGTCAGAAAGCCTGGTCACATCAAGAAAGGTGGGTATGGTGTGAGTTAAAACCTTTACAGGTACCAACCAGAAAACAGAGAAAGGGCAGTCTGGGATTCCCCAAAGCCTGTGGGCAAAGGCATTTCAGGGGAGGCACAGGGAACCCATGAGGTGCACAGTGAGGGGGAATAGAAGTAGATTGAGCTGGTGTCTGATCTTCAAATAGTCCCTGACATAGAATTAGAGCAATAGTCCCTGACATAAAATTAGAGCAATAGTCCCTGACATAAAATTAGAGCTAACAATAAAATTGTGGCCAACTTTACCACAGTGCCTAATCAATTTGAAGCCTCAATTAGTCACAGTCCAAGCCCAAGCAAACAGAGCATGTGTCAAAAAGCCACCAGTTGAAGTAAGGCGCATAACTTTATTTTTGTATTTTTTTATTTTATTGTACCAATTAGTTATTTACAGAACTTTAATTACAAAGATAGCTACAGTTCCTTCACCATCTTCCCCATTAATGGTCCATATAAATTCATAGTTAAACTTTGATTCTATTTAAGATTAGTCATTCTCATTGAGATGGTTCTGCTTCTAAAATATTTCAAACCGCTTCAAATCGCGGAGTGGCCGCAGAGTTGGCTGCTGAGTTGCAGTCTGTGGCAGTCTACTCTACTCTACAGTCTCTCTACTGTTTCCTGCTTCTTGTGGGTTGGACATAAAAACCCCTTCAAACCGCGCAGCGGCCGCAGAGTTGGCTGATGATTTGCAGTCTGTGGCAGTCTACTCTACTCTACAGTCTCTCTACTGTTTCCTGCTTCTTGTGGGTTGGACATAAAAACCCCTTCAAACAGCGGAGCGGCCGCGGAGTTGGCTGCTGAGTTGCAGTCTGTGGCAGTCCATGAGCAGGCGGGGAAGGCGCCCCTAAACCAACACCAACATGGAAGAAAGGTGAGGGGAAACTTCCGCCTCATCAACATCAGGAGGAGAAGACGATGAAGCTCGGTGAATGAGAAGCTCAAGCCAAAACCCAAGGTTTGTATCACTCCGTTCTGACCTCCCCCACCCGCCGGTGCGTCCCTCATCAAGATCAAAGCATTCACAAAAACTGGGACTTTCAAACGTCAGCTCTCCGAAACATTTAGACTTTATGTCCGGCAAAGATGACTTGCAAGAAAGATATGCATTTGTACAAGGCCGTAGTTCAAACGCCCCGCCCGGAAAAGACGCTCCCAGCGAAGGAGCTCGGCAACTTGGAGTCACCGCCGTCAAGGAGGCTAGCGGGGCCTAAGAGAGAAAATCGGCGATGGAGCAGGGAAAACCGCATGCATCCAAGTTCCCAGTGCAGCGGACCGAAGGGTGCGCAGCGAGAGAACAGCATGCGGTTCCCCGACCACGATCGCCGGACATAGCCCATGAGGGCTCGCAACAAACCGCCTTGCCAAATGGCCCAGAACTCACCGGGGGCTTGAAGTCTCCGGCGCCGGGACTTGCTCGAAACAGCATGCCGAACCCCAATCAGGGGCTCCCTGGTCGCAGAGTTGAAGAGCCGCTGACGCCTGTCGCTTACGCTGCAAACTCACGGGAGAATGAGCCGGATGAAAGCCTGACAGCAAAAACGTTATCAGAGCACAAGGAAGTCCGTGCTGAAGTTCATGCGGCCGAAAGCGAGGCTCCACTTCCTCAAGGGGGTGGAGCCAAAGATCAGCTGGAAGCAGAGGAGAGATCAAACGAAGACGTTCAGTTTGACACGCCAACACCTTACCAACGAGAAGTCAGTGCAACCTCTCCCTCAGATCAGCTGTCTATTTTCAACTTCTCGAAAAAAACTGCAAAAAACTCACACTTGTCAAAACAAAAACAAAAAACTCAAAAAAATCAGAAGAAAAAGAAAGGAACATTGGGCAATTTGCCACACCAAAAAAATAAGAACTCTTCGGACAAGCTTTTGACTAACGCAGCAATCTGCAACTCGTTAAAAGCATACTTTGCCAGCCAAGGAAAACGGAAATATGACGTCCTCCTTGAACTGACCGATGCAGAAATGTTGGACGCAACGCTAGACTTGGCACGAGGTCCAAAAGCAAGCAAGTTCCCCTATACACCTAAAGAAGGTATGTCAGACTTTGGCTGCAAAGAAAATATCCAGGAGGATTCTTACTCTCATGAAAGCTCTGGGGAAGACCAAATTGGACCACCGGATAGCCAGAGACCTGAATCTGTCAACCATTCTCCAACGAGTCAGTCTCCCCCCCTTTCAGAGATTCCATTGATAAACAGCACAAAGGGGCCCCCGTGCCCTCCACCTGCTCCTCGAATTAAAGAGACCCAGCCAACAGATAAGAGCACAAATGAGGGACCCAAAGGGTCTCCCATCGAGAAGCAATCACTGCTCCCTGCCCTGACCCCAGTCAGACCGCAATCACCACAGGGACTACCAGCAGCCTCACCAGTAAACAAATTCCCGCAACCCAAATCTCAATCACCGCCTTCTATTCAACCTTGTTGGTCCCACACTCCACCTAGAAGGAAGAGTACAGGGGCGGGTTAAACAGAGGAAGGGGTAAAAGAGACCCCACCGGAGAAGCGAGACCTGATGACACTGATGTCAGCATTGACAATTGCGCTCGCTCCATTCGGAAATCTATATGAAGCTATAAACGACACGTTAAAGGATCAAACTACACTGATCGCCATGACTCACACCTAAATGACCTACTTTGAAGGCTACATAACCGCCAAAGAAAAAGTCGACAGTGTAATATACGACAAAATCAAAGGAGACCCAAAACGAACCAATCCCGCAATCCCAATTCCTCTACCACATTCTATTCTAATTAAAGACTCAAGAGACTGTGCATCACAAACAGACCCAATTATTGAAAAAGAAACAGTAATGAGTATACAGACACAGTCAGTTGACAAACAACCTTCAAATAAAATCTGTTTTGATTTTGGGAAAAAGCCTACAATAAACCTGAAAACAAAAGAAAAAACTGATCCCCCTCATCATTTCCTATTTAAAGGAGCAAAAAAAAGGAAAGAGAGACAGCTCCGAAGCAAACTGACCTACCACTTCTGATCTGTACATCAAAAGCTTTAACAAAAGACACATCAACTCAGCCAAACAATCTGAAAAGAGCAAAAAATAACTTCAATCCACGACGGAAGCCCCTCCGTCGCTGCGCCTCGCTGGCCAGGTGCTGAGAAAAAAACAGACACCTCAAGCGGAAAACAGAAAGTTGGCTTCGAAATTAAGTGTACCTACTGCTTCCCCAAAATTGCCAATCCAAGTCTGCCATTTTGTCAGACGTCCCTCAGAAGTCTCACAGACACAATCTCCAGTCACAGTTGGAGACTTTCTACGAGACGAAGCGTCGATGAACATCACTCTCCATTCATCCCCTGAAAGTGGCAGTCCATTTCACACTGAAATAGGCGACGGGGAAAGATTGCCCACAAACAAAAATTATGCAACATCCCCCATATCCTAAAAACACAGGACGAACAGTGAGCAAAAGAAGGTTGATTTCAGTCCAAACCAAAGATATCCTAGAGGCCCGGAATCCACAACAATCCATTAATAGAACAATTCCATTAAAAAGAAATTACGCAGAACTAAATTCACCAAAAAACACGGACAACAGTCGGAAAGATGTTCTCAATTGGCACAAAAAACCAAGAGAACCTACTGAACAGAAAGGAGAAAGCCACTCCAGAGATAGTAGCAGGAATCAACAAACAGCAAAACAACAAAGACTCGCTGTTGCGACAGTTCTCAAACTAGAACAGATCCAGGAAAACTTTGAAAAGACAACCTTAAATAGGGGCACAATTTTTGAAAATCTTGAAACATATCAGAAATCTTGAAGATTTAAAGAGCACCGACCTGATATTAGTAGAGCCGTACCACAAAGACAAAAAAGTGAAGGTGTATCTACATGTAAGCGCAGAAGCCAAAGGCAGATGGTCTAAAGGAGGAGAAGAAGATCTCCTGAGAAAAGGGTACTTTATCACAGAGTTAAAAAGAGGGTCGACTAGAGAGAACTTTGAATTTAAAGAACACACTCATCCATCTGAGAAAATTCATTATAGATCAAGATCAGAGCTCAAAGTGCAAAACCGGCCTCTGTCCCCAAGTAGATAGTCACCTCAACGACTGGACAAAACAGACAAAACAAAAAATCGACTCTCCCCGAGCAGGAAATCTACAGAAAGAAACTTATACAGAGCAAGAGAAAGGCAAGAAGGAAGATCGCCTACCAAGAAAAGAGCTCTGTCTTATTCAGAAAAAAAATCCGAACAAAAACTGTCTAACAGAAGTCAAAAATCTTCAAGAAATCGGGAATCTCCAGAAGCCAAAACCAATCTGTCAACATTCGCACCGATTAAACAGCTCCTGGCATGGCTTCCGAAAACTTCCTCAAGTCAAATAAAGAAATAGCAACAAATACCATCTAGTGCCAGGGCGGATTCCATCAAAGATGGAGCGAGCCTCACAGAGCAAAGGCCGAAACGAGATCTTCAACTTCGAACACTAAAAATGATGTCCTGGAATACCAGGGGCTTTTCTCACCTTACAAAACCTGGAGCAGTAAACCTCGGAGAATTCAACATTATTACCCTCCAAGAAACATGGCTCGTCACCCCTCCGACAATTGACGGCTTCACAGTTGCAGTCTCTCCGGCCAAGAAAGGTCGCTTGGGCCGTCCATCAGCCGGTCTTCTCGTGGCAGTCCGATCCAGCTCGGGCCTCTCAATTCAGAAGAAGCTCGCGGCAACTCAAACCCACTTAGCAGTACTAATAAAGTGGGAACAATTGGACAGGAAGAGCCTTTCTACGACCTCCGCTATGATAACTGTAATTACAACTTACTGGAACCCCTAAGTCATCTCAGACAGACTCTTCCTCGCAGCCATTGAAAGCGAGATTGACAACATTATGTCCACCCAAAACAACCCACTAATAATCCTAAGCGGAGACTTAAATGCTAAATGCCTGATCGGACCATCAAGAAGTATTCCATTGCGTCCAATAAGCCAGGTGGAATCTCGTGGAAAAAAATGGCAACTACTTATGGACTCTAGAAATCTTCATAATATTGACCACTCACTCCCTCAGGCGGTCTATGTCCCGACCTGGGAAAGAGGAGCCCAGAAAGGGACCATAGACTACATATACGTTTCAGAGGCTATGTTGACCCTAATTACAGCCTTTGAGGTCATAAGGGTAGAGGCAAGTGACCACAATATCCTGAAAATTGCATGGCCAAGTGAAGGTGAAGACAAAATGAAACTGCCAGAAAAAATGGAACCAAACACCCAAAGAAATTGCCTAAGGCTCACTGCCAAATGAATCGAGGAACTGTCCAGAAACTACAAAACGCATTGCCTACGGGAAAACAGGGAGTCATTGAAATCTACTGATTATCAGCCCTTATTGATCCCCTTCATGATACCCAGGAAACTAAACCAAAAGTCTACTCAGTAACCATTACATACTTATGACAAAGAACTGGTAATGAAACGCTGTATCCTGTGGAAGCTAACGAAATTGGCAGGATCTTCAAATTCAGAAGGACCAAGACAACTCTATCTGAAGGAACAAAAGCAGTACAAATCGTGGCTATGCTTCCGAAGAATCTTTCTCTACCAGCAGGACTCAGAAGAAATGCTTAGAAAACTCTCAGATAAAAACCCAGGTGCCTGTTGGCAACTAATAAGGAACACTGAAGCAGAGGCAATCACAAAATGTCTAAACAACGTCCCAGAAGAAGCCTGGAAACAACACTTTGCCAAGATTTTCCAACTTCCCAGTCAAATCACAGATGTTCCCAAGCCTGAGACAAGATCTATTACCTGGAAAGATTTTTCAAATGAAGAAGACATCGTACTGGCCATCAAGCATCTGAAATCCTCCAGAGCTCCGGGACCAGATGGAATCATTAACATAGACTTGAAAAACCATCCAGAGGAGTGGGCGAATTTCATTGGGCTGTTATTTAAAAAATGCTGCACCACAAGATCAATTCCAAACTCCTGGCACACTGCAGTGATCGCCGCAATATACAAAAAAGGAGACAGAACTGACCCAAGAAACTACCGTCCAATTGCGCTCTTGGACACAATTGGCAAACTCTACGGATCTTTCCTCCTAAAAAGTTTTCAAACTTGGGCAAAAACAGCCCCGTCCCGAGACCCATTCCAAACAGGGTTCATGAAAAATTCGAGTACCACAGTCAACATCATGATGTTGAGTGTCATAAAGGCCATACTTACGTCAAGATCGGGGAAAGTATACGTGGCTTTCATAGATCTCAGCCAAGCTTTTGACCGAATAGATAGAACTTTACTATGGTCAAAACTAAACAAATGGAAGTGCCCAAACAACATTCTCGACCCAATAAAGGCCTTTCATGATAAGACCTCAATCAGGGTCAAGTTGGACCAGGCAGGCAAGCTCTCTGAAGAAATCTTGACCCTCAGAGGGGTGATACAGGGCTGTCCCCTGGCCCCGGTCCTATTCATCTTCTTCCTTGGCGACCTTAAAGAAAACAGCGAATCGATAAGAACTTTTCCTCTGAAAATAGGAGACATACTTGTGACGCCTATTATATGCCGACGACATCATTCTCCTTGATCAAACTGAAATTGGACTTCAAAGGCAGCTTGACAACTTGGCCAAATACATAGCAAACAACAACTTAGAAATAAACAAGGAGAAAACAAAAATCTTGATACTCGGTTAGCCCCCAAAAAAGAACTAAAAAATGTACAGATGGCACATCAAAAACTCGTCCATAGAAGTGGTAAAACTCTTCAAATACTTGGGGGTGATCTTGGACAACTCAAAATCAGAAACTTCGATGCAACAATATCTATGGGACAAGACCCAAAAACTCACCACGCAGGCAAGAATAATCGACAGAAAATATGGCCGTTTTTCGCTGCTCCCGGCAATAAAATTTTATAAAGGCAAAGTTATACCGAGCTTGACTTATGGATGTGAGGCAATGCCAGCGATCCCCCCCGCAATTTGGCCAAAGCTGGAAGCATATTTTTGGCGCAAAGTCCTTCAGCTTCCAAGCTCCACCGCCATCTCGATTATCAGAAGAGAATTGGGAACTCTGTCCTTGAAAGCAACAATCGAAGCAGGGGAAATGGCGCTTTTCAGGAAAATAATAATGCAGGACTCACCGCTGTTATACAATATAATCAAATCGGAAATAGCTGAAGGAAGGGGCAAGCCTCTTACCATCTGAGCTGCCAAGCAGCGAGCAGTCCTGGCCAACAGTGGATGCTGCAAAGATGAATCAATTCAAAACCCCACGAAAATCAAACGCAAAATGGACCAACTGGACTGGATAGAGACTCTTACATTAGCAGGAAAGAACAAACTCCTCACTCACTTGAACTTCCAACCAAAAAAACTACATTCGCCGAATGAAGTCCTAAAAAGATTACCGGACAAGGTTTTAAGATCTACCTTCCTGCGATCTCGCTTAAACCTACTTCCGACCAATGAAGTAAGGGCCATCAGAGGACAATCACAAACAAATCGCTGTCGCCTATGCAAAACGGAACATGAACCTGAAACAATAAAGCACCTCCTGTTACATTGTCCCAAAACGATAAAATGGAGAAGAGCGTACCTGAGACCGTTGATCGATCCCAATTCCCTGTACAAAGAAGAAGTTTGGTGGAATCGATTGATGTGCGGATCTAGGACAACTTGGGCATTAGCAACTGCCAAAATATTAAGGAATGCCCTAGAGGCTTGTTCCCTCAAATCTGATGAGTACCCAGGCAACGACCATTCATAGGTCTAACTGAAATGGAAACCTAAATCCAAAACTCAGAGTGCAAGATGGAAAACTTCAATCTTAAAGCTGCTTCAGGCTTAGAAAAAGAAGAAAAGAAACACTGACACAATTGCTCTTTGTCTTTGCAAAATCATTGAATTGATAGAAGCAAATAATAAAAAAATATATATATATTTTCAAGAAAGTCTACCAAGGCACATGTCAGTCTGACATTATTTCCAGCTATTAATGTATAAAACCAATCATCGGTTTGTTGATATGTCGATGTTAGATGCTGAAGAAAGAATGATCGCTGGATGGAGACATGGCTGCATTCGGTGATTAGATGTTTTAGAGATTCTGATTCATTCTTGCAAAACCTGCATATGTTATCTGTTATTTCTTTATAATGTCTCAACCACATCATCTCTTTTGTTCTGTAAATATTGAGACGCAGCCTTAGAGATTTGTTGCGATGGAACCTGGATGGGAATCTTACTAGATATTTTGGTAGTTTATCTAGATTATTGCAGGTTAAGCCTAAATTGAGCGTGGATGGCATGGACTCGCGCGTTTCAGTGTTTTTTATCCAGTTCCACCGTCTAAGCTTCTTTTTAGCAATCTGAGGCGTGTCTATTACTGTAGCCCAAGAGATGTCGGTGATTGCTAATATCTTTCTGACTTTCATGGCCCAGGTACCTAGGATTCCAGTATATGGATTTTCAGCAGATTCTTTGAGTATTTCATAGGCAGGTGCGACGTAATTAAGGTTCATTTTGCATAAAAGTGCAATTGATTTCCATTGAATCAATCCATTCAGAGGGTCCAAACCTAATTCGTGCCTCATCGCCACAATAGACACATAGGACGGTATAGCCAACACCCCTCTCCAGAATTGAACTTCTAGGATTGCCCAGATCTGATTGTTGATGTTTAATCCCGCCTCCGCCCCATAAGTTAGAGCAGGAATGACTTTCTGGCGATAAAAAGTCATAATTGGGATCAGGGTAAATTTGCCATATTCATTGTGCAAACGTTTGCCTTGCAAGGTGAATGATGACATGCGGTTCTTCAAGTCAACTATCCAGTGCTGTTCTCTGATGGATTTGTTTATTTGGACCCCAAGATATCGTATAGTGGGGACGGAGTCAATATTTTCACCAGCTGCTGACCATCTAAATCTCTTCAACAATGTCTTTTGAGTTGTGCCAAACGTAACGATCTTCGATTTCCCTGCATTAATTTCAAGGTCATTTGCTTGTAAGTAGACGACCAATGCAAGTCGTTGAAGACCAATCTCATTTCGATCAATTAGCACAATCTCATCTGCGTAAATCACCCAGCTTATCGTCTGATTGTTCAGTTTCGGTGGAAAACAGCTGATATTTTGCAGCGCTTCAGGTAGATCGGAAATATACAGCTTCAACATCAGCGCTGCCAAAGGGGAACCTTGTTTGACTCCTTGGGTTGTTAGAACCTCTTTTGTCAGTTGACCGCTGTTGTCAGTGCAGACTTTAATTGATGTTTCATTGTGTAAGGCCATAAGAGGATGGAGTAAAGCTGGTGGACAGGACCATGTTGATAGTGTACTCCAAAGTTTTGTACTGTTAATTCTGTCAAAAGCTTGACGCATATCTATGAAGGCCAAAAAGATTTTCTTTTTGTTCTTCAAGGTTTCAAGCTTTAACAGATTTACTATGAGAAGATTGACTTCTGTACCGACATCTTTAGTGAGGCCAGTTTGGCTGTTATCTAATAGATTGTTAGCTGACACCCATGCCGCAATTTTCCGTTGTAAGCAAGTAGCAAATATTTTGCCTATTATGTGCAAGAGGGCAATAGGGCAGTAACTGGCAGGATTGTCCCTATTGCCCTTCTTGAAAATAGGAGTAATTACTGCAGATTTCCACGAGCTCGGGATTGACTTAGACACTGAAATCAATTCAAATAAATCCACAATGAAGTCGGCCCATAACTCCTTTTTGTCTTTTATCATTATGTTCGTGAGCCCATCGGGTCCTGCAGCACAAGACTTTTTTAGCTGTTTTATGAGTGTGATGATCTTATCAGTGGGTTCGCACACATCCCAGGGATCCATTGACAACGTGTGCTCTATATTGACATGTGCCGATATATCGGAAAATACATTCCTGAAATGATTTTCCCAGGTTAACATGGAGATGCCATTGGCCAAACTTGACTCTTGGCTGTTATTCATATTTAGAATTTTCCAGATATCTCTGGATTTACGTTGAATAATCAGTCCAAGCATTGATTCTGCATGTTCTTGGTCTCTGATTATTTTGAAGGATTTTAGCCAATTTTTATATTTTATTTTGCAGTTTTTAATGGCCCCATCTTTATCGATGATTGTGCTATTTTTCCTTTTTATTTGTCTGATATTCTTGTGCATTTGTTTTTTCTTCTGATTGACCTGTGCACTGAAGACATATTTTTTCTGTTGTAGCTGAGACTTATACCTCACTTTTTTGGTAGAAAATTGCAGAAGTAAGGGTGCATAATTTATCTTCTCGGTGATAGTTGTTGCTTCATCCTTAAGTCGGTCACTCAGCCGAAGGATGTGATGATCTTTAATTCGAAGCTGATTCATACCCTCGTTTACCTCCACTGGACAGCTATATTGAGGCATAGTTGGTGCCCGCTCCACTGCACAGGTTAATTCCAATAGGCTGTGATCGCTGTTGAGGGTCTTGAGTATTGACAAACTATCTACTTTTGGCCAGAATGAAGAAGAAATCCAGATGTCTAATATTTTCTGACTTTTATCTCGTTGCCAAGTAGGTCTTGGAGGGATATCCCATGGAAAGGTGCCATTGACCATCTCGCAATTTCTCACTTTCATGGCATCCATACATTTATAGCCCCTTGTATATAAAGTACCAGTTTGCGATGAGGTTCTAGGTGGTGTCTCAAACCATGAAAAGTTAAAGTCCCCGCAAATTAATATTGTTAGGACTCGGCAAGATGTTATACATGGGTCAATTATTGCTGTCGCCACTTTAATAAAGCTTGCTGTTGAATCATTGTGGTGTTCCAATATAGGCTAATAACCAATAACTGTGGAGAATGTTCTGTCGGTGACGATGTTAGATGTAGTAAAGAACCTTGTACAAAAATGTTCGGAGTAAAAGTTTGTAATATCTCCCAACCATAAGAGTTATTCACCATTGTGATCAAGCCGAAAAAGGGCCTTCCACAATGACTTTTCCCAGATTTGTTCAACATAATGGTGTATCCATCTTTTACCGGTGTCTCCCGCAGCCATGTTTCTTGAAGACAAATAATGAATTTATTTGACAGCGGGATAGAAAAGTCTTGGAAGAAATGGATGAATCCTCTAGTGTTCCAAGATAATATCCCGCATGTTTCTACTCCCAGATTTAGAGATGGTTACACTCGGGTGTCTTTATGAGAATCAACTCGTCTTGCGATTTCATCTGAATCCTTTTGAGTGAATTTCGTTGGAGACCCAGAAGCTCTTAGGAAAAAGTGGCTCCTCAATTCATCACGCCGGCATTCATTTGATGTGTTTGGATCTTTGACTTTTAAAGATTGTTTCTGACTTCTTTCAGATTGGACTTCAAAACCATAAGATAGAAGCTCATCTCTTGCCGCTAGTAGAGTTTTTTCCACTGCAATTGATCTAATATGTAGAAACACCTTATCGGCTGAGTTTTCAGAGATATATTCCACAATCAGTATGTCTTCTGTGGTAATTGTGCATAGAGATGGAATGTTATGAAGTAATTTCATCACATTTCTTCTGTTTAGGTTCACATCACTGTCCTCAGGGAACAGATTTTCCACCCTGATTTTCCACACGTGCTGTCTTGTCTCTGTCTGATGTCGTTCGTGATCTTTTGTTTTCAGTGTTTGATGTTTATTCAATTGAGTGGAGGTCATTCTAGGGTTTCATTTTTGGGACGATTTCAAACCTCTTTTTCTTGGAGAAGTCTGGGGCCTGGCAGTAAGTTGTTTAGGTGTAATAACCTTATTAGCTTGAACTGAAGATAAAGTAATATCTTTTCTTGCATCCACCGGCTTCTTTCTTTTTTGTTCGACCAATCCGGCTCCAGATTTGAGCTCCTGGCTGCTTTGTGGCCTTGCTTCCGTACATATTTCACCATTAAGGGTAATGGAGTCTACAGAATCAATAGAATAAGACGATAGATCACATAGATCCATAGAACCCTCGCCAGCCTAGGTTTGTTGTGCGTCAGAGTCTAGTCTTGCCTGCTTATTTGGATTTTGTTTAGGATTTGAAGAAGGCTTTACACCATTCGGCTGACTCTTCGGCTCAATCAAATGTATCCTACCTGAGTTATCTGAGGGTTGGTCTTGTGGTACGTGCTCAAATAGTCCAAGCTTTTGAGGTGTTCACAGATTCCTAACAAATTGTTTGACATTTGTGGATAGCTTTTTTCTTGGATTTTTCACTGTTTTACTTAAGCCAGGTCTTTGATTTTTTGCAGTTGTCTTAGCTGTCATTGCAATACGTGAAGGGAAATTCTGCACTGGTCCCATGAATATATCAAAGGATAACTTCTTTCCAATAGCTGCTTTTTCAGATGCAGCTGGTGCCATACTAGATATCACAGGGACTTGTATTGGTACATTTGCAACATTATTATCCCCCGTAGTGACCCCACAGTTACTTTCATCTAATGAAAGCAATGGGGTTGCGAGATCGATTCTTGACTCTCCCGTCATGGCTGGGACTCTTTGAGATGTCTCGCTTGCAGGTATCACTATAGGAATTTTAAGCTGGGAGAACTTTGATAATGATTGAGCTGCTTCTGGAAGTTGCTGTGTGCTTATCGATGGTGCGCTGTTCTTATTGCCAGCGACCTCTCCACTTTGTTGTCGACTCAAGTTAACATCATGTCTCAGCCATTTCATACATTCTAAGGTTGCAGACATAAGAGTACAGTTGTCAACCTGGGCGCTGGTTGCCAGATCGCCAAGACGATATTGCCAATGTGATGAAATCTCCGACTCTCTTTCCAGTCTTTGTTGAAGGACACCATTTAATTGCTCCATCGATTCTACTTGTGTGATTAAATTGTTGATTTTAACTTCTTGATATTTTATGGACTCGTTTAGACTTTCATACAATTTCACAAAAGGAATAAGAGCTAAAGATGTGGCAGCTAGAACATTGTTATGGATTTGGATACCCGCGGCCACTGAAAGGTTCATTTTATTTTGTTGTTTTTGCGCCCTCTTTTCAGATATTGAGTGCAACAGCACATCGTGTAATTGTTCATCTGATGGCACCTGATTCATATTGCGTTGCGGGTAGTCTCTACTTCAGTTGCACCTTTATTTGTTTGTTTTGGCCTCAGTATGCCAAGGTAAAGTAGAAAAGGAGTGACTCAACTTTGACGAACTGTGCTGAACTAAACTCTGCGAACGATTCAAAGGTATCGCCTTCGAGTCAAAATTGGGCCATGTTGGCAGTTCAGCTGTGTTGTGCCCACTAGTGACTGTGCTTGAAGGTTTGTCACTAGGTGTATTGAAAACGTTTTGTATTAGCTTTTCTTTGATTGTTTGAAAGTCTGCAGTTAACCTCTCAGTAAGACATGCCTCGCGTCCCGCGAGTTCGAGGACTCTTGGTGTGTTGAATGATGGCGTTTGCAACTTCTTGCCCGTTTGTAGCCGATGTCGCTGCAACACCGCCACGTTTGTATGGTTATGGGGTGTTCCCGCACAGTGTGATATTCCACGACTGCCAGGAATTGTATTTGAAAGGAGGCATTGCCAGTTTGGCCTTTCAAGTCTCCCTCTTGGGACTTCATAGCTGTCACTTGCTGTCACTAAAGTGGGCTGTTGCTGCACCATTGTTTTGTTCTGTGCACCTAATCGAGGGTTGGAGTCAGTGCCGCGCCAGGCTGGGGACCTTCAGTTGTTGATAGTCTGTGTTCTAGCCCACATAACTCATTTGAATTATTCAGGTCCAGCAAAGGTTTATTAGGTCTAATTGGGGGCACAAATACAAAGTTGGACGTATTAGAGTTGTTAGCAGACACTTGAATTTGCAATAGCTCAGTGTCAGTCACGTTGAAGGGAGACTGAAACGACGATGGATTCACCTCGATCAGATTCATCTCGAGATCCACTGCAAGTGGGGCGGTTGGTGCAGTGGAAGTCTGTGCTTGTGTATTATCGCCATTTAAGCAATTTACAGGAAACATTGTGGTAGTTGTAGCGTCGGTGCCTTCATACGCAACTGCATTAATGCTGTAGGCTGAAAAGTTAGGAGCAGCTTCTGTTAAAGGAGCCAAGCGCGATGTACATGGTAGTATGACTGCAGGTTGCAAACACGCTACGGGCTTGATTCCAAAGCGTGCAAGAAGCTTTTTCTCCTCAATGAGATTCATGGTCAGTGCAACCAGCGTTGACACTTTGTATGTCGCTGGGTGCACTTGCTCAATTTGCATGACATGAGAGTGAGGTAAAATGATTGTTAGTCCAGGGCTTACCTCAGTATCTTCGCTAAGCGCCACAGCTGCGATGAGGTCAGAACTAGCAGACGGCGCTTGGGAGGGGGAGCCTTGCCGTTCAGACTTGAGTTGGATTCTCTGTTTCAGCCGTGTCTGCGGGCCCATCATGCAGCTATCGCTGCTTCGGCTCATATGTCTACGGGCAGTCAATCAAAAGGTATTGCCGTGGGACCGTGGGTCTGTAATGGACTGGAGTAGACTGGGACTCTCCTCGGGACTCTGCGCCTTTTAAGGTGGAGTCACCCAGAGGCAGAGCACAGTTAAAGAAACAGTAATTCAAAACCAACGAACACAACGTAGCTGCAGCTCCTCACTTGTGCAAAGACTGGAGTAGACTGGGACTCTCCTCGGGACTCCGCACCATAAGGCACATAACTGTCAAAAGCCTTCAAAGTGAAAGGTGAATGAATTTATCCAAGAAATAACTGTAGGTCATTTTGAGGAGCAGGTAGCTAAACTGAAAACCTCAAGGCCCAGAAGAGCCAGCAGAAGGGATGGTGCAGTAGCCTACCCTGGCGCAAGCCCCAATGCAATCAGCAATGAACATCCAAAATCAAGGGAATGTTCTTGGCTATGTAAAGTGCACTGTGATTCCATGTTGGAATTTTGTGATGGAAAGAAACGAAAATGGTGCTGTAGGGGGCAGCCATGGCCTGCAGGAAGGTTGGATCATGCCAGGTCCTAAGTAAGGTCCTACTGGAAGTGTGTTAGGAAACAAACCTTGAGCCATGGAAATATTTAAAGGCAAAATAATGAGGGCATAAAGAAATCTATGGAACCACCTACTGAAAACTGCCAGAGACACAAAAATGTTAAACACACACAGCAACACACATGTAAGAGTGGGAAAAAAGGCTCACACTCTTACCAGGTGGGAAAATAAATCCTCAAAATCCAGCAAAGCTGCTGAGGGACTCAGTAGGTAAGGGAAATTAGCCATTGTGGAGAATTCTCCCTAACGGTAGCAAGCCAAACTGGATCAAAATTGCTTCCCTTAAATTTTGGGATAGTTTCAGGATTTGGGCCTAGCTGAAAAGGAGTTCAGCAATGCTGAGGCTTTGGCTTTGCAAAGAAATCTGGAATCAGGAACAAAGATGTAGAATTCAGGAACAGGGCGCCACGTGGAAATCAGGATGGAGCCAGGAATCAGTGTGTGTCTGTTTGTTGTGAGGTTCAGAGTTAGGTTCAGAGTTAGCCAGTCCGGAAAACGGTGCCGGTACAGTTTTACCAGCGCCGTTAAATCCAGACCGGCTAACTCGTAATGAGGGCCTATGGAAAGTTATGGTTTAAATTTTAGAGAAATTGTAAGGATAAATTAAATAGTGACATTTGATGAATGTAAACAGATTATGAATTACCAAATTATTAATGTTAATGTTATTGTTGTAACAAAATTGATTATTGTGATGTGAAATAGTTCTCTGAACTAATACAACATTCTATTAAATAAAAACATAAAAAATGTGTGATAGGGTACCTCCTTGTAATCATTGCTCAATTCCCCCCAAAGAATGCCATATTCTTTGTTCAATTTTTCGCTTTTCTTTTACTGAAAAAACGTTAAAACCCCTCAAAAAACTATTAAGTTGCTATTCCTCCCATAAAAACACTAAACGTCCAAAACATTATTTAACCTTTCCCAGCTTCTCCCTGCATTTTAGTAGTTGTACTCATATCTATGTTACTGAAGTGTTTTCTGATGATGTGTTTTTGGTTCTTTGGGTGTGCTTTTCTGGTTCTCTTCTTCTCAATATTTCCAGTTATCTAAGAAGGGTAATGGCATACACCAAAGTCTGGTATGTGAATGAGCTTGGAATAGGGGAGGAGGCACTTTCTCATCTCAAAAGGAGGACTCCCTCATGATTGATGAGAAAGGGGAACCAAGTGCTGGTTATGGTTCACTGGCACAGGCCACACAGCATCACCAGGGTCAGACGGGAAGGCTGACACATTGGGTATGGCTTCAGCAAGGTAAGTGGAAGAGCTTGCAGGACTTTCAGAGTAGGCTCCCTTGAGCACTGAGGCGGAGCGGTAGTACCTCCTGTGTAGGCTCCACAGAGGGAGTGGGGGCAGTGCAGCTTATGGAGACCCCAGAGAGGCAGGGCCTTTGGTGGAAGCATGCAGGTGTGTAGGAAGAGGAAAGGGACACACAGCTCATGTGCTATGAAGTGTCACTTGCTGGAATAACAGTGAGACCGTTTCTGATTGAGTGGGGCCATTGAAGAACGGGCAGTGGTCTTTGATCATCAGTGAAAGGATGCAGAGGAAAGAGAGAAGCATCAGGAGGATAAGGGCCTGTGGAGGAGCCACATTAGTTGGTGGAGCTACATTATGGGGAAGGACGGTGGATGGAGATAAGGAGGTGTTGGAGGAAGAAAGGCACCCTGCACCTGGCATTGCAAAGGCTGTAAGGCAACCATATTAGTCCCAGGGAGCAAATACCTCCCCTCTCACACAGCCCCCATTGTCATGGGTTTGCCAGTCTTTTGACTTGCCACTGGAGAAAAATGTGAAGGACAATTACTGTGAGGTATTTTGCACAGTAGAGGGCTGTGACAAGAAAGAGAAGCACAACAGAGAGGCAAGGGCTGTCTATTGGGGAGGACAAAGAAACCCAACCAAATGTGCTGCTGGCAGTTAGAATTTTGCAGGATGAATAAGTCCCTTGTCACCATTGACTGCACAAGTGACCCAGCTGCCAGCATAGGCTTCTTCAGCGCTTGTGACAGTGCAGGGACTATTCCCCTTGAGGGACACGTGCAATGTTGTCAAGCATGCTGTCTTAAGCAGCAGAAAACCCCCAATACCCACCCACCCTACCTAATCAGTGACAGTGGCACCAACGACTGTGACAGCAGATGGACCCTGTTGCCAGTGACAATCCAACAAGTTTTTAGATACAGCATGCTTCTGGCACATCATGTGTTTCAGGAGAATCCATAGGACTGCATGATGAGGCATGCAGCTACCTACTGCTTGCCCTGCCTGGTGAGTCTCAGCCGATGAAGCAGGAATCTCCAGCAATGGACAAGAACTTGCTGAAGCATTTTTCTCCTGTCCTGTAGGTGGCTGTGCTGAACTAAAAAAAAAACATTATCTACAAGGCCTGATGTTTTTATATTCCACTAAATATTACATCTAAATAAAACATCCATGATAAAAAAATAGACTCACCAGAATGGCAAAGGTGCACACCCAATTAATACATATTGATGGGATGCTGGGGAGGTATGACAATCCTGGCAAAAAAGGTTGAAATATCACAAGAAAGAAAACAGGCGTCCTAAGGTATAGGACATTCCTGTCCCTGCACTCCTATGCACTGAAACCAGTCAAATACTCAATTCAGGCATGACAATTTAAATACACATAAAAAAAGTTCAAATTCAACACTCATATGGGTCATTTTCTTTTATTATGCAGATAATTAGCTGGACAAAAACTCTTACAATGTTGCTCGCAATAGTTATCTAATTGAATTACCTTATGATCACCTGATCAGGTAAATTGAATCAATATTTCACCTACTTTTCGATTGAATAGTAGTGTTATTATGGGCTATAAAAATATTGCATTTGTTAATATCCTACAGATGTATGGAATGTATGCCCCTGAGCAAGGGGTGCATACCTGGACTGCATTGAGCTCAACACTGTCCTATCTTTGTTGAATTAGAAATTATTTGCACAATTAAAAATCATTTTTCTATTCTTCTTCCACTATGACATTTGTTATTGTGACGGGTGTATTCAAACTGTGAAGCCTGAATTGAATATTTAACTGGTTCAGTACATAGGAGTGCAGGGGATGGAAGTGTCCTATAAATTGCAACACCAGATTCATTCTTAGAAAATATGCCCACAGCAGCCAGATGTCCAGGTCAATGGGATTGCCCACCACAAGCACCTCTGTTTGTGGTTATATGAATTTAACATGACTACCCCTATCATAAGGTTTTATGAAAAGAATGGACCTTAAAGGATTGATAGCCTTTTTTCAGCAAACATTTGCGGTGATGCTGTTAGCTACACAAGAGACCCTTCAATGAGGCAACATCTATTACTGTAGTAGAACTGTGAATGGTATCATTCCTGCACATCCACAAGATGGACATCACATGAAAAATAGCCCCCTCTGATGAAGTCTGAGTTATGATGACAAATAAATAAGAATTGTTGGTCTTTAGGTGGAAAGGGTTAGAGACCTTTTTAAAAATACATGTAGCTTATATATAAACTAAGCTTTAATAAAATGCAGGGTCTGAGTAAACTTGGACCCTAAAATAACAGTGAAGATGCCCATGTGTGATGATTAAACATATATGATATATGATTATATTAGTGTTGAAGTGTGTTAGGAATTGCCATCTGGCAAGGACGTAGAAGCCCTGGCTTTTTTTATTTTGATTGATTACTAAAATGATGCAGGTGATTTCATCTTTAAAAGGAAAATCTGCTGATGAATTCCCCTTTCATAAGCTCCATGGCAATAGTATAGTGTCTACCTGTGCACTGCTGCATCAGTAGCCTGATCTGTAGCAACTCTCCTGCCAGTGGCACAGAGCAGGTTCAGAGGGCACACATGCTCGTTTGACAGCGGCAGTAACAGCCAAGTCTCTGCAGCACAGGGACTGAATTTAAGTCATGCACCCCTGTACCCAAACCTATAAGTATCAATTTACTGTCCTGGTGGCAGATACTTCTTTAACTATAAGCCATGGTTTATAGTAAAAATATGTCGACTGCAAAAATGTCGAAAAAAATAATATAGAAAAAAAAGAAATTGAATGTGTTTATTTTTACATTTTTTTAATGGGTGGTTCCACTCCCAACACCCCATTTATTTTTACTACCTAAACCCCAAAAAAACATACAGATTAAAAAAAAACACATTCAGATTTTTTTCGACATTATTTTTTTCGACATTTTTGCATTCCACTTTTTTTATATTATAACTGGATACCATAAGCCATGCATGATTTATGGTATTGCAACCTGCCATGATGCAGGTACTTTGCATTTCTTTATTATCATCTTGAAAAGGTTGTCACATAAGTCTGCCCACTCGTTTTGATCCTTCTTCAATATTTGATTTGTAAGGCCATCTGGACCTGTGGCCCAGGATGAACTAATTTGCTTGATGTTATTAAAGATATCAACTCTTGAAATTGTGATCTTCCAGTGTTTTGGACATTGGAAATCTGGTTCTGCACTTGAGCCTTGTTTTGTTAATAACCTTGTATAATGCGTAATCCATTGTTTTTCGGTTACCATGTTGCACTGGCTCGAACTTTGGGGGGCCTCCATCTCATTGATGATGGCCCAAAAATCTCTTGAATTTCTTTGTGCTAAACGTGTCAACATCCTTTCAGCATCATGTTGTTCCATGGTACATTTATGTCCAGAGAGCCAATTTTTATATTGCATTTTTACTTTTCTTTTCTCTTTTGCACAGTTTATATTGTTATTTTTCATGATGGCTCTAATGGTCTTTCGTAGATCTCAATTTTTATCTACGATTTTTTTTATCATAGACATGCTTTTTAATTCCTGGTTTTATTCGGCCAATGTTTTTTTCCATGTAACTTTGCAGAAGGGCACCATATTCTATTGGGTCCCCTCCTTTCATGAGTTCCTTGTTTTTAGGGCCTTTGTCATGTTCATGATTTTTGAACTGTCCATTCTTAATCGATTATGGCCAGTTTCTACGTTTAGGGCATGTTTACATGAAACAGGTGCAGAGATTTTTCCTCCCGTCAATGTCATTTCTACTAAATTGTGATCACTTTGTTGTGTTTTAAGTACGTTAAGCTTAGTGATTCTTCAAACCATTTTATCTGAGACCAAGAAATAGTCTAATACCAAGCTTTGATTTCCCCTTTCCCAAGTTGTATTCGGGGAAATGCCGCCCTCTGTGTTTCCATTTATTAAGACCATACGTTTTGAATCCATTTCTTCCAACCAAGCTATTTTGAGACGATTCTGTGGCTTATTTTTCATAATTCCATTGTTAATATTCATTTCCAGTCTGACAAATTCTATATTTAGATCTCCACATATAATAATATTAGGATCTGTATCATTGGACATGATTTCATCCATTAAATCACATATTTCATCTATGAAGATCATTTCACCTATGGCATGATGTTGTCAATATATGTTAATAATATACATTGTCGTGTTGCTCCTGTTTAACGTTTGCTGAAGTTCTATGATGGTTAGTTGAATGTATGGGACAAGTTGCTCGAGCTCAAAATCTGCAGACAACTTTCGAGCTTGACCAATGTAATTAGACCTGACATTGGCTGCCCTTTGTACTTTATAATAGAAGGATTAAATGCAAACTCGTATCCTGAGACACACGGGGAAGTTACTAGCCACGTTTCCTGTAAACAGACTATGGGGTCATTCCGAAGTTGGTGCTAAGGGAACAACGATGCCGGTAAAGGAATACCGGCATTGATTACCGCTATGGGCCATTCTGACCAGCCTGACCGCTATTAGTGGCATCGTAAAGTACAGTGCCGTTAATAGCGGTCTGGGCACGGGCACGCGACCCACCATGCCAGCAATAGCGGCATGCCGTTAACTGGAGTAGATCACAAGTGAAGCGGACATGCAAATAACGACTTCATGAAGGCGGAAAAAGTGCTTACCGGCATGCCGTAAATACCGGCATCGCCGACCTACCGTAAAATGTCTTGAGCTGTGATCCCAACTGCCACAGGTACACAAAATCAGCACAGGTGGACGCAATGGAGTTTGGCCCAGTACAAAAGGAGCACACCCACACACCACACCCCCTCCCACACCAAGATGATTCCAATAGTAGTAGCATTACTGGAGCTTGAGGACATGCTTGCATTGCCACAACATCAACAACAACAACAACAGCCGCCACCACAGAGGAGACGCAGGAGGAGAAGGAGGGTGAGACAGGCCCAGCATGCCCCACCAGTGCAGCCACCGTTACCATGCCGGCAGCCAGTCCTTTCAACCTAACCCCTGAGTAGATCCACACACTGTACCGTCTGGACCGGGACACCATCACCAGCATAGTGGACCTGATACACGATGACATAGTGAGCCTCATTGAAATACGCACTGCCATCCCCCCTCTACTGAAGGTGGTGTCTGTGCTCCAACTTCCTTGCCACAGGAACCTACCAGCACACATTGGGGCACATGCATGGCATATCACAACCCTTATTTTCTCGGATTCTGAACCAAGTGCTGGATGCCCTCCTCAAGCACACAAGGGACTAAATATCCCTACCATGGACTCCCCAGGAGATATTTGATACAAAAGTTGCCTTCCATGCACTGGCAGGCATGCCAAATTGTGTAGGTGCCCTTGACTTCACCCACATTCCATGAAGGTGGTGTACCGCAACCGCAAGCAATACCACTCCATCAATGTGCAGATGGTATGCGATGCCAGCAAGATCATCACACATTGTTGTGCCCGATATCCCAGATCAACTCATGACTCTATGGTCCTGCGGAACTCCACCCTACCAAGCTTCATGGAGCGACATGCTGGATGACGTGCCTGGCTGCTTGGTAAGTTGCAGGACTGGCACATGGCATTGAAATGGGTGTAGAAATGCACACACCACCATGCTGTCAATGTTGATGTGACTGTACGATGTGCACATCACCGAACACTGTGCCCCAAACCATCACAAATGGTACATGACACCCAAATCCCATATGAATGAAGTAAGGTCAACACCTATCACTACATGACTAACAGGAAACCACCTCACATCCCACAACATGTGCACCACTCATCAGTGGCCGTCACCCTCCGTAACGCCATCCAGTACCTTGCAGTGCATATGCACTATGTTGCTGTCTCCAGCATATCACCACACACGACAAGCATCCCTGTGAGTGCATCAAACTGAACCAACTAGGGAATCCACTGTCTGTCACAGGGCCGGCACACCCACAGGAGTGCTGCATGTCACCATGGGAATGATCAGCGCTGATTGCCCAATATTGCACAGACTACTGCCAACTCTCCCTCTAAGTAAATCTCACAGAACGCAACACATCACAATTCTGTCACAAACATAGCTCCATTCGTACACGATGCATGTGCAACAAGACGTCAGTGCACACCATGTATCATCTTGAAGATGCAACCCACACCATTAGTCCATGCCACAGGACACATTGAGGGGCTGTAAATGGCGTAAATACATCCATGAAAATGTGCAACGATAAACTGCAGGCATGTGTGACTAGTACAGCTGTCCATCATGAATTGACTAACATTTACCTTTTATTGCCTCTCATGCAGGTGATAGTGGCTGTCCCTTGAAGCCATGGCTCCTCACCCCTGTCCGAAACCCACAGAACAGGCACAAGGAGGACTACAATCGTTCCCATACCCATACCCGTGTGGTCATCGAGCAGACCTTTGGCCTGTTGAAGGCACGATTTCGCTGCCTCAGGCGGTCGGGTGGGGCTCTCCTCTACAGGCATGAGAAGGTGGCCAAGATCATCATGGTAGGTGTCATGCTGCACAATATGTACATCCGTCGGAATGTGCCCCTGCCCCCTGACATTGAACTGCTACCATCTGATGATGACGAAGGGGAAGAAGAAGATGTGCATGGACATCATTGCGGTGCTGATGCACAGGAGGGACGTGCTGTGCACAAGTCAGTGATTGCACAATATTTCTGACACACATGGCAGCAGAGGGTGACATGATGGTTGGACAGAGGGCACTGGGTGTGGGGGTACATGTACACTATGCACTGTAAATGAATAAATGACACATGCGCAATGAAGAATGTCCACTCAGGTCTTGTTTTCTAGACAATGGGTTTATTAACTATAACAATGTAAATGTAAGTGCAAGAACCCTCCACCACCCTAACCCCCATCCACCTCCCCCCACAACTCCCCCACACACCCTCCACCCCTCCCCCACAACTCCTCCACACACCCTCACCCTCCTCCCACCACAACTCCCCCACATACCCTCCCCCTCCTCCTCCTCCCCCTACCACCCCAACTCCCACACACGTGCCCCATCGAGTCTCCAATGCCTACATGAGGCTGCCCTGGTGCTCAATTGGCACTCCCTGGTCCAGGTGGCGGCATGTCTTGCCGGCGCAGGGTACTTGCCGACCTGTGGAGCGGGCTTGTCTGTGTGGAACTGGATGAAGATGGAGTGGCTGCCTTCTGGGATAGTGAAGGCAGGATGCTCTGCCTCCATGGCATCCGCTATCCAGCCTAGGACCTGGCGGAGGGCCGAGACCTCCTCGCAGAGGCGGCTGGTGTTCTCAACAAAAGATTTCACCAGGGAGGCAGTGTTGTCCATGATGGACCTGCCTAGAGTGTCAAAGTTTTCATGCCACTCCTGTCTGGCCCGTATGTTGTCCTCGACAAACTCCCGCAAAAGGGCAGTAAGCAGATCAGACCGCTGCGGCCATGCGGGTGCACCTGTGGAGGTTGTCGGTCCCTGGCTGTCCTGCCCAGCCTGCTCAGCCTCCCTAGTTGTCACAATGGGACTGAAGTTTCCCTCCGTCTGCTCCTCACCTGACTGCTCCAGGGTGGTGGCGTGCTCTGTATCGAGTGACGATATTTGTGGGGATGCTGCTGGACTTGGGGTACGGAGCACTTCCGAAACATTGTCCTCAATGTGCACCCATATGTCGTCCTGTGGGTCCTCCACAGGCAGGGGTGCTGTGGCTGCCACCTCCCAGCCAAACTCGACTCCTCGGATCGGTGTGCCTTGCCTGATTGATCAGGATGGGCAATGGGTAGTGATGGTGCTTCGCCCTCTACGGGCCTTGGTGGCACCGATGTAATGGGTACCTGGAGTGGCTTGCCTGTTGGTGCACAGCGCCCCCTGGGTTGTCCCCTCGAGGTCGAAGGGCAGTTGCTGTCATCCCGGGACCTCTTCCGGGGTGTGGACTGTGCAGGGGTTGCGTGCTGCCCATCGCTGTCATGGTCAGTGCCTGTGGGGGTCGAAGAGAGGGACGGCATGAGAGATGTTTTTATAGGCATCATACATACATTAGAACAATTGCTCATCCACACAATTGGGGGTAATAGGAATTTCTGTTTGGATGAGCACGTTCTTTGATACATGGGTGGTTTGTGCAGGCATACGTCAGCGTCACTCATGTTGGCCAAGAGCAATGCTATCTGACATGCATAGTATTTTGGACCTGCACGCTGTGTGACTCATGGCATTTACATCTTTGTGTGGTATGTGTCGTGTACGATATTGCCTTGCAGCAGGCATCTGCATGTGTCTGTAATGCGTCTGCCTACTTTGCTGGGAGTGTGTGTGTGTGTGTTGGGCCATGGCTTGACTCTTTGAACTGACATATTGGTTGACTTTCATCAGATTTGGCATTAAAATGATTACTCTGGACACTCACCTCCATCGCCCGATGTGGCGCCACGCTCCTTCTCACCAACACCTTCGATATCCTCAATTCCTATCATGCTGGCGCAGATATCCTCCCATGGGGTGAACTTGATTGGGGAGCTGGGACCTTCTGTTCCCATTGCCTGGCTGCGGTTCACTGAGAGGATGTTTCGTACCCTAAATCGCAGGTCGTCCCAGCGCTTGCGGCAGTCTTTGATCGTGCGTGGGGTGTTCCCGGCAGCACTGACCTTCTGAACAACAAGTGCCCAGATCTCCTTCTTCTTTTGTACTGACTCCCTCTTCATGTTATTAGAGAAAACTGTGCCAGCATGCTCCTGCAGTGTGTCTACCAGCATCTGTACCTCATCCTCATTGAATCTTTCTTTCCGCAGCCGGGCAGCTCCCTTCTTCAGGGCCTTGGGCATAGTGGTGTTATGGGTGGATCTTGTCACGACAACAGCAGAGTCCGAAGGTTCCTGTGTGGTGAGGATGGCAATGGATTGTGTTTTTATAGATGGCCGCCAGGCTCCTTCCCGTTCCTGCGCGATGACGCTACTTCCGGTTCCGCTTATTAGCGGTGACCGTTAATAGCGGTGACCATTATTAGCAGTCACCGCTAAAGACGGTCACCGCTAATGCAGCATTGTATCTTGTCGGTAGTGTTATCTACGCTATGCGTGATGCCGCTAAGGGCATTTTAGGTGCCTTTAACGGCATGGCACTAATGACCTTACCGGCATGGCGTAAAGCTTGTGCCCGCAAAGTCGTAATAGTCCTCTATTAGCGGAATAAGGACTGCCCGGACACGCTCTTTATGCCATGCCGGTAAGGGACATTACTTACCTCCAAACTCGGAATGAGGACCCATATCTAGAGATTTCAGAGCTCGAGAAGAATTTTGAAATAGATGGGCCAATCCTTGTGTGTTCCATGAACCCATTTTTATTATGATTGAATCATTGATGAGTGGACATTAGCTGGCACATTTGTGATTCAAGGCCCGGCCACCCAGCTCCATTTGTCACCATCTCTATCTATGTCCATGGCCCCT
Source organism: Ambystoma mexicanum (assembly GCF_040938575.1). Taxonomy (NCBI): domain Eukaryota; kingdom Metazoa; phylum Chordata; class Amphibia; order Caudata; family Ambystomatidae; genus Ambystoma; species Ambystoma mexicanum. The sequence goes on from NC_090939.1 coordinate 760,957,195, forward strand.
TGGCCAATTCTTTTTTTTTGCTGACTTGTTGATGTTGCATGGAATTGTGATTTTTATTAGTTTTTTTGGACTGCTTTCTTCATATAGTGAGTTATCTTCATACTCTTCCTCTTCATTTTATTTATTGAACAATGTATTATTGAGTGCTATCTTCCCCTTTGGTCCATTTCTGCCCCCTAGAGACTGGCTAGGTCACTTTGATCCCTTTTGCACCCAAGAACATATCCTTTTGAAGCACATGGTGCTTTTTACTTGCCTTTCACCCATGATTCATTACATAGAGAGTTGCATATTACTATCATTGCTTATTATGTGTTCTTTCATCAAGGGTGGGTTTTGTGTAGTGTTTCTATTTAGTTTTTATTGCATATGGCATGTTTAATTAAAGGATATATTTGTATAGAACCTTGAATGGACATTCCTTTATTTTGGTCTGTTATACATCACTGCTTTGGGTCACTACTGAATCACATTTACATCCATCTTGAGAGTAGAGCCTTCCCTCAGCCCAAGTTTCCACAAAAGGACTGACTAGGCACTTAAGCCTCCACTCATCCTTGTACTCCAGTAGGGCAGAAGTGAATTAGTCAATTAGCCACCAAGTGTATGTAGATCATTTTAAAGAAAATGAATAGAAATTGATATATACATGTATAAATGAATAATCGAATGAATGTGGCAGATATAGGATAGTATGTATGTTTGTAGTTGGTAAAAGAAGATAAAAGAAGAAAAAACTGGTTTATGAATATAAATTGCATATAGTATTGTATCCAGTTCGAGTTTTACTGGTTGTGAAATCATTTGTCTAAAGATTTTGAGGAAAGGGGTCTATTTTTATGAAAATACATTAATCTGACTGGATAATACTGTCTGAGTGACTATATGATTGCCCAAGCGGTGGACAAAAAAGGACATAGAAAACATTGAGTTAAAATTAAAATGTAGATTTACTCCTAAGATTTTTTTATAAAACGATTTTTATTGATTTTTCAAGCTGTTAAATGACTGCAATTCAGCAATCCCACTAAGTCAGTGCCTTGTCTGGGATTGCTCAAGGGAAGCCCTTATTTATATATTTTTATGACAAGTTATAATCTGGATGATGAACCCTTGTATAACGCCCCTCTCTTAGAATCCCCCTGACCTCACTGAGCCAAGAAGTAGGTTTGTTTGCAATTTAAAAGATTTATTGGAAAATTTAAACAATATATATATATCGAACTTTTATAATAAATTAATATTTGATATCACACTTATGAGTATAATGTCGATCAACAATGAATAATGTTATACTAACACACTTATTTTATTACTTAGGAGTTGGTACGGAAAGAACAAGGTAGCTGGGGATGCTTTATGGTTCAAGGAGATGCAAAGATGAATAAAAGGCAGTACAGAAATAAACTTGATATGATTTCAGCAAAAGATAATATGATCACCTTTTCTCTGACAATTCACTCCCCCCCTATGCAATGTAAGGAGATGGAAGTAACACACACAGTCTTCAGGAATACAATCATAGTACAATACAAATTCAGTTCCCCCCAGCAAGCTTAGAGAAACAGGGATGATTTTAAAACACAGGCAAAATACTTTAAATGTGGTTTGCAAAGAAGGGAAACATATGCTAAAAATGATTTTAATTCCCTATAAGAGATTCAGGGTGGGTGATAGCTACTTTAAATTAGTTCAGGATCACTTTAGCAATGCTCTATGAATGATTGTCAGGTTGCAAACGAATTTCAGCAAAGGAAAGCAAGAAGCTGCTATTTGACAAGTGAAGAAATTTGAGCCAAATCGCAAATCGCAGCACTTTTTCCGAGTGCGTCGAGCGCGATTACAGAAAAAGAATATAATAGGAAGTTGGTTCGTTGGAAAGCCTAGAATCTTAGCTTTATAATGAAAGTTAAATCTTGCTTCTAGCACAAACGGTTCAAGGGATACTTACGGTTTCCTGAAGGTAGTTTTTCAGAAATGAAATTTTAGCTCAGAATGACAGATAACAGTTTTGCAGCTTTGAATCAACAGGAAGGACACGATTTCTATGATGCAGTTCTCAATAGGTTAAAATAGTTTGAATTAGATTATTTTAAACTAAGAGATTGGTTTTGCACAGTTCTGGCTGAGTACTCACACTATATTTTGGACAGGAATGCGACTTCGTCACGGATCGGGTCAGGATTGGCTGCGGTTCTCTCGCCACTGGGTACTGGTTCTGCGCACAGCAATCTGGGTCTGGTCTCTCTGGATCTCTGGTCTCTGTGGATACAGCACTGCTTTCTGGGTCCAAAGTTCTGGTCTCTGGAGATTGATGGATTTGAAGTCTGGAGTTTCGCGACAAAGCATCCCGCAAGAAAGTGGAAAGTGAATGTCCCTACCTGGGTTCCAGTGGCTCTTTTTATGTCTTTTGAAAATGGGTGTGGATGCTAACTTTCTTTGCCCAACCCACTCACGATTTGATAGGTCAAGGATTTCTCTTTGACCTGATTTGAGAAGGGAACAATGAGTCAGAGTGATGAGGTAGGTTTATGGTCAGAGGATCCTCCCTTTGTCAAATTGCACACAAATCTATTTTTGATCCAAATACCCATTTATCTATGTACCATTTTTCTAATATTATATGTCCAGTTAACATATTTTCTGTAGCACCAAACCATCCGATCCCTGTCTTTGTAAGATGTCGTGTCCACTTTTGACAGAATTCTGCCCTTTTCATCCAGATAACGACCTCTAAACTTTTCCAGATTTTACACAAATGTGCACAAGGGATATGGGTTTCAGATGATAAAGTGTCAGACTTTTAACATGCATACACAGAGTCCTGACATCTCTTAAAATGTGCACAGAAAAATCACAAGAATGATGATATTATTTATATAATTTTTACAAGTCCGCACTATGAATTATCCATCTTTTTAAAATTATGCTCTGGCCCCAGAGGGGTGTGGTTTTCCAAATCACATGGTGGAATTTCTGGTTTGTCCACTTCCCCCAAGCTCAGCTTGCTCACAGAGGCACTTCTCCTCCCACTTCTCCCAAGAGGAAGCTATTTTACGACCCCCCCCGCCCCAATATAACATTTGCCTGAGCCCAAGACAGTGCTTTGTTCAGTTTCCTGCAGTCCCCAGCTGCTCCTCCCCTGATTCAATCAGAGAGGTGTCATCTCCTTGTGGCAGGGGCAGCAGAATGCAGCCAGGCCTGGGAACACAGCTGCTGATCAAGTTTCAACTCCTGTCGGGGGTAGTTGTCAGGCAGAATTCAATCTCTTTAAGCCAGGCTTCAGCTAAATGTCACTTTGGTTCCCAGTTTTCTACATTCAAACCAAACTTGCATTTTTTACACATGCAGCTAGAACACTGATTCTAAGTTCAAAACTATGACATTTAAACAATTTCAACCTATGTGAACCTCAAAAGTAGGTCACTCATTTATTCTAAACATTTCGATTTTAGTGGCTTTAAACCAAAATTCACTTAAGCTGCTGACCTCCCCAGCTATTTTCAATACATACATTAGACAATTACTTCCTTCAAGTCATTTCAGAATATAGTATTACATTGTATCCACCTCTTAGTAAGTCTTTCTTTGGCCTGGTTTGGTTCATTTGTTCAGTTTTACACAAGTGTCTGGTGGTTTTAAAACGCCGGCTTTCTGGTAGTGGTGAGCACCAGTATTTCACTCATTTTTTACATTAATAACAACAGATTTTGAACAGCACCATATTCCTTAGCACTGATTTCGCTCATGGCGCTTCTGGCCCCTCACGCCCACACTGGTGGGTGGCAGGTCAGGCGACCCTTTTGTTGTGCGTACAGACTGCGCGGTTCTCCAGGATTCTGGCGCAAATGTGGGCTTTTCCGCCCTCTTGGATTTCCTAAGCCCACAGCACCAAGTGTTGCAGCATAATAGTCCAAACGTGGGTCAGGACACCCAACAAGCCCCGCCGCCCGACTGCGCTTTGATTTCGAGTCGAGGAGGAGTCGGGTGCAAAGGATGTTTTGATCCATGCGCTGGTATGTCTGCATCATCTTCTTCCAATTCCGCAGATGGCACAGTTCAGCATCTTTTCCTCCATCCAGTTGGATCAATCGGTTCTCCTCGCCTGTCCTGATGGGAATATTGGGCAGTACCCCGGGCCCCTCTGATCTTTGCTCCCCATCTCCGGGTCGTTCTCCTTGGTCATTCTCCATGGTTTCATCTCTCCTAGGATGATAAGGCAAAATGGCAATACACATTCCTAGACATTTTTCCACCACTATTAATGGTGTGGCAAACATATACATTTTATACATCCGGATACATTTTTCAGTCTTATTTTAAAAAACAAGATATAACAGGAAAGATTTTCATACCAGAATCATGATATTTTAGAGACTATGTGCGGGATATTTTAGGGTTGGAACTGAATTACTCTGGACCGGCCCCCTCTGGGATTCCAGAGGATTCCTCCAGTTGCTGCATAGTGTGCCTGGGATGGCAACACTTTAGCTGATTTATATGTACCCACTTGTCTTCCCCTTCCATCAGACTACCTTCGGGGATGTGGATCTTATAAGCTTTCTGGGGAGATCTTGTCTATAATTTCAAACGGTCCCTTCCATGTAGGCAAACATTTTCGCTGTTTGGCCTGGTTTCTTTGGAAATTGTATAGATAGACCCGGTCTCCCACATTATATACTTTCCTGGAAGTTTTCAAATCGTAATGGGCCTTCATGCTATCAGCTGATCTTTATAGATTCCGCTGAGCATAGGCAAAAGCATGTTGGAGGTGTTTCCTCAAATTCTCCACATACTCATGAGTTGTGGAGGCATTGATCAATGTCTGCTCTGGATCCTGTAGAGCAAATGTTGGGGAAGCACCATCTTGCGTCCAGTCATCAGCTCAAATTGTGACATTTTAGTTGCAGATGAAGGGGTAGATCTGATGGCCATTAGGACCAGAGGTAATTGGATATCCCAACTTGGCCCAGAATCTGCCACAAACTTTTTTAATATGCTCACAATGGTCCGGTTGTAGCGTTCTACTGCCCCAGAAGAAGCTGGCCAGTAAGCAATATGTAGCTTCCTTTTGACCCCCAGTATCTCCCACATTTTTGTCATTACCTCGCTGGTAAAATGGCTACTTCTTTTTGACTCAATCCTTTGAGGTAGACCAAAACGGGAAAATATGTGGTTAATCAACAGGGCCGCTGCTGTTTCAGCCTTGCAGTTTGGGGCCGGGAGACATTCCACCCACTTGGTAAACAAGCATGTGACCGTCAACATGTACTTGTTTCCTCTAGACGAGCGAATCACAGGGCCTACGAAGTCGATTTGCAAATCTGACCATGGCAGTGTCATTCCCCTCTTTTGGAGAGGCGCCCGGTGTGTGAGGGATGTTGGCTGAAATTGTGCACACACAAGACACCCCTTCAAGTATTGGTCGAGGTCTTGCCCCATGTGTGGCCAGTATGCAACCTCAAGTGTTGTGTGAAACCCCCTTTGACCGGCGGTGGCCGCATCATGGGTGTGACTTAGCATCAGGCTTCGGAATGAGGTAGGAACCACCCACTGATCATGGCCAGCTTGGGATTTCCTTACCAACAAACCGTCTTGGATTCAAAACATTTTTGGACATTTCATCAACACTCTTAGGTCCTCTTTCCCAACGTAGTTGGTATCCGTCAGGGGAAAGTTCTCAGGGTCCTCAATGTGTTGGTAAAACTTACCAATTATTGGATCCCCCTTCTGAGCCGTAATTAAATCAGCATCAGGGGTCTCCTTACTCCATTGTGCAGTTGAAAGATCGTTGTGAGAATTTGTCTGAGACCTAGTGATAGCAGTGACCTGGATTTCCCCCAACAGGGACTCTATTTCTATTAGATCCCCTTGGATGGCCCCGGTTTTGGCCAGCTGATCAGCTAAGTCATTTCCAGTTTTGTCTGGTCCCTCTGCTTTGGAATGACACTTGATCTTCTTCCAATAAATGGTCATCCCATTCAAGGTGACCAGATCATCAATGTTTTGGATATTCTTCCCATGTTTCAAGGGTTTGTTGTTAGCACATAGCATGCCTCTGGTTTTCCAATTAACCAGGTGCTCCACGAACCCGTTCCGTACATAATCCAAATCCGTGATTATGACCAGTTCATGGAGTTGATGTTGGACAGCAGTGAGGATGGCTTGATGCACAGCCATCAACTCTGCTACTTGACTACTTTGGGGACCGATTTTGTACCCAGCGGAGGGTTCTGGAGGCTCATTCACCCACGCATTCCCTACGCCGGCCACCAGTTCTTTTCCCCCGTTGTTTTCAACATGGTAAGAGCATCCATCCACATAGACAGTGGGCATTCCCTCACACTTGTCTTCTTCAAAGACTTTGTGTGGGGAATTAAGGTATGCCTCCATGTTGTCCTTGATTTTTAGACTTTCGTACTCGAGACAGTTTTCTCTGACACAATCATGCAAGTCAGCCAGAACTTGCGCGAGGGGACTCTTCTTGTTTTGGCCATATCTGACCTCCACAGGAAAGCCTTGCATTGACAGAATCCAGGAAGTAATTCAGGAATTACTCACATTTCCGGCCCGGATTCTGTCACTTTGGAGGTATTGAAGAGGCTGGTGTGGAGTCTCCACTATGATGTGTTCCCACTGGATGAACGGGCGGTAATTCTTCAATGCCCACACCGTTGCCAGGAGTGCCTTCTCACAATCGTTGAATTTATCCTACACAGAGGTTAACGTTTTGCTCGCATAGGAGATTACTTTATTGACCTTGTCATGCTTTTGGTATAATACTGCCATCAAGCACATATTAGAGAACCCTGTCTACCCTGTCTCCAGGAAGAACTCCTTGTTTCTGACAGGGTAAGCTAGGCAAGGCGCTTGTGAGAGGCTTCTTTTGAGTTGTCTTACTGCCTCGGATTGTTCTGGACCCCATTCCCACTTGACCCCCCCTTCAAGAGATGAAACAGGGGTCTGGTGATCTCTGCGTAGCCCTCAATGAACTTTCTGCTGTAATTAGACAGTCCAAGGAGGCTCCTTAGTTCCCTCAGAGTTGTGGGATCCTTCAGTTTCTGAAGTGCTTCCACTTTCTTTTCTTGGGGACAGAGACCCTGAGGAGTAATCTCATGCCCCAAGAAATTAACATGGGTTCTACACCACTGTGCTTTCTGAAATAAAGTTTTGCTCCGGCGGCCCTCAACTGTGTGAGAACATAACGGATCTCTGCTATGTGTTCTTCCACAGATGAACTTTTGATGAGGACATCATCTACATAAGCCAGGTTACCCCTCACACCCAGGTCCGGCATGGCCTTATGTAGGAAAATATTGAATTCATTGCCGGAGTTGAGGTATCCGAAGGGAGTTCGGGTCCATGTGTACTGCTGGCCCCCAAAGGTAAAAGCCAGTTTGTATTGGTCCTCCCTACTGACAGGCATGGTGCAGTATCCATTGGTCAGGTCTATTGCAGTGAATACCTGTGACCCCTGAATCTGAGCCAGCCCTTGGTCAATGTAGGGCAGATGCCATCGGGAAGTATGGACCCGTTTGTTGAGCTCCCTAAAGTCGGCACAGAGTCTCCACTGGCCGTTTGGCTTCAATATTCCCAGCACCGGATTATTGAAGTTGCTGTGTACTGCACAGATTATTCCCCGGGACTCAAGGTTCTTAATTATTTCAGTAAGGGACTCCATGGATGTGAGAGGCAAGCAATATTGCTTCACAAACACTGGAGTCATGCCAGGGTCCATGGGAATTGTTGTTGTGTGGATGTCGGTAGGACCACAGTCATATGAGTCTACCGCAAAGAGATCTTGGAAATCCAAGAAAACTTGTTTCAACTTTTGCTTCTGATCCAGAGTCACACAGGCATCAGCTAGGTTGACTCTCTCTTCCACCATGGAAAGACTTCTGGTTTTGCTATCTTAGCAGCCTCCTCCAGCTGGGTGGAGAAGTCCCTGGTCAGAGTGCTGATTTGGACTGGAGGCTTCAGGTGGGAAAGGCAGCCCTCATGGACCTGGAAAATCACCTCATCCCCTCTGAAGTCACAAGTCACATCTTCCTTACCATAAGGGCAAGAAGTGTACACCAGGAAGTTCCCCTCATGCCGGGTAAAGATCCTGTCTGGTGTTGTATTGTCAGCACTGTCACTGTCAAAACAGTCCTTGGGGATTGGTCCTAACAGTTAATTTCCTAAATCAATGGAGAAATGTCGGTCATCAACCGCCATTCCAATAATGGTGCCTGCGGCTAGAGTAATACTCTGTAAATCGCTGTTATCCACCTCTATTGGAATAGTGTCATGTTCTATGTTGACCAATGGCGTTGGGTTTACCCTCAACCCTTGCTGTTGGAGAGAAGCATTTAGATGAATATAAGCATCAGGGTTTTTCTATTTATGTCCTCTTTTAACTTTCACTTCCAGGGAGAATTGTCGGGTCCTTTCTGGGATGGTGATGGGATCATCAAAGCCCATGGGATTATCCGCTAATTGAGACCAAGCTTTGAAGTTTATTAGGTCCAAACTAATGGCAAAGCGATTGAGAATGTCACTGCCTAAGTAAAAGGCGGCAGTGATGTCTCACACGACCCAACAATTATGGACTATGCTCTTGTTGCCAATGGAGATTTTGAGCATACACCTGCATGGCAGGAGATGTTTCGAATTGGGTGTTTCCAGATCCATTTCCCATTTGTCTATCAGTTTGAATGTGGGAACGGCTGGATCTTTTGGGAGTTGGCGGAACATGGCTTCGCTGATGAAGCTCTTACCGTTGTTCACACACACTCGGGCGAGAACAGAGTCCTTCCCATCATTTAACTGAACAGGGATGAACAACTGCTCTCCAATTTGCTGAATATCAGCCAGGCTCTGAGCTGATTTCACATCTTTCTGGACTATAGGAGTGGGAGTTTATGATTGTGGATTAGTAAAGAATTTCAGAGTGTTTCCTTCCAGTGTGGAATACCACCTTAAACTGGAAGAAAGGTTGACTTTCAGAAATAGAGAGGACCCCCCCCCCCATCACCAGTCTGTTGTCCTACTGCTATAACTGTCACATCAGGAATTTGGTTGTTCTGGAAGTGAAAATCTACTTGGTCAGATTTTTGTTCAACCATGTGGCATGTGCCGTTTAAACTAACATGGTTGACGCTCTGTTTTAATTTTATTGGTCGGCTAGTCTGAGTCCAGAGGACCTTGTTTACACAATCTATTAGGGGTGACAACCTTCTCAGGAGGTCATTCCCGAGTAAACAAGGGGTACCATCTGGAGTCACTACTATGACCGGGTGTTTCACCTTGTGTCGCCCAATTTTGATGTCCAAATCTGCTGTCTCCTCGACGGGAATTTCCTTCCCGTCAAAGTTCTGAAGCTGTCCAGGAAGAGAGGTGAGAGGAATACGGTAATTCTCCCCCCTTCCTGCATTTAGTTTGTCAAAGGCCCTTCTGGACAGAAGGGTAGCTTGGGATCCAGTGTCCACCAGTGCAAACATTGTACCCTGCCCCTGAATTTGTACCGGGGCATAATATCTTCCCTCCTTCTCCTCAAGGGGCCACAGGTAATGCACATTTTTGGACAACTGGTGGGCTAATTTTCTGGTTTTGGACATTGGGAGAGAAGAGATTTGGGCAGAATTCTGTGGAGAGACGTTGGAATCTGCAAGAAAAAGTTGGCAACTTGAAATGGTTTCGGGTTCCCCTGCTTCCGGTTCTGGGCCGCCCCCCCCTTTTTGAAGGCAGTCATCAGGATGGGTTTGACCCATGGGATTTTGGTATTGTTGGTTCTGGGATAGAATGATGGGCGGCGACAGCTCAATCCCCACATCTACCCAGTCTATTGACTCGGTTTAAGGTTCCCCAGGTTCCGGTTCTGGGCCGCCTCCCCCTTTTTGGAGGCAGTCACCAGGATGGGTTTGAACCAGAGGTTTTTGGTCTTGTTGGTTCTGGGATAAAATGATGGGCAGTGATAGCTCAATCCCCACATCTACCCAGTCTGGGTTGGAATCCCTTAGGACCCATTTTTCCTTGGGAGGAGTTCCCCCATCTCTGAAGGAGAAGATCCTTTTCCCAGGATCCTCTGAGGATCCCTCTCCCTCAAATTGGAAGACCTGTACCTCCTCCACAAAATGGGTCTGTTTGGGTCCTTTCTTTCTCCTGCCTCCTCTTTGCTCTTTGGGTGGCAGACTTTCAGGGGTAGGAGATTTTGTTTCCGGTTCCTGGTTTTCCAGGGGCTGTTTACAAGTTGGGAAGGAAGCTTCCTCCAAGGCTTTAGACCCCCCCTTCCCCTTGTACCTCCTCCCTGGGAACCGGTGGGTTATCGGGGTGCTGCCCCCGTCATTGTTCTGGAGCACCAGGCCCAGAGTTTGGGGCATTCTGCGGTGGCATGCTCATCTGAGGGTTCTGTTGAGCCCTCAGTATTTGACCCAGATCCCGTGCCATATTTTGGACCTGGCGCTCAAGTTGGGAAACCCGCTCAGGCTGATACGGGGTTCTGTTTTCTACCCTGGGCTGATCCCGAGAACGTTAGCTATCCCTTCTCTGGTAGTGCCCCGGGTTGGGAAGATTTGGGTACCCCTCCACCCTTGGCCTCCCCTCTCCCGGATTAGGTTGTCTGGGCTCAGGGAAGTGGGGAAAGAAGGATGGATGATTTTGGGGCTGGAAGTTGGGTGGATACCTGGGGAACAAGCTCTTCCCAGGATTTGGCGAATTTCTGCCCTCCTGGGGGAAGTGTGGAGGGAAGTTCCATGGGTTGGGCGATTGGTTGGATCCCCCCCTTGGGCCAGAGGAGTCCACACATAACCCAGGATTGGACTGTTTCCCTTATAGCGGGGACTTACATAGTTAGTGGAGCGGGGAGCCCATTTGTGGGACTACCTCCTTGACTCCCTGTCTGTGACTGGCCTGAGGGCCTTCTGGGCTGTGAATTATTTGGTGGAGGCAGGTTTTTAGGTCCCCCCATCTCCAAATCTAAAACGGGGGCAACCTTTATCTCTGCCACCTTGGCAGCAGCAGGGGTGCTGTTGGTTTTGGGGTTTTTGGGCTGATTCTTATTTTCCACCGGTTTCTGGACCTCATAGATGCGGGTGGCTTGCTCAATGACCCAGTCTAAAGATCTTTTCTCGTGAAAATCTCTCACGAGCTGGGTCATTATGTATTTGGGAAGAGCATGGAAAAATGTGTTGATGAATTCTCTGCTGTCCGTGCGCAGCCTTCTGGTGGTCTGCGCAAAGGAACACTTCAATTCTTGCACAAATTCTTGTGGGGCCTGATCATCCCCACATTGCAAATTGTAGGCTTCATTGCGAGCCTCTTGGGGATTCCGGTGAACAGAAAAATATTTCAAGATGGCCGCCCTATATGTGGACCATCTTGAATGGTTTTGGTCCTCCAGCTCTGCAAAGAAACTGGAGTATTCTGGGGAGAATGTCCATTTGACATACTTAATGCAGCTACTGCTGTCCTTCAAATGTAAAGTCTCCATCATTTGCTCATAGAGCTCCAAGTGTTCCCAAACAGAATACTTGGCGTTCTTGTGATAAGGCGTGATAACACTCCTGATTGCCTTGATCTGCTTTAAAGGGTCCTTAAGCAAGGCCCTTTTTGCCTTATTGGCCTTTTTGGTTCGGGTAACCCTAGTCCACTCATCCTCTGAGTCAGAGGTACTGATCCCAGAGGTGCCCGTCTGATCTTCCAGGCTCTCCCGGATTCTGCGAGCCTGGGAATGGCTGGCAGAATGTGGGGACCTGGTCTCCTGTGTCCTGGGCTGCTCAGAGGAGTCTTCAGATCCCTCCTGGCTGCCAGGATTTGATGGGTACCCCCCCCCACTGACCTAACTGGGCAGAGGATGTTAGGATGCCCTTAGTGGGTCTACTTTCCTGGGGTTCCCCACTAAATTGCACTGTGCTTGGGTGCCCATACCCATATGCCCGCCCATTCATTCCTGGGAGGTACTGGCCTATGAACCCCATACTTTTGGCCAGATAGTAATCTGCCCTCCCTGTGGCCCTGTGCTCATGTGCACCAGGGGACATGGGGGTGGCAGAGTCCAAGGACTGGGATAGATGAAGGCCTCTGGTACTAGGGCTCCTGAGGTTATGCTCAGGTGTTTTCCTTTCCCAGCAAACTTCATCTCTATCAGCCACTGCTCCCTGTTGCAATGCAAGAGCCTGCGCTTTCAGTTCCTCAGTTAAGGCCTTACTAGACTCTATCAGTCTCTCCTGCATGGCTACCTGTTGCTGGAGCCTATCATTGTGCTGGCAGAGAGCCTCATTCTCTCTCTGTGCCTCCTGATTGGTCCTGGAATACTGGGCCAGTCTTTGCTGCAGGAGGGTTACCTCCTGTGTCCCATCCCTACAGGCCTGCTCCTTTCTTGCCAGAGCATCTCCCACCCTCCTGGTGTGCTCTAACAAGTTCTGATGCTCTTTTTGGAGGTCACGCAGCCCCTGGCGGGCCAGGTGATTTCCTTCAATTTTTTCTTTTAATTGGCAGACTTCCTGGCCTAAGGTGTCCCTTTCCTGACTAAGCGCCTGTATCTGTGCCGCCAGGTCATCCCTCTGCCTTTTAAAGGCACCAGCTTTCTGTCGTTCTTGATCAAACTCTGCCTGGGTATCCAGGTCTTTCAAAATCAATGTATTGCTTTCCTCTTTCTCTCTGTCTAGTCGGATATGCAGGGTGGCTACCTGCTCTGTGCATGCCCTGTTAAAGTCTAGTTGTTGCTCCAGATTTTTCTGGCTCTGCAGTAGGGTGCCAAACCTTCTTGGTACTCCTTCTGCAAGGCCAGAAATCTGTTATCCTGGTCAGACTTTTCCTGTTGCAGGATATCCATATCCTCCTTTATTTTAATAATATACTGCCTACTATCATTTTCTGACTTCTGGCTCCTCTGCAGCCTCTGCTCAGAAGAGACCAGGTCAGATTGGGCCTTCTCTAATGCCATCAGTTGCCTATTTGCCAGATCTTGGCCCTCAGAACAATTGTATGATTGTCAGGTTGCAAACGAATTTCAGCAAAGGAAAGCAAGAAGCTGCTTTTTGACAAGTGAAGAAATTTGAGCCAAATCGCAAATCGCAGCACTTTTTCCGAGTGCGTCGAGCGCGATTATGGAAAGATTATAATGAAAAGGAAGTTCTGGGTTCTTTGGAAAGCCTAGAATCTTAGCTGTATAGTGAAAGTTGAATCTCGCTTCTAGCACAAACGGTTCAAGAGATACGGACGATTTCGTGAAGGTAGTTTTTCAGAAATGAAATTTTAGCTCAGAATGACAGATGACAGTTTTGCAGCTTTGAATCAACAGGAGGGACACGATTTCTATGATGCAGTTCTCAATAGGTTAAAATAGTTTGAATTAGATTATTTTAAACTAAGAGATTGGTTTTGCACAGTTCTGGCTGAGTACTTGCACTATATTTTGGACAGGAATGCGACTTCATCACGGATCGGGTCAGGATTGGCTGCAGTTCTCTCGCCACTGGGTACTGGTTCTGCGCACAGCGATCTGAGTCTGGTCTCTCTGGATCTCTGGTCTCTCTGGATACAGCACTGCTTTCTGTGTCCAAAGTTCTGGTCTCTGGAGATTGATGGATTTGAAGTCTGGAGTCTCCCGACAAAGCGTCCCACAAGAAAGTGGAAAGTGAATGTCCCTACATGGGTTCCAGTGGCTCTTTTTATGTCTTTTGAAAATGGGTGTGGATGCTAAATTTCTTTGCCCAACCCACTCACGATTTGATAGGTCAAGGATTTCTCTTTGACCTGTTTTGAGAAGGGAACAGTGAGTCAGAGTGATGAGGTAGGTTTATGGCCAGAGGATCCTCCCCTTGTCAAATTGCACACAAATCTATTTCTGATCTAAATACCCATTCATCTATGTACCATTTTTCTAATATTATATGTCCAGTTAACATATTTTCTGTAGCACCAAACCATCCGATCCCTGTCTTTGTAAGATGTCGTGTCCACTTTTGATAGAATTCTGCCCTTTTCATCCAGATAACGAACTCTAAACATTTCCATATTTTACACAAATGTGCACAAGAGATATGGGTTTCAGATGATAAAGTGTCAGATTTTTAACATGCATACATTTGGAGTAACAACCTTATTTTCCGCTACTACACCCCAGAACATACCACAGAGTCCTGACACCTCTTAAAATGTGCACAGAAAAATCACAAGAATGATGATATTATTTATATAATTTTTACAAATCCGCACTATGAATTATCCATCTTTTTAAAATTATGCTCTGGCCCCAAAGGGGTGTGGTTTTCTAAAGCACATGGTGGAATTTCTGGTTTGTCCACTTCCCCCAAGCTCAGCTTGCTCACAGAGGCACTTCTCCTCCCACTTCTCCCAAGAGGAAGCTATTTTACGACCCCCCCATATAACATTTGCCTGAGCCCAAGACAGTGCTTTGTTCAGTTTCCTGCAGTCCTCAGCTGCTCCTCCCCTGATTCAATCAGAGAGGTGTCATCTCCTTGTGGCAGGGGCAGGAGAATGCAGCCAGGCCTGGGAACACAGCTGCTGATCAAGTTTCAACTCCTGTTGGGGGTAGTTGTCAGGCAGAATTCAATCTCTTTAAGCCAGGCTTCTGCTAAATGTCACTTTGGTTCCCAGTTTTCTAGATTCAAACCAAACTTGCAATTTTTACACATGCAGCTAGAACACTGATTCTAAGTTCAAAACTATGACATTTAAACAATTTCAACCTATGTAACACTCAAAAGTAGGTCACTCATTTATTCTAAACATTTCGATTTTAGTGGCTTTAAACCCAAATTCACTTAAACTGTTGACATCCCCAGCTATTTTCAATACATACATTAGACAATTACTTCCTTCAAGTAATTTCAGAATATAGTTTTACATTGTATCCACCTCTTAGTAAGTCTTTCTTCGGCCTGGTTGGGTTCATTTGTTCAGTTTTACACAAGTGTCTAGTGGTTTTAAAACGCTGGCTTTCTGGTAGTGGTGAGCACCAGTATTTCACCCATTTTTGACATTAATAACAACAGATTTTGAACAGCACCATATTCCTTAGCACTGATTTCGCTCATGGCGCTTCTGGCCCCTCACGCTCACACTGGTGGCTGGCAGGTCAGGCGACCATTTTGTTGTGCATAAAGACTGCACGGTTCTCCAGGATTCTGGCACACATGTGGGCTTTTCTGCCCTCTTGTATTTCCTAAGCCCACAGCACCAAGTGTTGCAGCAGAATAGTCCAAACGTGGGTCAGGACACCCAACACACCAACAACAAAGAGCAAGAATTCAAACCTTCATAACCACAGGTCAAATAATACTCTGTTCAAAGCATAACATGTCCCTCTCATTCCCTCCTGCCACCCCCTTATACTGCCTTCCCCACTTCCCTCCTGCCCTCCCATTCACAAAAGCTGACATTCTACACTTGCCTACCTCCCCCTTAACCCCTGTACCCTGGATCCCTTTTCCGTTTAAAAGAGCCTATCCCATCGCTGACCATTTCGCCCATATCTTTTGAAATTTCTGGTGGCACCCCTTTTCTCTGAATACCTGTTTCTCATGTTCAGCACAAAAGTTAATTTCCTCCAGCCATTGCTGAAAACTAGGATGTATAGGGGTGCCCCATTCCTTTGCCAGCCTATTTCTACCCACTGTCAAAGCCATCCAAAGCAATGATTTTTCTCTGCCACTGAAGCCCGAGTCTCCCCTCATGTTCAGCACGATCATCTTGGGACAATCCAGGATGTCTTCCCCCACCAGCCCTGCCATTTTCCCTCTCACTTTATCCAAGAAGGATTTTACCACAGAGCACTCCCAGACCACGTGAAAGGAGGATCATGTTCCCCTTTACACTTCAAACTTAGGGGGTCAACTGTCTGGCCCATTTGGTGCAAGCGGTCCGGACTGTAGTAGACTCTGTGCAACACCTTGTACTGTATCATGCATAGCCTTATTATATTGCTTGCTTCCCATGGTGATCCCAGGGCCTCCACCCAGTCTTCTTCCTCCATAATCCCCAGGTTCCCTTCCCAAGACACGTGCAATTTCCTTAGGGGTTTAGCCATGAAGCTGTTTAACATTTAATAGGGTTGCGTGATTAACATTTCCATGATTTCACCCTCCATTATGTTAGGCTCCAGGGCCGACCTGTCTGGCAGGTCACATGTATCCCGTCCCTCCTTGGACATTGCGTGATGCAACTGGATGTATGTGTATCGCTCCCTTTCTGTCAGATCATAGCCCTCTTGCAACCGTCGAAAGGGAGCAAGTTGGCTTTGCTCTACTATATGTGCTACCTGCATGATATTGTTGTCCTGCCACTTCCGTAGTAGCCCTAATTTCAGAACCTCTATCAAGTCTACTTTGCCCCATAGAGTTGTCTCCATGGTTATCACCCCTCCCCACTCCATAGCCTTTAAGGCAGCTCTCCTGGCCTCCAGCACACTGACCTCAGCTCTGAGGAGCCCATGTTCTGCCATACCTCCATATGTCACATGTAGAAGTGGGGTAGCACCCATACTGTCCAATTCCCAAGCTATGTGGGGTCTTTTGCCCCCAAACATCCACTCATTGATCACGAGCAATTGAGATGCCCTATAATAAAGTTGCACATTCGGCACTCCCATTCCTCTGTCACACACGGGCCTGAACAACATTGACATTACTCTTCTCGGGGCCTTGCCTGCCCATATGATCTCCCTTTGAAGCCCCTCAATGACCCTGATAATCCTAGAGGGAACCCTTGCTAGGGCATTTTGAAGGACATATAGCAGCCCCGGCAGCACCATCATTTTGAACCGATTTGCTCTCCCTACCAAGGACAGTGGGAGCGCTGTCCAGTGTTTTGCATCACTTCGTAGCCGGTCTAATACCAGGTCCAGATTGTTCCTAAGGTACTGAGCGCTCTCTACTCCCACCTTGATGCGCAAGTATTTAAAGTGTGAAATTTCTATCAGTAGGGGAATCTCTCTGGGGTCACTGCATCCCCTTCTTTAAACGGCAGCAAACTCATTTTGTCCCAGTTAATTCTGACCCCACTGACCTCCCTGCAATCTCGAAGGATCTCTATTACTCTAGGTCCAGTACTTTTAGGATCCCTCATATGGATGAGGAAGTAGTCCGCATACAAAGAAATACGGTCTTCTCCATCGCCCTCGTGCTTCTCGATCCACGCAACTTGGGGTCTGATCCAATTTGCGCTGCCAGGGTTTCCATGGCCAGCAGAAAAAAGCAGTGGAGACAGCGGTCAACCCTGTCTTGTCCCCCGTTGAAGCAGAAAGCTGCCTGAGTTTCAGCCATTTACTTTAACCCTTGCCCCTGGATATTCATGTAACTATTTGACCCAGTAGAAAAGTTAGAATTACAGCCATAAATATAGTTGTTGGAGAATCCCAGATTTTGTATGTAAGTGCTAGAGGCAGCATTGTTGGATCCTGTGGTGCTGAGGCTGGCCAGTACCTTATTGGGTCAAAAATAGAACAATGGATCCTATTGAACACCAAAAACTGTTTTATTTTATACGAATATGTAGATTTCGTTTCAATCAGGCATTTCACTACTTTAGCTATGCCGTTCTCTTGGTTCCTCAACACGTGTTTCCCCGTCCTTTGTTTGATGGCGGTTCATCAGGAGGAATTGAAAGATTTTGTGCAAAAACTCATATTGATGCAACAGTGTTTACTGTTGTTCAGTGCCTCAAGCATTCTTTATATTTCAAATTTCAAATTCCTATGTTCAATCTTGTCCTTTAATAAGTAGTTGCACTAACATGCTCGGGTTTGATGCACTATTTTTTCTTTCTTGTTGGGATTTGTGTTCTGGTTTCCCTCGGCTTGCTCAGTATCTTCGGAGCATTTTCCAACTGCCTATTAAAGAACAAGATTGCACATAGGAATTTGAAATTTGAACTATAAAGAACATTTGATTCACTGAACAACAGTAAACACTGTTGTATCAATATAGATTTTTGAACAAAATCTTTTAATTCCTCCTGATGAACCGTCATCAAACAATGGAGGGTGAAACAAGTGCTGATTAAATATTTGACCCATCCCACAAAGCTGGGCATGCAGCCAAATTAGTCCATTACCGCCCATAGGTATTCCCACCCCACAAAATTGAAAGCTTTTTCTGAATCTATTGCCATGACCATCGTGTGAACCCTCGAGGGAGGGGATTGCATCCAGCGCATTGTGCTGGTGGTGAATGTTCATTCTGGTCGCTCTGCACTGCACAAATCTGCATTGATCCAGATGCATTAATTCCCCCATCAGTGGTAAAATTTTATTGGCTACAGCGTTCGCACACATTTTTGCTTCCCCATTTATCAACGAGATTGGGTGGTATGTGCAATATTGGTCCGCTTGTCTCCCTTTTGTATGTAGTACTACCACCATAGATTGACGTAGGTCCACCGGCAACATTCCCACCTTCACATTCTCCAGGAACATTTCCCTCATGACCTCTGCTGGCCATGTCCCACTAGCCTCCAAAACTCTTCAGGGAATCCATTTGGCCTAATCGATTGGCCCACCTGTAGCTGTGACATAGCTGCTTGGCTCTCCTCCATGGTAGGATCGAGCTCCAACCTTTCTCTCTGTTCCTGGCTCAGTCTGGGCAAGGCTGTTTCTTCTACGTATTGCGGAATCCTCACCATATCCCCGGATGCGCCCTCCCCATAGAGTCCCTGATAATAGCTTACAAACGCTTCTGCTATTTTTTCATTTTCTCTCGATATACCCCCTCCTGGCTGTCGGATTTCCCTCACCCAATCTATTTCCTCGTTTCGTCTGTCTAGCCATGCCAATAAACGGCCACATTTATCCCTGGTATCAAATATTCTCGCCTGCTTGTCCCAATATGTTGCCTGAGCCTCCTCATGTGCCACTGTTCCGTACTGTCCCACCACTTTAGATATCTCCCTCGCACTATCTACTCTATGGGTATCCAGGCATTGTTTTGAAAACAAAGTTTTGAAATGCCAAAGTTTCGAAACAAATGCATCAAAAAATGCATTTTTTGTAGGTAAAGGTTTTTTTAAAACTAAAATGGGTTTTAAGGGGTAAAAAAATGGGGGTTGGGCGGGGGGCGGATTTTTTAAACGCATTTTTTCGATGCATTTTGTTTCAAAACTTTGGCATTCAAAACTTTGCCATTCGACACAATCACTAGGAACCACTGTATGTAGACTGACATGTTTACCCTCTGCCTGTTCCACCTCTTTCTCAAGCTGGTCCAATCTATCCCTTCTCTCCCTGAGATGTTGTCAGAACAGTTGTATTGCTTTCCTCTGACCACCGCCTTTTATGTCTTCCACAGGGTGAAGTTTTTCTCCACCATCCCATCGTTGTTCAAAAAATATTCCTCCGATTGCACCCGAATTGCATCTGTAATCTTTGCTTTCTTCAAGTGGAACACATTGAGACACCACCCCCCTCTCTGCACCCTCACCTTCCCTCGTATCTGAACCATCAGTGCAGAGTGCTATGATACCCCCTTCGGGAGATACTGTGCTGAGACCAGCCAGTGTAGAGGGCAGGAATATATGTATATCCGTGATAGGGCTGAGTGTGCGCTTGAGTAAAAGCCGAAGCCCTGTTCAACTGAATGTTGAATAACAATTCCAAAAGATTATCCTAACACCATCTGGGATCATTGCTATGCATTTCTGTCATACTAGGTGTAGGGCTTGGTGTCCCAAGAAATGACAGGACTGCAATATTTACTGGGGTAATTGTGCAGGCTTGCATTGGTTTGCTGCTTATCTGATGGTATTGGAATATTGGCATCTCAGATCTTTTCACTTCCCACTTATGTGCATGGTTCTGTAGCATATGTGACCACATAGACATGTGCCAAGTTGGTTCCTGCCTTCCCTCAGTACATTGTTTTCCAGCCGAGTGTGCAATTTGCCATATTCCATTGTTCCACACTTTTGATTTCTCATTGTTGGTTAGCAACACGCAGGCTGACCTCATCTGGGTGGGTTGCCAGGTGAATATGTGTTGCGGTTCTGATCTGTGACAGGAAGGATGTGTCTCAAATACACTGCAGTGGTGGGAGAAATAGTCTATTACTACTCCAGCCTCTGTATCTGTGGTGTCTTTCTTCTCTTCTTTATTATCACAGCTTTCAAGCAACAACACACATTCCTGCCTAGACACTGATGGATACAATTTTTTATCTTGTTTATCATTATCATCATCTGACTTATCAGTGGAAGAATGCAGCGTAGATGGAGACCTGCAACTCCTGTTCCTGTTCAACCTCACTTTGTGGTGTTCTTTCCTGATCTTTGATAGAAAAGATCACCAGACCAAGGCCCCTTTTTCTACTGGGATAGTGTATAGAAATGAAAGTGCAACCTGTTCTGTCAGTCTTGGTGGATATTCATAGTTGTGTATACAAAATATTGTGGCAAAAATGCTGTGGTTTGCCACCACAATCATGTAAAGGATGCGGGGGACAACCCCACAACCTCCGGACACATTATACCGTTTAAGGGGAATGGGGACACCCCCACAGCCCCCGCTCCCCTTAAATTGTATAATGGGGTACCCTTTACTGGGTCTAACTACAGCATTTTTGCCATGTTTTTTTTTTATACCAGCGACATTTTTGCCGTGATTCTATTACCTGATACCGAAAACATGTGAGCATGACTCACACAAGCTGTCCTTATTGACCCTCTACTCTGCTTGCTCCTTGTGAAATGTTTCACCTAATGGCACATGTGTCATTCACTCATTCAGAGACAGGCACTGATGGTGTATCTCAGCCTCCATGCATCTCTGCTACTTTCGCCCTATGAAAATAATGCAATTGTGAGTCTTAAGGATTCCATGCTGCTTCTGATCCTCCATCCACATGTTAACCAATTGCATAGGTCTTGTTCCCACACTTCAAGAAATGGACACTCACTGATGTTTCTCCTGCCTTCATGAATCTATACTATTTTCTCCCTTCACAATCATGTGAGTTTGAGTCTTTCATAATCTATCCTCCTGGATTCGCTTCTCCTCATAATCTTCCTTCCAATTGTCACCCAATGGCGCACATATTTTAATTGACTTAAGAACCTGACACTGCTTGGTATACCTTCTTCACGCCTTCCTGAATCTCTGCTACATTGTTCATCACAATCATGCAAGCATGAGTATGGCACAAGCTGCCCTTGTGGATTCATTGCCCTCCTAACCTATATGTGATGCACAAGCTGGACACAGGTTTTTATCACAGCACGCATGTCGGTTACAGCCCCTTAAACTCCCAGAATGCCTTACATCTCTTCCTACTTTCAACAATCACTGGTATATTTTCAAGACTTCTATAGGTCACACCCAAAATCGAACTGAGTGTATTCTGTGTGTTCAGTCACCCAATCTGCCTAACTCTGAGGAATGACCTCTTCTTATACTAACCCATAAGCACGTATGATGCTCACCTACTCCAATTTACTGAATGTGTCACACAGCATGAACAACCCCTTCTCTAAATACTATCTCTGCCCAACCTTTCTTCATACTGACCTACTCTAGCTCCTCTCCACCTTATTAACTCTTCTCTATGTTTCCAAAGACTGACTGCAGCAACAACCTCCACCTCTCTGAAATGAGCTCCAGTCACATTTCCACCATTATGGCCCATGAGTTTGAACACTTTCAGACATTTAAAGACGTTTGTCTGAAGTTTGATATGGTCGAAACTACCAAACGTAGGGTGGTTAAATGTTCTGTGAAATACTTTTGGCCAGGCTTAGTTTATAGGAGGTTTTTCACTTTGACTTCCTGGGAGTCCACTTTCATAATAAAATAGGGTAGGCCCAGAGGTGGAAATGAGTGAAAATATTATGGGACAATCTGCTAGTGTGGTTCTTAAGGTTCAATAGGAGGTTCGAGTGATATTTCACAACACCCACCCTTGATGTCTATCACTGGTAGTCGTTCCCTCCAGATATTCACGGTTCTGAAGTTTGGTGTTCTGCACCATGTGCTGCAGTGACTGGAGCTAAAAATACCTTCCCTGGAAGTCTATTTTTAATGTTGAGGGAAAATCCAAACAGACTCCTGCATTTATAGACAGGGCGTGTCCTATCACTGATCATATCTTACTCTTAACTATTGCATATTGGATTAGGCTATGTGTGAGCCAGAGGTCAAAGTATACCAGGCCACATTAACGTATGTTTTATCTGTGGATCCTTGTATAAAGATTGTGCGGCTGGCCTGGGTGAAGAAACCTTTTTATCCATTTGGATGTGCAACCCTGTGGGAGTCACCCACTACAATTACTAGTGATTCCCTAAGGGAAGTGAGGGGGAAATTCTGGGATGTGAGAAGTAAGGCTTTGTTGGGTACCCCAGACAAACACTCCATGCTGTCATGGTATTTAAAGTCCAAATTTGTATATGGAGGATGGAGGTTTATATGGAATTAAATATGCAGAAATAGGCCAGGCAGCTATTTTTGCAGTTTAAATTGGGATGCCTCCTTCTGGGCAATCAAACAGTGAAGTGGGGGCAAGGCTCCCAGGGCAGGACTCAATGTATGTGATAATAAAACCATTGGGACTGTGGTGCAATTCTTACTTTCATGCCGCTGTTATCACAGATGGAGATGAAGTTACTCCTAAAGTATCCCTCTTTAGATCAATATTAAAATGTGTAAGGGGCTGTGGAGTACGGTACATCCACTAAATGTGAAATGGTAATGGAAGTAGTGGCCTTGTCTCTTACTGCAGCATATCACAAAATAAGAGGGGGTCTTGCTCCCTAAATTTATGGGCCTTGTGATGAATGAGAATTACTTTGATGAAGGACTATGAAAGACAAGGATTGTGATGACTGTGCCAATGTAGAAGACGTGATGGAGGAAATGGACCAACGAATGAATGTCATGGATATGAAGGTCTGTGGTGAAGCAGAAGGACAGAGACAAGGGAGAATACTATGACAAAGCAAAAGGCAATGATGAAGGTGAAGAGTTGTGACAAAGGGCTGTAATATTTAAATGAACTGCGATGAAGGGGAAGGACTCCGATGAATGATTGCGAAAATGGATAAGAATCGTTCGTGATAAAGGAATTCACTCTTGAAAGACTGAAGAAGAAGGATTAGAATGAAGAACTGTGTTGAAAGACTCGAAAGAAGATGAAGAACTGTGGCAAAGGACTGTGATAAAGGTTTCTGACAAAGAAGAAAGACTGTGGTGATGTAGAAGAAGGATTGATAAAGGAAGACAAGCACTGTGAAAAAGTAGCACTGCGACACAGGACTCTGATGAACAAAATGGAGTTTGATGAAGGCAAAGGATTGAGATGTAGGGAACTGTGATGAATGAGAAAGGAACAGGAGAAAAATGGAGCAGGGCTTTGATGAAGGATAAGGACTGTGATGAAAGAAAAAGACTGTGAGCAAGAACACTGGCAAAAGGGGCATTTTAAGAATAAGAGGGATTATCATTAATGAGAAGGACTGTGTTAGGGAGAATTTTCATTCTATGGCTAATTTCCCTTACCTATAGATTCTCCCAGCAGCTTTGCTGGATTTTAAGGGTTTGTTTCTTTTTACCTGCTAAGAGTGAGACTCTTTTTCCCACTCTTAGGCATTTTTTCTATGTGTGTTGTAGGCTATTTTTGTATTTAATTCCCATGGGATTTTCTCTCACCTATAGGAACCATCTTTATTCACATGTGTTACACAGCACCCTCCGTGCAGTGACCCCGGGGTGTCGTAGCAACCCCCAAACATAGACTCCATACCCTGGGACTGACTACTGTCTCCCAGGGCATGTAAAGTCCCCATTGACTTTACTAGTCAAATCTTATGAACCCATCTTACTATGGAGGTACTGGAAAGGGTAAATAGTTTTTCCCTTAGGTTCATTTTCGAGGGGGTACCTTAAAGTCCTGCTCTATAAAGATTCTGGCTGGTGGCAGTGGTTACTACCATAAATATTCAACCGCAAATATTTTCCTATGGGATTTTCCCATTGTTCGAGGCTAAGAGCCTCATTACACGGACGGCGGTGGACCAAGGTGCTATAAGCACCTTGGTCCATGCCGTGGACCAAGGTGCTATAAGCACCTTGGTCCATGCCGTGGACCAAGGTGCTATAAGCACCTTGGTCCATGCCGGTAAAATACCGGCACCGCCTTGAAGGAAAGGGGAATTACCCCCCTATTCCAAGGTTGGTGGGGCGGTAATTCCCCCTTCCCCCATTGCCTTCCTCATTCCCATTTTTGCCCCATAGGGCATAATGGGAATGGGGAAGGTGCTAATTACGGCACCGCAAATTGCGGTACCGTAATTAGCTCCCTGGTCCCTTTGCGGGTTGGTTTTTAACACCTGCAAAAAGCAGGCGTTAAAGTCTCCAACCCGCAAAGGGACCTCATAGTAAGGCAGTAAGGGTTAACAGTCACCGGTACCATTAACGGTGACCGTTAATCCTTACCGCCGTCCGTGTAATCAGGCCCTAACACTTTTACTGACAGCCTCTAACATACCGCCGGTTTATTTTATTATTAACTTTCCTCTGGTAGGTTTTATTTGCCCGAACTTTAATCTAAATACTTTCTCGTGTCTTACTCTAAACTCCTAACCCAGGTCGGGGATCCTTTGTTCACTCTTTTGGCGGGCTTCTGCCAAGAAGCCCTCCTTTCAGTGCCTCTGATTCTGGGGTGGGTCTGTTGTTTGGGAGGGGGAGTAGAACCCCTGGACAGAGCTGCCGCAGCAACTCAGGTCGCCCACTAACCTGATAGGCTGGAGGGTCTCCCGCCAAGAAGACCACTCCACTGTGTGAGTGACAGCTAGGCTGTATGAATGGGTCTCTTTCTGCATGAAATCAGGGTCCTGAGGACTGGAAGAGCAAGACGTTGCCTCTGGAACTACGGAACCGAAGGGGAGAGAAGCTACAGACATCTTCAGCATCTACACCACCGGTGAAGCCCCGCCGGATCGTCTCACCACTTTTCTTCCACATGACGAGAGGAGATCTTCATCGAAAGAGCTTTCTTCCCTTGAGCTGGTGGGAACAACCAGTTCACCCATCGCTTCCCCGGACCTGCCTTGGTCGAATCCACAGTGCCCAGCACTTGGAGACTGGTATCCACCCGGACGGCGATTAAAAGGAGCGTTACTTTTAAACTTCGTTTGGCAGCACCGCGGTTGGTTTCATGCCTGGGTAGTGCAGTGTCTCGAACCTTCCTCCACGATGAGAGCCTCTCTTCCTCTGCTGGACCCCTCGACCTGTAGGAACTACCAGGAACAACCGCCACTTCTTCACATTTAAGGTACATTGTTCCGCCAGGCCTCCCTTTTCCCGTGGTAGCCCTAAAGGTGTTTTAAATCCTTTAGCTACTTGTTGGGTTGGCCTCCCTCTCTCTTAACATTGTCTTTCACCTCGCATCTACCTTTTCAATAGTAGTTTACCAAAGACATGACTGCAGCTTCAAGAACATTTTTGCTCCTAAGCTCTTGGTTCTTTACCACTGACTCTGGCTCAGGCCTATTGACTCTGGCTGATTTGTTAGATCTGCTCTCACTAGATTGATTTTCAATGAGAAATGTGTTGATGCACCTGAATCTTCTAAACCCCTCTTCCTTCCTACTGTCTTAACTTGTGGAGTGCCATTTTGCTCAGTTTTCATTCACTTATCTTTCTGCTAAAGTGTTACTGTGCATTACTTGTTCACAAAACTTCAGGGCAGTGTTGCTAGGGGGTGTCTGAAGATATTTCGGTTTAACTTGTGCTTTACGTCACTTTCGTTAAATTGATAGAGTGCCATTTGTAGTTGGTCTTCACTGTGCTGTATGTTCTCACTCTACCGCAAACTGGTCTACAATTGAATAGGGAGTTGTATATACTTTTCCTTGACTGAACTTAACTTGCTTTATTAACTGTGATTCATGTGTTGAACTAGATATGTATAAAATAAATATATATTCTCTTTTTGATACAAAGCTTTGGTCAGTGTTTCCTTGTTCCATAGTACTGTGATACCTATTGTGTAAACCCTGAATACTGTTCATCTCCCTCTTAAGATAGGTCTGACTGCTTAGCCACAGTTACCAACTAAATCTTCGTGGTACAGACTGATACCAAAGGGGATTTATTGCTCACACCTGTAGTCCTAATCCTGGGTAGTGTTCCCTGAGGGAACTGCCCAGGATACTGCCTAACAGACTGTCATGAATGATATGTGATGTAATGATAGACTGACGAAGGAGGAGGACAATAACAAATAAGGAGTGTGAGGAAGGGTAAGGACTGACAAAGGTCAAGGCAGTGCGATTGGCGAGGAACTGTGATGAAGGCATTTGAAAACTAAAGGACTTTGTTAAAGGTCTTTAATGAAAGTGAAGTAATGTGATGCCTGGTCTCCTGGCAGATAAGAATCAGAATTGCTCCCATTACAACCCACTTTGTTCTCCTGATGCTGGGCTTCAAAGACGCATGACTACACGTAGAGTGGCACCTTTGCATCAGATAAGGCAATAAATATGACCAGATGGTCAGCCTAATAGAAACCCAAACAAAGAAAGAAGCCCCTGACAGCCGATTTAGGATAACCATTAACTGAAGGCAATCCTGGACATGTATGTCTTTCACTAATTTAAAAGCACAACATGCTTTGCAGCTTGCCATTTGAAATACAGAAAACAATTGTAACTACAACCATACCACTATTATCACATGAAACCAATGCATTTTTCAGGTTTTGTAATCATTGATACACTTATTAATATTAATACCTTTATAAAAAATGATCCTACATATTCATGCTGCATATACAGATATTAGGGGATCCTAAAACTCCACGTTTCATCAAGGTGGCATGTGGAATAAAAATGGTTTCTGCATTCAAAGTGTGAGAGCATGTAGCTGCTGCCTGCCTCTTTTTTTCATGTGTATAGAAATTATGATTAACCTAGAAGAACTGTGGATGTGTATTCACAAGGAATGTCTGACTATTGAGCAAGCCAACTGAAATATTTGACCAAATAAAAGAGAGTTGTCATCAATGACAAACAATGCGAATATTTCCAGTCATAAAAAGAGTAACAAAGAGGAATAGGGATCTCACCCTGGAAACAAAAGGTGCATAGAAGGGATACCACCTGGACCAAATGGATGAGTGCTGAACGTGGACATTACCTGGAGAATTGTGCCCTACCGCTGAGGAGACTTTTGCCTCTAAGAGCAACCAAGATGGAGAAGAGGCTGACTGGGAGTTCTTTGAAAAATGATTAGGGCCCATTTTCACTCAGCTTGTTAAAGAATATTTCAAAGTAGGCATAAAGATGTCCACAAATGCA
Source organism: Ambystoma mexicanum (assembly GCF_040938575.1). NCBI lineage: Eukaryota > Metazoa > Chordata > Amphibia > Caudata > Ambystomatidae > Ambystoma > Ambystoma mexicanum. The sequence continues at coordinate 760,984,477 of NC_090939.1, forward strand.
ATTATAGAAGTCCCCTGGAATCATTGCTGTGCTGAGTTCCTTAGGGTTGGAGGGATTGGTGCGTGATTTAACCTATTCAAAATGGAGGGGCAATCATTTAAAATAGAATAGCTTGGCATTTGTGTGTGCAATGCAACAGTGTGTTCTCACTATATTCAAGGGCAAAATGTGACTTCTTGTAGAAAATGTAGCTTTTTTCTGAATACATAGTGCAGGAGTGGATCCATTTCTATTAACATAAATAGAATAGGATACTGAGGTTTGCTAGTGTGAGTTATACCATGCATTCACTTTACTAAAGTTGAGTTTACATTTAATTAAATGTGTGCTCTGTGTAAAACAAGAAACAATTCCTAGCTCCGACAGTGCAGCATTTGGTAAATGATAGCTAACATTAACTGAATCATACAACACAAGTATAGTCTTACACTTTGGGCTGTGAATTGGGGCCCATGCTTCAAAGGGCATATAGAGAATTGTTTGATAATTTGCAACCCTTGAAAACCATAGATTCTTTTAAAGTGAATGGGTAGGTGAAAGGGAGTTTAGCCATCCGAATTCTACTCCGATGGAAAATTACCATTTTAAAGAAATGTCCTCTCTTTATGTTGCACAGTAGGGAAAGGGCTATGCAGCTGTGGGACCCGATTGGTGATGTGAAGTGGGAGGGGTACTCATATTAATGTATATCTGATATCTTGTGGTGACATCCCACCCATAAAGTAAGGGGACCCTCTTTGATGTCATTTTATGTAAACACATTTGAGTTTAACCATAAAGCACAGCCTGTTTCTTATCTTCTTATGGGTTGCAAGTGTATACAGGGGAATACTAGATTAGCAATGGCCACTTATTGAAAAGAGTGACATGTGAACAAATATCTCAACAGGAGGCAAGAGACTCATTTGCCCAATACATTTGTGAATGTTGCCGGTGAATTTGGTCTTGCAATCATGCCGAGAGCACAGACATTGCCTTTGAATTTCTGTCGCCCTACCTTCTTCCCTCAGCCCTCCATCCTGCAGAAGACCTCCCTTTCCTTCCCCTTGAGGGCTTTCCCCAGTTCCATGTCTAAACTATTCCACACCCTGGACCATGTGGGTCAGCCAGAGGGTTTATCGGTCTTCAGCACCTGGGACTCTTTTTTCATTTTTACCTTGCACCCTCCGCAATGACCTGAGCAGGACAAGGCTCATCCTCCACTGCATCCTCATGTCCATCCTCGATTTACACCCTGTGAAATAAATCCACTACCTGCTGTGGTATAATTAAAACCTGGTCTTCACTCTGAGCCTCCGTATGACAGACCCGCCCCGTTCCCCCTCAGCATATTCACCTTGCTGGATGGAAACCTTTGTCTCCTCACCAGAAACCTCTTGCCAGACAGCAATTATCCCTACATATTTTTCTTCAAGGTGCTTGCTGTAACCACTCCTTTCTCCCAGCTCAGAGGCATGCTTGTGTCTTCCCAATCCTCCAGCTGCCTTCCTGCTACTTCACAGACACTGCCTCTATAGGAACATCTGCAAAAAGCACTGCCACCCTGTAAACCTCCAGCAGTGATCTCGGCCTCCTGCAATGGCCCTGTGTCCATTTCCAGGCTTGCTCCTGAGGCCACCATTAATGCCATAGCAGCCTCCCCTACCATCTCAAAACTCTGGCAATGCTGTGTGGCATGGGCCTGTTAACCAGTGTCAACAAACTGCTCAATGTTCTCCCCTCCTCATGAGTCTATGTGGAATCCTCCTGATCCTGTGAGGAGAATTGCAACTGCTCCTCCTGCTCCCCCCCATCTTCCTCCCCTTTCAACATATATTTCCTATTCCCTTACTCAACAAAGAGAACTGAGTGATCCAAAAACATCCCAAGAATCCAAATCACCAAAAATTAGAAAGGGTCAAGACTGTGATAGGGACCAGGTCTTGAACCTGTGATGGGGGAGTAGAGACCCTTCCCAATCTTGGGTACACAACCTACCAGAGCAGTTGCCAGAGACAATGCTACCCCAGATGTTGGGTGAGGGAGTTCAGGCGGATGTCCCTTACTCCCTTGGAAGTGTGCTGTCGAATAACAGCATTTATACCATTGTCTTGAGTACAATGTATTGCAACCTACTTTCTTCCAGGCCACTTCTCTTTTTCTTTCAGAACTACCCATCTGAAAAAACCCTGGGTGGCTGATGATAGACTCCAGACCAAAGCCCTATGAGAAAGCAGAACACCATGCAACGCTTACTAATGACTATCATCAACCAGGACTTCCTGTCCACCCACTCCACCCCTCCTCTCCCTTCTCCTTCTTAGAACACTGACCCTCCTTCAGCCACCCCCTCTCTCTTTCTCATCCTTTCCTGTTTTCTCCCCTGAAAAGGTCACTAGACAAGTCCGATATATGAAAACCTCGTCAAAACAGGTTCATCCCTGTTCCTCTAAAACCATCAAGGACCACATAGATACCCTCACTCCAGCCCTTGCTGATTTCTGCAACTTCTCCATTGCATCAGGAACCATCCCCTTCCCTCTGAGGCACTCTCCTGTGCATCCTCTTCTCAAGAAACCCATATCTGATCCTTCCTGCCCGGCAAACTATCGCCTATTTCCCATTATACCGTTTCTGGGCAAATTCCTGGAAAAGCAGACCATCTCTCAATTTAACCTTCATTCTGATTCTGTTGGCTATCTCCACAACCATCAGTCTGGCTTTAGAGCTACCAGATGCATGGAAACTGCTTTCCTGAACATCCGTGAAAATCTGCTCTCCAACTTTGACTCTAACATTCCCTCAGTCCTCATCCTACTCAATCTATCCTCTGCTTTCAACACAGTCAGCCATACCATCCTGCTCAACTATCTCCATGACAACCTGGGTATCACTGATCAGGCTCTGGCCTGGCTGACCTCTTTCCTCTCTGATCGACCCTCCCAGGTCCAACTTGGGTCCTTTCTTTCCTCTATCCCCCTTTTTATCTGTGGTGTTCCCCAGGGGTCTAACCTCTTGCCCTGGCTTTTCAACCAATACCTGGCAACTCTCACCCACTCCAATGCCATTTTCTGCTTCAATTTCCAGTACTATGCTTATGACACTCAACTTCCCTCAGCCACATCCTCTCCTTCTCTCATCTCTGATTGCCTAACTGCCTTTCAAGGTTGGGGTGCCACCAATGATCTCTGCCTCAATGCCAGCAAGACGCAGATTCTCCTCATCGGCACACCTTCACCCTCCTTACCCTTCACTCTCTGGCTGGATTCCCTTGGCCCTCCTCCTGCCCCCACCTGTGAGACTAAGAACCTTGGGGTCATCTTTAATTCCACAATTTCCTTCTCTGCCCACATCTAGGTTATAATGACCCTAATGATACCAAAGCCACATCCATCGCTAATGCCCTCACTGAACTTGTCTTCCTGCAAAAAGTAACTCAGCCTACCCACAACAAGGGCAGAACTCTTGACTGGGTAGCTGATTACAATTGCAACATCAACATCACCAACATCAGCCCCCTGGTTTGGACTGATCATTCGCTCATAACCTTGAACATAGACTCTAAAACTAACCAAATCCCTAACAATCCTATAGCACCTGATGTGCTAACTAGAAATAAAAAGAGCATAACCTCAGACAGGCTTCTACCTCTCATACACTCCACGTTAAATTCACTCCCAGACTCACTTTAGTGAATGAATTTAACAAAGTTGTATTAGAAGCTATCAATGCCATGCCCCTTTAAAAATGAGGAGCAGTAAACCAAGAGCGCACTGAGAAAAGAAAAATGAAAAATTGAATCCATATGGAGGTCTACACCTTCTGAGATGAACAAAACAAACCTCATCAATATCGCCACAAAATGTAAAAATGAAATACAACGGGCTAAAAAAGAAAGTTTTGACAATGGATACTACTACAGGTGAAATCAGGTACAAAGGAACTGTTTGCTACACTAAAGGAACTAGAAAAACCCATCCCTGTACCTGACAATTGTGTTAAAGACAAAACATGGAGTGCTGATATACAGAAAGCACTCACTGACAAAATTGCCACGCTTAAAGTAAAAATGTCCCAAAAAAAACTAAATGTACCAACACCCATTACCCAACCTAAAAATAATTCAAACTCACCGAAACCAGAACTTTGTTTTAATTTTTTTTAAAAAACACAATATTAGAAGTTGAAAAAATGATACTCTTCTTAAGCCTTCTAACTGCCGAGGAGAGCAATGCCCTGCTCAAATTATAAAAGACGCAGAAAGAGATCTCTCACCCTTTATCTCTAAGCTTATTAACATGTCATTTACGTCTTCTGAAGAAACAAACTCTCGATCCTGCTATACCCACAAACTACAGACCAATCACAACGGTGCCATTCCTCCTTAAGATACTAGACAAGGTGGCATTCTTACAGATCCAGCACTTTCTGGAACAGAACAAACTCCTGGCTATCAGGCAATCAGGCCTCAGACCTCAGCACGGAACTGAAACGGCACTCATCGACCTTAAAGCCCAGGTTGACAAGATGAGAGACTGGGGTAAATGTGCCTTATTACTCCTCCTAGATCTCTCAGCAGTGTTCGACCTGGTGGACCACACTGTTCTTTGCAACCACTTTGAATCGGCTGCACACTTCTCACAACACGCCATAGCATGGATCCAATCTTTCTTGAGCGAAAGAACTATGAGAGTCTTCTCTACCTCAGAAGCAGTTGATCCCATCCCCATTGCATGTGGTGTTCCCCAGGGCTCCTGTGTCTCTCCTTCTCTGTATAATATATTCACCAAGCCCCTCTTTGATGATCTGCATTGTCTCTGTGTCACCTACACTAACTATGCAGATGACTCTCAGATTCTCTTCCCATTTTACAGGGGATTACAATCGGGACTTGGCCTTGGTGAATAGGATATACCTCATCATCTAGGCATGGATGGCACTCCATGGCCTATGCCTGACTGATGATAAAACTGAGCTCATTATCCTGGGGACCCCACCCAATATTAAAAAAACTGGGCCACAAATATACCTCCTTTAACATAGACGACAATACAATTAAGGCAATGAAGGAGGCAAAAACACTACGTTTCTACCTTGACTCTGGTCTCACCCTGACAAAACAAGTAAATGCTATGGCATCTGCCACGGCTTACACGTGTAAACTGATTAGATCAGCCAAACTCTTCCTCTCTACAAGTAGTTGTACTACACTGGCAAGCGCAGTTGTGCTACCTAAGTTGGACTATTGTAATGCTCTTTTCATTGGTGCTAATAAATATATCACTAAGAAAATACAATTACTCCAAAATAGTGCCTTAAGAGCAGCGTTAGGCATGTCCAAAATAGATCACATCTCCTCAGTAAGGAGAAATAATAACTGGCTATCTGCTCTTGATAAAATCATACTTAAAACTGCCTCCCTAACCTTCAAAGCTCTCAATAATGCAACACCCTCATACCTTACTAAGAGGTTTAATAAAAGACATACTACCCGACCCACAAGATCAACTTACACCAACTGCTTGACAGTTCCACCATTCAAATGAGTTACAATTGGGGGGCATAGCGTCCCTGTCAAAGCTGCCCAACTATGGAACTCCCTGCCTCTACACCTGAGGGAAAACCAGTCATACCGACACTTCAGGTGCAACATTATCAACTGGTTTAAATCTAATGATATCTAAATCTAGAACAGGCAGATAGGGGCCTCTAACCCTTTCCCAACAATACCTACATTTACATTACTGCCATCCTACTTATTGAAGACTCTTGGCAACTCTGCTATGCCTTCTACTATAACCTGTACACTGGATAACTTAACTTGGAATATGTACGTTTGTTTATTCCTCTGTGCTACTATATGCAATTCTGTAAGCTTCCCACTTCAATCTGCAACATGTAAATTTGTAAATCCCACTGTACAATATTATGGAACTTTGTAAACTACGTACCTTAACATGCAACATGTACATTTGTAAATTCTACTGTACTACACTATGTAACCTTGTAAGTTTAAAATATCCTTTGTCTCTGCGTCCTGATACCTCTGGGTCTGGCGCGTGCTACAAATAAACAAACAAACAAACAAACAAACAAACAAACAAACAAACAAACAAACAAACAAACATCTCTGAGGTCTCAAAAAAGTCAAACTTCCTACTTCACCTCCTCAGAGGTACTCTGCCTTTCCTCTCCTTCCCCCAGAACCTCATTGTCTCCCGAGCCCTGGTTCTCTCTAGGTTGGACTATTGTAACAGCCTCTTCCTAAATCTACCTGCCTCTACTCTCCACCCTTTGCAACTTATCGAGAACAGGACTGCAAGACTAGTCCTTGGCCTCAAGCCCTGGGATTGTATCTCTCCAGCCCTGAAATCGCTCCACTTGCTCCCAGTGGACACAAGGATTCAATTCAAGACCCTCTGCAAAGCTTTCTGGGGCCTTCGCCCAAAATACCTTCAGCTATCCCTACGTAAATACCTCCCCTCTCGAGCTCTTCACTCCTCTACCTCTAACTCCCTCAGGTTCAGTCGTTATTCAAAGAAACCAGCTGGGGGTAGATCTCTGTCTTTGGCTGGGGCCTCCTTCTGGAACAGCCTCCCTGCCACTCTGAAACTTGGGGAGAACCATCTCTGGTTTCCGGAAGCACCTCAAGACCTTCCTATTTGCTTCTGCCTTTGACCCTCCTCTCCCCTGCTTATCTTCTCTTTCTCGGCACTGTGCACCTGGCCTACCCTCTGTCTTCCAGGCCCAGGTACCTCCTCACCCTGCCACCCACCCACACTGCCTCCGGGCATTCTTTTGCACTGGGATCTGTATCTGTAATCATACAGCCCCCCCTTTTTTCCTGCACTTATCAGACATATCGTGTCTGCTACCTTAAACCCAGCAGTCACCACTTGCTGGCTGCACTACCACTGTTTGTTGACTTTTATTATTTATTTATTTTAATATTTATCTGTTGTCCTTCACTCCTCACTCTCCACTTCTCCACCCTTCCATTGTAAGGGATTTCAAGCAGGCACACACCCAAGTCTCGCCTAGCATGTAGTGCGCAAATGAAACCTTATTTTATTTTTGTCTATAAGTTCAATATTCTGCATGATATACCACTCATATCACACCTTTCTCAAAATACCCCCCAGGTCACACTGAACCAGGAATCAGGCTAGTTTGCAAAGGTAAATATTTATTTATTTATTTATTTATTTAAATATTCAAATCACACATTGGTTTAATATATATATATATGGGGCAGCAATCACCCAAAGGGTGACAATACAATTCAGAAATAAGCAAAGCAATTGAATTCACTTATAAGGAGGCAGAATAGAAAACACAGGGAAAAAAGAACAGTTTGTTTTTCACACAGATAGCATTTAGGTTAATGTTCCCCCTGCAAAGTTTTGTTTAAATACAAATGAGCAGTCCTACACCAATGTGAGTAACCAGCAGGTATTCATGAATGAAATACAATGTCTAGAGTTATAGGCAATCTTCCCTCCCTAAACAAGAGAGGAAAACCGTTTTGGCAACTGACACTTTTAAACTGGCAGATGAAAAATGGCTTTGTGAAATACTGCAAAAGGTGCAAAAATTCTTAAATGGAGACAAATTCTAAAGAAAGCAACACTAATCAGGTCCTAACATGCATGAGCTTTTATAAAAACAACAATACCCTCTTCAGATCAGGATTGGATGTAAAAAGCACTTTGAAATGGGGAAATGACACGTGTAAACTTGTGAATTTAGAAAATTTGCAGCAAACTTTTACTATGCAATATTGAAGAAAAACAAGTCAAATGCACTGTTCCGGTTTTTAGTTGTGGATGGAGCTATGGATGTTAGGTATCAGTGAGAGTTGACATTTCATTTCTATCTTTAAAACTGAAAGATTTATAGAGGTTTTAATAAGAGGCATTTTTGCAAAATAGGTACGAAAAAGAAAACAGAAATGCGCTTTTGAAAATAACAGATGGGTTTGATTACACTATATTATGACTATGAAAAAGAGAATGCCACATATGGATTTTACAGTCACGTGATCAGCATAACCCGTCCCGTTGTGGAGACTCTACTTCTTCCTGGGATTTACTTTAGTTATTCAAAATCACTAGGGAGTTATGGTTTTTCAACACAGGTGAGACAATCAGCGCAAGAAGGATTCTAACAATACTGGAGTTCTGAATTAAAGATGGGATCGGTTGAGATAGGGATAATACAATGCAAATATATTATGGGTCACTGTTCTTCCTATTTATACTTACAGAACGAGTTATTAAATTGGACCGTCAGCTCTGGTCAATGAATTGGATCTGGTCTACCGGCAGCAGTGCACCTCTAGCGGGATTGGATCAGCAAGGCGGTTCTGGTCAACTTGGACTGCACCTAAGACTGGATTTGTAAGGGCCCCTTCTGGTTACTGGACACGGTAGATAGCAGGATGCAAGTTTTCAATCAGCAAGCCTTGATGGTAGCAAGCCAAGCTGAATCAGAATTAAATCCCTTCAAGTTTGGGATGTTTGCAATTGGGTCAGGCTAGCAATAATTTTGCAATGCTAGAGTCTGGATTCTCTAAAGGAATCTGGATCTTTCAAAGAATTCTGGTGTCAGCTACAAGATGAAAAGTTTTGGAATAAGTTGCTGGAAGCAGTATGTTCTGGGAGCTGTGTGTGTTCTGAAAGCAGTGTGTTCTGGAAGCCGTGTGTGTTCCTATGTGTAGAGAAACTCCTATATTTATCCATTACAAATGTTATGGCATGGGCAGACCTTCAAAACACACCCCATGCTGTGAGTGGCTACAGGCCTGTGCTTTGTCATGGTTGGCAGTCTGACAGAGCTGTCATCTTATGACAGGTTTTAGGAACTCCCACCTGGATTTTTACCCAAAACATACTTTTGCACAAATGTACATTGCTACCATTGTGTACCCTCATAAAATTGGACACAGATACCTTATATTCGGTTGTCTACATTTACATTCACTTCCCATCTTTGTGAGAGCTGTATTGTTCATTGTATGGATTTTTATCAATTTTACCCATAACACTTTGGATTAATCATTTCTAATTTGATACATCTCTGGGCGCTTATCAGTGGATTGTGTACATACAATTGTAAGTTTGCAACATTAATAGATTTGCCACAATCAGCCATTTTTCATAACTTTGGTTCCTTAAATGGTATGAGTTTCCTCAATGTCTTCAAATCACAAGGCTGAAATTAGATAATGTCTACCAAGTTTCAGATTTATCCCTTTTTAGGTTGCTCAGTTAAAACGTTGTAAACTTTAATAAAAAATAAAGATTCTACACCAAAGTCCTCCTGCGTAACCTTCCCTTTTCATGCAGCAGCTGTCCAGTCCTTTGAAGTTCACTGAGAAACCGCCTCCACATCCTGCAGAGGTCAATGCTCAGCCTGTCCTTTTTTCTTTGGTCAGCCAGCAGACAAATGTCTATTGGGGCCCCATTGTGTGGCTTGTTGACATTATGCGGGAACCATTAACAGCCATTAGCCTTCCTGCTCTCAAGGGAGTGTCAAGTGGAGATTTCAGATTTCCCAGGCCAGGCTGTCAGATCAGAATTACATAGTGGATTGGACCCATACTGGGCTCCTTGACATTAAAGTCCTTTAATTTCAAATATAAAATATAAGCACAGTTTATAAAGGATTTAAACATTTTAAAAGAATTAGCCCCTCACAAACATGCTTGAAATTGTGGATTTTGCAATTTCTTCCAGAAAAAGAAACACCTTTAAATGGGTTTGACAGCTAGTTTCCTTAGGCAGCTGCCAGGCAGGGAGACCTGGATTCCTCTGACTGCCTGGAGAATCCATGGTTTCAGCGAACTTTCCTTTCCATAATTCTCTGGGAAAATGACTGAATTTTTAAGGGCATTTTCGGATTAGGCCCTTCTATGGCCTTGTTTCAGGTGACAGATGACAGATGATGGATGACAGATGACAGAAATGATTCCTGCTTTTACACCACTTTGTCTGTGTATGTGGCAGGGCATGTAGCTCTTTTGGTGGTTTATGAACTCTGTGCAATTTTGCAGATTTAGTGCGCACAGGGGATATTGCCTCCATTTTTGGCAGCTTTCTTTCCTCATTGGCAAAGGGGTGCAGAGTGGCGCAGTGGCGTAGATAAAAATACTCCACACCATGCAGTTTTCCCCTTTCCCTCTCCCTTGCACTTGCGCGTTCTCAATGTCACTGGGCCTAGTAAGATCGTTATTTTTGTTTTTTGTTTTTTGTTTCTTCCTCATTCCCCTCTCTTGCCTTGTCACACTCTGAAACACTTGTCTGCGAGCGTGATACAAATAAAATATCAATATCAATATCAGCCAGTAGTGTAGAGGCTTCCATCCATTACCACACCAGACAGAGCAATAGAAAATGAGCATTAGCATACTTAATCGTAGTGGAAAGCCTGAACTGCAAGAACAAATGACTCCCTTCCCGCATGTAGACTGTGGCAAAGACCAAAAAAAGGGTGGGACATATCAGCATTTTTAAAAGCTATATAATGAAAACCCAACCCCCTGGTGAAAAGGTAGGATTCGATTGGCCACAGGATACAAGTGACTTTAGAAACCAGTGGGAACCCAGGGCAGGACTGCACCAGGGAAGACTGGAAATAAAAGCCCATCCAGACAGAACAAGGATGGAAGGTGTTTGGAAGAGGCCAAGGAAAGAGTTGGCGGACCAAATGACCAGACAGTGGTTAGGGGATGGGGAGAGAAATATTGTGAAGATTGTGATGGTAACATGTAAGGTATTGAGTGTAAGAGAACGTGGTACCAATTAAAGTAGTGGGTGGAGTGAGAGAGGGTGTGACTGGGACAGGGTTAGAGTGAGAGAGAGAGTGAGAATGAACTACAGAAGAGCACGTGACAGTAGAAGGAGGGAAGGGGCAGAACGTAGGGGTGTATGAAGGTGGAAGAGAGCAGGGAAAGAGAGAGAGAGAGGGACAAAGTGAGACAAGAAGGGATGCAGTGGAAAAGAAGAGGGAAGTGTAGTATCAGCTGACGAAAGGGAACTATGTTCCCTGCTGGCCTGCCCCAGCTCCCCACAAACACCATCGCCATGCCCCTCCCACGTGCAATTCAAACCCCCAAACAAATGTGCCTGCTGTTTAAGGGACTGTTCAGTGCAGTGCAGATTTCAACTTCTTCCTACACTTTTTATTTTAAAACTAAGCCATTCTGGAACAGTTTCTTTTTTAAATGAAAGTATAGGAAACAGTTACACGTTATGAAAAAAAAAGTACAGGAGCAACGATCCCAAATGCTACTGCCCAATTCGACCACTGGAGAGAGAGAGAGAGAAAGAGAGAGAGAGCGAGAGGGAAAAGGACTCGAGAGAGAGCATGGAAGCTGAGAAGAAGTAAGGGAGGAGTGACCTAGTAGGGGAAGGTAATAGTGGAAGAAGGAGAGAGGAAGACTAATAAGATTAAAGGGGGGTGAGAATAAACAGAGCACGAGTTGGGGGAGGGGAGAAGAAGGTATGAGAGAGGCCATGAGAGAGGGAGAAGAGAGACAGGCAGTAGTGATACCTTTGGACTTTTGGGAGAGGTATGGAGAGAGAGGAGCTGGGAAATATTGTGTTAGGAAAAACAGAATAACCTAAAATAAGCGTGCATTTAGAAAATTCACTGAGGTGTGAGAGGCAGAGAAGGCCAAGGCCTTGAGATTCCTGTCTTGGAAAGTTGTTGTTGGGGGCTAGAGTGGAGGGAGCCCAGAGAAAAGTGGAAAATAGGCAAAGGTACCCCTTAGGCCTCATACACCACGAACGCACGAGAATACTCATTTCATTCATGGCAAATCTTGATGAAAACGTGTTCTATTTTGTCTGTGGATTATAAAGGCCATCTGTGACACAACAAATATGCATGGGGCACAACAAAGGGGTAAGCACTTTTTTGGGATTGTTTTGTGTTTTTCTGGGAATAAGGTGAGGGATATGAATCTTTTGTTTTACTTTCTTAAGTTTTATTAGAGGACAGATATTCATATTTGAGTTAATGCATATTAAAATCAAAGGCAGAAAGAAACGTTAGTTCAGATGGGGGAGACAAAGTACCAAGGGTGAGAGAGAGTGGGAGAGAAGGAAATTTGATTAGTTCCAGGCAGAGGCAATGCATGATTAATAGGCACAGGAGTAGGTAAAAGGGGGTGGTGGAGCTTACCAGATGTGAGTAGGATGGTAGACTCTAAGTAGAGTTGGTTGCTGGTCCTCCCAAGTCCGGGTGCCCGGTTGGGCTGGGTAGCCTAGTCTGCTAGGAGTCAAGGGAACTTGAATTAGTAGTGCTGCTGATTGCATCATGACTGATGTTTGTAGTACATGGGGTCATGCTGGGCGTTAGTAAGGGGCTACGTACGGAGGTGGGAGTAGCGTGGTGAAAGGCGACCGCATGGCCTGGTGATATCATGGTACAGTAGGTGATGAAGGGTGAAGAGCGGACTGGTGGGTGGTACCACGGGGATGATGAGGGATGGGCGAGGTGCCAGGCAGACTAAGGAGGCCCGGTTGGGATAAGCTGAAAGGTGTGTTTGGGTCAGGTTGTCATGTGTGCGGTCATGGAAGCTCTGGCGGTATAGAGGTGCTGCCGGCTGGGGTTGGGCGTCAGGAGATGCATCGTCATGTAGGTACGGACCTGTAGAGAAAAGGGCGGTGGAGGGACATGAGTGATTGTGCCTGCCTGAATGGTGGGCATGTCGTCAGATGGACCAGTGTTGGGAGTGGCCATGGGGTCAGGAGCACTCGGCCTGGTTGGGCTGGTCGGCCTGAAGGCGGTTGAGGGCTCGAGTGCGTGTATGTGTGGGCTGGGCCGTGTGGTCACAGTCTGTCCGGCGGCCTAAGCCGAGTGTGCGGCAGCCGCAAAGACATGTAAGAGTGGTGGGATAAGCTGAAAGGTGTGTTTGGGTCAGGTTGTCATGTGTGCGGTCATGGAAGCTCCTGCGGTATAGAAGTGCCTCCGGCTGGGGTTGGCGTCAGGAGATGCCTCGTCAGGTAGGTACGGACCTGTAGAGAAAAGGGCGGTGGAGGGACATGAGTGATTGTGCCTGCCTGAATGGTGGGCATGTCGTCAGATGGTCCGGTGGTGGGAGCAGCCAGGGGGTCAGGAGGGCTCGGCCTGGTTGGGCTGGTCAGCCTGAAGGCGGTTGAGGGCTCGAGTGCGTGTATGCATTGGTGGGGCCGTGAGGTCACAGTCTGTCTGGCGGCCCCGAAAAAGTTACGGAAGCAAGGGTGCCTGTGCAAGACGGCAAGGTTGGGCCGTTGCAGGACTGCAGGGTTGGCCTGTGAGGGGGCCAACGGGGGCTAAGGTGGTAAATGGATAGTCCTTACCTAGTGCCGGGTTACGGCAGATTTAGCCGCTCGATTTCAATCAGAAGTGAGACAGCTGCCTGAGTCTCAAATACACTTCCTGATTGTAATGTATTCCTTGATGTGATTGGTCAGTGAGGGAGGTGCCCTGATTCGTTGCTGAGAGTGCTGCTCCAATTGGTCAGCCTCGGGGTGCCTGTGGCAGTGGTGTATTCTGACGTGAGTGTGTTCTGGTCAATTAGAGCAGACTGCGTGGTTAGAGGGGAGGGTGTCCCGGATTGCAATTAGTTGGGATGTGGTTAGTTAGTAATGGGTGTAGGCTGGATGCATTGATCAGTTCGGGGTCATGGTTAATGCAGGAGTATGAAGGGGATACACATGGGCAGGTGCATGTGCCCGAGGGCCCGTTCTGAGGCAATTGTGCAGTATTGGTAGTGGTGCATGGGAGCCAGGATTGGTCAGTTAGGATATGTGGAGTTGGTGTGAACCTGCTTGTTGGGTCCAGGATGTGGTGGCGGTATGCAGTAAGGGTAATCTTGGGTTGTGGGGCGAGTCGGGCAGACCTGGACTTGGTCCCCGGGTTGGCCCAAATGGTGTTGTGCTCCCTGATGGTGGTAGGTTAAAGTTCAGGGATGGGTGGCCCAGTGGCATCTAACTTAAACTCATGGATGTGCGTGGGTCATGGTTAGATTAGTGCAAGGTTATCAATTTCTTCACAAAAATACTTGAAAATCATGGTCACTGTTTAGTCCAATGGTGACGCCTCAGTATTTGCATATCAGACGTGCTTCTTTCTGGTGAAGGTGAAGCTCCCTGTCACCTCCTCTTACGTCTGGTGGTATTGATTCCAATCCCACGAAGGTGATATCTTCTTTGCTGTCCAGTTGGTGTTGTTCCTGCCAGTGGATAGCCAGTGGGTGTTTGGCATCTTGTGAGTGAAGGGAGCTGAGATGTTCCCTTATTCTTGTTCTTAGTTCTCTCTTGGTGCTTCCAATGTACTTTCGATTACATAGACAATTAATCACATAAATTACATATTTAGATTTGCAATTGATATACTGTTTGATTTCATGTGTGTTAGTGTCGCAGAATTTTATAGTCTTCGTTGTTGGGCCAAATTTTCACATGGAACACATTCCACATTTGTAAAATCCCACCGGTTTGTTACTTGTGAGCCAATTGTCATGTGTTTTGGGGATTGGTCCCATGAAGGATGGTCTTAGGATGGTCTTGAGTGTTCTGGCCTTGGTGTAGGTCATACTGGGTTTGTCTGGTATCCATGCCCTGATGCCTTTGTCAATTGATAGGATGTGCCAGTGTCTCTTCAAAATCCTTTGTATTTGCTGGCTATCACTACAATATTGGGTGATGTATCTTATTTTGTTGTCGTTAACTGCAAGTTCCCAGGTGTGTTCCTTCGGAGTTGGTAAGGTTGTGTGTTCTCTTCTGTTTGCCATTGCCTTTGCTGCTTGTATTGTTTGTTCCGGGTAGCCCCTTTCCGTGAAGCATCTGGTAAGTACTGTGCATTCTTCTCCATAGGCGGGGAATGAGCTGCAGTTCCTTTTGGCTCGTAGGAATTCTCCTTTGGGAATATTGTTGATTACTGATTTCTTTTGACAACTTGATGCATGTAATACTGAGTTCACTTCCGTGGGTTTCCTGTAGGTTGATGTCATTAGCTCTGTTCCGACTGGCATAATGGTAATGTCCAGGAAGTCAATGGTTGTACTACTTGAGGTTCCTGTCAGCTCGATGCCAAAATTGTTGTCATTCAGATATTGTTTAAAGGAATCCAATTCTACTGCAGTTCTGCACCAGATCATCAGGATGTCGCCTATGTAGCGCATCCAGGTATGGATCAGTCTGTTGAAGTCTTCGTTAGCAAAGGCATGCACTTGTTCATAGTGATGCATAAACAGATTGGCCATGGATGGTGTGTATGTGGCCCCCATGGCTATGCTTTTGGTTTGTCTGTAATATTGTTGGTCGAATAAAAAGATGGTATTTGTTTGCGAAAATTCCAGACGTTCTTTGGTGAGTTTCAAGTGTGAACAGAATGATGCTGAGGCTTTTGCAAAGGTGAATTTGATGGCTTTTAGAGCAAGTCTGTGGTCTATGGACGTGTAAAGGGCTTTTACGTCCAGTGTCACCAAGAAGTATTCTTTGCTCCACACGATGTCGTGTAAGACTAAAAGGGTGTGCATAGTGTCACGTAAAAAGGTTGGTATCTTGGGTACTTCTGGTGCCAATACATTGTTGATATATTGGATCAGTGGTTCTGTTATCCATCCAATTCCACTTAGGATGGGACGGCCCTCTGGTATGGTGTGGAATTCTTTGTGTTTCTTTGGGAGAAAATAGGTAGTGGGCATCCTTGGATGTTTTGGTTGAAGATATTTCATTTCGTCATCTGACAGGAGTCCACGTCGGTGCCATTTGGTCAGCAGGATGTTAGCTTCCATAGTGATTTCCTTTGTTGGGTTTGTGCTAAGGGTGTCATAGCATCCGGGGGTTGTTAGGTGAGTCAGTGCCATTTGGATGTAGTCTGTTTTGTCCATAATGCCCACGTTTCCCCCTTTGTCGGCTTCCTTAATTACGATTTGGTGATTATCTTGCAAATCCTTGAGTGCCTGTCTCTCTTCACTTGTAATATTGTCTCTACCTCTTGGGTGTTTAGTTCTCATTTGGTCCTCTAATGTTTGGAGGTCTCTTGTGACCGCTTGACTGAAGATTTCAATATCATTGTCCACTTGCAGATTAGGAGTAAATTTTGATTTGGGCTTCATCTGTGGTATCTTCAAATTTCTTTCCTCAATGTTCAAGTCTTGCAAAGTCTGTTGTATAGTCTGTGTTTCCATGCTTGGAAGGTGCTCCAGTGTTGCCAGAAGGTGGGTACATTCCAGATGTTCCATATCTATGGTACTCAGTGGCACTTGTTCAGTTCTGGCTGGTTTCCATTTTATCTGTTTAGCAAATAATTTCTTCAATTTCAGTTTTCTAGTATATTTAAACAGATCTATCTGGGCATTCACAAAGTTTGTGTGGTTGGCTGGAGCGAATGAGAGACCTTTATTCAGGATTTTGGTGTCATAATCAGACAGGCTGTGCTTAGAGAGATTGGTTACTCGGTCCGTGGTCTCAATATTTTCTGTTGTGATTGCGTTTTGGATCTTGTCAGTCTGATAGCACTTTCGTGTTCTTCTTGCGTGCTTCTTGGTCCCCGCTCGCTTGACTCTATTGGTTCAAATCTGGGTGGTATGTTGCCCCGGGTAGGCTCTAAAAATGGACTTGCTTTTTGGGCTGGGAGGCACGTGTTCCTTTCTTGTAACGTTGGATCTCATCCAGGAAGTTGTAGCGTATGCTTCTTCTTGCTTCATGTTGTCTGGACAGTCTTGGTACTGGTTCCTCTGTTTTAGTTCTTCATTGGCATCTGTTTCTTGTTCTGGGTCACTATCAGCATCTGATGTGGCCGGAGAGCTGTTCGGGGTGCTTTCATTGGAGCTTGTTCCTTGGATGTTGTCAAATTTGGATTGGAAGGTGAAGACTCGGTTGTCCTGGTAATCTCTTTCATCTCTTTCTGCATTTTCTGATTTTTACTTCGTCTTGATGTATTCTTAGTATCTCGTATATAATTTTGTAATTATTTTCCTTTGTTGCTGTTGGAGAATTGCTTGATTCTATGTCGGTTTTAGTTGGTCAGTCTCAGAGACGAGTCTTATGTGAGCTCTGTCAGCATGTTCTATTAATAGTTCCATCATTATTTTGGAACCCATGATTAGGTTCTCTTCCCATTTCACTGCCAAATCGGCATCCTCGGGGTTTGTGAAGTCTGGAAAGATAATGATCCTCAATCCCCTTTCTCTTGTTCTAGATAGGTCTGGAGAGTGATCTCCCAAAATGTATTTATTTCCTTGGTACATAGTCGTTCCAATTTGACAAATTGTTGCCTTAAGATGTCTGGCGCCCTTGGAGTGGGTGGGAAGGCATGTACCGTTGATCCTTTAGCAGAAAAGAGGTTTTTGGTGTCAGTTTTTCTTGATGCAAGGTAATCTGCCATTTTGGGTTTTGGTGCAGCAGCGGTTGGGTTCCCTGAATTGTAGTTTCAATTGGTTGGAGTTATGGGGATCGGGACTCTCTATCTGCTGCGCACCTCCTATTAGTTGTTTTGGTTCAGCCTGCAGCCTGGATCATGGTTCGTCTGGGGACCAACCCCAAGGTTCCCAATTGATTGGATGCTTTTTTGGGAAGACAAACCTTTGATTGCGTGTTGGCGCTGGCTGGATTCGTTTGTCCAAAATTCTGGCAGTTAAGCCTTTTGTTATAAGTCAAGGCCCAGTCTTAGAATTGTTGGTGCATGTGGTTTTTTATTCATGTTGGTATACCAAAACCAAAAAATCATCAGTGTGGCAATTACTGCCAGTTGGTCAACATTGGTGAGTGCAAACAGCTGATGCGCGTTTCGACCAATCACATCACGGAACACATTACAATCAGGAAGTGTATTTGAGACTCAGGCAGCCGTCTCACTTCCTGATTGAAATGGACCAGCTAACTCCACAGTAACCCGGCACTAGGTAAGACCTATCCATTTACCACCTTAGCCCCCGTGTGCCCCCTCATAGGCCAACCCCGCAGTCCCACAATGGCCCAACCTTGCCGTCTTGCACAGGCACCCGTGTTTCTGTAAGACAGACTGTGACCACACGGCCCTGCCAACGCACACACGCACTCGAGCCCTCAACCGCCTTCAGGCCAACCAGCCCGACCAGGCCGGGCCCTCCTGACCCCCTGGCCGCTCCCACCACCGGGCCATCTGATGACATGCCCACCATTCAGGGAGCTTCTAAGTGCTGAAATAATAGGTTTTATTACCAATTTTAATGGTACTCAATTTATTGACCTGAGAAGAATAAAGGGTTCAGTCAGCCCTGGCCAGGATTTGAACCTGACTCCTACAGGCTGGATACATACTTCTTAAATTAGGGCTTAACCCAACCCTAGCTATCTCGTGCACATCATATGCCAGGAACTGCACCATTTGCTCCTACACAAGGTATTTTCCACTGGAGCGTCTGGACGCCTATCATTTGCCGGTTGTTGACAGGTGTTGGCATCATGTAGTGACAGGAGTCTCCAGCTATTGACATCATAAACCCAGGAGAGAGCAAAGGTATAGGGAAGAAGTTTAGCATCCCTACTGATATTGCACTGTGCCAGCTGCCTTCCTCCTATCTTTGAGTGTGGTCGGGAATCCAGAAAGTGGAGTTGGAAAACATGGTTTAATCCTCGTGTACAATCCCACAGACTCCATGGGAAAGAAGGGATGCAACTCCCTACTGTCTCCTGCACAACCCTGTGCAACCAAACGAAAACATATCGGTACTGGTTGTAAGACTCAATGGCGTATTACCTCCAAATGCGCATTATCTGCTGTTTCCTGCAGCTCTTCACTCTACTGCATTACATTCTGCTATCATACACAGCCCCACAATGCGACCTGTCAGCCAAATATAACGACACAGTAATACAGTTTAACTATACAATGTACTACATGTTTTACTTTCAGATAGTAAGCATGCTAAAAGTGTTGGTTTGGATTTCCAGTAGCAAAAAATAATTACTTTAAAAATATTTCTGAAGTGATATAATAAAATCAAAGCAAGATTACATTTCCAACAGAAAACACAAAGCGGCTTTACTTATGTAACTTTCTACTAATCGAGAGGGCTAGTATAATAATTCAGTGACATTTCTGGACCAGCATTCGCGTCCTATGCAGAAACAAAAACACTACACCATAGAAGCAAAAGTAAACCTAAATGTCTGTAATCTCGTCCAACAAATCTCTAACGCACTCCAATCAAATATGCTGAATGTATTCCATAGCCCTAAACGCTACTGATATAGTTAACTCTACAATCCTAAGGAAGGAGGTTGTAACAGTATTCTAAAAGCATATATATATATATATATATATATATATATATATATATATATATATATATATATATTTTTTTTTTATAACTTGACTCCATTTTTTATATGCAATGTTTTCAAGAAACGAGCTTCGATCTTCTGTTGGGTTTGAATTAGTTGTATAGCCACCATATGCAACTAAAGTAACTAAGAATCAGACTGTCGCGTCTGCCCTTCTTGACAAGGACAGTTGGCAAGTTCGGTTTCTTCTTTCTGTAACTTGCTTTGTTTTGATTGTGTGAGCTATTCATGTTCCAGGCCAATGTTGTTAAGAAATTGACCTATTGCAATGGTAGATTTTATGCTTTGGCCACTACTCCTCCTCCTCTTCCTCTAGGGTCCTTGCATCTTTGAAGAGGTGTCCCATGTGAGCATATATATATATAGAAACAGCACCAATAGAATTGTGGCTACTTAGTTTCCAGAATGTGATTTTTTTTCATCATCCAGGAGTTACATCAAAGGTAAAAAGAGCAAGACCCTGAGATGGAAAACATCCCCTAAGTGGTAGCTACCTAACTTCACTGGTAGGCTGTGTATACAGGATCTGTACATCTTTCTGCCTCCTGAGCTGTCACTATGGACAGGCACTACACGGGATAGCAAGAGAGCAAATAGAGGACAAATGGGCAAACACACACAGCACACCCACTAAAAAAAACTGGCTCCCTCACACTCACCACTGGTTCCTATAATTCTTATGCACCTTCTTCCCACATAAATAACCAGGTCGCCAGTGACTCTAGATATCCATCAGTCTCTGCCTTCCCAAACATAGAAATACATACTTAGTCTCATACAACCCTCCCATAGATCCCTCACATTTCTTTACCCCTATATACTGAAAAAATACCTTGCCTTCCACCAGTCTCCACCGCCACCCTTATAAGTCCACCATGATACACACAAATATCTGCCCACCTGACATCAACAGAGGCATCCTAATGGACTTCCCAGCCCACTTTTCAACTAAAGAAAATTGCATGGTCTTTTGCCACCCTACAATTCTTAAAATCGTCATCACCCTCCCTTCCAGTATTATTCCTGCAAACACAGAAAGAGCAGAAGTAAGTTGCAAAGTGGGTCGGTGACTAGTTTGCTTGCTACTGGGATCAGGACTCCTGTGGGTTTGTAGGTGGGAACACTGTTGTAATTGAAGGCTCCCATAAAATGTGATAGAGCTGCTGATTAGCATTGCTCGAACCACTCTTTATTCCTAGCCTATAGCTGTGAGAACCATCATTTCCATCCCATATAAAACCATGGGACATAAAGAAGGCAAGACACACAGGTGATGGGATATTTAAAGGCCGAACGTTTTATTCAAGTTAGAGTTAGTTTACAGGTGATCCATAAACAATCAACACTGTTAATTTACATCTAAAAATTGCTAATTATATGCACTGAAACTTTATTTACTTCCGGGTGAATGGTTCACTTCCTGGCAATTCTTTTCCATGGAAATGTCGCTTCTGAATGGACTACTTCCAGGGCATAGTTATTCTAATGACCTGGTCTGCCCCATTTGTCAGCCAGTGCTTTTGACTGCCCTCTCTTCTAGGGATAGAGTGCAATCACGTACTTCCTGAGGCCAGCTGTCATGACTCAGCCCCAGGGTATGTGAGTGCATGCCCTCTTATGTTATTGCGATAGCTGCTGCTTTGATTTGTGATTGCTCTGTAACTCTGACCTTCTGCATCTGCAACTTCTGCAGGAAACAAAAAATGTTAGGCATACCATATTAGACAATTCCAAAGTTTCTTAGTAACGGGATTGGGTGGGAGGGAAGCAACGCTTTGGCCTGAAGAAGAGGACGAATGTTGTTGATCCTCCTAGATAAAGGGGGGTTCTTTTGGAGCATCCCCTCGACCTAGGAGGCTGCTTCCCACCCTCTCGAAAGGGGAGGGCTTGGGTAAACTAGTGTAGAGAGAGAGAGGGGACTAACCTCTGGGGGTCACAACTAAAATACCCATCCCCCTAATGTTCACATTGCAGCCAAACAGGTATGCTTACATAGCTGTGACAACCCAGAATGTCCATCCCCTACAAACAATGGGACATAAAGAAGGCAAGACGCACAGGTGATGGGATAAAGACCTCAGGTTTTATTAAATTCAAGTTAGAGTTAGTTTACAGGTGATCCATATACAATGATCATTATTAATTTACATCTAATAATTGCTGATTATTTGCACAGGCACTTTATATACTTCCATGTGAAAGGTTCACTTTTTCGGGTAATTTTGTTCTGAGGGAAAGGTCACTTCCAAATTGACTACCTCTGGGGTTTAGTAATTCAAATCATTGCTTTTGACTGCCCTCTCTTCTACGCATAGATTACAGTCACTTTCTTCCTGAAGCTAGTCGTCATGGCTCGGCCCCAGGGTATGTGAGTGCAGCCCCTCTTTCTCTGTTGCGGTAGCTGCTGCTTTAGTTTGGGATCACCCTGTAACTCTGCCAAGGCTCTTAGGAAGCAAACTGAGGAGTAAGAGCCTCGCAACTGAGCCATATTCCCACACCTAGTTAAAACCAAAAGTCTCCAATGCCCCTCGTATGTTGTGGGAAGCATGGCATTGCCCATGTTTGAAAGATGTACCCCATCAGAAAAAATAATTCCTGGGTCTCGCAAGTTTATGAAAGTGTGCCTAAGGAACCAAGACATTGATGCTTGGTGTATTTCTCAATTTGCCACATTTAACCGCCTCTTAGATAGTTTAATGGCCTTGTGAGATCTTTCTCTCCTCCAGGAGACCCTAGGTACAATCTCTGACCATAATCGTTCTGTGCCCACCATTAGTGGGGGGGGGAATGCCATTAAGGAGACCTTAATCTTATGCAGCAGGGACTCTCTGTCCAGTTCAGTGAGATTGTTTCCCTCTAGATCAGAGGTATTAAAACTGTGCCGCGCTCTTCCCCTGACGCATTCCTGGGGGAGAGGAGGGTGTGAGAGCCCAACATGAAATGTAAAAAATAAACTGGCGGCTCATCCATAATGGGAGAGAGGCTGTCCACCCAGTGGCCCCCTTACCCATTATGGAGGAGCCAAGGAACCAGCCCAGTGAAACACTGAACACTACCCTAGTTGCTTTTTCCAGCTGAGGCAGTGTTAGGCAGAATTACATGCAGTACCCTTTGGGAACACTACATACAATTAAGACTACAGGTGTAAGCACAATCTCACCTTTGGTACAAGCCTGTACTACACAGTAATGTGGTAGCAGTGGCTGAGCAGCCAGACTTATCTCAAGAGGGATGTGAGCAGTACAAGATGTTACAAAACGAAATGCTTGTGTTATGAGTGAGTGTATGGGGATGGGTGCTCGTGTGGATGATAGAGTGATTGGTTGGGGGGGGTGTGTGTGTGTTTGTGTGTGTGTGTTTGTGTGTTTGTTTTGGTCCGTTGAGCTCATTTTGGGGGTGGAGGGTTGTACAACAAAGGCATTTTAAAAATGCCTTTGTTCCACAATCCCACCACCCACCTGCCAAAATCAGCTCTCCTTCTGGGGCGCTGTGGAGCCCCCCTCCCCTCCACCTACGACACTGCTCGCTCTGTCAGAAGGGGAGGGTTTGGGCGAAGTAGTGTAGAGAACGAGAGGGGACTAACATCTGGGGGTCACCTCTAAGATACTGATTCCCCTAATATTCGCATTGCCGCCGAACTGGCATGTTTACATTTTCTCAGGTCAGAGAAGACCAGGCGAGGCAGAGGAAATGGCCGTTGGTCCAATGCCTACTATTCTCCCCTTCCATTCAGTCTGTGATACCAGGGGGTTGCTGGGTACTTCAATCATGGGGGAAAATTAGTATTTACTGTGAACAAGCAATTTTGGGTTTTTCAGAATGACTTCTAATGCATACCAGAGCTAGCAAAATGAATGCATTCATTGGCCGTAAAATAATACATATTTACGACAAAGGTGTTGTACAGTTTCTTTAAAACCACGATGTATTTTTTTTAAAGAACTTGAAATATTCGTTGCCCTGAAAGTTATCTGGCGTGACCTTGAGCCAAGCTGCATTGTAGCCAAAATTTGACTGTGGGCGCTGCCTCTGTCGGTAGCTCCTGTGATGTATAACAAAGGCCTCTTTCATGTACAATACATTATTGTCACAGCGGTGAGTGATCACAGACATTTTACCTGCGCTGTCTCGTATTTCCTTTTCGACGCCTGCTGTTGATTTCTCTTGAAGCGAGGCTCAAATTGATGTTTCATTATTTTTTCAAGTTTCAATGCAATGCTGTGAAGCAAATGCTAAAACCTTTTTTTCATTCGCATCGTGAAAAAAAGAGTTGACATTGACAAGTCACATCGGAAACCTGCCGTGAATAAATATGATGCTAGCCCTTTTGAATGAGCCTCTCTTTCGTCCAGTATTCAGCTTTCTCCTTCAGAACGGGTGACGTAATGGCGCCATTAGTCGGATGCGCAGGTCATCCATTCAAGTGTGGAGTGCTGCAGACATGAACAAGTCTCGGTGTTAGGCTGCCAATTTAGCATTGATTTTGTGGTCTGTGAAAATATAAAGGGTAGAACGTGCTTATTTCTGTATTTATTTTACTCAATTTGAACTTCGCTTCAGCGTCACTCACTCACTGACTCTTCACAAGCTGAGCTATGAGTCCAGCTTGCATTTTTGCTATTTTGATATTTGTATAGAGCTCTTAAAAGTGTGGAAAGCCAAGCACTTGGTACTAACCCACTTTCAAAAATAATGTATATTTTCTCAGAATATCACTCATATGACTGCAATTTTATTTTTCCTACTAAACCAACTTCCATCCTTATTTGTCTGCTTTGTACTGAATTGGTTCAACTGTTTTACTGTGACTCGAATTGCATTGACTATGTACATCAAAAACCAGACTATTCAGATACATTTTGAAATTGATCACTGTAAAGTATTTTTTGACAAGTCTAAAAAAAGCTAAACATTGTTTTAAAAATTCTTTGATGTTAGCACTCGAGTGTATAGTAGTGGACAAGTCAGGACTCTCGTTGGCTTGGATATGAATGTTTGGAAGCAGGAACATTGATGCCAATCACCCTATGTCAACTGAACAACTGGGGTGTATAATGACAATATTATCATTCCAACTATTATCTCATGTGTACTTGCTTAGGGTCATTTCGACTTCAGTTATAGAGAATTGCTGATGAGTGACTAACAGCAATGTCGATACATTCCACTGATTGTTTCACAGTGGTATCTGATAGACAACAGGCACAAAGCTCAAGTTGGCTATGATGTCCCTCAGAACCCTAACGTGAAAAGTATGCTTGCAGATAGTTGCCCAACTACAATTTCATATTGGCAGTGTCACATTTGTCTATTTTCCATGTCATGTGCTGTGCAAATGGATCATGAGAGGTATAAGGGAGGCATATACAACATAGATGGGTTATTTCTCTGCCTCCCCCTTGCATCGCAGCACAATGAAATATATGGCATTCTACCACCCTACACCCCCCATGTTTTACCTCACCCCAAAAGCAAGAATATACCTGCCATTCTGTAACCCCCTCCCACCCCCCACTCCAATTCTATTTCTGGGCAAGAATATACCTGGCATTCTGTAACCCAAACCCCCCCCCCATCCCACTCTGATCCTATTTCTGGCACCCCAACACCGACTCCAATCTCACTCATTATCCCGGCTCCTCTCTCCTGGTGAGGCTCTCCAAATATGCAGAAGCCGAGGGTCTGTCAGTTTTACAGAGCCACAGTTCCTGTGCTGTCATTGGCCTAATGCTGTGCATGGTACTGGCATGTGAAAATGCAGGAGCCGTGGTTGTGTAAAAAGGACAGGCTTGTGGTTCCCTCGTTGTCTGGGTGCACATCAGCTGGGAAATGGCCTTCCCTGCTTTCCTGGGGTTTACGAAGACTCAAGCAAAGGCATAGTAAATGCTGCATTGACCTGCCATGACATCACAACATTGCAATGACTTCCATGTTACCGCTGTGATATCATATTGAGAGCAAATGTAATTTTAAGAAATACAATATTTGCGCATTTAGAACACAAAGGTTGTTCCTACTATCGTGTATGAGTAAAAGGGTTGCTACTGGACGGCTGGACAATCTTAAACAGATTGGAGGGAATCCTATGGAGGGAAGTTCTGGCAGTTCCTCAGTGTGTGCTTGGTGCCAGAATAAGATAAGTTGGGCCTTGCTTCTATGGGTGTGTGGGTAAAATAGAACATGCTGTCCTTATATTTTAAAATTCTGCTATATCAAACTCTATATATGAAAATCCTTCTAATAATCTCCCTTCCAGCACGTGCTCATTTGAAAGAGCTGACATGTAAGGACAGAAGAATTCTTTTTGATTTTGGGATATCATTAATTGCACAAAGGAAGTCATTTAGCGCAGAAGAGTGGTGGAAAGTGTTATTTGATGAGTCAGACAGAAAATTGACAATTGCTTTGACTAGTTTTCTACAAGACATAACATCTAATTTGGAAAAAGTGAATGATCATATTCAAATCAGAAAATGAAAAGCTCATACTGTCATAGTGTGTGCGTACTCTGCAGAGATTTTATTTATGTTGTCTTGTATAGGATTATGCTTGCTAACTAATGTTATGTTGTATGTGTAATTTGAAAAAATATTTTAAAGTTTTGTAAAAAACCGTAAACCATAAAAAATTAAAAAATTAAAAATAATAAAATATATCATTAGACACCTTAAAAAAACACTATTTGAGGCCGACTGCATATCCACCAATGACTTCCTCAATTCCTATACACTGCTTAAAAGAAATCCTTTGCATTTGAGGAAGTTGGGGAGACAACAGGCTTATCTCAAACGCTTCCCCCGTCAGATATATGAAGATATATGGAGAGATTTATCTTAGATTCTGAATGAATATTTTCAGCTGCAGAATTGACATTTAAAGTTGAGGTTGTGGAACACACATGGTCATAAACATTTTACTATTCAGCAGGGAGGTCGCAATCTGCTGATGGAACTGATATTTGTTGTTTACAGGAATGTTGGTTCACATGCATCAACTCATTTTGATGGGTTTCAGTTATATTGTAAGATGGCTGATAAGGGAGAGTAAGACCACCCTATGAGGGGTTTATTGGGGGTGGGCTAGAACATGCCTAGCATCTAGGGAATTAGACACTTCAAACCGCAATTATGGGCAGGTAGTCTTGATTAGCATTCCTGATTCAGTCGTGTCTCGAAATCTATTGTTGTGTAATATCTATGAACCACCTTGTGGAAAAGAGACTGAAGGTATTATGATATGTCTCTATGAGGTATTGAACTTGGTGGAGATAGATAGAGACAGAGATTTGATTATGATAGGGGGATCTAAATGCTCACTGTGTAGATATTACAGCATGCTCAGAGCATGAGAATGTTAGAACTCTGAGTGAAATCACCCAGAAACAAGAGGATTGGCAGGGCAGGAAGTGGTGTACCTTTCTTCGGAATGGGAATTGGTAATGCTGAAGGGCAGGGTGTCTGGGGATATCCCTGGTGGCTATAGCTGGGGAAAAGGAAACCTCAGCACCACCACTGATAATTTCTTTGCTAGTGCAAATTCTCTACGTTCGGTCCGCTTGTTGGATTGCATGTTTAACAATCACAGTGACCATGCGATAGTTGTTCTATCACTGGCAAGGCAGAATGGCTAAGTAAGGCCCTGTAAAGTTGGGGAATTATCTGTAGGGAATAGTGGCAAACAAATAGGTTGAACTGAGAGAAATATGACAGCTTTGTCTTTACCTTTGATTAGAGTAGGGGTTTGGTTGATGATGATCCAAACTTTATTGTAAATCAGATAAAACACTTAATGTCCACATTTTCCCTCTTGGGACCAACTGCTTAGTTAATATCAAAACTAAAACAGGTGATAAATGGCACATTTGATGTTTTGATACGTGATGATTGGCGAATAATGGGACAACAAATAGGGGAATCATTTGGAAGAAATTATTGAAGCATTGTCTGCTGTTATGGTAGAGGATGCTAATTAGGGCGGCCAAAAGGGGATGGAGAATACAATGCAGGAAAGTTTAGTTATGGTAGGTAAAGGTAATGTTACTATTTATTTGGATGCCAAGAAGAATCATTTCATTAAGGAAGCCTTTATTTTTCAGGCAAGAACGAGGCCACAGTGGATATAAAATAAGAAAAAATATGGTAAAAGTACCAATGTGAATCATAAGGTACTGTTTGATAAATTGCCTAAAATAAATAGTGCCTCATTGGCACAATCCAGACTAATGATATTGTCTGTATTAGTCTTGACAGCCAATATGATGTGGCCTTGGTTAATGATGAAGGTGTCAAGAGGAATGTGGTTGGGGAGAAGGTTATAGGACCACTGGATACATGGATAAATGTTCCACAGGGTACATTAGAGTGTTTATCCTCTGTGACATCATATGGTCAAAATGTTAAAATTATGTGTACTAGCTCTTTGCTTTGAATACCATGGTGTCTGCTAATGAGTATAGAAGGGCAGAGATGGAGATGCTTGAAAATGTGGTAGGTAAGGTGCAGGAGAATGTGTGATATGATACACATAGCCAGTCTATAGAGCATGCTAAACAGCAACCTACAATTCGTAGAAATAGTGAAATGACAGCTTGGCACACTGAAAGCTTGCATTATGGTACCTCATGAAGTATACCAGCAAAAAAAACTTTGCTACTATCATGGAATACCCAAGGGTATCATTCCATTCTTAATCCAGATGCCATTAACACTATATCAAGTTGTGACATTTTTGCACTACAAGAAACATGGATCTGTGGTCAAATCTTGTTAGATGGCTATAAGGTAATGACCAAATCAGCTTTCCACATAGGGGTTGCTTACCCCTCTAGTGGATTATTTATTGGAGTTTCTAGTAAGCTCTTATTAAGAGAGTACTGTAAATATGAAAGGTCCCCATATATGCTGTGTGGTGTCATTTCTGAACTGTGCTTGCTAGGGGATTTGCTACTTATTAATGTGTATTCACCACCTGGGGCATTACTGGTGGAAAGGATATTGGAATAGGTTAAAAACATCTTGGAAGGATGGATTTAAAAGTTTCCCAAACTTAGTCTAATAGTAGTGGGAGAATTTAATTCTTACTGTGGTATGGCCAGGATAGAGACTGATGCCTGGGGTGAAGGCTGTGGGTGGCAAGGGCTGATATGCCATCAAGGCCAATTCAAAAACTGTACTAACCTAATGTAATACAAACATGGTTTGAGATGGTTAGAGATCTTTAACAACTATGGATTAAAAATGTTTTATCCCTCCGAGACCAATTGTGTAGTCAGTTGGGATACTTGGTCTAATGGCAAGGCCTCATCTAGAGTAGACTACATCTTTATAAGCGAACGGGTGATTGACACGGTAGAAGAAATGACCCATGCACCTACATCTTTGAGTGACCATGTCATACTTAAACTATTATTAAGATGTAATACATGCTTTCTCTTAAGATGTAAACATATGAATAAACAGGTGAATACTTGTGGCAATAGGATGGTATGGTCATAAACAAAATGTGAGTAGTTTTGAGAGGTCTTTTTTAGCTATTGACTTAGATCCACGGTGCCTGGCATCTATGAATTTTGTGTATATATGTTGGATGCTGGATGGTATTGGCGAGCTTATTCTGAACTGCCAGATTGAATTACAAATAGGGCCAAATCATAAGAACAATTATGATATTGCTATACATGATAGGAGAGAATTGTTGAGGAAAAATATATATGAGATCAATCACAAGGAATCAATGAATGACGTGGAGAACAAGAGGGCAAAGATAAAACTCTGATCGCATTATAAGAACTGGTTGCATTCCTATAAAAGTAATATCAATAATGCCAACTGGAAAATGATTTTTACTATATTGAAGTCTTGTCATTCTAAACATTTCTGGCACTTATATAGTCAATATCTGGCACAGGATAGTAATAATAAAGTGAATGAGATCAGTATGAAAGAATGGGTCAGATATGTCCAGGTGTACTATTATGATGGGAAATGTAAGGACAGATATATAACTAATGTCGAATCGGTAGGATTGATGTCTTTTCCTTTTGACATTGATGATATCCTCGGAATAATTAGGAAACATAAGGCATCTAGAGCTCCTGGCCCCGATGGACTTGTGAATGTAGTGATAAATCGAAATCCTAGGAAGTGTCCACTCTACTATTTAGACTATTTGTGCTAATTTGGGTAAGTGGTAGAATCCCTGATAGTTGGAGAAAATACATATTGGGTTCCAATTTTAAAAAAGGATCCCGTGCCCTGCGGTCAAACTACAGATTATTAGCAATGTCTGATATGAGTTGCAACATTTTTCACACTCTATTATTCAAAATTATTCATAAATGGATTGAGAAAAATAATGTTATTCCTTATCAGCAGCCTGATTTTAGGTCAGGACATAGTTCCCTCAATAAGATATTTACATTTAATTACCTCATCTCTGATACCTTGAAGTGCCCCGAGAGTAGTCTGTATTTGTGCTTTATAGACTACAATGGGGCATTCAATTATGTGAATCGTGAAAGATTGTTGATGAAGTTACAGCGATGGCATATTTGCCCCATGATATTATACCTTGTTAGGGGAATGTATAATGCGACAACTGTAACAGTCTGTATAGATAAAAGTGGATTCCTTACTGCCCGAGTTAATTCAAATAAAGGTCTTAAACAAGACTGTGTCATATCTCCAATATTATATCATTTTTATGTGGCCAATATGAATGATAGCTTGAAAAGACTTAACTGTTTCCCTCATAGGATTGGTGATGTGGGTGTAAGATGGCTGTCCTATGCAGATGATACAGTCATAATGGATAAGACGTCTATTGGCCACCAAAGATTGTTGAATGCTTAATTCTCCTATGCTACCACTAAATATTTTCTTATTGATATGAATAAAACTAAAACCATGATCGTTGGTGCTCAATCAACAAAAAAAAAGCAAACCCTTTCATTAGAAGATCAATAATGAAAGCTGAGAGTTGTGGAGGTTTGTTCATACATTGGTGTGCTGGTAGTTAGTCAGCCTATGATTCTCACATGTCTAGTAGGATGATCAACCTGTGGAATATCATCAGAAGGTATCTGGCAGCTAGGGGTGGACATTCTATTGAGGAGTTTATTGAAATCTATAATAGTAGTATTACTTCTGGAACATCATATGCCCTGGAAGTTTTAGATGATAGATTTGTTCGCTGGTTAGACAAAATGTAGGAAAAACTGTGGAGGCCAGTACTCAAGCTTCCCAGTGCTGTTCCGATTGAGGCTATCAGATGCGAATTGAGAATAGTGTCTTTATCGACCTCGAGGGATGTAAACTGTGTTAAATTGTACAATACTATTATGCGTAAAAGTGAACATGTCAGTCTTTTTGGTATCATTGCTAATGCTATGGGAAGTGAGTATAAGAATACTCACATAAAAACTTTACAGCAACATGTGAGCACCTTCCTTTCTAACATCGACCTACTAAAGCAAGCAAGAAAAAACTGAATTTGGAATAATTGGCAAGTTATAGGTCCATAGACTACAATTTCAGTCTTGGCCAAGTAATTAGTTTTGTTGCTTTCTTTCTTTCCAAGACAGTCCGGTTTTGGGATCAGCTGTTGTTTTTTCGCACTCTAACCCGTTCAGTATTTGCAGTGATGTAGCCTCTGGTGTCTTCTGGGAAGTGGCGATCCTTGCTATCTGAAACAGCTCACAAGTAAGTGGTGACATCTTCCCCTTCAGCTTAATTCATCCACCTAGGTTTCCCTGTTAAACAATTACAATACTACCGGACGTTAGTCATTCCTGTAATCAGTTGCAGGACTTTTCTGTTATTTCACATTGAAATGAAGACAACCTGTTGGCTGCGCACATGTAATCTGCCATTCATTGTGCCAACCATGCATGTTTGCTTTTGAACAATCTTTGCCATTTCAGCTTATTACCGATTGACTCTGGCGAAAGAGAACACAACGACATCAACACATTTCCAGCTGTATCAACATATATCAATACCCGTTTATGGCTGTTCAGTTATTAACTAACTTGGAAGTCCATCATTTGTTTACATGAGAAACTTCAGATTAGGGCACACACAACCCCTTACTATTATTGCAACATATCAGCGTCTGTAGCTTAGATCTGAAAGTGCATGAATTTGCTTTTTTTCTCTTTTCATGATGTCATTTTTCAATATGGCAGGCTATTTTTTTTTGTTTTTCATGGACTTGTTTAAAGTAAAATCATTTAAGAACAACTATTATACAATTTACAAAACTGTGCTTTCTGCGTAAGCATGTAAATACATTTCTATAATAGCGTGTAATGAACACTTTTTAAAATACACTTCTCGTGTTTAACGAATACCCATGCATTTGTTTGGAATTGTTGCGCTCTCTGTTACTGTATTTTCACAAAAAAACAAGTGAATAAAAGACTAGTTGCTAGATGCTCATTTTGATGGATCACAGAGCATTTCTTAGGCAAAATGTTTTAAACATTATCAAGCGCACCCTTTTCATAGTTTCTCCATGTCCTATACACACATTGCTCATTTGGATTTTATCAGCACCCTCTCTTGTCACTTGCAATGTAAAAAATGTAACCGTAACATGCTATTTGAGAGATTCAATAATGTTCTGTATATTTTTCACTGGTGCTTGGTCAAAGCCAATTGTTGTCAATGCACATATAAGAATGCATGCCTGTCAAATCCAACAGAAATGTTCCAGACACATGTGGCAGCCTTGGGTTGAGAACTTTTCAAATTACAGGTATCCTTATTGAGGTTATGACAATTGTTCATGGAGCCCTTCCTTGGTGTTGTGGCAAAGTGGGTGAACAGTTTTCATCCTAATTATGATTTTAACTTCCATCTGCCTTAAACTCAATTCACAGTTACCTCCTATTATATTGGGGCCCAATCTTTTAAGCTGCAAAACAATAAATCAACCACATTATCTCCATGTGCAGTCCCAAAATGTTCAGCACCATATGTGAAAGGCAGTCACACTACGCAGAAGGCAATGCAAAATTCTTGTCCTGTGTGTCAATTGACCACCATGCAAAAAAAAACCTGATCTGCAAAAACACTTGCACCTTTGAGATATAGTGCGTACAGAAAACATTATTCTGAGGTCAAAGAACAATCGGGATTGAATCAAGAGGCACACAAAATGAACAGAACTGCATTATTAATCTCTCGAATTACAAGCCAAACTTTCAGGTCTATTTAAAAGCACTCATATTTTGCTTCACAAAATCCATTGACAAAATTAAACTATGCTGTAATCTGAAAGCGTTCATTATGAGACCACGACTTAAACACTTGTTTCATAACAAACCTACAAATGAAAACCCCATAATCAATCAAAACCAATAAGAAAAATCAAAAAGGGATCATTTAACTGAACCCCATATCCAGGTATCAATCCAAAACCTGCCTAATGCTGTATCTTGCGCTTAGATGAGATTCTTGGGTGAGTTGGCTGTTGTCTTTGTCCTATTTGTGTAACATTGGTGATGGGAGAATGTTGGTGTGTGTGAGTGAGTGACATCTCAGGTACTCTAGAATGAGTGATGATGCACGAGTGTTGTTTTAATGTCACTTAGTGTTTGATCTGTGGTGATTGAGGATGTACCAGTGGGTGTGTTGTCAAGATGAAGTGCAACTGGACACCATGCATGTGTAAAATAAAGTTGTGTCTTTTGTATGTGCTTGTGCCTGTGACATCTTTGGCAAGAGTGTCACTTTTCACCTTTACAACAACTGGTACATCAGAGGTTTTAGACACAGGGCAACATCAAGCATACTTTATAAACAAAAAAAGAGATTCACAAATTGTTTCCACCTAAAAAGAGGGATATACAATCCTTCACATGAAGTTAGAGCTTGCTGATAAAACACAGTGACAATGGTGAAACCGTACTAATAATGAACACCATCGTTTATTTGTTTGTTTATTTATTTAGTATAGCGCGCAAAACCCAGAGGTAACAGGGCGCAACAGAGGTCAGGAAGATAGGATTACATAAAAACTTGGTTACAGAATAAGATAGGCATGAGAAAAAGAGCATTACATTTACAGTTACATTGTGTGGGATGTGCATATATACATATAATTGAGCGAAAGCTTACAAATTTACATAATTAGTGCTGTGCATGTGGGCAGTTCGGTTGCATTTACATATTTACATATTTAAGGCTGTGCATGGTAGTCAGGTTATAGCACTGGCATGATCAGATTAGATGGCAGGGTTAGTCGTGAGGACTTTTACATACAAGAAGCACCGAAGCAACCTGTAGATGAGAAATACTACCACGTTATGTGAGGATCCATTTGACAAATATACAAAATAACTCAAAGGAATCACCAAACAAATAACTGATACCATGAAATAAAATCTCCACGATCTGATTCCAATGGACACTAAAATCAGTACATGTTGCAGGCTTCCCAAAATAAAGACAGAACACCCTATTTTCACTTTATTGTATCTTTGTTCCTTTTCATCAAAAGATAACTTCACAACTACAAGTCCATTTTTAACGTAGTTTATTTCTTCATGAATAACATTACATTACAGTTTCACAACCACAGTCCTCTTCCTTCCTCGACCAGATCTCAATCTCCCCTCTCATTTCTAGAACCTTTGCATGTAAAAGAGTTCTTTCAAGCTAAACACAACATATCCTCCCACACTCTCTCAGCCTCGCTGCATCCGTACCTACGCCACCCTACCCAAGCTCCACCATCGATCTTTACTCGTTAGGACACTGGTTTTATGACCTTAACAGGTTTATTAAACTTCACAATCCTGCTTCATTCTCACTCTCCTATCAATCTTATTCAGTCCACACTTGCACCCACACTGCTCATCTTTTGTTGCAGCAACTTCTCCATCCAATCAGGACACCTGGTATCTCTCTACAACG
Source organism: Ambystoma mexicanum (assembly GCF_040938575.1). Taxonomy (NCBI): domain Eukaryota; kingdom Metazoa; phylum Chordata; class Amphibia; order Caudata; family Ambystomatidae; genus Ambystoma; species Ambystoma mexicanum. The sequence continues at coordinate 761,018,696 of NC_090939.1, forward strand.
CCTTACCCTCATTAGCTCAAATTGAGACTTATCTCTATTGGGGGTTTTCCTCGCATTGTATGCATGAAACATCTTGCTAAATTCCTCATCCAGAGTCAACCTCAATTGTATCATATTTGTCACCACTCTGTTGAATTTTTCCACTAAGTCATTAGCTTGTGGATTAAACAACGGCATAGTAATGTGTTTAGTCCCCTTCTCATTCATGAATCTTACCATTTAAGTGGACACACCTTGCATCCGTGTGTCAGTGACAACTTGTTTTGGGATTCCATCCCTCAGAAATTCTTACTGTGAACATGTTCTCACTGTTTCAGTAATGACCTCTCTGATAAACTGCACTTCAGGCTAATGACTGCAGTATTCTATCAAGACCAGTGCATTTCTTTTATCTGCATGGTGGGTGATTGAGAGGCAGACACAGTGTTGAAATGTAAACAAAAAATTTTATTTGAAAAGAAAAATGACCACTCCATGTAATACAGGGTCTTCCTGTTTGTATTTCGGTTCACCATCAAACGTTTCCTACAGTGATTTTGTAAGGGCAACGTAGGGATTGTTAAACCGTAATTATATAGTGCCTCCTTATATTTAATATTGGCCTAAGCCCCTTCGCTTTAAACGGAAAACCGCATTGCAAAGTTCCTATTTTTGGGTTTAACTTTGCCGCCATTTTAAGATTCATCCACCATTTTGATTTTCACTTGTGTTCCATATTCTAAAATGGTGGTCTGTGTTTTCGTCTTGCAGTCGAGCTGACCGACCTTTGAATTCTGTTAATGTTTAGGTTGTCTGCGAGCCGACTGTTTAAGCAAAGCAAAGAAACCTTGTGCTTCATATGAAATGCTATTTGAGTGTTGTCTGGGCTCACAAGCCTCATCCTTGTATAAACACTGAAACAATGAAGAGTAAACGACGATCATATGTTTTAGCTGAACTACATTGTAGAGACTCTTGGAACAAGGCTTACCGCAGATCCGAGAACCTATACCACCATTGCATTGTCATGGAAATGTAATCCTTTGTATAATATTGTAAAAACTGTTATGTGAACTAGGCACAAACTCTAAACCATGAATTATTAACATGAAGAGAGGCTGGACAATATTGTAGGAAATGTATAAAAATGCCAGTATTTAGATGTCCAGTACCTCACTATCCTCACTGTGTCGGCTGGTACACACTGCGAGGTGTTGGGGCCAGATAGCTATCTGTTTCTTTGTAAACTGTACAGTAATAAAAGATACTTGTATCTTTTCAGCCCGTGATTCATGAGTTTCCTTTGTGGTACTCAGCCTCGATATTTCTTTGTTCTTTCAGGATATCTGTGCTGTCTTAGTTGCTTCCTTTTTCTTACCGTCCTCAGTTTAGTAAGCCCAGCAATAATCTGAGCCATCGGGGTCTGCTTCCTCCTTCTGGAATGAAGGAAATTCACAAGAAACATAGTATCAGGCAGTTCTGCTTTCCTCTCTCCTGTCTCAGTTGGTAGCCAATCATGTGCCTGGTAGTTCTTTTCTGGGTTTGTAACAGTAAGCCCCGTGTCCCCTTGTATGTCCTCCCCTTCCCTTGCCACCATAATGCCTCCCTGTCCCTCTGTACTAAGGATTTCCGCAGCACCCACAAGGGTTCCGGAAGAGGTAGTAGTTGGGGCCCTCCAGCAAAGGATTCAACCGGCATTGGTGAGTACATAAGTGTTCTGATGCATTTTGGTAGGCTCTTTGCTGTCCATATGGGTGCATGTGGCATTGTTCATTCAGAACACTGTTAGTCTTTCGCTGTGTTGCATGGGAGGTCAGCAGCAGGCCATTATATGCTTGCTGTGACTGCCAGTAAGATTGGTATCGTCTAATGGTCAGTGCTCCCAAATTTGATCCTTGTCGGAGTGTTCACTAAGAAGGTCTTTGGTCATCCAGACACTCACTGCTGCGGTAAACCCGGTCTCCATAGCATACCATCTCAGAAATCCCCTCACCAGGTTCTAGCCATTCAGGCAGATGAGATGCCAGGGATAAGTAGTCAGCTGCAACCTGAAAAGCGGCAGGTTTATGAAGAGTAACAAAAGTGAACTTTTGAAGGGTAAAAAAACATCGAAGAACATGAGTTGAATCTTTCTGAACTGTGAACTATTGCAAGGATGCACGATCGGTGAACAGTGTGAAGGGTCTGCCTAACAGGTAGTATCGGAATGACTCCATAGCCCATTTAATGGCTAAACATTCCTTCTCAATAGTGAAGTATGCAAATTCACGAGGTAATAGCTTACGGCTGAAGAAGGTGACAGGCCAAAGCACACTGACTGTTCTCAGCGATAATAATGATCTCAGATGACATCTGGAAGTATCCATCTACAGGTGGAAGGGCTTGGAAAAGTTGGGGCAGAATGCTATGGGATGAGTTGAAATGATGTCCTTCAGTTCTTTAAAAGTGGCAAGAGCTTTGGTATCATTCGTTAAAGTTCCTGGATGGCCTGGTGAGCCGCTATGGTGGAGAGGTTAGGAACAAAACACTCTCAATAACTGACAAATCCCAGGAATACTCTTATGCCTTTCTTGGATTATGGAAGTGGTATTCTTAGTATGGCCTCCACTTTGCTGATTTGAGGTAGGATTTCTTTTGGTCCTACCATGCAGCCCAAGTACTTATTCTTGGTGGCACCTAATACAGATTTTCTTAGGGTTGATATGCAGACTGGCATCACCTAAGGTTCTTATGACCTTTTGTGGATGTACTAGATTGCCTTCCCATGACTAACTGAAAATTATGATATCATCTAGATAGGCTGATGCATAAGACACATAAGGTCTCAGTATTTGGTACATCACGTGATGAAAGATAGTAGGCACCCCATGCAGGCCATAAGGCACGACTTTGAACTGGACCAGACCATGTGGACTGACAAAGGCTGTTTTTTTCTTGTCCTTATCAGAAGGAGGTATTTGCCAACAGCACTTGGTTAGGTCAATCATACTTAGGTACTGAGCGGACTCCAATTTCTCTAGCAGTTCACCCACTTGGCTAAGGTTTATGCCTCATAGATGGATGTGGCATTGAGTTGTCTGAAGTCCATGCAGAACCTTGTTGATCCATCGGGTTAAGGCACCAGTAAGATTGGGGAACACAAAGGGCTTTTTGGATGGTTCAATTATGTTCATTCTTAACATATCGTCTACTTAATTTCTCACTTCATTTCTTTTGGCTTCGGGTATCCTGTAAGGTCTAAGTCAAATGATCATATTAGAAACCGTCTTTATACTGTGTTCTACCTGATCGGTCCTTCCAGAGAGGTTGGAAAAGATCTGGAGAGTCCATTGAGGGTCTGTAATAGGGCACTTTGGTTTTCTTCAGACAAGTCATCTCCCCACTTCACGTCTTTGATGCTTGCCTTGTTTCCTTGAGGGAACATTTTGGTCCTATTGCTCTTTCCAGTGGAAATCAAGGCTATCACAGCCGGTGTCTCTTTCCATTCCATTGACATTTTAATGTGGTAGTTCTATTCCAAATGTATATGACCAGTTTAACACACAAGTTAGTTTACCAGACCCAGAATGTTCTTTATTGTATATTGCCCTCTCCATCGAGCCAGCATTTTGTTATCGCTAGTAGGCAAGAGCACAAGAAATTTGTCCCTGGCCTGAAAGATCCTCATCTGACTATTTTTATTGTATTGTTCTTCTTGTCTATTCTGGGCATGGCCTAGATTACACATTGCAAGGTCCCATAGAATACCCAAATGGGTTCTAATGTTGTCTACCTATTCAGACAAAGGTTTTTCCTCAGGTTTCACCATTCTTCTTTTAACACATCCAATATGGTGCATTGTTGACATCCAAAGAGAAGTTTAAACTCAGAGAACCCGTAAATGACTCTCTGAGTATCATTAGAACCCATGGTAATGCTTTTTCCCAATTCTTTCCCCTTGGCTTTGTCGCCTTTTTCCACATCTTTTTAACAGTCTTCTTATATCATTCCATCACACCATCTGTTTGCGGATGATAGACTGTAGTGTGGAGTTGTTTGATGTGCATTAGCTGGCACAGTTGTCTCATTACTGTGGAAATGAAATTTGTGCCCTAATCCGTGACTATTTCCCCCAGGAAGCCATACTGTGCAAAAAGAACTGAACCAGCAGAACACACAATTGTTTTGCTGATGTGCCTCTCAATTGGAATGCCTCTGGTGACCCCGTAGCATAGTCCACAATAACCAATATGTACTTATAACCCCTAATATTAGGTTCCAGGGGCCCCACAGTTTTGATCCCTATCCATTGGAAGGGCTGTGTTATGAGTAGCATTAGCTGAAGGTGGCTTCTGGTGGTAAACAGGCACTGTTGAGCTGACAGAACAATTCTTACAGTATTTCGTGATATTGCTATACATCCCAGGCCAATAAAACCTCTTCAATAGATTCTTTTGGGTTTTCTCCGAAGCCAAGTGTCCACCAGTAGTATGGCCATGATCCAGTTTAAGAAGGGTTTTACAGTAGGACTTCATCACTCACAGTTGTTCTTTTTCTTGTTTGTCTAGCCCTCGGCTGAACAGTCCTTTCTTAACCATAAACTACGGTGCCCCTCTCTGGCCCTTCCACCTACTCAGCTTTCTGTCAGGCTATTCAGAGGGATTTATCCATGTGTGTCTCAGTACGGAATGAGGGGTTTGGTTTTCCACATTCCAATCTACTATACATGATTGTATCATGTTCCGTTTCCAATTGGCTGTAATTGATGTATTTTCATGGCACGGATCTCTTTAAAATAATGGGGCCTCCTTCAACCAGTCTTTTTATGCTGCCAACAGGTCCTTCAAGTGTGGGTGGTCGGATCCAATAAGTACGGGAAAGGGTAAGGATAGGTTAGGCATTGGTGGCCCTGATGTCTACTACCCTATTCTTCATATCTAGGTTGATGACTCAGGAAGGATAAGACTTAATGTCCCCATGCACACATTTTATCATCATCGGACACGGGTCATACTTTGTCTTTTCACTTACTTGGGAGGTTACCGCCGTCTCTTGGCTCCCACTGTCCAGCATGACTTGTGTCGTCATTCCGTCCACCTCGACCTCCATGGTACATGGGTCCCATCTTCCTCGAAAGAATTAGGTTCCGATGCGTCTGATCTGCATGGGTTCGGGCTTGGTTTACCTAGGACAAAAGCATGCAATACAGCCAAGCAGTTGAAGCATTTTGGCTGGTGTGGGGTTACCGGTGCTGGTGTCACTCTGGGTTCCTGTTTTCTAAGTCTTAGATTCATAGGTAGCCAATGGGGATTAAGAGGTTTCTGCCCGGGTATATCATGGGCTATCCTGGGGTTTCCTCCATTTCCCGCCTGCCGGGGTATACCCACCTTCTGGTAGGCTGTAGCTATATTGATAGAGTAGGACAAACTGGGTTGGTGATGCTGCCATACCACTCTCTGAATGGGCAAGGGTAAAGCCTCCAAATACTGCTCTAGAATTATCTTCTCAGTTGCATGAGCTAGTGATGATGAGGATGGTTGAAGCCATTTCTCAGTTAAATCTTGTACCCGATAAAGCAATTGGCATGGTGTTTATCCTCTGTTCAGTTAGGTTTCCAGTAGCTTCATTTGGTAGGTCTCTTCGTCTATTCCTAGTCATTCCAATATGGATTTTGTATGCCTCCATAATTCATATCACCTGTAAGGTTCACAGCTTGATAGGTGCCTTGCATGGATCCCATGAGATCACAAGCCGCATAGTGCTGGCACCGGTCTGCAGGCCACTGGACATTCCTGACGATGAGCTTGAAGTTTGTAAAAAAAAGCTGGGTGTTCTCCAACCTGACATTTTTGCAGTATGGAAGAGGGCACTACCGTATGTACTTGGGTGGCTGCCACTATATCAGTTATATGTCATAGAGCTTCATGATGTTTCTCCTGTGCTGTGGTTTGCCTGTCACTCTGCAACTGAATAGCCTGCTGAAAGGCTTGATGATCAGCCTGTGCTTGATGACTTTGTAGCAGTAGTATTTGTTGTAGCTGTTGTTCTAGGTTTTGATAAGGGTCTCCATGGTGTTCTCCAATTCCCCCGCCGCTAGCACTTGTGGGTGATAGAAAGGAAGATTCAGCAATGCGATGTAAAAGAAAAGGTTTATTTGAACAGAAAATTAACCACTACTTTTAGTACATGGTCTTCTGTTTTTTTGTTTCACCCTCATATGTTTCTTCCAGTCAATATACGTGGGCAGGGTAGGGATACCCCCTGCTGTTGTCCTTGCTTCCTTTTTCTTACGGTCCTCAGCTTAGTAAGTCCACCAATAATTTGAGCCATCAGGGTCTTTTTCCTCCTCCTGGAACGCAGGAAATCTGAATGACACATAGCATCAGGCAGTTCTGCTTTTATCCCTCCTGCCTTGGTCAGTAGCCAATCATGTCCCATTGTGCCTGGTCTTTCTTTCATGAGTTTGCAATAGTACGCCCCACCGCCTTGTACATCCATCCATTCCCTTGCCACCATAATGCCTCGGTAACGGTTTTTAATACGGCACACTCCTGCCATGGGACTCCTTCCCCTGATAATGAATGTGGCGCACAATAAAAACATGTTTTATCTTTAATCAACCTCAGGTTCTTTATTTGAGTAGGCCCTCAACCCGTCTCACAACCACCTTAACAGACACCCCGTGGCACAATGGACCAGGAACCAGGCCGGTGTGTAACAATATGATATTTATTAATTTTATGGTCAAATGAAAAAATCAAGCAAAATCAAACCATTGGGCAGCAACCACTGATGTTGTGGCAATACAAATGCAAAAAATCCCAAAACCCAGTTAATTCAAACTCTTAACACAATATACAGAAACCTTTAATAGCAAGAAAAAGAAAAATCATTTTTAAAAGCAACAGATGGCATTCAGGTTAAGCACTCCCCCTGCAACATCCCCCACAAACATCTGATAACTAAATTCTTTGTGGATGGAAGGCAGTGGCAGATTTAGGATTCACCACACCACCCAAAGATGGGAGGCCAGAAAAAGAAATGAAAACCTTATTTATGAGCAAAATGGCTTAATCGGATTTCACTTGTTACTCGCACAGCAGTTTGCAATCGCGGTGGGATAGCTAGGACAGAGATTTGTGTTGCTACACTTGAGAGATAAGGAAGCTTACAGACTACTAAGCAGGGCACCCAGGCAAAGTGAGCATAAGGTAATAAAATTGATTTTTGAAAAGAAAAACAAATGCAAAAGAAAACACACGTGGCAGAATGGATATTTGTTTCTACACGGGACTTGGGATGACAGGCAGCCACAGAAAGGGCTTGGCTGTCAAAATCAAAAAAATCGGTTTTCAGGAGAAGGAACAGAGACACATAACAGATGGGATTCTGATAGAAAGGGGTTAATCTTAATGGGACTACAGTTTGGCACAGAGGAAAATCGGAATGTGTAGAAAGGCACACAATGCACGGGCACATTTGGTTTTTGTTAGACAAAGGCTAGTTTTGTTGAGACTATATTTTAATGGCTATAATTATTAAAGAAAAGGCACTTGACATGAAGTGATTGATTTTGAACATCAACTAACTCACTGTGAATCTTTTATGGGGGAATTAATTGATTTACTTGCAAATATGCTAAGGATTTATACAGACTTTTGAAAGATTTATGGATGACCTACCATACGCAGGCTAATACAGATTTGTCTATGGAAAGATGAATGGATTATACTGGCAATTTGGGATTTGAATGGGATTTCAATGGGGTGGTAGGGTCAAAAGAGCGGGACATGCAGTTTGGGGAACTGGGGTTATGTGCTACTTACAATGTAAGCTTGAGTTTGGGATTCTGGAAAGCCAGCAAGGTCTCTGGACAGCTTGGCCATGGGATCTGGTCACTTTGGGTGGCTGGGCCAGGGGACATGGTCACTGGGACAGCTGGGCCAAGGGATCTGGTCTCTGGACTCTCCTGGATGGGATGCTGGACAGCTAAGCAAAGTCTGGTCACTGCACTCTCTAGGACGGGATCAGCTGCCTCCTCTCCTTTCTCCCTGGATTCTTGGGTGTGCCTGGATCTTGATGAATGGATGTATCTGATTTCCTGGATTTTGAATGGATTTGGATTCTTCAGTCAGTAAGTCTTGATAGTGAGTTAGTCCCTTGTGTGTCTCTGTCTCCCCCTTATATAGTGAAAAGGACATCATCAAATTTACAACATAGGGGGAAGTACTATGGAATTAGTCCTCTCCTAGGATAGGACCACCTACCAGTCCTCCCTCCTCCCCCTGAGCCGATTTGTTCAGGGAAATGACATCATTTATGTGTTTGCATTTATGACCTTTCTTTTTCTCTACAGCCTGCTTTTTACCAAAATGAGTTATAGATCAAAATTTCAAACTTATACTAGTCACCACCATAAGAAGTAGATATGCAGATTCACTAGGTGACATGGCATTGGACAATTCGATCGCCGACTGTGTGCGAGGTCACATCACCCTTGGCACATTTTTGCTGTTTTAATGAAACGCATAATATCTAAAATTCTGCCAATGACTACACATATTCCCAATAACATCTTCCCACCTAGTTTCATAATTGCCTCATTTATAATTCACCCCGAAATGTGTCTTTCATGGCCAGTTCAGTTCACCAAGTGCTAGAAACATGTACTTGGTCTCTTTTCATTTGCCTAAAAATGACATGGAAAACTGGCATAGTACAAAATGATAACTTATTCAGGGTGCTGGGAAAAATTCTTAAACTACAGAAGTCCTTAAATGTCAATGGGGTGGATTTGTCACATGTGTGGGTGGTGCTGCAGATGCCCACAGCAAACTCTCTCTGCCAAGCTCAGCTTACAACAAAGGACTTTTATGATGCCCTTTGAAGTTTGACAGTTACCCCTTCAGAGTGGGTGCTGGAGGAAATCACACCTCTTGGTCATGCACAAGCCCCATTGTTCCTTCTTCCAGAATTGCCTGCTAGTCTAGCAGGGCAGTGATTCCTTGCATTCTCAGCCTTTTCTTATGTCATTGTGGGCCGGTTCGCTCATGGATTTTACTTTGCAGCGGGAGTTAGGGCTGGCCATTGAATTCAGTGCCTGGGGCAAAAACCCAGTTTTACTGGTTCTGAGTCTTTTCTAAGTAACCAAGTCTTGTGGGGACAAATATAATGTACATTATATAGCAAAACCCCCACCCATGTATTCACTCACATTTCTGTGCGAGCAAAGCTGTCATTTGACATTTCCTTTTAAACAGCATTTCCGTTATTTTCAAAAGAGCAGATTCACGTTTGTGTTCATTTCCTTTCATTTCAAGTTTACAAATGTGGTTTCTGCAGACCCACAGGATTGACTTTCAATTCATCCTCTGGGGGTTTATATATACTGTTGGTTTATGGACACAAAAGGATGCTGCAGATGATTTCTTTGATATTGACATGGAAAAAGAAACGCCACGTTATTTCTTTCATTTACTGCAATTTGAGCGCGATGGTTCACAGAAAAAGGAAACAAAAAGCTGTGTTGAGTGAAAAGCAGAACTCACATGTGATTTATTAGTAGACAATGCTGTTCTTGGGAGGTATTGCCTAACTTTTTGGCAATCAGATGAAATAAAGCATGCAGGGGTATGTTTCAATGGAGCGCACAACTTTGCGATGTTTTAAATGAGATAAAGAACAAATGCAGGGCCGTCTTGAATGCTTTGTGCTACTTTAATATTCAGAGGACAGAACAGCAAATGTGGTACCGTTCTGAATGCAGGTCATTTTCTTATGGTTCAACTTGAAGTAAAGCAAATGCAGAGCCTTTCTTTGGGTGGCAGTTCAATGATTGCCGCACCTGCGCCACTTTCTCAAAAAAGCCCAAGAGTACAGGGTACACCAACTATTTTAGTTACATTTGGATAAGTGGTGGGCCAGTGAGCTGATAAGTTTGGACAGAAGACTATTTTCTTTTTGGACAACTGAGGAGCACATTCGTTTAGTTTGTCAGGCAGGGAATCTCCCTCTAGCAGTCGGGTTAGTGAGATATTTTCTTTAAGTTAAATAAAAAGTATTGAAACCTATGTTCTCTGGTCTGAGTCCTTCTTCTGGCTTACCACACAACACGCAACTACCACAAGTGATTTTTCATCATCTAATATACTCACTTCATACCCTGCTTCTAGAATTGGCACACTCGATTAACAATCTGCAACTTTGTTATGTTGCCCTTTCCCAAGCTTAATTCTGTAAATACATTTAATTAACCATAATGCTATTCAAAATAGCTTTGAGACACTTTCTCTGCACCTCCTTCCTTTAATATTTTAGTCAGTGGCTTATGATCAGTATGCAATAAGAAAGGACAACCCAAATGAATTGCCTGTAGTGTTGTACACACCAAACACACACTAGAGCCACTTTCTCTGTTACCAAATAGCCTCTTTCCATTTGTAAAAGAGTCCTAGAAGCCAAACTAACTGCTTCTTCACCTCCCTTTCCATCCTCTTGTGTCAGTACAGCCCCCAGACCCTTATTGCTGGCATCAACTGTAATAATGGTGTTCCTTTTTGTATCAAATGGCTTTAGTGGGGGAGCCCTTATAAGGCATTTCTTAGCCTTTTCTAAAGCTACTTGTTGTCTCTACATCCATTAGAATGCCATCCCTTCCTCATTAGCTCCCTCAGTGGTTCTACAATTGATGCACAGTCGCTCATGAACGTTGTGTAGAATTTTTACAGGCAAAACATGACAACAATTCTTGCTTGTTGGATGGTTCAGGAGCTGAAACAATGCTTTTCACTAACGCATCTTTGGGTCTGATCTCATGCTTGGACAACATGTGTCCTATATATTCCACTTGAATTTGATATAACTTGCATTTTAGTATTTTCCATTCAAACCACAACCTTTTAACTTGTTTAACAATTGCTTCAGCTTCTCTTTGTGCTCACTCTCATCTTTCATGTAAATCAAAATGTTATCTTGAAAGTACATAACTCCCTGCATACTCCTAAACAGGTTGCCTATGAGTTTTTGAAAAACTGAGGCCGCTGAGGCCAACCCAAATGGCATCCTATTAAACCTGAAAAACCTGCATGGCGCAATGAATGTTGTGAAATGCTTGCTTTCTTCTGTCAACTCAATTTGATGATAAGCACTGTGTAGATCAATATTTGAGAACAAACTGACATCTCACAATATTCTGTATTATTTCTGTAATGTTTGATAGTGGATGTGTATCAATCACTATGTTGTTGTTCACACCCCTCAGATCAACACATAATCTAAGGGTGTTGTCTGGTTTCATAACTATCACAACAGGAGCTACCAATTCCAAACGTTCAGCCTCCGCTGTGACTCCTTGTTTCATAATGTCTTGCAGAATATTTTGAAGTGGTCCAACCAATCTTACAGGATTTATTCTCACTTTACTTTTGGAAGGTATAGCTCCTCCCTTTAACTTTATGTGGTGTTGATATCCTCTCAGCACACCAATTTATTCAAGAATACTTGTGAACATGTCTCAATCAATTCTTGTTGCCTCAGGTCTTGATCTATTGCCACAACTTACTCCATAGCTTTAGGTTTCATTTCCATTCCAAACTCCACTTAATGTATCAAGCTTAGAATGGTCGATCCCTTATCCATCACATTCACATTTCCCATGATTTATCAAACTTTAATTCTTAGTTTCTCTATGAAACACCCTACCATCCCTAATAGATGATATTTGTATGCACTTGGGCTAAGTGTTCTCACTATCTGCTCCAGTTTTTCTTTGTACATCATGTGTGGTATATGGTATGCAATGACCCAGACTCTGCTATCAAATTCATGGGAACACCAGCAATTGCTATTTGACAAATCAGACTTTCAACTTTTGCATATACATTTGAGTCCTCATCTGAGTCCCATAACATCGGTACATCGCTACAATCTGGAACTTCAATGTTTAGTTCTTCTCATTTGGTATTACACTTACTGACAGTGGGCCTCATTATGGGTTCAGCGGTAACCGTGCCTGTAAAACAGTAACATCATCCATCAGGATGGAGTGACAGCACATTGGGAATTCCTAGCACAGCAAGATGAACCCACAGATACAGTCACCACAAGCATACAATGTATATGATATGATATGCTATGATATGATATTGCATTTATAAAGTGCCTATACACAAGTGTTTCAAGTACACAGTATACCGACAGACACATACTTCTCATTTGGTGGTGACATGTGCGTTCAAGAAAAAAGAATGGCCGTGGGTCCTTAAATTGCACTGCATTATGCCAACAGTTTTTTTTTGTTGGCACAACTGGAACACAACCAACCACAGGCCACATAAAACCTTGTTGAATCTACCTCTGATACATTGATGACATTTTTTCTGGCTTAAACTTCAAGTGAGCGGTAGAATACACAGGTCTATATATGTTTTAATTAATTCCATCCAGCCATCAAAATTAAACGGACACACTCCTCAAAATCCCTTAACATTTTAGACACCCAAATCATCATAAAATACAGAAAGCCACAGACATCAACTTGTTACAACCCCACAGGCCACATAAGTTATGTATGAAGTGAAACCTTCCACTAGAAACATACAAAACATGATACCACCTTCAGTCAGGCAATTTGCTACAACTAGATATGCTCTGTAAAAACCAACAGGCAACTACAGACTAGTGTCTTCAGGAGAAAATTCATACACTTTGGACATAATCACAGAATTATAGATGACCAGATCCATAAACAACACTTACCACCACAATGAAAATCGAGATTACAAACAGAGGGGGCACAATAAGCATGTCCCTCTGGGTGGTACCTACCACCCCCAACTGAGAGTCCTGCACAAATTTGTTAAGAACCTCCAACCCATTCTGCAAGAAGATGACCGTTTGACAGAAGACTTCCCAGAAATCCCATTTCTAGCCATCAGACAGTCTAAAAATGTGAAACAAATGATTGCCAAAAACAGAATCACAAACCAAACCACAACTCTGGGAAGAAATCCCTGTCCGTAGACACAATGCAAATCCTTGTCACATATTATAGCAACATACAGAATCAACATAACACACAGAAACCTAGTGTTTAAAATATGGAGCACATCTACTTACATAGCCACCACCGTGATGTGTCTAATTACATAGGGCCTCATTACGACCCAGGCGCTAATGGGTTAACGGCGCCGTAAAAGGCTGCGGCGCCGTTAACCTATTAGCGCCTAATTACAAGGTCCCTTTGCGGGACCCGACCTTAACGGCTGGTTTTACCAGCCGTTAAAGTAGGGACCCGCAAAGGGACCTTGGTGCTAAGTACGGTGCCGCAATTTGTGGCACTGTACTTAGCGCCTTCCCCATTCCCATTGAGCCCTATGGGGCAAAAATGGGAATGGGTAAGGGCCATGGAGGAAGGGGGAATTACCACCCCGCCAACCTTGTAATGGGGTGGTAATTCCCCCTTTCTCCAGAGTCGGTAAGTTACCGGCATGGACCATGGTGCTATTAGCACCATGGTCCTCCGCCTGGGTTGTAATGAGGTCCATAGACTAAATGAACAATTGTGAGTTTCTATTTTGGCAAAACCAGACATGCCCAGGCAATGAATGAATATGCATCAATACAGCATTACCCACAGGAATAAAAACAATTCTGTTAGCGAAAAATTTTCTTGCTCAGGATATGACATTAAAAATATCTGACAATCCTTAATGAGAACTTCAAATCATAGAGAAACCGAACACATTTAATATCAGAAAGAGCTAGCCTTTACCAAAGTGTAAATTGAATTAAATAAACTCCCAAAATTATGGACAGCTCTCCTTTTCACAAAAAACCTTGCTCTTACAAATGCGTATGCATCAGCCTTCCAAAGAGGAAAGCTGTTCACTCAAAAATGTATACAGTTATTCCTCATATATTGATTAGCAACTCCCTTAAAATGTTCTACTCACAAGAGATTTTTTCCATCAAACATGTTTACTGCTTTCCCTTCCATAATAGTCTGCTGCTTCCATAAAAATGCGTATGGCTCTCCTATCCGCACAAGAGAGCTTCGCCGTCAAAAACATTTAAAGCTATCCATTCCACATAAGATAGCTGGTCCTTTACAAAATGTTAATGCACCTTCAAAAATTATTAAAGCTCCATTTCTCACATTAGAAACATATGTCTTCAAAATGCTTAAACCTTTCACTTCCAACCAAGACAGATGCAACCGGAAAATGGTTTGGCTCTCCTTTCCGTATATATCACATCCACTTCAAAATGCTTCCACACAAGAGAGCTGCTCTCTCAAAAAGATTATGGTGCTCCAATCCACCGAAGAGATATTCACCTGCAAGAGGTTGTACACCCTTGTATAAGAGATCCACACCTTTAAAGGTTTGTATGTCTCTCCTGCCTATACATGAGAGCTGCTCACTCAAAATATTGGTTTGCTCCACCTGTCTCCTACCACCATGCTAATATTACAGGATGTTAGAATAGTGGATTGCTGGTGACTTTTCAGCATAACACACCCATAGGCCCCACACTGCATCACTGCCAGGCAATGATGCAACATCTTCATGTAGTCACACTGGTGACATCATATGCGGCTCACCCACCTTTTCAACCACAAGGTGTTGAGAGGCAAGACAACCTTGCTAAGTGGCAGTCCTGGTGTCCCTTGATATTACATGGTGGGGCCATGGGATTCAGTGGGCTTCCAATGCAGCCATACTTGATATGATATGATATGATGAGTCCTTTATAATGCACCTGTATACAAGTGCTTCTAGGTGCGACAAGACAACGGATGGAAGACAGAGGGAGGTCAAAACAAACAATCTTACTTGGCCTTGTGTCATTCAGATTGTTCAAGTGCGATAACGCAAAGTGCAGTGGGAGTGGGAGAAGGGAGAAGTGCCTGCGAGAGGGAAGTGCAATCAGAGCAGCATTGCTCTGAGTATGTAGAGCCAGGGCAGCATGGCTCTGGGTAAGTGCAAGGAGACTGGCGGGCTGTAGGGTTTCAGTTACAGCGCCTAAGTGCGCAGTAGGCCGGGAGGCAGTGCAGTGGTGAATGGCCATGGAGGAGCCTGGTACCCAATGAGACTCTGAGGTTAGCCAGGCAACCAGTTGGCAGGGGAGAGAGAGAGAGAAAGCAGAGCCGAAAAGGAAAGCCTTGAACTGCTTCTGGAACTTCAGGTTGTCTGGCTCAGGTTTGAGAGGGGCAGGGAGGCCATTCCAGAGGAAGGCACTTGCAGAGGAGAGAGATCTACTCCTGCTCTCTGCCTGGAGAAGTGTCTGACCCTCAGAGAGTTTGAGGTGGCTGAGCGAAGGGTTTGAGGAGGAAGGTGTTTTGGAAGAAAGAGTTGGATGTAGTGCGGGTTTCAGCCCCAGAAAGCCTTGTAGACAATGCAGAGGATCTTGAATTTGATCCTTGCAGCCCCCGGGAGCCAGTGGAGAGATTTCAGGGCTGGAGAGATAAGTTCCCTGGGCTTGAGGCAGAGGACAAGTCTTGTGGTCCTGTTCTGGATTAGTTGAAGATGGAGGAGAGTAGAGAAAGGCAGATTGAGAAAGAGGCTGTTGCAGTAGCTGAGCCTTTAGAGATCCATGGCTCTGGAGGCAGTGAGCTTCTGGGGGAAAGGGTATCAGGTAATAATATCCCTATATATATGGTTGCCGTATATAATGTCGCCGGGAAAAGGTTGTGGCGACATTATATAGGTGACCATACATATATAGGCACAGGGGCAGGGGGAGTGGCAGAGGTGTCCCCCGGTCCCATTAAAAATAAAAAAGGTGTTGGGGTTTGCGGGGGTGTCCCCCACATGTTCCATGTAATAATGTCACCACATAAAACTTCACGTTTTTGGTGATTTGTTTGCATTGCAATATTTTTGAGGGGACATTATTTCATGGAGCCGGGGAAAGTGAGAAAAGGAAGAATACCTCTGAAGAGGTGAAACTGGTAGCGGGCCTTCTTGGACAGGTCCGTGATGTGGGGAGAGAAGGAGAAAGTGGAGTCGAAGATGACACCAAGGTTTTTTGCCTCACATGAAGTTGAAGCAAGAGGGCCCAATGAGGCCGGCCAGAGTGAGAGAGGCAAAGCCGGAGCAGGGGTCCCAATGAGAAGGATCACAGTCTTAGTGGCATTAAGGCAAAGAGCGTTGGAGGCATACCAATCCCGAATCACGGATAGACAGTCAGGAATGAGCGAGACAGGAGAGGAGGCTGAGGGGAGCATGAAAGACAGCTGAGTGTCATCCACATAACACTGAAGGTTAGAGGAGAAGGTAGATATCAGGTAGGCCAAAGGGGTTAAGTAGACATTGAAGAGCCAGGGTAAGGGGTTGGAGCGCTACAGAACCTCACATGTGGAGAGAGAGGTGATGGAGAGAAAGGACCAAAGTTGGACCTTGGAGGGTCGGTCCAGGAGGAAGGAGATCAACCACTCCAGGGCCTGATCTGGGATGCCCAGGTTCTTACATAGTTGATTTATCAGGGTGGTGTGATTGACAATGTCAAAAGCAGGATAGGTCAAGGAGGATGAAGACAGAAGTAAGGCTAGAGCAGATCTTCACAGGTGTTCAGGAGAGTACGCTGGGAGATGGCCAGCTTTTCCAGGAGTTTGCCCGGGAAAGGAGTGATAGAGATTGGGCAATAGTTTGCCAGACAGGTAGGATCGGCAGCAGGCTTTTTAGGGATTGGGTGCACAAAGGAGTGCTTGATGAGAAAGGGGAAAGTTCCAGTGGCAAAAGGGTGATTTCAGAAATCGGCCAAGGCTGGATAGAGGTTGTCAATGTAGTCCTTGATGGTTCTGGAGGATCAGGGGAGCACCTGTTTGGATGACACTTTTATAGATTGGACTTGTCTAGAAACCTTGTCAGGTGTAGTCAGAGAGAAAGAGGAGAAAGGAGGAGGAAAGGAAGAGGCGTCCAAGAGATGTAGAGAGAGAGGAAGAGGAGACAGAGACAAGATGTCCTGTGTTTTAGTGGTGAAGTGAGAAGCCAGAGCCATATGGAGGGCCTGTGAGGGAACAGAAGAGGTGGAGACTGCAGGAGAGTTGGCTAGCTCCTTTCAGATTTTAAAGTGCACAGCCGTGCTGTTAGAGGCTGCAGAGATGCAGGCTTGGATGCAGGCTCTCTTCCTGGACAGGACATAGAGCCTGTAATGCCTTTGGAACAGGTGGCAGGCCAGGTTCTCAGAGGATGCAGCTGATGCCTGCCCTAAATCTCATCTGAGCCACCCTGTACTTGACAATATTTTGGGAATTGATAACATCCAGTATCACCAGATGTGCTGGCAAATGCCTCCTTTGAACTACTAGAGACTGCTACAGCAGCATGGTCACTGGATGGCATGTGTTCTCACACGTGGCTGTAAGCCACTAATGAATGTGGTTATGCATTTTGGCCATAGCCTATATGTACTGCTTACATGTCTGCCATATACTTACAGACTTTTGTAGAGGCCTCACAGAGTTGTGTACTCATCTGCCTGCATCAATCTCCACTTGGACAGAAATTAATAATTCCACATAGAGGAACTTATGGAAGGCATTGATCAGACTGGACCTAGTCCTTTGTCTCACTTTGCTGCCTTGATATCTATGGTCCCCAGAAGGTCAGTTCCTCATCATCCTTCTTATGCACCCTCATCTACACCTTCATCATCTCCTATTTCTTGCACTGAACTCTTCTTTCGCCCCAATATCTGTCTCCAAAGCCTCATTCGCTCTCTCTTAGAGCTGCCCCTCAGCCACCACCTCCTGCTATTCCTTCTGTCACCCAGTGCCTCTGACACCATCTTCGCCTCCTTCTCATCAAGCCCACAGCAATCTACTCATGCTCCTCCTCCTATCCTACTTCTATCTGCTGCACCTCACATCATTTTTCTCTTACTTCTCTGCAGGGTCTAAAGCATATTGGTAGCCACAGACACCTCCTCTGCTTCTTCCTGCAGCAGCCTTTTACATGATGAAATACATGCATTGACAAAGTGCATCAGGACTGTTTCCTCCACTTTCAATTCCATGGTACCATGAAACTCCTTCTTGCCTTTCTGCTGAGTGTGCAACCAACCCTGTTCCCAATGATAACTGTCTCCCCATATACCATATGTACATCCACCTTCATCCTACATCATGACCACATATTCCTTCAACAAACTGCCAGACTCAATTGAAATGGGCTGCACATCATCCAACATAAAATAATTATCCGCTCAGTGGGACAGAATCCCCCTCAAAGGAAATGGAGCACAACGGCTCCTGCAAAGACCTTTTGAGGCCCATTTGCCAAATCCAATGTTTACGGAACACCAAACGTTCCACAAACTGCCATCTTTTCCCAAATTCCCTACCTCCTAAAACTGAAAACTCTCAAAACCCCACAACAAACATTAAACAAACATCATAAGGGTAAGGTTAAAAATCAAATGCACTTCAGCAGGTGGGTAGATAAAAGAGGTATGAGAAAATGACGGGATTAAAACTCAAGGGTAAGAGTAGGGAAAGAGTAGAATTAAGGGTATGGAAGGAATAAATGCAAAGGGGAATGTAAAAAAATAAATAACCACATACAGAGAAAACAATAAAATATTTAAAGGAAAGAATACAGTGTCACAAAACTTTAAACATGAAACTGACTCTCTGCACCAAATAAATTCCTGTCTCTATCAATTTGTTTATCCACCACGTTCTTCAACCAAACAACCTAGCAAAACTGGCAAAGGAGCAAGAGATAAGCTGGTCCTTTCGTAGAGCTACACACTCCTGACAGATATTTGTGTATTGTGGTTTCTTGCTTTTAGCCCCATTAAGAGGTGTCAGGCTTCTGATGGGCAAATAAAACCCGACAGGAGTAGCCTGCATTCCCAAGAATTACAGGTTTACAGATTTACATGTGTCTACATCTCTTCTAGTGTCCTCACTTTGCAAGGGATATCATACCCTTCTCATTATTTACTAGATATTAAGCCAACGCCTCTACAGTCTGTCCAGACCTCCATAATCTTCACCTGGCTCTCCTCTCACTGCTCTGCAAGACATATCCAGACTCATGGTTCCCCCCCTTCTAGACTGATGAAACAGGGCCTTGTTTATAATGCATGTACCAGGTGCCCACTGCCTGATTGGCTGGTGTTGTAAAGTAGTTCTCTGCATAGAACCGATTGGGAATGAGGCTTTGTAGTTCAGAATTCGAGTTGGAGAGATTTAAAAAATGTTGGTAGCCATCTTGGTAATCTAGGAACGCTGCCATGTGCTTGGATCATTTGTTTGAAGAACAACCTGTTTCTCTTTTTGCAACAAAAAAAAAAACTGCTATCTGGCAAGGGTGTAGAAGCCTTGGCCTTTTTTATTTGTATTAGTTAACAACAAAATACAAGTAATTCCATCTCAGAGCGGGTGATCTGCTAACCAGATCCCCCCTAATAAGCTCCATGCCAAAAGCAAAGGACCTGTGCCCTGCTGCATTAGTCTCCTGATCTTCAACAGCTGCTCTCCAGTGGCACAGGGCAGGTTCAGAAGCCACAGGTGCCCATTTGACACAGCCATCTTTTCAAAGAAATACCCTTTCCAGAGCAGGTCAATCAAGGCTAGCATATTTGTTCTGTTTCTGACAATGACCAGCTGCATACAAGAAGGAGTCCCTTGAATTTGTGTTTCTATCTTAAGTGAACTTGGTAAACATCCAAGGCAACCGGGCAATATGTTACCCCCCGAAAGAGCAACGCTACCTCCCCTCTGGGGTTGGACGATTAAAAGCACCTGCAAGAGCTCCTGTCACGGTTCTGTAAACCATCAGTAGGGCCCGCAATGAAGGAGACCAGCACTTAGATTGCCAATGCTTACCCCCCCCCTCCGTATTTGCTCCAATTCTTAGCATTCTGCTGCCAAACGCCAGGGACTATGCTGCCACTTCAGGTGTATTTTTTGTCATTTAAAGAAGTCATATTGCAATAACAGGTTAATTACACGTCCACCCTGTTTATTTCTTGGTGTGAAGGGGTTGACCTTGCGCAATGACTTGCCATGCACTTTTCAAGTGACAACTAAATGTACAAATATACCGCCCACAACTGCATAAAATCATGATTGATTAGTTTGTACTTTAAGGCAAATCTCCTCCTGCTCTCACATGCACGCTCAGCAGAAAGGGTTTTCCCTCAACATGTATTGGTTTCAGCATGGCATACTGTGTGTTTCATTGCTTGATGCCAGAAAGCCCACAGCTCCCTCGGGCACAAGTGTTCAATTCACAGAAGCTATTTAAAAAAAAAAAACGATGTATCTAGCGGTGTCAGCTTCACAGAGTGCCAGATGCTCTCTGTGAAGTTCCCATTCCGCCACAAAAAAAATAAAATAAAAAAAAAAACATTCCTCGAGTTCCTATACCATTGCACAGCTACAAAATGATGGGCTTTACACTGCAGGTATTAGGGAAGGACCTTAACTTTGTTTGAGATGTGTGATATTTTTTTATGGCAATCATAAGATTTTTTTTTTTTTTAGAAGAAACCTTCAAGGCGTAGCTCTTCGCTTCTAGGCACTGTTATCCAGTTTGATAATACGCAATATAGCAACCTTGGAATGAGGGAGGAGAGAGTGGTCCCTGCCAAAATTTGAACCTATGTACAGAACATAGACATGTTTGTGTGAGCACTTACTCGTTATGCTATCTTCCCATGTATATGCATTTTCGGTTGAATAGTACATGTAACATTATGTTACAAAGGGAAACTGAAAAATACAACACAAATTCAAAATCAGCCTAAACGAGTTAATGCCTGCGTGTATTCTTTACTATGCAACCTACAGCTTTTCATGATTGTTTTTCTTCAGTACATCAGTTTCTTTCTACTTGAGGAAAAGGAGATTCATTCTAGAATAACAGATGATAGGTTTATACAAAACAAATTCTTCCCATCTAAGTGGGCGACACGCGCATTTAATACAATAATCTTTACCCTTCGCAAGGTCATAGCAGGCGCAGCCCTACACAATTTGAAATAACAATTCAACAGCTTTAAATACCAATTGCCACTGAGTAATGCCTTCTTGCAGGTTCGAAAATGCAGTGCCATTCCG
The DNA here is from genome assembly GCF_040938575.1 of Ambystoma mexicanum. Lineage (NCBI taxonomy): Eukaryota > Metazoa > Chordata > Amphibia > Caudata > Ambystomatidae > Ambystoma > Ambystoma mexicanum. The sequence continues at coordinate 761,039,727 of NC_090939.1, forward strand.
TTTTGCCAAGCTCATTAGCTTTGGATGCAAGCCCGTGGCTTTTAATTGACAAGAAAACTGCTTGAGCGGTTTGTTTTCAGCTGCGAAATAAAAATCATTTGGATAGAGGCCTTCTTTGCCGCATTTCTTGCCTCTCTATTCCCCATAAGTGTCTACTTTCACAACAAGCGCTGCAATAATTGGTGCACATTTAGATTGTTATGTTAAATTGTATGTTCCAGTGATGACAAATCGAACTGGGTAATCTCATCCATGGATGTGGTAAATTGCATCACTATGTTACAGATGCTTGTCAGGTGCCATTTTTTTTTTACTTGTTAATTTTAGCATAAACAAATGTAAACATAAAGCGATAATGTTGGAAAAAATGTCCTTGGTTTTCAATAAATTGCAACATAAGCACTAAGATGTATCTTATTGAATATGATATGATATGATAGTTTATTTATATAGCACCTATACACAATGGACCTCATTACGAGTATGGAGGTAGCCATGCCACTTTTAGCGGCATGGCTACCCCCATACCAGGTACTGGGTCTGGGTTCCTTGAATGGGGAAATAACGGGCCATTCCGACCTTGGAGGGCCCGGTATTTCCCCATTCAAGGAACCTGGACCCGGTGCATCCCCATTCTCATTTGAGCCCCCATAAGGCTCAATGGGAATGGGGAGGATGCTAACAACGGGCCGTTAATGACGGGTCCGTTGTTAGCATTCTGGTCTGCTTGCGGGTCCCGCTAAAGAAGCCTGGTTTTACCAGACGTCCTTAGCGGGTCCCGCGAGCAGACCTCGTGATGAGGCTAACGGTGCCGGCAGCTCTACCAGTGCCATTAACCCTCTACCGCCTTCCTCATAAAGAGGCCCAATGTGTTTCAAAGCATTTCAAAACAAGGGAGGGAACAAGGGAAAATACAATAACATTCTTACATGCTATGAACAGTAAGGATGTGAAATTAACTATCATACTCGTCCTGACGACATTTCAGTGCACAAGCTAAGACATAGATTAGGAAAAGAGGGGGAGAATGACAAGTAAATGGAAACAGAAAGGCGACTACTGTGCTAGGGCTGACAACATTTCTGGTAGAGCCGGAGAAAACAAAAGGTTAGGGAGAGGGGTGCAGAAAGGGAGGGGAGGAACAAAACAAGTGACTATCATACTAGGCCTGGCGACATTTCAGATAGTGCTGCAGGGAGGGGAGGGGGGACATGAAGGGTAGAGGGTAGGAGACAGGAGAGGTTGCTATCATACTAGGTCCAGGGACAATTCTGATAGAGTAAGTCCATAGAAGAAAGTAGGGGGAAGAGGGGAGGAGATAGGAAAATGGAGAAAGGGAGAGGAGGAGAGAACAGAGAGTAAGCAGTCAAAAAGAGTGACGAAGCAAGAGAGGAGAGTGGGAGAGTGAATACAATTGCAGAAGTCAGTAGTAACACATAATGTTGCAAGCCTGGATACATGATGAAGATGGGAACTGCATGATTAAGGGCCACCATGAGAAAGGGTGTCAATGAAGTCCATAAAAGTCAAATCCAGCATTGGCCACAAGACGGTGATGGTGAAACCAGAATGTATCAGGACAGACTCCTGCAGAACTAGGCTGGAGGGGGGCAAGGGGAGCAGGGTAGAAGAATCAAGCAAAACAGGCAACACCTGTGTGCGAGAAGGGGGGGCACAAGGGAACATCACAGGGGACCACAGGGGTGGGGATGGCCTGTGGGGACAGAGTGAGTAAACACATATTGGTGATTGCTTACCTGCTGTCTGAACAGGGGTTCTTGCCATGGATCCCCCTGGTCCAAACAGGTCCAAACAGAAATTGCCCTTTTCTTCAACAGCCCTTCTGTTAAGGGACTTCAATTCAGTACTCCAACTAAGTCAGTGCCTAGTCTGGGATGCCCAAGGGAAGCCCTTATTTATATATTTTTATGACTAGTTCATACATCTGGATGATAAACCCTTGTATAACGGCCCTCTCTTTGAATCCCCCTGTCCTCACTGAGCCAAGAATTAGGTCTGTTTTGCAAATTAAAAGATTTATTTGAAAAGTAAACAATAGATATATATATATATATAGCACACTTTTATGATAAATTAATATTTGATTGCACACTTATGAATATGACAGTGATCAACAATGGATAATATTACACTAGCACACTTTTGTAATCACATAGGAGTTGGTATAGGAAGGATAAGGTAGCTGAGAATGCTTTTATGGGTTCAAGGGAAAAACAATGATGGGAAGAATGCAGCACAGAAATAAACTGATATGGTTTCAACAAGAGAGAATATAATCACGTTTCCCCTTGTGGCAATTCACTGCCCCCCTATGCAGTATAAAGAGGTGGAAGGGGAGCACACAATTTTCAGGAATACCATCAAATGCAATACCAATTCAGTTCCCCCCTAGTAAGCTTAGAGCACAGGGATGATTTTAAAACACAGGCAAAAATACTTTAAATGTGATTTGCAAAGAAGTGAACATATGCTAAAATGATTTTAATTCCCTATAGTAGATTCAGGGTAGGTGTCAGATACTTTGAATTAGTTCAGGTCTACACTAGCAATGATTCATGAGGGATTATTAGGTTGAAAACGAATTTCAGCAACGCAAGCAAAAGACAGCTATTTTTGACAGGTGAAGAAGTTTGAGCTAGTTTTCAATTTGCGGCACTTTTTCCGAGTGCATCGAGCATGATTACGGAAAAACTATAAGGAATAGTCGGTTTTAGGCTTGTTGGAAAGCTTAGATTCTTAGCTCTAAAATGAAAGTTAAATCTCTTCCTAGCACATACGGATCAAAAGATACGGACGATTTAATGGAGGTAGATTCTCAGAAATAAAATAATGATTCAGAAAGGCAAATGACACTTTCATAGGTTTGAAATCAGAGAATGGGCACATGATTTCTATGATGCAGTTCTGGACAGGTTAAAATGGTTTGAATCAGATTATTTTAGACTAAGAGATTGGTTCTGGCACAGTTTTCAGGATACTCACTCCTAGTCTTGGAAGGAATGGGCCTCCGTCACCGATCTGGTCAACAGGTTGGACTGGACTCTGGGCGGTTGGTGCTGAAGTCACAGCTATCTGGGTCAGCTCTGCTCTGCTGGTCTGGATCTCTGGTTCTGGCAAAAGTTCTTGGCACTGCATAGCGGTCTGGTCTTCTGGAGCTGGATCAAGTGGTTCTGGATACAGCACTGCTTTCTGGGTTCTGGCACAGGGTTCTAGCCAGAATCAAACAGCTCGCCCAGCTGTAGAATCAGGTTGCAAAAGATTTTGATGCCTGCTGAAAAGGATTCAGCTTGTGGTTTAAGTTCTGAAGTCTAAGTTCTGGTCTCTGGAGGTTGTCTGAATTTTAAGTCGTCTGGCAAAATGCTTTGCAAGAAATCAGTTTGAAATGGAAAAGTGAATGTCTCTACCTGGGTCCCAGTGGCTCCTTTTATGTCTTTAGAAAGTGGGTGGGGAGGCTGATTTTCTATGCCCCACTCTCGGAGGATCCTGATAGGCTAGAGAAGTATCTCTGTTCTCACTGGGGAACTAAGTTGTGAGTCAGAGTGATGCTGCCATTTTACCATCTATTGAAGAAACGCCCCTTTGCTTTTACTGAGAAAATCAATTTTACCCAAAACACATATTTCCCAGATACACAAGTTGTTGAAAATACATGTACACATGATAGATGAATCAAGACATGTCTCTGATCAAGCCCCATGTTCCTGCGAGCTTGGGTTCAGAAATGACAACATTTTGCGCTTTTTAGTAGCTTTTGCAACATTGGTTTTTCCTCAAACTTTACACAGAGGTAGACCCCCTCCCTGAGCACATTACAATACGTTTTCAATTCTCTAGTGTAAGCACATGTCTGCAATATTAATAAATAGCGGGATTCGGTCCCAGAACATCGTACGGAATTTAGTTTAGACTCAAATTGTAGGTACATTTTTCATATTAAGGATCTCCAAATTGTACATTTCTGTCATCTGGTTACAATTAGTTATGAGTATTCTTATAAAACATATATTTGCCTTCAATTCAATTCACAAAAGTGTCTGGGTCCACCCCCAGAAACTTGGTGAGTCAGAGATCACATGTCCTTCCTTCCAGGCAGAGTACTGTTTACAGTCACACCTCAAATCAGCATATTCTTTTCAATTGAAAGAGTCTATTGTGTTGTTTCCTGCAGCATGCATGGAAGTCCCCTCCCTCCCAATCAACAGGGCCGTGTGATATCCTGGGCTGTTGCTGGGAAGCACAGTTCTGCAAGACAGCTCTCCTGTCAGGATGTATAGAGCGCCAGCCAGTGGCGTGCAATGGTACTGCACCCATTTTCTTTTTGACAACTATTCTTAAATTTGAAAGGGGAATTTGGCTTGACGGTTATGATCCTTGCTGACAATGGATGAAACCCCCCACAAGAAGGTTGATTCTTTATAGTGGTCGTGTGGGCCATGATTTTAGCAAATTCTGACACCAATGAAATGAATTTGGACTAGAACCATCTCTCTTTGCACTGGTTGGTGGCAGGGCAGGCAACCATTTTGGTGTGCGCAAAACTGTGCAGTTTTCCTGGATTCTGGCGCAAATGTGGGCTTTTCAGCCATCTTGGATTTTCTAAGCCCACAGCACCCAATGTTGTAGCATGATAGTTCAAACGTGGGTCAAGACACCTGACACTTCGCTTCGGACGACAAGCCGAGAGACACCCTTGATCTAAGAGTTAAGGGCAGGAAGGAAGAGGCAAGGCTAAGAAGGTGGGCTGTGCTTAGGCCAGGTGACCTAGATCCACTTGCACCTGCTCCCCATCTGCAAAGGAAAAGAGGCTGGAGGGCTCCTTAAATAGGGAATAAGAGTGGCAACCAGGAAGGCGCAAGGTGGGTGGGGCTTGCTAAGTGGGGAAAAAGAGCGGCAACCAGAAAGGCCCCAGTTGGGCAGTGCTTAGGCCAGGTGACCTAGATGCACTTGTACCTGCTCCCCATCTGCCTGAATTAATATTATAAACTATGAATTATGAATTGCGAACGATACAAGAATTAATTCAATGTATACTGATTTATTTTGATGTATCTATACATGTAAATATATAATAACGGTATAGTTTTTTAACATTGTGTAAGGAATAATATGTTACCATGTCACACTAAATCAACAAGTAAAGAAAAAAGAAAAAACAATAATCAAATGAGAGTTGTTATGTTATGTTTCTGGGATTTATACTACGCTCTGGTGCCACTTGATTCTCTGGAGCATTTGAAAGACGTTGGCCAATAACGAGTGCAATATACAATTTACAATGTAGCAGCGATGGAGCAAAATGACAGCACAATCTTAAATGACTCCAGTCAGCTCCAATTCTGTAATCTTGCCTCTGCAAAGCCATATGCAAATAAGGGCGCTTGAGAAGCCATTTTTGATATCATTGAGCGCATGCTTTGTCTATTGTTTCTCAAGAGGTGACGTGTATGAATTTGTGTGTCATTCCATGTGTAAGCAGATACTCTATATGCACTTGAAGTTTCTGAGTAAAAGCTTTGGTATCCGACAATTAATTAACCTGCACATTCTATTAGCCAGCATATCCTTCAGTCAGTAATCAAAAACGTCCAGTTGAAAAACAAGAAATGACAAATGACAAAGTCACCCTTCTGTATTATCGAATGTCTATATTGTCGGATGCCAGAAAGCACAGGAAGAATACCAGGCATCTCGCCTGTCACCTGGCATCATTGGGGTTACAATGATGCTGGATAACAGTCCTTTTACTATATACAGATTTCTCCATTACGGGTTAGGTCACAAGGAATGCGACACTTGCTTATCGTCCAATTGGGCCATCAGAGTGAGTCACATAGGTTCCAGAAATCTGAGGAGGTTGATATTGCATTTTCTTTTGTGACTAGGTTGCATAGTGCGCATGTGCAAAGAGTGCATCTAAAGTGAGTGCTGCACTTTTCTTCATGCAACTGTTTGCTGTGTAACACTTTTGCTTGTTCTCCAGAACTTTACTTGTCTACGGTTGGTGCGGTTGCTGCCAATCAGAGGCGTTGCTAGGGGGGGTGGGCTGAGGGGGCTATAACCCCGGGTCTTTTTGGTTGTAGCCTGGGATAGAAGCTCAGGGGTTACAACCAAAAAGGCAAGGTACCCCCCAGTCCTGACTGTCCAAAAAGGTATCCAGGCATTGTTTCGAAAAAATTGTTTTGAATGCCAAACGTTTCTACAAAAATACATCGAAAAAATGCATTTTTTTGTGGGTAAAGATTTTTTTTAACTAAAATGTGTGTTAGGGGTAAAAAAAACGGGGGTTGGCGGGACCCCCCATTAAAAAAAAATGCATTTTTTGTTGTCGAAACTTTGCCATTCGAAACTATGGCTGTCGAAAAAATCACTATAAACCTCCAAAAATTAGCATAGCCTCAGAGCTTTTTCAGATCTAGCAACGCCCCTGCTGCCAATGCGTTTGTCTGTGTAACAAAGTGGGAATGGCTTATGTTTGTTGAGTCTAAATTTCAGTAGCGCATGGGTGTTGTTGGCCTGAGGGTGTGGCGCTGAGTTGGGCATTGGCATTCTGTGAAGGGGTCGAGTTGGAGGTCAAAGTGAAGACGTTTCAATTCAGTGCATCCTTGTGAAAGTTCTTGAAGGATTGATGTGGGTTTTTTGTTGCTTTGGGTTGGCCAGGTTGGGTAAGAGGTGAGTGGTGGAGGAGTATTTGTATCATCTGTAGACGTGTTGCTTTGTCCATTCTTTTCTGTTTGTCCATTGTGTTTTGCGCCCTTAAGCCTACTGGTCAGTGGTGCACGGTACAAAGTCTTAGAATGGAATCTGCATTCTGGACCTTCAGAGCCAAAGTAAAGAGCTGGCTCTTCGGGAAGTTTCAGGAATGCTCAGCTACTGCCCTGTCTGGATCTTCCTGCAGGATGTAACTTACCTGCTTGACACTGTAATTGATTCTCCCATCCCCGACCACCTGTGTAACAATGATCGGCCTGCACTTATCTCTGCTGTTGTACTATCTATATATCTTGTATATTGTATTGTATCATGTATATCTATCTGTATATCTTTGCTGTCCGAAATTCTGTATTGTCTGTATTTCCTTGCATCCTAAAAACTCTGTAACCTCTGCATTCTAATGATTCTGTAACCCATGTATAAGCTTTAAACGCCCAGTTACCTGAGGGTTCGGTGCGCGGTACAAATAAAGAAACTAAACTAAACTATAATAAAGGATTGGTATGGATGCATGGTCTGTACAGTAAACAAGACAGGGAGAGGAAGACATTTGATGGCTGGAGATTTGATAAATACCAATCTGAGTGTGTTGCATGTGTTGTGGCTTGACTCTGCGATGTCCAAAGTGTTGAGCAGTTAGTGTAGAGTCTCTCTGGCTTTCTTCACAATTGATAGAAAGAACCTCTTAGCCTCGTCTCGCTGCTGCTTTGTCGCTGGGTGCTGTGGAGCCTCTGCACGAACTGTGTCCAGAGCGTACTATTGGAGAATCTCATCTAACGACCCACGCCAAGCCACGCCCATTTTTTTGATGCCGCCTACATAACTGATGTCTCACGCGCACCAGCGCGCGCACACCGAGCAAAGTGCCAGGAAGTGCCTCTTAGCCTTGTCTCGCTGCTGCTTTGTCGCTGGGTGCTGTGGAGCCTCTGCACGAACTGTGTCCAGAGCGTACTATTGGAGGATCTCATCTAAGGACCCACGCCAAGGTACGTCCATTTTTTTGATGCCGCCTACATAACTGACATCTCGCGCGCACCGAGCGAAGTGCCAGGAAGTGCCTCTTAGCCTCGTCTCGCTGCTGCTTTGTCAATGGGTGCCGTGGAGCCTCTGCACAAACTGTGTCCAGAGCGTACTATTGGAGGATCTCATCTAAGGACCCACGCCAAGCCACGCCCATTTTTTGACGCCGCCTACATAACTGACATCTCGCGCACCGAGCGAAGTGCCAGGAAGTGCCTCTCAGCCTCTTCGCCTCGTCGGCGGGGGAGCACTTCCTGGTCACTTCGCCCCAAAGAATTGTTTGGGCGTTTGCGTGGTAGAGAGAGCAACTGTGCCAAGCCGCGCTCCCTGTGGTTTAACATGAGGAGCATATCATTAAAAGCAGGTATGCCCATCACGTCTGATACATTATAGAGGGCTTAACCGACTTAATGGTGCTTTTTCTTCAGACATCCATCCTCAGCCAACTTGGCATAAAGGTACATTGACCTCCATCATTGATTTTATATATGTGAATCACACCATGTGGCCTGAGGTGCAGAAGTTCAAGGTGATTGCATCAGATGTTAGTAATCACAACATGGTGGCAATGGAATGGGGTGTGCAAGTGACCAATAGCCCAATTGGGAAGCAACCCAAAAAAGGGTGCTTAGTGGTAAATACAAGCGGTAACCGGCTCTGATGGATGGAGGATGCTCTAATACATTTTAATGAGTTATTGAGTGAATCAAATGTGTGCGAAAATTCCAAATTAGGAAGTGTTGCCATTGTTTGCAAGCAATTCCAGCCTTTTGTCAGAAAAAAAAAACAATGGCTAATAATAAAGGGAAACATCATCTACACACCTTTGACAACTTAATGCGATTAAAGAAATCTATGTATCGCGCCGAAATAAGGAAACTTAGTGGGCTTCCTCCAGCTCTTAGAGCCGCTGAAAGTAAAAAAATACGCAACACCCACACTAACTGGGTTAAAGGACATAGAATGGCACTTTACCACCGTGATGGAGCCAACATGTTGGGGATCTTGGCTAACAAAAATATATCTAAAATATGGGTCGCGATGAATCAAGCAATGGGTCAATGGCAGTTCAGTGTACAGAATTCTGCGGTTGCCTCGCATCTGTGGGTGGCATATTTTAATAATCTTTATGCTGCCACCTCAGATAGTATAATTGCAGAGTTAAACATATCAGACTCATTTAATCTGGCCCTCAATGAGGAAGATATATTGTATCTTATAAAAACTGCTAGCAAATCCAAGGCGGTTGGACCCGATGGAATATCAAATTATGCCATGCAACAACATCCAGAGTTATGGGCAACCATCCTGTTTCACATTTTTACCACGATCAATAACGGTCAGAAACTGCCTCAAACATGGACCCAGGCGATAACTGTCCCGATCTATAAGAAGGGTGATGGGCAATTGCCAGACAGTTTCACAATCATTATGATTCAAGCGCACCAACTGTCCCAAAAGCGACCGTTATATCTGGCCTTTGTGGACTTTAGAGCCGCATTTGACTCAGTTGATCGTTCCATACTATTGATGAAGTTAAGGAGACATAAATGCCCCAAATCGTTATTAGCACTAATAACTATGCTCCATTCAAACACAATGATGCCTGTGCGAGTGTCCACAGATGGGACGCTATCACCTTTCATAGCGACGTATAGGGGGTTGAAACAGGGCTGCGCGCTAGCCTCCTTTTTATTTAATTTCTACATTTTGGACATCGGGGCATATCTGAGAGACTGTATAGGTGATCCTCCACAAATCGGTAATCAAAGAATCCCTTATTTGTTATATGCTGACAACCTGGTGCTTCTATCCCAGTCCCCAATAGGCTTACAAAACATGATAAATCAACTCGACTTGTATGCACAAGAAAATCATTTAAGTATAAATCTAGATAAAACCCAAGTAATGATTTGTCAGCCTGGCTTAAAGTAAAAAATCTATAAACACAGATGGTACTTACAACATCGGGAATCTCAAATGCAGTACATGGGCGAAGCGAAGGCTAAATTGTCATCATTGGTGTCCCAAACTAATATATTGTGTAAGAAATTTGGTAAATTCTCAATGAAACACATTATTATGTTTTTCAAAATGAAAGTGACACCAATTATGCTGTATGGAGCTGAAGCCATGATGCCGATTAAACACAAGTATTGGGAAAATATGGAATCCATTTATTGGAAAAGAGTGCTGCAGTGCCTAATAGCACATCCTTAGCACTTATTCGTTATGAGCTGGGACTTTCGTCACTATATTCTCATGTAATATGGAAGCAATGTGCCTTCCTTCGGAAAGTGCTGGAAGGTGTTGATAAATTGTGCATTCTTCTTCTTGTCAAAAAACAATTCTCCACGCAGGTGTAGAGAGCATGTGATGGAAGCTATGCATAAGGCAAATGTGACTGTTTCACTTTTGGTAGAGAATCCCGATCGTGCCAAAACCAAGATACTTCAGCACGACTGGACTGAGACTATCACAAAGTGCATGTTGCTTAGAGATTTTGACATATCTTTGTTTGGGCTTAAAAGGTATGGAACTATAGCTACCTACCTAGAAAAATGTCCTTGCTCTATGCATCGGAAAAAATATATGAGATTTAGATTGAATTTGTGGCCCACACGTGACATTTTAAAAAGGAGAGGAATGATAACTTCTGAGAACATTCTTTGTCGTTATTGTATGAATACGAACCAAATTGAAACGCTGCAACACTTGCTAGTAGAGTGCGAAGCTGTGAGCGGTGTGAGAAATAGATGCTTTAAGGATAAATTAGTGTTTCAGAATCAGGTAACTCAGTACCAAATATGGCAACAGTTGTTTTCTAACCCAAGAATGGCAATACAGATTGCAATTGTACAATTTTTAGACATTGTTCTGCCTGCCGCAGAGTGTGTAGACTAGCACAATGGTTATCTATAGGTCTAGTCCAATGAAGTGGCAAGAAATATATTATTGCATTTTTATCTTTCTCCCCATTTTGAGTTTTATATTTTTTTTATATTTTTTTTGTTGAATAAGCTATGTATGAATAAGATGAATTGAAGTTGTATCCAGACACTCACAATGTAACTGTTAGTACAAATTTTATAAATATGTATTTGAAAAGTTGATTTTTCAACTAAACAAATACAACATTTTTTTTAAAGAAAAGATAGAAAGAACCAGCTGCTTTGCCCCCATCTCAGGGCCCTTGCTATATATCATGTTTGCCCGCAAGACTGGTTATGTGAAGGGGACACTCTAACGGGCCAACAGCTGCTAAATCTCCCCGGTTTCTTATTTTACTTGTTTACGATTTTTGTTTTCTCACTCAGATATTGTTTTTAATGGTTTTCCCAGCTTCAGAATCCACTCACAGCATCTGTGCTCCCCACACATCAATGTATTGACTTCAGTGGAGGTAAAGATCATGAAAAGATTCAGTATCAGGAATTCAGTAGGGGGTTAGGTGGTGCGACACTGCACCAGCCCAGGACAGGTGTGAATGTTCCCACTGTGCATTCCTCAGCAATGGATCCCACTCCCATGAACGAGCCACAATGCCATAACCTAGTCAATGTACCTGCTGTGTGCACCAGAGAGTTAGAGCCTGAGCCAATGAATGCTACTGTTTATGGCAGAAACCAGAACTATATGCTACATTCACTCTGCATGCACCAAACCAAATTAAATAATGGGGAAGTACAGAACTCTGGGCTTCACAGAAATAAATACCTGTGTATGAATGTCTGGTGTTGTTCGGAAGCCAGTATGCATAAAATGGTTAACGGGCAGATATGATGTCACACTTCTCCACTCTTCAAGTTACAATTGTATTTATTTATTCATTTTGATGTTATATTTTAGAGACAGCCCTTGAACTATGATTCAGATACAAAATGTTTATTGCCAGACCTTTAAGCTGGTACTTGGATTGCAACAAAGGCAATGTACCTGTTGGAAAGGGAATTACAGCAATATACTCTTGGGTACTGTATTTCCTATTTAGGCCGTAGGGAGGAAGGGGCACCTATCATAGGACCCAATACATCTCTTAAAGAAAGGTTCTTCTTAAAGCCACATAGCTGCTGGAGGAAGTAATTCAAAAGGGAAACAAGTTAAAACATCCGGTATGGGCAGCTCATTATGCTGCTGTATCAAAACACAGAACATCTGATCATAAGGCAAGACCTTAATCTCTGGATCCTGGACTGATTCTACCGATCCAAGCCCATGTTCTGAGCAGCCTGATGCATGCTTCTCACACTCATTTGCCCCACCCTTCATTCCCTTCTTGATTTTAATCACCCCCCCAACCCCACTTACCTGATTACCTTGAGCCCACCGCTGCTGCTACACCCTCCCAGTGTCTTTGCTGGCTTCCATGAACATGGAAAAGGGGCTCTGTACAGAGTGTCGTCTTCCTGACTCATGGTGGCCATTTTAAGTGAGTGTTTCGTTTGAATGGACAGGATGCTGCAAGACATCCCGTTCATTCATACGAAATATTTTGCTCTCAATACCCCAGGTTACAGGATTGGCCACCTGGGGTGCTAATAGTAATAATCACCGGTTCTGAGAGGTGGAGAAGGAGATAAAGGCACCAGGGATACTTATTTACCTCTGGCCTCAGGCCATTATCATTCGTTCCAGCCCTTGGAATGGGTGATTATTGCCTAAATAATGTTGACATTTCCAGCGACAACAGAGTGGAACCTGGGAGTGCTTGGACTTCATATTGCCAAAACATTAGTAAGATATTTGAGTATTGACTTCCCCAACAACATGAAAAGATGTCAAACCTAAAAATAGGCTTGTACATAGAAGACATTTTGGGAGACTTGGAAAAATGGGCATCTCTCTTCTTCGATTGAAATGATGATATTCATGCACATTGTGTTATTAATCCTCAATGTCCACTCCTGGCTAACAAGAAGGAAATGTTTAGAAATAGACAACATTATTAACAATGATGTTGTGAAAAGGCAAGAAACTGCACATTTCTCTAAAAAGGCTGCACACCCATCTAGATAAGGGGTGGTCTTTGCTCTCCCACAAATTCATGAATATTTTTCTACTACTATACTTGAACTGGCTTCTAATCTTTTGGAATCAAACACAGAACAAAACTTCAACTGGGGGAAACTAGAGAGGCAACTGGTTGATGATAACTTGGAAGTTACTCCTGACTGGTACAACATGCAAAGACCTCTTGACCCATTCGATAGGCCTGTAGATAGCAAGGGAAATACTATAGAGGTATGACAAGAAGACTGGTTGTAAGATACAAAGAACGGATGACACCCCAATAACAGATAACCGGAATATCAATGTTGCTGAATGAATCCCAAGATAGCGCTCATCCTCAACGTCATAGTTGAGGATCACATGAATTTCTTAAATACACAAGGTATTGCTGTCCGGAGATGAACATGCAGATTACTAAGAATAAATGCGGCAAATTGCTCGATGATATTCCACCTACTAAGTTAAGTATGACAGACATCGCGCATGCATCAAAAAGAAAATCCCATGCAGACTATATTGAACCCCAGAGAAGCGATTCAAGCGACACCTCGAATCCCCAGAGAAATGCTGGAGATGCATTGAGGAGGGGGCTACAGGCACACACATGCTCTGCAGTCGTCCTAGGTCACCCAGCTCTCATAGAAGAACTGGATTGAATCAGACTCGGCTCATAATTTCGATGACAATGCAATATTTATTTAAACACAACCCGCCCAGTCACCACTTGAGCCATGATAACAGACTGTACGGAGAAATAAAATGGTTGTTGGGGAAATCATGAATTATTAAATGCTGAAAATGTAATATCATGATGACAGAAAAGTGAATGCAGGAACATGGCAAGCGAGCCATCATGGAAAAAGTCACATGCAGACCAAGAGACAGGAAAGAGAAATTTGTTGAGATACGGGAAAATTACTTGAAACTTTAAGCCGACTGAAATGGCAACACTGTGGTCCCCACCCGGCACCGGATATTTGCCTAGCCGGGATCACTTATAGGGTGTTCAATATTGTCTTACAGAATATGTTTTCCAGTAGAACTGACAATAACACACCATACACGTAGTGTGATGTTGATGTTTAAACTGTAGTGTAAGACAAGGGTTTGCAGTTATTACCACGCACGTTCTTTAAAATGAATCGCAATAAAATATTCTTTAAAACTGTATAGAGGACATGATAAATTAGATAAGGAACTGTAGTGGATGGCTCATCTACCTTGTTATTGTACCGCATTTTATAATGTGTTCTGTGTTTATTTTACGTTTTTGAAATGCTAGTAGTATTTATTGTAAGAGCAACTGGTACACAATAAAGTGTACTTCAACAAAAACAAGCCTGTCTCGTCCCTCGTTGATAGTATGGGCTATATTAGTCAAGGAGGCTAAAATGGCCACCGTCACAGGATATAAACATTCCAGTAAACACTCTGAGCCTGATTCACGGAGGGTTGTCCTATGGGAGTGTGCCATTATAAAACGCTTCTGTGAATCAGGCCCTCTATTGGGAGAAGTCCTTTCCATTTCTTTTGTGTAAAGACCAGCCACCTTCTAAGTCCCACATGTCACCCGCGGCAGAGGATTCCAGCGAAAAGGCGGCCTCTCTCTGGTAGAAAACTGTCAAGGCGGCATTGGCATGTGAGTGGACATGAAAGCCCCTGTGCTTCCAGGTGCGGTCTGGAAAAATCCCCACCCTCATGGATGCCTTCTGACAGATGAAGGTTATGGAAATAACCCGTTGTACCCATTCACAGAGCGTCAAGTTCACATGCTCCATGACGTTCTGTTGCACATTCTTAAGCAGGATTGTACTTGCTTTGCCTGTGGGGCGCCCCGGGCTGGTGTGCCCATCACGCTGTGCTGCCGTGTGTGCGGGCAGTGCCCCCCATTTGGTAATAGGCCACATGCTATGGTAATGCTAGACTTAATGCCTGGCAGTATATGTTTGGAATATTTGTTTAATCATCTTTTTATTGAATTTGATACAAAAACAAAGAAATCATCACAATACATCAACACCTTGAATGTAGTCATGTCCAAAAAGGGTCCAAATTCTGAAATACCCCACTGTTCCCACCCCCACCCATCGGAATGCCCCCCCCCCCAAGCGCACGTCCACTGAACCTTTTTTCCATTTCAGGCAACTCTTTTATGAACTACATGCTGTGGGAGAAGGCCCATTCTTCGTCATCTAACGTATTCTTTAGGTTTTACACTTGAACTCTTTTTTTCTTTTTTACTGTAATGATACAGTGGAGAAGAGCCACAGTCAGCATAGCGGGTCCTCCATCGCCTTCATGCATAATCCTTTTCAGATTGTATTAAAATCGGGCATTTTCCACACATATAACATGATGCATGCATCGAGTTGTGCAATAGAACTACCCCAAAGGGACATTAATACTGCACATAGACGTCCAGCATTATTATACAGTACGTTACCACACATTATGGCACAGCATGTGCCACAATTGCCATGCAGATAATTTGCAGGGCCACTCTGCCTATGTTCAGAATATATGATGTATGCCTTACAGAATGAAGAGGATAACATATAAGGAGATTGCAGCATGTGAACTCAGGAATGATCATGGATGCATGCAAGAGGAGTGAGCAGGTCACCTTGCCAGGTTCTCTGGCTGACATTTAAAGGTTGTTGAACATGGGAAGCTTTAAGGATATCATTTATTTTTGACATTCACTATTCTTTCCATTTGCTTCACCCAAAAGCAGCAAAGGTCACTCCAATGTATCATAATGGTGAGTGATGATTATTCTGGCAAAGTATATTTCTTTAAATGTCGATCTAGAAACGTTCCCTTACCAGCGGGGATGGATTTTTGCAGGCTCCATCAATTCTTCGGGGTACATGTTTATCTGCAGCAAACTCATTTCTGCAAACTTCATTCAGAATTCCTTCATGCATCGTTTGCAGACATATCTATGAAGACATTATTGCTACAAAGTTCTTTCAAATGATAGCAAATCAGATTCAGAAATAATTTGCAATGATGTACGTGTCCTTTGTATTACTTCACATCTTAGGGCTACAGTGAAGGTTTCAGGAAGGACTCTTGAAAAAGGGACGAAAATGCTCCATTAAAAACAATGTAAAAGTTGTAACCTGGAGAAGACCCAGTAGAAGGAACATGTTGCTACCTCAAAAATCACCTTTGTGTTAGAAGCTCCGAGAACCGCAGCCAGCAAAGTTACATCTCAGGGCGAATTGAACATTCTTTAAGAAATAATTTCAAAACAGGTTTTCCTAGTATACGGCTTTCATAAACCTTGACTGAAGGACCACCTTTTAGCACTGGCAGTAGGACTACTGCTTCTATGGTCAGGCACCTGGAATTCCTTTTATGCACTTTCCTTTAAATGTATTGAAATTCAATAAGAAGACCTAAATCTGTTTAACTTAACAAACACTGCAGCTCCCACAATCTCATTCAGTTGTCCAAACTCACATCATACTGTAAGATGTCCTTAAACTTCTGCGAGAGCGCTCTCCCAGTTCTCTTTTTCTACTACTCCTGTGGAAGATTAGTATACCTTGATGTCTACCTGTATCAGACAAGGGCTTTAAGTGCGACTGGGCTGGCTGGGGCAGAGTCATGGCAGTCTCCAAAAAGTGCTGGCAAGCTAGGGCTCTTCCAGCCCCCCTCACTCCACCAACTAGCCATAGAAGCGCCAATTCCCTCCAGTCAGCTGCATGATTAAAGGGCTTCCTACGGGTTCAGCACTTCTGATCTGTAAGAAAGGAGAGGCAGGTGCACCCAAAATGTATGATTGCAATGCTCTTGCCTCTCTAATCAGTGGCTCTGAGCCCTCAAAGAGCCCTTTAGCTGGTCTGACTGAGCGGATTGGTGCCTCTCATGAAGAAACACAACTAGAGACGGGGAGCACTGCTAGAATTCCTTTTGGTGCACCCTGCCTCTTTTTTATGTTTCTTAATTACTGGCTGCCGCAGAGGGTTAAAGCCTGTCATGAGGAAACAAAAAGGAGATATGGGACACATCAAAAGGTATCCAAAGGTATAATGGCAGTGCCCACGCCTTACCTTTGTTTCTTTAACAGAGGTGCATAGCCCTCAGGCAGCTCTTTAACTAGGTTTAAGACTTGCACCTCACACGAAGAAACAAAAGGAGAAGCCGGGCGCACAGCTATCATTCCTTTTGGTGCCCCCACCTCTGCGTTTTGTTTCTTAATGACATGCTCAGATCCCTGCCGGGTCATGAGCAGACTGCATGCTAGGGTCAGAGCCTGTGATTAAGAAACAAAAAGGAGAGTCAGGGCACACCATAAGAAATTATAGCAGTGCACCCAGCGTTTCCCTCTCCTGCTTGGATCCCACTGCCTGTGAGCCAAGCAATTGCCAGACCCTCGGTTTAGACCATACCCCACTTACTAGAGCCCTCTCCTCGAGTCTTCCTCCCACTTAAAGCACTGTATAAGACTATGTGACTATTTAAATTGTAGTACCCAGCGAGGGCGCAATCAGAATGAAACAACCATTTTGATTGGCCCTCGCCGGGGCATCCCTTGGACGTTATTCCATGGCCATTGTACCCGGTGGGGGATGTGGCAGCCCCTCAGCCATTGAGGAGGCTTGAAACAGGGCCATCCCCGCTCCGAGCCTCCCCACGGCTGAGAGGCTGCCTTTACCCCCCAGCCGGGGACTAGGTAAGGATTTTTTTGTTTTGTTTTCCCTTTCCTCCCTCCTACTAGCCCTCCCCACCCCACTTACCTTCTGCCTCCTTTGTCCCCGGTGGGGGACGATGGCAGCCTCCAGCCGTGTAGAGGCTTGGAGTGGGGCCTCCACACCGCTGTCCATTAGCTGTGATGTTCCTCAGGGTTCTGTCTTGTCCCCTATTCTCTTCAACATCTACATCTGGGTGTTAGTTTGTCTCATCCGCACCTTCGGTGTCAGATGCTATTCGTATGACGACGACACCCAGATCATGATCAGCTTAGATCTTGATCGGGACAGGGTGTCATCAAGCCTTCATCAGTGTCTGGCAGCTGTGGGGGAGTGGATGGGCCTAAATTGGCGGAAGTTGAATGGGGACAAGACAGAGGTGTTGGTAGTGGGTTCCCCTCCAGACCCTTCACTGTGGATTGCTTCTTTTTGGCCTCCTTCCTTTGGTTCTCTCCATGTCCCTATGGCGAGGGTTAAGCAATCTGGGAGTAATTATGATGGCCTCCCTGTCTAATAGATGCTCAGTTATCTTCTGTCTGCCAAACTTGGTTCTTTCATCTAAAAATCTTGAAAAAAGTACTCCATTTGATTCCTCCCCGCCTTCATCCACTGGTTTTGTCTGCGATCATATCTAGTCATCTGGGCTACTGCAATTCTCTTTATCTTGCACAGCCTAAGGGCCTGATCCTCCGGCTACAGCACCTCCAGAATTTTGCAGCACGGGTGGCAACTGGGCTATCTTATGGTGCCCATATTTCCCTGGTACTCTGCCATTTGCATTGGTTTGCGGTTGCCAAGCGCATTGAGTTTAAGGCATTACGCATTGTGCATCGTGCACTTCACGATCAGTGTGTCGAGTATCTCTGCACTAAATTCTTACACTACTCTCCAAAGCACTCCCGGAGATCCGAATTGGCTTGCCTACTCTATGTGCCATCCGTTCGTCACTCCCGTATTGGGGGATGCGCCTTTTCCATTGCGGCGGCACAGTTCTGGAACAACCTCCCCATGACATTGAAAAAGACTTCTAACCATCTGGCCTTTAGGAAAGCTCTTAAAACATATCCTTTTTAATTCTGTGATGTTTGGCTCATTATTTTTTAGGGCTTCTGTCCTCTCTCTCCAGTGCCATGATGCTTCCGAGCGACCGTGCACTTTATAAGTTATAATAACATAACATAACATAACATACAATGTGAATTCTCAGTTATACAGTGCACAATGTACCTATTTGAGAGAGCGTGTGAGAGGAAGAATGAGAGAGAGAGTCAGAGAGAAAGAAAGGTATATTGTCATTCGCAAAGTGAGAAAGGGAAATGGCAGCTGTGTTCATAGGCCTGTGGTAGAAATGACAACTGTGTGTATAGGCTAGTGGTAGGAAGTTAGAGCTGTGTGCATTGGCCAGTGCACAGTCCGCAGGGGGGAGACCAGACCGTTTTCTCCTGTTAGGTGTAGTCATGCTTTGCTACAACTAATGTTTGTTATGCATGTTGATTTTCTTAGCATGCTATGCCAGGCCATGTTATGCCTTGCCATCTGTGGCTTGATTTCATTTACCCCTCGCTAACCTGCTCACCATTCACATTTCTACATTGTACTATGCATCTGCCAGGTGCCCACTTTAATTCTCACTGCTGGGTTTTGCTGCCATGTATTCCACTGTAGTTTTGATCCTGTGAGTGGAGCACTACATCTGCACCTCTGAGGGCTTGCAATTAATAACCTGCTGTGTTATACTCTTCGATTCCTAGTGTAATATTGATTTCTGGCACCTAGATATCACTCTTTGACCTTGAAGCATGATGAGTTGTTCCTCGGAACCCTACCTGAACTCATCTCATTTTGGAATTATTACTCTGAACTCCCCATAGGAACTATCATCAACTACCCTCTAATTAGTACCCCCTGCTTCATGTTCTCCATTTTATTTCACTTTTCCAATTGCTCATGCACTCTCATAAAAGACGTATTGTTGCGCACTGTCCACAACCAGAGGAACCTGTCTATTCCAGGGTGCCTCAGGGCATTTTCCCACAACTACTTTACATGAAGGCACCACTACTGAGAAGCCACCATTGCCACACCAGATGGGTGTACCATGCTGCCCTCTACGCTCTTCCCTAACCTACCTGCTCTAATGATTGTGACCTTTATGCTCAAAGACACTACGCATATACCAACCACACCACTCTCACACACCAATTGAACAACCATCTAAACAGACAGAAAACAACAGAACACTGCACTGCCACAGTCCGAGACAGTGCATCTTATCCCCACTGGCATGCAATACTCCCCTATGACCACACATGAATCTATGCTCTCGACACAGGACACCACAAACCCACCCACTGATCTAAGGGTACATCTGGGCTGCACACATCACACAACAACAAAGCTATCTTGTATTTTCCCTCTATCCCCTCAAAATGAATCCACCCCATTTTTTTCAGGTATGGCTTTCAGATATGCGTCAGGACCTGGACATCATGCAAAAGGCAGCAGTGCATGGTATAAATCCCAAACACGTAGCATAAAATACATCTAGAAGCACATAATAACTCATTCCAGGTCTCTGATAGTGCTATACATAATGTTTTGGGGCTTCTTCCTTATGCATTTTCTAAAGGTGCAGGTGAAGAATATTCTAGGAATACTGAATCTGGTAGCAGAACAATGCTCTCAACATTGGGTAGATGTAAGTGACTGGAAGTTGCATGGACCAATGTTTCGGATACTATAGTTAAGATGAGATCCCTTTCACTAGGAGATTTTTGCATCACAACTAAATGCCTAGCTTCATACCATCTTCTATTAGAGACCAGATTCTCATACCACAACAACAGATGCCTTTTTCCTGAATTAGCGTCCAGGGGTCCCCTATGTATTCTATATTTGAACAATTATCACTTGCGGTCTTCTCCACGCTTAATTCCAGAGGATGACACTGGTCATAATGTCATCCTTTTAGACATTGGGGGTCATTCCGACCCTGGCAGTAAAGGGTTAACGGCTCAGGTAAAGGTGCCGGAGCCATCAACCCCTTACCGCCCCATTATGAGTCTGCTCGCGGGAACCCGCTAAGGACGCCTGGTAAAACCAGACGTCCTTAGCGGGTCCCGTGAGCAACCCAGCATGCTAACAACAGGCCCATTATTAGCATGCTCCCCATTCCCATTGAGCCCTACGGGGGCTCAAATGGGAATGGGGATGTTCAGGGTCTGGGTTCCTTGAATGACGAACTGGCGGGCCCTCCAAGGTCAGAATGGCCCGGTAATACCTCATTCAAGGAACCCGGACCCGGTACCCGGTAAGGGGGTAGCCATGCCACTAATAGCGGCATGGTTACCTCCTACCTCGTAATGACCCCCATTGTAGAGCTAGTATTATGTTGGACTTGGAAATGACTATAGACAATCAAATCCACCTACCAATTTCCAGAGATAATTTACTGAACTCCCTCCAACTCCCTGATCTCACCTCCCTGATCTCTGGGTCATTGGAGGCTTCCTCCAATAGATGGCATGGACGATTTAGGAGTAGATGAATCCCCAAGGGAATATCATTGGCAGCTTGTATCCTCAGACAACAATTATGGGCCCTCAGCAAAATCAAGGCCTACAATTCTGCCAGAAAGACCTGGTTCGTTTGTGTGAGTAGAGGCATCTGCATACCAGTGGTACAGGATTGATTCAGATCTTAAACCATTTAATAGAGCTTGCCACAGCTTTCTTTCGAACTGTAGGGTGACTATGTATAGATCTGGAGTTTCAGTCCAACGTGATTTAATTGAGGATTTTCCTGTAGGGGAGCACCCTCATGTTTGTAGACTTATGTATTTGTTCTCACCCAAATTAGATATTCGAGTGACATAAATAGAGCACTTTTCATATTTAGGGTGTGTCCAGATAAGTATGAGCATAGCCTGACGGTGCTTTCAGCAGAGATGGTTAGCCTTATGTGCCTGTTTTAATCCAGACGGTGGCAGACGACAGAGACAATTTACCTGTCAGGTCATTTTTTCTCTTCATAGGGTGTATTGTTGCACATTCAACATAGGATCAACAAAGGTTTTAGGTTTATTGTATTTCCTTAAATTCATATTGTTCCTTCTCTTTGCATATTGCAATATATTTGTTCTTATGACACACACACAGCTGCCCCAAGAACGTCTGCAGAGCAGTTGTTCCTTTACTATCACAAGCATTTTCATCCAGTGTTATCCTCTGATTTGGGTAGATGAATTAGCTGGATCATCTTTCAGGGCCTCATTACAACTCAGGCGTTAAGGGTTAACGCCGTCGTTAACCCTTAACGCCTGATTCCAATTTTAACGGCTGCTTTTAGCAGCCGTTAAAATCCATGGCGCTAAACCGCCTTGGTGCCAATTACGGCACCGTAATTTACGGTGCCGTAATTAGCGCCTTCCCACTCCCATTATGCCCTATGGGGCAAAAATGGGAATGGGGAAGTGTAAATGGGAAATGGGGATTTACCGCCCCACTCACCTTGGAATGGGGCAGTAAATCCGCCATCCACCATGGTGTAAACGTAGTTTACACCATGGTGGTAAATTTGGTGTACTTACCGCCTGGGTCGTAATGACCCCCTCAGTCTGACATAAATCTGGATTTTATTTTAGGCCCATTCTTCTAGAGCTCGCATGGCTTACAAATCAAATTTGTCTGGAGCCAGGTTTGAGGGCATTCTTAGGTCAGCTGATTGGTATAAGAAACAAGTATTCACTTATGTATTATTGTAAACCTGTTGATTATACTTCAGTGACGAATCTCACTTGCCTCTAAACACGCATAATAGAAAGCTTCCATGCCATGACAAAGAATGTTGATCATTTTTGGTAAACACGACAAATAGTCAACACTCTTTTAATGGCATAGAGCAGTGTATTTGCCCACTCTTGTGTCCTCATCCAATTATTTTCAACAACTCTCAGATGTTGCTCTGAGATCCCAGAAACTGAGGGTCTGATTCCCTGCTTCACACTGTCCATTATAAACCGATAATGACATGCATTGTTTTTCTTCCCATATTGGCATCATGATTCAACTAGGGGTTCGGACGCTAAGGTGGGATTGTTAGACATTTGGTTGTTGTACATTTATAAACATGTTATCCCTGCTATGACAATATATCAAAAAGAGAAGAACATACAACTCCCTTCCATACCATTTAACCATTAATAAAATCCTGTCTCTCCATAGTAATTACTAGGAATAATACACATGAATATGCACTGATTGACTTCCTACGAGCTCCTGTGTATCTGCTGATCAAATGGATAGCCAGGCACAAAAACTGGATTGCGTTTAAAAAAACAAACTTTGTTGTCTATTGTGCTTATTTGCTACAGGAAAGAGTATAACTACTTCCCTGGTCTGTCAGATCCCAGATGACTTTTCAACCTTATGTCATTCTGTTATCATGAATCCTTGTTTTGAAGCAAGGGGGAAGACATTAGCACACTACTAAAGAATCTATACCAATCATGTCTTGAAGAAGGTCTCCCATGCAAAACTATTTTTGCCAAAACGAGTGTAAAGAATGTTTTAACATAGTTAAAGACTTTTGGACAGTTAAGTCTGTTACATTGACACTCATATAAAATAGGTCAAAAATCTTGTTTAACAATGACAATTTCACATGCTTGCGAGTTAAAAGAAAGCCCATGTTTGAACTAACAAACTATTCTTACCTCACCAATCTTGCCACAAAAGCTATAGGCATAACATGCCATGATTTTAGGCAAATCGAATCTCTGGGAAAGATTCAGCATGCCACCAAAAGTCCCAGGATATAAAGGGAGGTTAAACGGCCATATAAAAAGGTAGGGTGTTGCTAGGTCTGGAAAAGACCCAGAGCTACTCTGATGTGGGAACTGCCGGGACTCGGGGCTACAACCAAATGATCAAGGGCTAAAACCCCCTTAAATCCACCCCCCAGCAACGCCTCTGTAAAAGGGCAAGATCACTTCCTCGTTTTTTCTGAGTTGTGTAGGAGGAACACAGCAGAGCCCACTGCCAGAAGACCCTCCAGCCATTGACCATAACTCTAATGTGTACACAAGTTAAACATTTTTCTTTAGTTAAGACGAGGGTCTTGATATGCAAAACGATAGATACATTATAAAATATAGACAAAAGTATGAATATCGTACTATTGGCTGTTAATAAGTAAAAAAGACTCTCAGGCTGGGAGTTCATTATTCACTGCAATGATCTTTTAAGTTTGATTGAATTTACAAATGTACACCTGACACTGGTTTCTCTCTTTGGGTTCCTTCTCACCTTGTGTTCACTCCTTCTTGCGTCACCCATCTGTAGTGACCATTACACTTAGAAAAGGATGAATAATTTTAATGTATATAAATCATATAAATGCATTTTCATGTAATGTTTAGCTAAATAAATGTTACCATTTGTTTTTGTATGACATGTACAAAAGCAATTTTGTTTTCCTGACTATTATATAGTACCCACGGTCTTATTTGCCAAATACGTTTAAGGACTCAAGCATTAAAAGGAAGTTGGCAAGTGATTGCATTATAGATTGATTTACTTTCCAGTGGAAACTCCTCCTTCTTCTGCACTAGGTGGGAGCAGGGGAGCCTGTGCTGTAGTCTTCGAGACAAGTGTGTGTGCATGTGACGTTCATATGTCATCATTTATGTGTGGGATCTAGTTTGTGAAGATCCTTAAAATCGAATTGCCCTTTTGAAAACCCATTTGCGAAGACCTTCGTAATTATGTTTTTATCCCTTACCATATTTCTTTCTACCCCAAAATAAAATAAAACAAAAAATGAAGAATTTGTGAAATAATTTTTATAAACCATTGCAAAGGTTTTGGCGTGACAGTTTGATTTTTATAAACATTTTCAATTGAACCTCCTTCCAAATAAAAAGGAAAAACACATTTAGTAGAAATCATCATGAACATCTTTTCCATAGTGTCAGCCTCACAACTGTTACTATGAATACAAAACAAAACTACTGGATATATTTAAGGCAATGCCCCCTAAGGATAAGGAGGATGAGGTGGATGGTATGGTACATGTGGTCATAGACACATAACCTGCTGAAAATGAGGATGAAACCTCATCTGGAGACATAGACATGGAAGCCATGGAGGATGACAATCATAGAGAGCTACCAAGTAATGGATAGGAACATCATGAGCAGAGGTGTCAAGGGTAGTGGCGCAGAACAGTAGCATGCACTCACTGAGATGGGAAGAGAATGTGGCTTTAACATTGGAGGGGGGATAGTGAATGCTGGGCAAGCGGTGGTAGCAGACGGAATTGAACTGGAAATGTTGAGGTTGGAGGTTGGTGGTGAAAGGCATCAAGGCCATGTTGCAGATGAATAACAAGAAAAGGAGAAGATGGGGAGACATCAGGTGGAATACAAGGATGCAGAGATGGGTGGGCATCAGGAAGATGAACATGAAGATGTCAATGAGGGAAAAGAGGTGAGTGATGAGGAGGAGGTGGACCATTAGAAGGAGGATGGGAGAAGCTGGTGGAACATGAGAAGGAAGTGGAACAATTGGACTGCAAATTCCGGACAATCGGAAGAACATCAGGAGGGTTACACAGTACAGGAGGAGGAACACAGAGCACATGTAGCATAGGAGGATGATGCAGTAGGAGGTGGAATGCAAGGTGGATGCAATGCAAGTGGGGGAGAGTGATAATGTAGAGATGGGCAGGAGGAGGTGGCTGAGCGTGCTGATTCTGGTGCTGCCCATCATGTGTAGGGGGCAAGGCAGCCCAGTAGATGGTATAAATTACAGGGTGCTGTACCATCACATTCTACAACAAGCTGCTCCTAGGGAAGAAACAAGCAGAGAAGTGTACAACTGTGTGGAAGCACAGAATGGAGAGTGCACATTGTGCATTAGACATGGCTGCAATGCATTAAGTGGTGGCATGTCTTCTCTGGCATGCAAGAAGACATTGCCTAAATTGTGGGGTGGTGTTGGAATGGATGGACCTGGAGGCCAGCGCAGTCCAGTATACTGTGACAGCTTGTCTGCATTGCACCCACTAAATAGGCAAAGGCGGGAAAGACCAGGCATGTATCTATTAGGAAACCAGGCAGGAGAAGGTGCTGTCATCCATTAAAGAGACCCTGCAAATTATTTGTGGCTGCAGCTATTGAATAGAGGGCAGACCCTGAGAAAATGTGTATGTACCTGTATCTCCCTTGCAGCAGAGAGAACCAGAATAATTATCATGTTGGTGTCTCTTGTGCAGTAGGGAGACCATGAAATGTTACCATGTTGGTGGCTCTCATGTAGCAGGTAGAACTTTTAACATTCTCATTTGGGTGGTTCTCATGTAGCAGGGAAAACTTGAAATATTCGCATTGACAGTGCTTGTTACTCAGGTCTAACCTGAACAATTCACATTATGACTGCCTTCGTGAAGCAGGGAAAACCTAAATATTCCTATTTGGTGGCTCTCTAGTAGCAGGGAAAACCCATAAATATTTCATTTTCGGCACTGCTGTCTTGTTGTAGGGAGTACCTGTAGGTTTCTGATCTGTTTGGCTCTTGTGTAGTGGGGTAAACCACACACATTCTTATGCTGCTGCCTCTCTTCTAGAAGGAAGAACCATAAAAGTCTCATGTTGGGGATTCCATTATATTGGGATTAATTGACACATTTGTAGAAATAGTTGATTACATGTAAGGCTCTCCATTAAACAATACAAGCTGTGAATACATTTAAAATGACATTTTTTTTAATTAATGTTAAACATAACAAGACCAAAAAAAGCAAAGAAAACCTGCATGTTGTAGGTTTTATTGAAAATGAAATTAGGTAATGCAAAGGAGCTTCTCATTAAGGGAACAGACGGAAGTGCACTTAAGCATGTTAGTATTGGAAAAGGAAATGATGCACAGAACGTTACTACAATTTCAAGGAGTGGCAATTTAATGTGAACTTTTTCTGTTACATGGGACATATTATATGCATTGTAGCTTTGTGTGATCCCAAACTTTGAACTTCAGTTCACCGAAACACCATAATTTCTCTTTTGAAAACAACCAGGAATTTACCAGATCCATTATCCATCCCTTTAATCAAGGCAAAGAAAATGCTAATGGAACAACTGTGTATACTTTAGACATGGCCCTCTTTTCAAATTACAGAAAACTACACCTAAATGTGTACTTTATATTGGAAATTCAGGCCAAAGCAATGGGTTGTATTTTTAAGCTAATCACCTGTCCATGCAAGAAATGATAAGAAAAATGAATATTTCAGTCAAGTTTGAATTCTCATTCGTGGGAAAGGGATTTGGCTAACTCATAGCTAACACATCCCCTTATGACACATAGAGTTGAATGGGCCAATAAAAGCAAGGGGTTAAGGTCCCCAGTGGGTGTAAATAATTGAGAAAAACGTATCTAATGCACTGTCCAATCCAAAATGCTTTGTCAAATGACACTACATGGGTCGAGTTGGCTGGGTGTTTAAAATCAAACACATAAGAAGAAGGAGGAGTTCTGGAAAAGCAGACAAGCAAGGGAGCCTGTGCAACCGGTGAGAAGGTGATTGGGGATTGCCATTCCACCCAGTAGTAGGTGATGTGAAATCTCCTTAATGAGGCTTTTTCTAGATGGCCTTTTCCAGAAACACTTAGACCTTTCACAAGACAGAGTCAGATTACCTGACAGGTATTTGTGGAGCAGGTTCACAGACTGAAAAAAGAGCTTCTCTGGTGGGGATGCCTGAAACCGGTTGATGTTCCAACCTCACCTGTGCCTTTGAAATACAAACCAAAACAAAAACAAAAAAGTGAGCGCAATGATCCCATAGTATTTAGACAAATGTCCCAAGAATGTATTAAATCCCAGAAACAAAGTAAAATGTTTCAGAACCTGTTTGCAAGCTATTGTGGGATATTTCTACCCATGCCAGTGCACACCCCACTACACCCCTTTGCCAATGGGAGAAAGGAAACTGCCAAAAATGGATGTGCTAAATCCAGTGCGTGCCAAATCTGCAAAACTGTGCATAGTTCACAAATCATAAAAGGCTGCACACCCTGCCAAACCAAGTCAAAGTTGGTGTAAAAACAGGACTCACTGAATATCAGTGGTTGCTGTCACCTGTCACATGAAACAATGAAGCAAGGCCACAGAAGTGGGCTAAAATCCGAAAAGTCCCTTAAAATCCAGTTTTCCCCATCCATTGCAACCTTCAAAGTGTTGTTTTGGTGCTAATTTCAGTCATATTTCCAGTGAGCTATTGAAATGAAAAATGGGCTGAAATCACAGATTCTCCAGGTGGCGCAGAAATAAACCGGGCTTCACTGACTGACAGCTGCATAAGAAAATTAGATGTCAAACCCAGTTTAAACATGTTTCTTTTTTCCTGAAGAAATTGCTAAATTTGCCTATTTTAAGCATGTTTGTGAAGGGCTTAATTCTTTTAAATGGTCAAATCCCTTGTAAACTGTGCTTATTTTATATGTGTAAAATGAAACAGACTTAATTTAAAGCAACCCAGTATTGGAGTTAAGTAAATACTTATTTCTGACCTGACAGTGCTAGCCTTGGAAAGATTGGCACTTCAAAATTGACACTCCCTTGCTACAGGAAGCCTTAATGGTTCCCGCATATATTGACAACAAGGAGCACAATGGACTCATCAGACTTTCATCTGTGGCTGAGCCAAGAACAATGGCAAGCTGCCTACTGACCTCTACAGGGGAGCTTCCCTCTGTAGGAAGAGGACACACCCCCCTGATCAAAGGTCTGGGACAACTGTTGCCTGTGAAGGGGAGTTACAAAGGATTAAAAAAAAACTGCTCTGAACTTTTATGGTGTTTAAATCCTTGTTTGTGATTAAGTTTGAAACTCTTTAACTGTGCAACCTGAAGGAAGATACATCTAAAAATTGGTAGATGTTAACCTGATTTTAGGCTTTTGCTTTGAAGACATTAATGAACCCTGTACCATCTAAGGAACCAAAGTTACAGGAAAAACCGTAATTGGAGCAAAACTATTACATTTTCCAGTCTAGCATTGTATATACATGATCCTGTGATAATCGCCCAGATATGTACAGAATTAGAAATTCTCGGTCCGGACTGTTATGATTTAAATTGATAAAATTCTATAGAATGACAAAGACAGCTCTTACAGAGATGGGGATTGAATGTGAACATAACCCATCAAATATACAATGTATGTGTCTGATGTTATTAGGGGACATCATTTTAGAAATGTACATTTGTGCAAAAGTTATGTTTTGGTCAAAATCAATGTTGGAGTTCCTAAATCCCATCATAAAGATGACAGCTCTGTTCTGACTTCCAACCAGAACAAGGCAAGTGCCTGTGGCCACTCAAAGCTGTGGGGGTGTGTTTTGAAATTCTGCCCACACCATAAATTTTCTGATGTCACTTGGTAAGATAAATATAGGAACTTCACCACACATAGGGACACTTCTTCCTGAACACACTGCTTCCTGAACTCATCCAGATTCCGACGCAGCACTTTGTTCCTGACTTCTTCATTCTATCCAGAACTCTTCACCTTGCAGCTGACTCGAGACTTCCTTGCAGAATCCAGACATCAGCATTGCTGAACTCTTTCTAGCTAGACTCAATTTCAACCATCCCAAACTTGAGGGGATTTAATTCTGATTCAGCCTGGCTTGCTACCATTAAGGCTTGCCTGCTGAAACTTGCATCCTGCTATCTACCGTGTCCAGTGACCAGAAGGGTCTGAGGTCCCATCAAAATTGACCAGAACCTCACTGCTTATCCAATCCCACCAGAGGTGCCCTGCTGCCAGTAGACCTGACCCGATCCAATGACCAGAACCCTGGCAGTCCAAGTTTAATCACAAGGGACTGTAAGTATCAATAGGAAGAACAGTGACCTATAATACATTTGCATTATCTTCCCCCAATCTCAACCCATCCCATCTTTAACTTCAGAACCTAAGTATTGCCAGAACCATTCTTGATTTTCTCATTTGTTTTACAAAATCATAAGTCATTGAGGGACAGTGTATTTGACCCGTTTTTATCAAAAGTCGCATAATGAAATTTTGCTGCAAATTTGCAGTTTTAAAAAAAATACACGTGTCTTTTTCCCATTCAAAGTGTTTCTTAAATCCCATCCTGATCTCAAGTGTGTACTGTTGTTTAAATTGTAGCTCAGATGTGTTAGGACCTGTTTAGTTTTGCTTTCCTAAGAATATTTCTTCATTCAAGCATTTTTGCACCCTTTTGCATTGTATCACAAAGCCATTTTTCACCTGTCATTTTAAAAGTGTCAAATTCCAAAAATGGTTTTCTCTCTTGTTTGGGGAGGGAAGATTGCATTCAGACTCTAGACATCATCTCTCATTCCTGAATACCTGCTGATTCATTACATCTGTGTAGGATTGCTCATTTGTACCTTAAAGAACTTTGCAGGGGGAGATGTCATCAATGACATTTGTGATGTCATCTTTGATGTCCTGGGGGTTAGTCTTAGCAGTGTACGGTGGTGGCGCGAGTTATGGTTGCTTAGCTTACCATAACTGGCAAATTTCAAGGGTTTTTCGGTACTTGGAACCATAACGTCCCTTTAACAAAGTTCTTTCACTGAATTTCACAGGTTTTTAGTAGCGCAACTTAACCATAACGTCCCTTTAACAAAGTTTTTTCACTGAATTTCATAGGTTTTTAGTAGCGCAACTTAACCATAACGTCCCTTTAACAAAGTTTTTTCACTGAATTTCATAGGTTTTTAGTAGCGCAACTTAACCATAACGTCCCTTTAACAAAGTTTTTGCACTGAATTTCATTGGTTTTTAGCAGCGCAACTTAACCATAACGTCCCTTTAACAAAGTTTTTTCACTGAATTTCATAGATTTTTAGTAGTGCTTAACAATAATGACTTTCACTTTATATACATATCATATGGAACTGACTGAATCTCTTCTACTGTACTTGATGTCCGCGAACTCATTTAATGTTCCCGGACATGTTTGAAGAACAGTACCACTACCTAAAAACTCTGGGGGGGTATATTTGATTGTTATATCATAACATAGCAACATTTAACAAATTCAAAAAGAAGCACACAAACACATTATATGTACTAATACATAAGAAATGTAGCCCATATATACAACACACTAACCATTCATTTAAATGCACTATGTTCTAAAATGGAATATACCACAAGAAAATAAATTGGCTTCCAACATAATTACTTCACAAACACGACAGAACTGAGAACAAGAGCAGACCCACTGAGTACATAGGACATATCTTAACTGAAATAGTAAGTGTACTTAATTTTATTCATATATTTATAAACTTTCTGTATTAGATAAAAAAATATATTCTCTTTTTTTTTTCTCTCACAGAAATGTCTAGTACTCTGGAATGGCTAGAACATTTCCCACATGAAGAAATGTCACAAGATAGTGAAACTAATGGTAAACACTTTATAATATAAATCATTTAATGATTATTATTTTGTATACATTTAACATATATATATATATTTTTTTGCACAGAGCATACCAAAATAGAAAATACTTCAGAAAAACCTGTTATGGATAACACTTTTCACAGTATAGAAGAAAA
This sequence comes from Ambystoma mexicanum, assembly GCF_040938575.1. Classification (NCBI taxonomy): domain Eukaryota; kingdom Metazoa; phylum Chordata; class Amphibia; order Caudata; family Ambystomatidae; genus Ambystoma; species Ambystoma mexicanum. The sequence continues at coordinate 761,070,813 of NC_090939.1, forward strand.
AATGGATTTATTGTTGACTAATTTTAATAATTTGAAAACTTTTGTGGAAGATAATTTTAAACCAAAAACCTCGTACCATTGCCCCACATGTACTTGTCCCTCCTCACCATATCCCAGTCAATTATCCCCAAACCCTCTCCATAACCCAAAACTTTTGATGAGACTTCCATCCCTTCTTCACCTAATAACAATCATGATGAAACCCCTAATTCTCCTGTTTTTGTTTCTGTTTCTGCCTCCCCTTCTCTGTCATAAATTATTAATATATGTTAAATAAAGTTTAATTTTTATATTGTGTTGTAAATAGTTTTTTTTTTTTTTAAAACAATGTAGGTGTCCGCGGACAGTGGGGGTGTTCTGAAATGTTCGTAAATAAATGAAAATGGAGGTGTCCTGAAGAACACTATACCTGTTCGTACTGTTCGCTAGCAAGATGAAACTATTCTAAGAACACACGCGGTGTCCTGAAATGTTTGTAAAAAAAAAAAAATTAAAGTGTCCTAAAGAACACTATATCGGTCCGTAGTGTTCGCTATCAAGTTTAAACTCTTCTAAGAACACAATTGGTGTCCTGAAATGTTCGTACATAAACGAAAATGGAGGTGTCCTGAAGAACACTATACCTGTTCGTAGTGTTCGCTACCAAGTTCAAACTGTTCTAAGAACACACGCGGTGTCCTGTATTGTTCGTAATTAAATGAAAATGGAAGTGTCTTAAAGAACACTATACCTGTCTGTACTGTTCGCTAGCAAGTTGAAAATGTTCTAAGAACACAATTGGTGTCCTGAAATGTTCGTATATAAACGAAATTGAACGTGTCCTGAAGACCACTATACCTGTCCGTACTGTTCGCTAGCAAATTTAAACACACGCAGTGTCCTGAAATGTTTGTTTCACGTGTGATGCAATTTTAATTAGTTCAGGACCCGAACAGTGTCCGTAGAACATCAACGCGCATGCGCTAGCCAATCTCCGTGCATTTGGTGTCCTGCGGACATGCGCTTCTTTCGCGGACTTGTTCGCGAACGGATCATATGACCGTGCCCACGCTGATCGCGTGTTCTGAATGCGGACACTGTTCGGGTCACCGAACAAATTAAAAGTACATTTTCAATTAATCCATAATATTTTTCAATAAAATCTCACCATGGCACAAGTCCCACATAGTAATCCTGAGTTTCTACATACCTTTTGAAACTTTTCAAACTTTTTTTTGTGTTCGATCTGTCTGCAGACAGCGCGCATGTCCGCGCACAAGCACCCCTATAAAAGACCACGCCCTAGAGATTTTTCTTATTGTTTTTCTGGCTTTTCTACAGAGCATAGCAAATTTTGCTGCCAACTGCAGATTTCCATCGCATCTTTGATGGCATCCCTGGCTGCTGAACTGCCACCTGGTGCTGCACCTGCTTCAGCACCACCCCCACCCCCTCCACCACGACCACCTCCCCAAGGGCCTGAAGAGGGAAACAGGAGTGAGGATGCGGAGGAGGAAGAAGAGGATGATGAGAATAAGGTAGAGGAAAACCCTACTACCCGCACTAGGCGTGAGTCTTGGGTGTGGCGGTTATTTACCATTCATGGGAATGTTCCTAAGGCTCGTGCGAACCGTGTTACCTGCAATGAGTGCAAAATGATACTCAGTCACAGGAATCATGGTAAGTACAGCTTTGGGACCACTACTATGAAGCGACACCTGAGGTCATTTCATTCTGGGGCTATTCGCAGGGTTGTACCTTGCGAAGAACGTAGCAGGTTGATTTCCTCTACTTCATCCTCTGTTTCTGATCCTGTCACCACAAGGACCGCCTCTGTGGGACAGCGTCTTCCTCAAGCTGCCTCACAGGCCATACAGAATGCTGATGACCCTTACATTTCGAGGGTCACAGTTGTATGTATGTACTGTGACACAGTACTCTGCAGGGGGGAGCGACTTTGTAGTGCTTTTGAGACTATCGTCTCAGAGCACGAGAAGATCTGCTCACTACCCAAATAAAACCCACTCTACATCTTCCTCTCTCAGCTCGCCCTTTCTTATCCCTGTGGTTGGTGTCCCCCCCTTTACCTTCCTTTCCCCTCCTCTCCTAGTGTGTCGTGTGTAAAAAACCAAAAAAAATACAAAATATCAAAAATCAAAAAAAAAATAAGGCTCTTTTCAGAGCCGCCTTTCACAGATAAAAAATAGAAATAAAAATAAATGAAGCAGGGCCCTTTGTATTTTTTAGAAGTCTGCGGACAGTTCGCGAACATTAAAAAAGTCGGGTTGCTACCCCATCACAAACATTGCAATTTTCTCTGGGAGGAAGTGGTGGCTCTGAAAAGAGCCTTTGGGAGGTGTTTGTAAATCAAAAATTATAAATGCTTAACACCTACTTCAAAATGGATGTTGTAATTCCAAAAAAGGTCGCAATGCATTTTGTACATTTCTCAGAAAAATCTGATTGCCACCATAAGTAAGATGGACTCCATCTTTGCGAAAAATGTTTGTACTACGAAACAGAATATTTTCATTGTGAAAAGAAGCCATGCCAAAATCTTTTGAAAGGCACAAACAGCTTTATTAACATTGCGCCTTGCTTTTTCCATTTGTGGACCAAATGAAGAAGAACGAAGCCACATTTGTCTCTGCGCAATCCGTGAAAATATCACTTGAGAATTAGGAAACAAGTCCATAACCTTCCCAAGTCCTTCTTTCACAGCAAATTGCAATAAAATTCCAGTCTCATGTCCTAAACTGTTCCCTCCACAATGAATTACAATTATGTCTGGATGTTGCTCTGTCTCCAAAGTAGCACAGAGAGGTAGCAAGTCCAACCACTTCATTCCACGTACTCCATGCCAGTGTACTTCCACATGTGGGAATCCAAGATCTACAGCTACTCCACAGCTTTCTGCATGCACCTTCAACCAATATATCCATGAATCTCCAAATATCCATACAATCATTTCCCTAAAATACACAGACATAGCTATCTGTTGTTCTCTCAGCAAAAAGAGTATATGAGAAACTCTCTTCTGGCACAACACACCCACTAAACTTTCCTGACCAATCCCTTTTAGTACTCATTCTCATTTGCATGACTAGTGAACCCAAAAATCCCCGGATGTAACTCCAGATGTCCGCGAACTACCGCCATGTCCGCGGACATATCGTGACATGAACAGCCCTTCTACCATTTCCACTTCACTCTCTCTGCCATTCCCTCATTGGATGTAGCTACCAAATCACATGACCATGCACCAATCACATTCAAGACCTCTACACCTAACTGCATCATCATAGATCAACACTGCAAATGTACTGTGAATCTCTCTGAGTACAAGTGTCATATCATTGGCAAGCACCATCTACCAGAAATACTGTACAAGTCTCCAAGATTTCTACTTGCAGCTCCATGTGTATCCATATGCATGAACACAAACTTCAGGTATGTATATTTTGTGTACAGTGGATGAACACATTTTCAAACAGACTTTTAGCTTGTGTAATCTGTAAAATGAATTCACTGTATTTTTTCAATTTCCTAAAATCAACTATCACTTATAAACCTTTATACTATTTACTTTCTTTATACACACACACTCAAATCATGTTAAACTAACATTTTTTAAATGAAATATATAGGCTACATATATTCAAACAAAATTGCATGCAAGCACAATCTATGCTAGAATCTTTAAATAAATACTTATGCAATTTCATATTTTTTTGTTTTTATTTATTTATTTACTTAATTACTTTTATTTAGACATGCCATTGAGGCGCTATTACCTAGAATAGCTTAGTTACAGAAATAGTGGTATTCACTGGTATATTATAAATTTCACAAGACATAGTAAAGATATTTTTTTTGCTACAGTTAGTCATTCAATACAATTTGTTCATTAAGAACATACCATATGTACTGAACTGATGCAATGTATCTTATGTAAATAAATTAGTTTAATTGTTTTAAAGAAGGCACTGAGGATTTCAATTAAAAAGATCAATATCTAAATTAAAAACAGCACTATATACAAGCAAAGTTACTAATTTTAAGCTTTTACAATTGCAGTGAAGACCAGTCTCCTGAAAAGAAGCAGCCGAATTCGAAGAACAAAGAAGAACTAAGAAGTTACCTGTTAATTTAAGAAAAAAGTAAGTAGAATATCACCATAATATTTGTATTATTAATCAAACATACTATAACGTTAATACAAGCTATTTCTGTGCCTAAAAATAGAGATTGTGTACCATTTTGTCCAAAAATCTCCATGTCTTAAACAGCGATTTACAGCCAGAATGGCCCACAAATTCCTATTTTTGGACACACAAATTACCCAACTGAACCGCTACAATTTTCATATTATAGAACAAACAACTGTTTTAATTGTATACATTAGATTTACTATTTGTACTTTTCCACACCACTAGCTTACTTTTTTTTGTCATCTGAACCCCAGTTTAGTAACACATAAATTCAAGAATACCTATCCCTACTAGTTGTAGTTCCCAATGCACAATCACACACCATTACATACATCTTTATCATCTTACTCAAACACTCATGCACACAGCACACATACATTCCAGAACACCCCAACCCATATCTTCTTTATTTTTTTCAACAGACCCTAAAGAATGCCTACCAAAAGTCAAGTCCGTAGAAAGCAACGCAAAAGTAGAGCAAATTAAAATAAAAGTGTCCAACATAAGCATCCATCTCTAGCAGAATTTGTAAAAAAAGTTGAAACAAAACAGCTAATACAGTCATTTAGTGAAACACAAGAAGTTTCAAGTACAAAAACTTTGCCTCCTCTATCAAAATGTAAAACAAACCAAAAAACAATTAACAGAAAATCAGCTATCACTACAGATAAAACTACTTCTTCAAATATTAATATAGTGCAAAGTAAGCATACCAAGAAAAGTATTTTAGCCAAAATGTACCATCACAAAGTCCTTCAAAATCTTATAAAAACAGGAGAGAAATCAGGTTGAATGCTTAAAACCTATCGTAGGAAATTAATCTTAGAAGCGTTGATGGACAGTGCAATTCTTCTCAAAAGAAAGTTATTTATTTTACTGTTAAACAAAATGAAACCACTAACAAAACTAATAACTAAATTACAAAAAAGACTTCTCAATAAGCGAAATGTCAACAGAAAGAACTTCTTAAGTATCTGCGGTGGTGAATGGAATCACACTACGAGCACAGAACCATATTATAATGAAGAAGCGTACAAACAAAAGCAAACAAATACAATTGCCATACATAGCAGTGGTCGAGGTTATGAAAAAGTGAATAATACCATAATGGAACAAGAAGTACTCCTTACAAAAATATGCCCTGAAAACTTAGAATTACCCCTCCATTCAACTGAATCAGAACGTCTAGTGTACAAATGGCCATGCACATCAATGTGTAACATTCCCAAACAATGTTTCAAATCTTTACGCCAATTCCTCAATAAATATTTAAAAAGCAAAGACGAAATCAAAATTTAATTACTGCAAAATATGGATACCTGTCCAGTGCGCAAGTACACACGACTACAAGGAGATTCATTGGCCTGCATTACAGGACCTACTTGTAAAACCACTTTCCATGATATCAAAAGGATATCAACACATCATTTAACTATAAGAAATCTAGTCTATAAACTGTACTATGATAAAAGTCCTGCTTTAGCACTAGCAAAGTTAAATAACATCCTTCTACATGGTACAGCAAAAGACCTACTTGAAGAAATTCACTATATCCAGAAAAAATATTTTGGAAGTGAACGCCATTTACAGAATGAAATAGCTCTAAACCAATTAAGCAACAATTCTACACATGGCAACCTTTTGCTAAACACATGCACAAAAGAAATACTAAAATGTAAAAGTACATCAGCTGAAGTACCAAACCATGTATGTGTATGTTGCCGTAGAACTTTTTATAAAAGTAACACAAAAACTGTAGTCCTATCATACAAAATAGAAGACAATGAAGATTCTAAATGGTGTGAATTAGCTCTCTACCTTGTAGCAGAAAACAAATACGAAATAACTGAGCCCTTAACACTTTGCAGTTACTGCACTACAAAACTTGACAACAACCAAATTCCTTCACGTTCTATCACAAATAATTTGGAATTATACCCAGTACCAAAACCCCTACAACAACCTAATTTATATGAGAGCATCATAATTCAAACAGTACACCCATTTCAAGCAATAATACGCCTTCAACCAAAAACAGCAAAATTACCTCCCTCTGAATTGGTAAAAGGCATTTGTGGAAAAGTAGTTTATTTACCATTAGATCTAAAAGAAAATGTGCATACTCTAGGAGTGCAACGTCCAATGCAGCAATCTTTAATTATCTTAGTTAATGGAGTACCTACAAAAGACAAAAAAATATGGCAACAGCTGGTAGATTTATATAAAGTTAGACAAGCCTTCCAATATCTTAAAGAGAATAATGAATATTACAAATAAATTAATATTGAAGAAAACTTGAAAGATACAACTGAAATAATTCAAGAAACACACGAAGCTGGTCAATTTGAGCTACTAGATCCTGCTACAATATCAAATACTTTAGACCATTATACAATTCATCCTTTGCACTGTAATGACACTGTAGACGATGTACTGGAAACTTACCAAATGCGTCAAACAAAAGGATCGCCAATCAGCATATGGGAAAAAAGTATAGAAGCACAAGCTTTTCGTCTACTCTTTCCTACTGGCAAAGGAGGAAGGTATGATGATAGACCTATTCAAATATCAGCTTCAGAATACCGCTCATTATGGATGTATTCTGAAGATCCCAGATTTAGACAAAATGTGGAATACATATTCCACCTACTCTTTGAAAGTGAACTAGCAACTTTATGTTACAGAGTTGCACACATATTAAAATCAGGATCACACTTTTAAAGTATGACATCTACGCAATTATTAGAAAAAGTGCAACAAAAGGATGAGGTTTTACAATCAAATATTACAAATCTATTAGCAAATATGCGTGGTACTAAAGAGTAGTGGTTTCAACGTCATGGAGATGTACGTTCTATGATCAGAAACCTTGGCCCACCCACTTGGTTTGTTACATTAAGTTGTGCAGAATATGCATGGGAAGATTTACATGATTTCCTACGCATATCAAATAAAAACAAAACAAACATAGATATACTAACACCTGGAGAACTTTGTTCTTTGGATCCTGTTAATGTTTCAAGATATTTTCACCATCGCTTCATTGCTATGCTACATTTTATTTGTAATAAAACTGTTCCTCCCCTTGGTGAAGTGCAACACTTCTTTTGGAGAAACGAATACCAAGCCCGAGGAGCACCACATATCCACATGCTTTTATGGATTAAAGATGCTCCTAAATTTAGTCAAGACAGTGATGCCACTGTTTTACAGTTTATTGAAAAATATGTCACTTGTGAAATTCCATCAGAAGCCATAAATAGTGATCTTCATGCACAAAGTTTACAATTTCAAAGACACAAATGTGGAAAATATTGTCGTCGCAAATACAAAAACAAAGGGAAATACTACACCAAATGCTGATTTGGTTTCCCTAGACCACTTACAAATACAGGTCAAGTGAACAACCTCATGTCTTCAGTTAGACATAGTGTTAAAGGTAAGTCATCTAAAAATACATATTACATAAAAAGAAAAGAAGAAGAAAAATATATCAATGATTACAATGCAATCGTTGCCCACTTATGGAATGCAACCATAGATGTGCAGTACATTGCAAACAATTCTACTGCAGTTGCACGATATGTCACAGCATACTTAACTAAAGCAGAAAAGACAGAGCCCCAAGACCTCTGGAATGACCTGTCATCAGATAAAACAGTATCTCAGAAATTATACAGCTTGGGCTTAAAAATGCTCACCCATAGAGAATGTGGATCATATGAAGCAGCTGATTGTTTAACTGGTACTGCATTGTATGGTAAATCTGAAAATATAGTATGGCTAAGTCTTGGTCCAGCTAAATCTAGAAAAAGAGTTCTAAAATCATATGAAGATATAGTAACAATAGCCAAACATGATCCCAACAGCCAAGCCATTTTAAAAAACAATTTATTGTACACATACTACCCAAACAGAAGTAATACTTTGGAAAACATGTGTCTATACCACATAGCCCAAAACTACACATACAAAAATAATATGAAACCTGATGAAAAAAAAGGTAAATATAGAGTGACAAACTGTGAAGGCAGCTTAGTTAAACTCACTAAACCAAATTTAATTAATCATATCAAATTGTTAATAAAGACTCCTCAACAAAAAGAAGTATATCACATGTCCCTGCTACAACTCTTCAAACCATGGAGAAAAGAAGAACAATTACTAGATAACTATGACTCATATGAGGATGCTTTCAAAGCAAATGAAAGCACTATAACTGATGTAAACTTTACACAGTACAAAACAATGTTGCACAATGAACAGCAACACGAAGAAAAACTCCAAGCCCAACTAGATAAGGACACTCCTGACAGTAGTCAACCTTCTGTAACAGGAAGCCAAGAACCACTGGGAGAACCACTAATAATAAATGAGGCAGAATTAGCTATGATAGAAGTAGAAAACACCATGTGTCAGTATGAAGATAAAGAAGACTTAACTATACTACAATCAAAACTAAACAATGAGCAAAGGAACATTTTTCAAGAAGTAACAAAACAAATTGCACATGGTGTAAAACATCAAAATAAAGAATGTTCCTGCCATAATTATAAACCTATACTACTGTACGTCAGTGGTGAAGCTGGTTCTGGCAAAACATTCCTAATCAAAATCAGTAGTAAGTTCCTTCAACAATTGACAAACAACAAACTGTCAGCTGTTGTCACTGCCCCACAGGTTTAGCTGCCTACAACATAGGTGGTGTTACATTACACCGATTGCTACTATTACCAGTAGAACACCAGAACAAATTAGACTATTACACGCTTTCTGCAGAAGCTGCAATGGAATTACGCAGAGTATTGAAACAAATGAAAATGCTACTAATAGATGAAGTGAGCATGGTCTCCAACCTGATGTTAGCTTTGATTCACCTCAGATTACAAGAAGTACTCAAAACAGACTATGAAGAGCTCTTTGCAGGAAAACACATTATTGTTTTTGGAGATCTGCTCCTATTAACACCAGTAAAAGGTGAGCCTATTTTTAAAACAGGACACAACCTCTGCCATCGAACTGTTGGCAGCATTGGAAATGTCAACCTTCGGCAACATTTCCAATACAGAGAATTAACAGAAAACATGCGGCAATCTGCAGATCTCACTTATGCCAACATTTTAAAAAGTATCAGAGTTGGTATACTTTCTAAAGAAGCAGAAGCAATATTGAAAACCCGGCACATTAATGCACTTTATGGCGATAATGCATATGCTACAGATGTTATGGAACAATTAGCCCACAAAAATGTCAATTGTATGGCCTTAATGCCAACTCTTGCAAGCTGTTTCAAATTCAATGAAATCATGCTAAGTAAAGAAATGCAACCAATCATGGAAATTAGTGCCACAGACAAACTAGATGTACATGGTATGACACTACCCATGTGTGACCAAGCGACAACAAGACTAAATAGTTTAGAAAAATCAATCTCAAACACAGCAGGCTTAGAAAAGATATTAAAATTATCCTTAAATTGCAGAGTAATGCTTAAACGTAACCTTGACGTGGACCAAGGACTAGTTAATGGAGCACTGGGTACAGTTGTTGGCTTTCAAACATACCCACGCGACAACAAAATTCAGTTTGTCAATATACTCTTTGACAAACTTTCAGAAGTAAAAAGGATAGGACGCTCAACAGCTAGCTAGATTCCTTCTCTTCAAAGATATGTATGTACGCAGAGAACAATTTTCTCTAACTCTTGCATACGCAGTCACGATTCATAAATCACAAGGTCTTACCCGAGACAAAGCAATGATAGATATTGGTAACACAGTCTTTAAAGAAGGCATGAGCTATGTAGCACTGTCACGCTTACGTACACTTGACGGTCTATTTCTAATCAACTTTGATCCAAGTAAAATAAACGCTGATATTCCTTGCATTTTAGAATACAATAGACTTCGCTCACTATACACCCCTCACCTAAACACATATTCTGTTCCACAAAAAGTAAAACGTTATAAAAGAAAAATAAATCAAACAGAAATGCAACAGGATGTCCTCCAAAGAGAGTAAAAGAAACTAATACTTCATCAAGTACCACAAGCAAAAAAGAATCAATTAGGGAAAGTAAACCAGGTACTTCTTTAAAGAAGGAAGACAAACTCCAAAAAAAGCAGTTAGATACAGTTAGATACAGAACTACCTGGATCATATAAATTCTCAAATATAGTTTCAATTACCACCAATTGTTGACAACATTTGCTTACACAGTACAGACCCATTGTGTTTGCAAAAGTTAGTACTTCACAGAAATGCAGCAAACAATCCTGACAACACGTATAGTGTTTATGGAATAAGACAACAATTGGACAACAATTGGACTACTCTGCTGGAATGGTGAAATTCACTATAATTCACTATAAACTCACAGGAAGATCCACAAGAATTTCTAATGTACTTACTACAAGTACTGGAAAAGAAAAACATACCTATAAATGAAATCTTTCAGATTTCATACATGTGGAAACATACATGCACTCTCTGCAACAATGTGACACAAGAAGAAATCCCCAATGAATGCTTCATATATATATCGAGACCAAATTGTGAATCCATTCCATTTCAGCGACTTGTACAAAATGCAAAGCATGGTAAATTATGCTCTACCTGCAATTCAGATAATCGCTCCACGTTAGTAATACAAAGACATAGTAAATGCATAATACTAATGCTTCTACATTACAATGCAGATGGTACCAGAAACAACTGCAAGCTGACTGGATTCACATATGGTCAAATATCACTTGGTAAGAAAACCTTCACAACAATAGGTATAATCTACCACGCAGGAGCCACAACCAATTCAGGGCACTACACTGCATATATAAAAAAGAAATGTGGATGGTTTGAATGTAATGATAGTACCATTACTCTAAAGCAGAGATTACCAGGAAATCTTACAAACGCTTATTTGATGTTCTTAAAACCAAAATTTGATAACTAAACTGTATTTAAACCCTAAGTAAACTTGTGTTAAAAAAATATAAACTGTTAGAATACTCCAAAAGCTATCTAACTGCTCAAAGATTCTCCAACAACTAATCAGATAAATGAATACCACTAAATTAGACCAAAAAATAGACAGTTAGAATACGCCAATTGGTATCTAACTGCTTCAAAATTTTATAATATCAAAACAAATAAATAATATGTTACTGCTCCAAAAAAATACAACAAGCCAAAGTATAGCACATTAGCCAGAAACAACAAGTGAACACTGAAAACAAACAAACAAATAAACTGTAGCATAACAGTAAAGTTTTTTTTTTAATTCAACATGGATTTTTTTTTCTCCCACAGACCCAATGATTTTAGCAACAAATACAGAAACTGAGCAAATTGCACAGTACTCTGATTTGTAATCTACTAAATATGAGGGTCCAAAAAAAAAAAAGTATATTGATTATACAATGTATCCTGTGTCTTCAGGACACCCCCATTTTGTTTATTTGCGAACATTTCAGGACACTGCAAGTGTTCTTAGAACACATTCAACTTGCCAGCGAACAATACGGACTACGCCTTCAGGACACCCCCTTCGAACATTCCAAAACACTGCAAGTGTTCTTAGAAATGTCTTCAGAACACCCCCATTTTTTTATTTGCGAACATTTCAGGACACCGCGAGTGTTCTTAGAACACATTCAACTTGACAGAGAACAATACGTTCAGCGTCCTCAGGACACCCCCATTTTGTTTATTTGCGAACATTTCAGGACACCGCAAGTGTTCTTCGAACACATTCAACTTGTCAGCCACAACCCCCATTCATATTTGCGAACATTTCAGGACACAGCAAGTTCGACAACGTCTTCAGAACACCCCCATTTTATGTATTTGCGAACATTTCAGGACACAGCGAATGTTCTTAGAACATATTCAACTTGACAACGAACAATACAGACAGCGTCCTCAGGACACCCCCATTTTGTTTATTTGCGAACATTTCAGGACACTGCGAGTGTTCTTAGAACAGTTTCAGTTTGCTTGCGAACAAAACGGACACATATTGAGTCCTCAGAACACCCCCCATTCAGTTTATTTAGAACATTTCAGAACACCTGTGATGTCCGCAGACAAATCGAACACAAAAAGAACGTCTAACACATAAAAAAACACAACTTTCATCCTATCTCATACACTCCCACCCTCCCCAAACACTCCTACACACCAACACACTCTACTAAATACAAATTTTGAACAAAGTTTCACTGCGCTGTCCATGGACGACAGTGAATCCAAGATGGCGGGCGCTACTGAAAATCTGACGCGCTTCACGCTCCACGCCGTCCAATCAGTGAACACGTTGCATGTCCGCAAACATCACGCAAGCCGATTGGCCAATCAGGACACTATCCGCGGAGCGAACAGAGAAATGTGTCCGCGGACCGGACACAGATATCACTATTTTTTTTTTACCTACTTTTTGGTCATTTTAAAAAAAACTACTGGACGGATTTTCACCAAATTTGCAAAAGCACGCTTTCGGGACCAAGCCTCTGCTCCTGGTCCAAATTTGGTGAAAATCCATCCAGCGGTTCGGGCTGTAGACGCGAGCAAATTTTTTTTCCCATTCAGTCTATGGGAAAACAATAGTTTTGGGACCCCCCTATAACTTTACCCCCCCTGGACGAATCCTCACCAAACTTTGCAAAATAATTCAGAGTGACCCACATACTTTTTTTTTTGCAAAGTTTGGTGAGGATTCCTCCAGGGAGAGCGAAGTTATAAGCCACCCAAAAAGGGCTCTTCCTATGGAAACACCAACTTAACCATAACTACATGGCCACTACTGTAACATGTAATATATATATAAATGTATGTGTGATTTGAATATTAAATAAATAACTACATATTTACTTTTAAAAACTAGCCTGATTCCTGGTTCAGTGTGACCTGGGGGTATTTTAAGATGGATGTGATATGAGTGGTATATCATTCAGAATATTGAACTTATAAACACAAATAAATAAGTATTTCATTGCACACTACATGCTAGGCGAGACCTGGGTGTGTGCCTGATTGAAATCCCTAACACTATGTTCCTGAAAAGGGAAATGTAGTATGCGGCTTAGATGCTTTGCAATTTTGAATGAAAAATGTAAACACTAGCTTGCATCATTGTAGCAGAGGGTATCTCCTGTAATTCAGGATCTCAGGAAGCTTTAGACATTTCAACTTAAAACATGCAAAAGTCATTTGATTGGTTTCTTCCATAATCAATCAATTAATTGAAATATCTGTCGTAAACATATACCTGGAAAAGGGGGTTTGAAAAGGTGAACTTGATTCCTTGTGAATAGAGATAGAGATAGGAAATACTGTTCCAGCTGTGATGTCTTTGGATGTCGTCCCTTCTCCCCTAAGGCGAGACCTTTCCCATGGGGCTAGAGAGATGCGTCCATAGTACAATTATCCCCCTGAGGGTGGTGCAAGGGGGGCGGATCACATGGGCGTGCTAGCCCCTTATGGGATTAGGGATGACTATCCCCATGTGGTATACCGCATATGGGCCACCCTCTCTGTATCTGGCAGAATCAGAACACCTCTGATATATTGCCAAACAATACCAACATATTTTATTGTCAGTCCAGCTGACACAATATACAGAAGGAAGCCTCAGGATAAACAGATTCTCCTGCCCTATACCTTTAACACATGTACTGGGAAGAAGAAGATGACCAGGAATGAGATGATCACTCTACTATATTGAGCAGTCTAGTCCTCTGCTGTTTCTCATTGGAGCAATGTGATACAAAATAGATGAGGGAAACCAATGAGGAGAAAGAGAAATACTCCAGAGAATCCCACTCTATCTGCAGCAATAGCAAGCTGAGAGCAAAGTGTGAGAGAGATGCAGAGCGCCACTGAACAGCAGCTGCAGCTGCAGCCAAAAGGAACCCAACGCTCCCATTTTCCAGAAGACTCATATCAAAAGCAAAGGTATGTAGGCTGGTTGGAAGGGACAGGACGTATGGGGAAGCCGGGAGAGATAGAGAGTACACGAACAAGAGGGTTGGGAAGCCTGAAGGACAGAGAATACCGCAGACTAACACACTGAGTGAAATATTAACTAAAAGAGGGTTAGATACCCTAATCGCTAGAGAATCTACAACAAGAGAAAACATAGATTGGGCGGAGAGTGAACCAAGCTACCAGAGAAGGGGATTGAGAGTCTGGGACAGACACCTATATTCGAAACAAAGAGGGTCTGAGACCCTGAAGTCAGTGAAAGTCAATGCATGGCAGTAGAGTAAACCCAGCTAATCGAGAACAATATTGCAAGTGTGCAACTCACATCCATATTTGAAGGGGGTCTGAAAGCTAGAGAATGGGATGGGCTGGCACCCTGAATGAGAGACAGATAATATGAGAGTTGGGACCCTAGCCACTAGAAAACCCAAGAAGGCAGAAGATTTAGCCTGGCAGGAGAGTAAATCAAGCTACCCGAGAACAGTGCTGCAAGTATGGATCACACATCCATATTTGAACATGAAATCTGAAGACCAGAGAATAAGAGAGGCTGACACTCTGAATAAGAGTCAGGTAACACAACGGTCGGAAATCCTATCAACAAGAGAACCCCTGAAGATAGAAAGCCTACTTTGGCAAGAGAGTGAACAAAGTATCAAGGAACTGTATTGCGATTCTGGGACCAGCACCCATATTTGAAACTGAGAATAGGCGGGTCTGAGACCCTGAAAGGAAATAAATATAGAAGAAATACTGGTTTGGCCAGAAAGTGAACCAAGCTGTCAAATAACTGTATTGCAAGTCTGGGATTCACACCCATATTTGAAACAGATGATATGTGGGTTGGGAACCCTGAAAGAAAGAGAGGAAAACATTGAAGAAATACAGGGTTAGCAGGAGAGTGAACCAAGCGGTCAAAGAACTGTACTGCGAGCCTGGGCCTCAAAGTCATATTTACAACCAAGAATGAGTGGTGGGGACCCTGGAAGAAAGAGAAGGAAATACTGAAGAAATTCATGCTTCGCAGGAGAGTAAACCAAGCTGGTTGCAAACAACACAGCAAGTCTTGCACAAGCACCCATGAATATTTGAGTCCAAGAATAAAGCAAGGTGTATTTATACTACAGACTCTGGGACCCAACAGGAAGAGAGACTCTTAGAATCTGACCTATTCCCATGGTTAATATTTTGTAGAAGAGTGAACTAGACCTACCCAGAGAATAAACCGGAAACCAGGTTTCAACAGGAAGCCGACTAATCATAATAGAGTGGAAAAGCCACATAAACCGAGACAGCTTCCCTGGCAGAATAAATATTGTTTTTTCAGGAGCCAATATCTTAGCTTGTAAAGTGGAACAAGCAAGTATTCAAGGGAAAGGAGTAATTCCCTGGTTATTCGAACAATGTATCTTTGAAAGAGAACATTTCTTTTTTTTATTATTACGACCATTGACATTTGGAAATTTCCTTTGGTGAAGGAGTTTCATCGTCAACTTTTGAGAAGAGAACAACCTTGCACTTTAAATTTGTGTTATTAGTGTTACGGTCAGAATTAAGATTTTTGGACATGACTGTGACTAACATTTCATTTGAAATCTTGAAAGCTTTGCTAGTTTTCTTTGAGGCAGGGAAACCTCTTTTAGCACTAAAGCAGTGCTGAAACAAAAAGTATTTTCATTCATTGGATGGGACGCTGCACACGTCTCATTCAATGAATGAAATACTGATCCAAAATGGCCGCCATGGTCGTAGAAGGCAGGGCTCCATACAGAGTCTCTCTTCCATTACCCTTGCAGCTGGAAAAGGGAGGAGGAAAGCTGCTGCAGCGGCATGAGCAGCTGCTGCAACATAAGGTAAGTGGGGGATGAGAGATGGGTTGGGAAATGAACAAAAAAAACCCACCAAAAACGAGGGTGGGGGAATATGGCGGCTCGTGGTGTGGGAGGCAGCCTGCGTGTTCTGTGGAACATGTGCTGAGATCAGAGATTTAAGCCCACAATCCTCAGAACCTGATTGGCTTTGCCCCCCCCACCCCGGGTACTAATGTAGATTCTATTATTTTTGCAGGACATAAGAAGAGAAAAATATTAGCACACATCTAAAGAATCTCAACATCATATGACAGTCAAAGCACTTTGTCATTAGATCTGCACATTTCACAACCACAAGCCCAACTACATAACCCTGATCCATTTCATGATATATAACTTGAAGCAGACAGGTCTTCATCATGAGAGCTGGTGTTTTTTCGATTGTCTTCCTTAATGTAGAGCTGGTTCATTTTGATGTTGTTAAGTGTTCAACATGGAGTACTGTAATGCCTCTTCTATACTGGAAACAGTCATAATTGCTGGTGATCAGATGGACCACTTACTGAATAAGTGCCGCAGTGGATCCATGACTGTGTCAGGTATGACAAGTATATGATCATCCACAATCTGAGTTGCTCATGGTCTGCTGAATGGTTGGTAGTCTGAAGCGCATTGTGGGTTGAGTTCAGAGTGCATCCCACAATCTCCATTTCCTGCTTGTTACTATTAATGTTAGTTTTTGCAGAAGATGGATCAGGTGGTGTGGGTCACAAGAAGAATGCCCTTTCTGATTATGAATAAGAAACTATGTTCTTAACCTCTCTGGTCATGGGTTGTGCACAGAAGCTTTTGCATTTCACTCCTACTGTTGTTCTTTGAACACATTAATTTCCACCCACTGCAAAAGTGCATCTGTCCACATTTCAAATATTGTTCCATTCTGCTGGCTTCTGAGAATTCTTATGTAGACGAAAAGAGGACACTTTGATCATGAAACAGGAATTGAAAATTACAACATGAAGTGTTCATATTTATTTTTCATGGGGCTATGTATGAATCACAATGCAAGCTTGGGTGCATATTTCTCACAAGCTACACTATATGCATTTTGCCATCTAAATTATCATCATGTTGGACAGGGTACGTTCTTGTACATACACCAGTGGCAGTACCTCTCTGGATGATGCACCATGCTGGCTAACACACGTTGTGGGTTTCACAAAAGGATCTAGCACACAACATTCATCAGAGCAACTGCCACTATCTTCCTGTAAAGAATACCACACCCAATGCTCCTTTGTGACTGGAGCAATAATCAATGATGGGATTGCATTGTTCCCTTAGCCTTTCTAACATGTGCAAAGTAAAATTCCTGTGGGTGGAAACTGTGGTGTTCAAGTTGTGCTTTTGCACCTTGTGGTGCACCCAAAACTAGTGCAGCACATTTCTTGCACTATCGGTCCAACTGAAGTGTGAGTTGTTCTTCACAGGCTGGCGTTTGTTGATGAAACCTGTCACCACATGGTGGACATGTGCAAAACAAGGAATATGCATGACCTGCAAAATGGGTTGGGCAGCATGTATATTATACCCATTGTCTTCAGCAACAAAGACACATCATAGTTGTCAATGGTTTAGAAATTGTGCCACAAACTCCTCCCCCTTCTCCAGACTGTGAGTTCTGCCTTCAAAGCCTTTGTACTCAACATTCCTTGTTGAGAACTTACTTTGGGGTATATATTCCCCTTGACTGGCAGGGTAAGTAAAGGTCACCAGTGTTCAGTCACAGCCAAGTAGTCAGTGTTCTGTCCACTGGTCCACACGTCCTTGATGAAGTGCATTTGCTGGTCTTTAGACTGTGCTAGTGTCTTTCCCATTGTGAAAAGTACCTTGTCACACAACTATGGTACAGCCGTGTATGAAAAGTAATATTTATAAAAATGTTGCCTAAACCTACAGCCTGACAAAAAACAATTGTTCTATATAAAAGACTATAGCAAGAAATTCTTAAACAGCATAACCACAAGGTTAGCATTGAGGAAATACACTCTATCATGAAACCTGTGATATGTTTGCCCATAGTCACATGTCTACATCATACTGACCTTGCTCAAAGGGTATAACTGCAGGAAGTGGAGCTGGGCAGGGGCATCTGGAAAAATGTTGCAATGTTGGTATCTGGGGTGACAGTACAGAAGAGTGATGGTATTGTGTTTATCTGTTTACTGGAGGACTGCACTTGTGTGTGTGTATATTTCCAACCCCTGGCATATTGTACTATCATATGGGACTGCAACAATGTGGCACCCATTTTGGTCACAGAGGTCGGCCAGCCCAGAGATTTCTTGCACAACGTGCCTGTCATAAAATGTTGTTTTTTTTCTTTGTCCTTTGGTGGTCTAAGAGTTGTCCTACTATGATCATCTGGCACTGAAGGTGGTGGTGCTGGTGGTCTGGCTGACCAACACTGACACTTTCAACCCACAGATCTTCCAGGAATGGTCTGAAAGACAGTGCACACATGTGTCCTTTCCTCCCATCTGTACAACTGTTTCATTGTCCTCTTCCTCAGTATTAGCAGTTTCCAAAATCATGTGTGCAGCCTGAACTTAGATAGGTCATAATCTTAATGTAGCCAATCATCATCATCATCATCATCATCATCGTCATCATCATCATCATCATTTACAGTCTCACTGACTGGGTATTAAGATTTAGAACAGAAATCTCCCACATCCTGCACCCCTACACCTTGTGTTCTTCTGCTCAGCTTATCATGCTCCTCTACACCATGTATTGTTCTGCCAGCTGTTCAGTGTATGCAGTCTGCATCCGCCCACCTTCTGTCCTAGAGACAGCAGACTGAAACACCATCTGCCCTGGGTGAAATACCTCAGCATGTACTACTGTTTCATGTGCAGAAAGTGCTGCTGAATGTGTCATTGAAAAATCCAATTAACCCCTGGCACACACAGCAGCTGCTGTGGCTGATGTAATACCCCCTGTAGCAAAAAGACTCCCACTCCATTTGGCACATTTAAGTTCTTCAGACATGTTGATCTTTTCTCCTCTCACTGGCAAGAAATGTAACTTCTGTGTATGTTACATCAGTTGGTCACTGATATTCTTCCTCCCTATCAACTAGTATGTTGTCTCATTCATCACAAAAAGATACCACCTATACATGTATTATTTGCAATTTATATAATGCCTTTTCTGATATGGCAGAGTAAAAAGCACCACAGAATGCATCTTCATGCCTCCAAACAATTCTAATAATTTTATTTGCAACCAGTATTTTGCCTTGTCCATCACAAAAGTTGCCATACTTCGTTACAATCATGAAAAGTAATTGCTTGCCACCACACTATTATGAAACATGTTTTTGCATGTAGTATTTTGTCTCATCCATCACAAACAACTGGCATAATTAGTTGCAGCCATGAAATGTAATCTACTCCCCTCCTAGAAATTGTAAGAATTTGTCTTCATGACTAGTATTTTTGCCATTGTTATAATGAAGGATGGACTGGAGGCACTGTGGAGGTTCATCCAAGTTCCTCTTTATTAAGATGACCAGGCACATGACATTGCTGAGGGGCTAGGTCCCAAAGGGGTCAGTTCCCCAGTGGAGAATCTCACTGGCACCCACCACCCATGCAGGCTGGCACCAAATGACACAGAGAGAACCTTCATTCAAACACAAACATTCCATGCTCACTGTAACATTCTCTCACTGACCTCACTCACTCAGGAGCCACAAGCATGACACTGAGATGAAGATATAACACACGACCTCTCATTCTAAACAATTGTAAGAAGTATTCATCACAACTAGTATTTTATCTCAGCTGTCCCAAAATCATTTTTCAGTTCTATGCAAATTAGTTTTCTACTCAATTCAAAAATGGTCACAACTGTGTGTGAGCTCTAATTCATACAGACAGGTACACATTTGTTGAGATTTAATAATAATATGAGGTTTGTATGTAGTGCTTCATGCCGGATCATATGGCTTTTCATGGCTGTGGTTAATAGATATAATTAGCCAATTTAATGATACTCAATTGATTGTCCAGAGATGGCCAAAAGGCTAATTTGCTCCTGCCAGGAGTTCGAACTTAGGAAGAGCAGGCTTTCCCTAGCTCAGAAGCGAGTGCTTTGCTTGTCTGTCCTCCATGCAATCCGTGGACGCAAGTGCACAATGTTTGTTTGTTTGGCTCCTAGTCTTACTTTAACACGTGTATCCATATTAAAATGTGATGACAGTTTCACTTGCCCCCTGTTCCTGTTTAGAACGGATGTAAGGAAAAGTGTTATGAACAGTTGGGCATCATTCCTGACTTTTGTGTGCATTCCCGAGCTTAGACCAGACGTTCTATGAAGCAGTGTTGCTCCAAGAACAATTGTAACCCTTTGTTAGGGGTCGAAATGTGTTTATTTAGTTTAGTATTCAGTACTGGGGAGGGGGTGTAGACAGCCAGGTACGGTCCGCTATTCTGCGGTGGCATGTTGGACCCCTTCCTCAGTGCTTAACACCATTAGCCCCGCACATTTGACTGGAGTTGCTACTAGTGTAAATTACACAAGACACATTTCTTCTCTTTGATGAATTGTCATGCACAGCTGTCAGCCCAAGTTTCAACGGAGGCAAGATTGCTCCCATGCAGATTCAAGAGAGGCTCGAAAGCGATTTCTTTCTCATTCCTCTTGGTGGCTTCTTAGTAGAGAGAGGCCGCATGGAAGCACCTTGTGGTGCAGTAGGTAAGTACTTGAGGTAGTGGTGGTGGTGGGTCTGGTAGCAGGGAGGTTTGGCTAAAAGTGAAGAGATTTTTATGTAAGCAGGAATTCTGATTCCTCCCGGCATTGAAGGGAGCTGATTGGCTAGCTCCCCTGCACCAGGCACTAATTTCACATTTACAATTACACATACTTCTTTGGGCTGTGTCCTGTTACTGTCAGATGCTCTAGTCCACCAGCCATAGGGAGGTTGGAAGCTAACGAATATCTATCATTCAATGATTATTTCAACATTCATGCGGACTGGGCTGCACAGCTTTGCACTCCCCTTCCCACCCTCCCAAAGTGCACACATCACATGAGTGAATAGGGTGTCCCGAGTGTTGTGTCCTTCTGTGTAACTCTGTGCTGGGCAAGAATTGAGCTGCAGAAAGTTGAACCGATGAACTGGACCCGAGATCTATCTACTCGGGTACTTGGTTCAATGTGATAATCAAATCTGTCTACTGTAGCTATGCCCTAGGTCAGTGGTCTGCAACCTTTTGCTCTCCAGATGTTTTGGACTACAACTCCCATCAATCCTTATCAGCATAGTCAATGGTGAGGGATTATTGGAGAAATAGTCCAAAACATCTGGAGAGCTGCGTGTTGCAGACCCCTGCTTTAGGTATTGAACTGATATGCTAACCAACAATTATAGTATACTGGTGCAGGATTTCATGATCATCAGCTGACATATAAAGGCATTTTTCCAGCAAACCCTTGTTTATTTAATTTGGTAAAGAGCAGAGTCATGTTTTCACGTTTACTTCACTCCAAGATCGTCTGAGAAGACCTTGTTTTTGTGTTCACATTATTTCCAGTGAGTGTATTTCTGTTGCACTTAAATGGCGAGCATCCCGACGGCATTTATTGCAAATAAAAGCCAGAATAAAAATTACAAGATTAGATTCACTTTGCTGACAGCTCAAATACAAACAAAGATGCATTTCTTAAGCGTCCCCTGTGGCTTAAAAGGAATTTAATGTTCCTAAGAATTAATCGCTTTGACTTGCCAAAAGCATAGCTCAGTGGGATAAAACAAACAACCAGGTGCACAGCACTTGCATGCACAATAGGTTCAGAGTAAACCCTGACACAGTTCTAATGAGCTTCTGCCATTTTACAAACACTCGATGAAACAAAGGATATCACAAAAGGTTCAGGAAATTAGGAAAAGCCTTGGTGCTTTTTCTTTAATGGCACAAATAGTCCAAATGAGAAACAAAAGAATCAGAAGTAAATGTGTGCTTAATGTTCAAATTCACAGAAGTGTTCATCTAACATGTTGAAGCACTACTTATTTTGACTAAAATCACCAATCATGCCTTAAAAATGTTGACCTGCCATCTGCACTAAAAAGGTCTAATGTTGGTTGCCCTTGATCTATGTATGTCCACCCAAGTATTGTTGACTATTCCATTGCCTCCTCACCACAACCTGGTCAGAATGAATGTCAAAACTCACCCTATTATATTAAGCTCACTGCTTCCAGTCAAATCTGATTTCTTATCTGTTGTATGTTCTTGTGTGATCAAAAGATCATTGTTTCACTCTGTATATATATATATATATATATATATATATATATATATATTCAGTGAAAAAAACTTTGTTAAAGGGACGTTATGGTTAAGTTGCGCTACTAAAAACCTATGAAATGCAGTGAAAAAAACTTTGTTAAAGGGGCGTTATGGTTAGGTTGTGCTACTAAAAACCTATGAAATTCAGTGAAAAAAACTTTGTTAAAGGGACGTTATGGTTAAGTTGTGCTACTAAAAACCTATGAAATTCAGTGAAAAAACTTTGTTAAAGGGACATTATGGTTCCAAGTAAAACCGAAAAACCCTTGAAATTCGCCAGTTATGGTAAGCTAAGCAACCATAACTCGCGCCACCACCGTGCTCTGCTAAAACTAACACCCAGGACATCAAAGATGACATCACAAATGTCATTGATGACATCACTGATGACATCACATGTCTGGTTCCGCCTTTTTTCCTTTACTGACATATCTAGGCCACATGGTTTTCTTCAGTAACAGTCAGGAATTAAAAGTGGAAATGGTAGTATATTTGTAGACTTATCCTTCAAGTATGTTCTTACAATAATTCCCTTAGGATCCAGTCATATCATATGAAACATATACATAGGGGAAGACACAAGCTGGAAAGACAGCAATCCTTTCTGTGCATTAAAATAATCAGTAGAGTTGTCAGCACTTTCTGATAGTTCTGTTGTTTTTTTATTACTGTACTTTCCCTGTATATGCTCATATTGTTATATCTTGTATTCACACTACTTTCCTTAGAGACCAGGCACATCATGTGATATATATATATAGGGTAAGTAGCAGCTTTGAAACAGAGCAATCATTTCTCTGCATAAAAGTAATCAGTTAGGTTATGAACACTTTTTGCTACTACTTCAATTTCCTTGTATATACTCATATTTGTATGTGGTGTTGTCTCTTTGTGTTTTATTATCTACTTATCACATGTTTCACAGTATGCAAAAGTCTAATAAGAAAACAGTTATCATTTCTCTATTCAACATGGCAAGGTTATGAATATTGCACCTCCATCATGTATGCTGCACACAATGCCTATGTTTCTACATGAGCACCTTAGTATACTGGATGGACTAAATAGCCCTTGATATTTATTCCAATGATCATTGACACTTTTTTTAAAATTAACATTACAATAAGAAACCCTTGTACAGACTTTTCATGAAAGGTAAATGCACATGTGATGTCATCAGTGATGTCATAAATGACATTTGTGGTGTCATATTTGATGTCCTGGGTGTTAGTCTTAGCAGAGCACGGTGGTGGCGCGAGTTATGGTTGCTTAGCTTACCATAACTGGCGAATTTCAAGGGTTTTTAGGTTTTACTTGGAACCATAACGTCCCTTTAACAAAGTTTTTTCACTGAATTTCATAGGTTTTTAGTAGCACAACTTAACCATAACGTCCCTTTAACAAAGTTTTTTTCACTGAATTTCATAGGTTTTTAGTAGCACAACTTAACCATAACATCCCTTTAACAAAGTTTTTTTCACTGAATTTCATAGGTTTTTAGTAGCGCAACTTAACAATAATGACTTTCACTTTATATACATGTCATATGGAACTGACTAGATCTCTTCTTATGAACTTGATGTCCGCGAAATTATTTAATGTTCGCGGACATGTTCGGAGAACAGTACCACTACCTAAAAACTTTGGGGGGGGGGTATGTTTGATTGTTATATCATAATATAAGAACATTTAACAAATTCAAAAAGCAGCACACAAACACATTATATATAGTAATACATAAGAAATGTAACCCATATATGTAACACACTAACCATTCATTTAAATACAATATGTTCTGAAATGGAATATACCACAAGAACATAAATTGGCTTCCAACATAATTACCTCACAGACACAACAGAACTGAGAACAAGACCAGACCCACTGAATACATAGGACTTATCTTACCAGAAATAGTAAGTGTACTCCATGTTACTCATATATTTATAAACTTTCTGTATTAGATTAAAAAATATATTATCTTTTCTTTTTTTTCTCCAGAAATGTCTAGTACTCTGGAATGGCTAGAGGACAATTTCCCACATGAAGAAATGTCACAAGATAGTGAAACTAATGGTAAACACTTTATAATATAAACCATTTAAATATTATTATTTTGTATACATTTAACATATATATTTTTTTTTTATACAGAGCATAACAAAATAGAAACTACCTCTGAAGAAGCTGTTATGGAAAACACACTTGACAACATAAAAGAAAAAATTGATTTACTGTTGACCAATTTTAATAATTTAAAAACTTTTGTTGAAGATCATTTTAAAACAAAAACGTCATACCATTACCCCACATGTACTTGTCCCTCCTCACCATATCCCAGTCAATTATCCCCAAACCCTCTCCATAATCCAAAACGTTTTGATGAGATTTCCATCCCCGCTCGCCTAATACCAATCATGTTGAAACCCCAAATTCTCCTGTTTTTGTTTCTGTTTCTGCCTCACCTTATCTGTCATAAATTATTAATATATGTTAAATAAAGTTTAATTTTTATATTGTATTGTGAATAGTTTCCGTTTTTTTTTTAAAACAATAAAAGTGTCCGCGGACAGTGCGAGTGTTCTGAAATGTTCGTACATAAACGAAAATGGAGGTGTCCTAAAGAACACCACACCTGTTCGTACTGTTCGCTAGCAAGTTGAAACTGTTCTAAGAACACACGTGGTGTCCTGAAATTTTCGTAAAGAAACAAAAATTAAAGTGTTCTAAAGAACACTATATCTGTCCTTAATGTTCGCTATCAACTTAAAACTGTCCTAAGAACACAATTGCTGTCCTGAAATGTTCCTAAATACACGAAAATGATGTGTCATGAACAACAGTACAACTGTTCGTAGTGTTCGCTACCCAATTGAAAGTGTTCTAAGAACACAATTGGTGTCCTGAAATGTTCCTACATAAACTAAATTACACGTGTCCTGAAGAACACTATATCTGTCCTTACTGTTCGCTACCAAGTTTTAACTGTTCTAAGAACACACGCGGTGTCCTGAAATATTCGTTTCACGTGTGACGCACTTTTAATTACTTCAGAACCCGAACAGTGTCCGTAGGACATCAATGCGCATGCGCTAACCAATTTCCGTGCACTTGGTGTCCTGCGGACAGGCGCTTCCTTCGCAGACTATTTCGCAAACAGATCATATGACCGCGCCCACGCTCATCGTGTGTCCTGAAATGCGGACACTGTTTGTGTCCCCGAACAATTTAAAAGTACATTTTCAGTTGATCCATAATATTTTTCAATAAAATCTCACCATGCCACAAGTCCCACATAGCAATCTTGACTTTCTATATACGTTTTGAAACTTTCCGATCCTTTTTTTGTGTTCGATCTGTCCGCGCACAGTGCGCATGTCCGCGGACCGCGCACAAGCACCCCTATAAAAGACCACGCCCAAGAGCTTATTCCCATTGTGTTTCTGGCTATTCTTCAGAACACAGTGATTTTTGCTGCCACCTGCAGACTACACCATCATCGACATGGCATCCTTGGCTTCTGAACTGCCACTTGGTGCTGCACCTGCTTCAGCACCACCACCACCCCCTCCACCACCACCACCTCCCCAAGGACCTGAAGAGGGGAACAGGAGTGAGGATGCGGAGGAGGAAGAAGAGGATGATGAGAATGAGGTAGAGGAAATCCCTACTACCCGCACTAGGCGTGAGTCTTGAGTGTGGCTGTTATTTACCATTCATGGGAATGGTCCTAAAGCTCGTGCGAACCATGTTACCTGCAATGAGTGCAAAATGATACTCAGTCGCGGGAAGCATGGTAACTACAGCTTTGGGACCACTACTATGAAGCGACACCTGAGGTCATTTCACTCTGGGGCTATTCGCAGG
The DNA here is from genome assembly GCF_040938575.1 of Ambystoma mexicanum. Lineage (NCBI taxonomy): Eukaryota > Metazoa > Chordata > Amphibia > Caudata > Ambystomatidae > Ambystoma > Ambystoma mexicanum. The sequence continues at coordinate 761,097,024 of NC_090939.1, forward strand.
GTTGTACCTTGCGAAGAACGTAGCAGGTTGATTTCCTCTACTTCATCCTCTGTTTCTGATCCTGTCACCACAAGGACCACCTCTGTGGGACAGCGTCTTTCTGAAGCTGCCTCACAGGCCATACAGAATGCTGATGACCCTTACCTTTCGAGGGTCACAGTTGTATGTATGTACTGTGACACAGTACTCTGCAGGGGGGAGCGACTTCGGAGTGCTTTTGAGACTATCGTCTCAGAGCACGAGAAGATCTGCTCACTACCCAAATAAAACCCACTCTACATCTTCCTCTCTCAGCTCGCCCTTTCTTATCCCTGTGGTTGGTGTGTCCCCCTTTACCCTCCTTTACCCTCCTCTCCTACTGTGTCGTGTCTGAAAAACCAAAAAAAAAACAAAATTACAAAAATCAAAAAAAAATAAGGCTCTTTTCAGAGCCGCCTTTCCCAGTTAAAAAATAGAAGTGAAAATAAATGAAGCAGGGCTCTTTGTATTTTTTAGAAGTCCGCAAACAGTTTGCAAACATTAAAAAAATTGGGTTACTACTCCATCACAAACATTTTAATTTTCTCTGGAAAGAAGTGGTGTCTCTGAAAAGAGCCTTTGGGTGGTGTTTGTAAGTCAAAAATTGTAAATGCTTAACATCTACTTCAAAATCGTTGTTGTAATTCCAAAAAAGGTTGCAATGCATTTTGTACATTTCTCAGAAAAATCTGATTGCCAGCATAAGTAAGATGGACTCCATCTCTGCGAAAAATGTATGTACTACAAAACATAATATTTTCATTGTGAAAAGAAGACATGCCAAAATCTCTTAGAAAGCCACAAACAGCCTTATTAACATTGCGCCTTGCTTTTTCCATTTGTGGACCAAATGAAGAAGAACGAAGCCACATTTGTCTCTGCGCAATCCGTGAAAATATCACTTGCGAATTAGGAAACATGTCCATAACCTTCCTCAGTCCTTCTTTCATAGCAAATTGCAAAAAAATTCCAGTCACATGCCCTAAACTGTTCCCTCCACAATGAATTACAATTATGTCTGGATGTTGCTCTGTCTCCAAAGTAGCACAGAGAGGTAGCAAATCCAACCACCTCATTCCACGTACTCCATGCCAGTGTACTTCCACATGTGGGAATCCAAGATCTACAGCTACTCCACAGCTTTCTGCATGCACCTTCAACCAATGTATCCACGAATCTCCTAAAATCCAAACAATCTGTTTTCTGAAACACACAGCCATAGCTATCTTTTTTTCTCTCAGCAAATAGAGTATCTCAAAAAATCTCTCCTGGCACAACACACCCACCAAACTTTCCTGACCAATCCCTTTCAGTGCTTATTCTCATTTGCATGACTTCTGAACCCAAAAATCCCCGGATGTAACTCCCGATGTCCTGGAACTAGCGCCATGTCCGCGGACATATCGTGACATGAACAGCCCTTCTACCATTTCCACTGCACTCTCTCTGCCATTCCCTCATTGGATGTACCTCAAAAATCACATGACCATGCGCCAATCACATTCAAGACCTCTACATCTAACTGCATCCTCATAGATCAGCACTGCAAATGTACTCTGAATCTCTCTGAGTACAAGTGTCATATCATTGGCAAGCAGCATCTACCACAAATACTGTACAAGTCTTCAAGATTTCTACTTGCAGCTCCACGCATATCCATATGCATGAACACAAACTTCAGGTATGCATAATTTCTGTATAGTACATGACATAGCTCTCAACCATTTTTGTTTTACAGGCGGGTGAAATCACCCGATTTTGTTTTTAGCGGGTGAGACGCCCATTGGAATGAATGGGCGTGCAGGAGGCTTGGCGGGTGAGTCTGCCCTTTACAAGGCGTGTGACACCCGCCAAAAGCGTGTGACTTGAGAGCTATGGTAGATGAACACATTTTCAAACAGACTTTTACCTTGTAAAATCTGTTAAATGAATTTACTGTACTTTTTTCAATTTCCTAAAATAAACTACCACTTATACACCTTTATACTTTTTACTTTCTTTAAACACACACACTCAAATCATGTTAAACTAACATTTTTTAAATGAAATATATAGACTACATATATTCAAACAAAATTGCATGCAAACACAATCTATGTTTAAACCTTTATAAATATACTTATACAATTTCATATTTTTTGTTTTTATTTATTTATTTACTTAATTACTTTAAATTAGACATGACATTGAGGCGCTATTACCTAGAACAGTTTACTTACAGAAATAGTGGTATTCACTAATATATTATAAATTTCACAAGACATAGTAAAGATATTTTATTTTTGCTACAGTTAGTCATTCAATACAATTGTTCTTTAAGAACATATCATATACACTGAACTGATGCAATGTATCTTATGTAAATAAATTAGTTTAATAGTTTTACAGAAGGCACTGAGGATTTCAATTAAAAAAATCAATATCTAAATTAAAAACAGTGCTATATACAAACAAAGTTACTAATTTGAAGCTTTCACGGTTGCAGTGAAGACCAGTTTCCTGAAAAGAAGCAGGCGAATCCGAAGAAGAAAGAAAAACTAAGAAGTTACCTGTTAATTTTTTAAAAAAAGTAAGTAAAATATCACCATATTATTTATATTATTAATCAAATATACTATAACATTAATACCAGCTATTTTGGTTTCTTAAAATAGAGATTTTGTACCATTTTGTCCAAAAATGTCCATGTCGTAAACAGCGATTTACAACCAGAATGGCCCACAAATTTCTATTTTTGGACACACAAATTAGCCAACTGAACCACTACAATTTTCATATTATAGAACAAACAACTGTTTTAATTGTATACATTACATTTACTATTTGTACTTTTCCACACCACTAGCTTACTTTTTTTTGTCATCTGAACCCCAGTTTAGTGACACATAAATTCAAGAATGCCTACCCCTACTAGTTTTAGTTCCCAATGCACAATCACACACCATTACATACATCTTTATCATCTTACTCAAACACTCATGCACACAGCACACATACATTCCAGAACACCCCAACCCATATCTTCTTTATTTTTTTCAACAGACCCTAAAGAATGCCTACCAAAAGACAACTCCGTAGAAAGCAACGCAGAATTAGAGCAAATGAAAATAAAGGTGTCCAACATAAGCATCCATCTCTAGCAGAATTTGTAAAAAAAGTTGAAACAAAACAGCTAACACAATCATTTAGTGAAACACAAAAAGTTTCAAGTACAACAACTTCGCTTCCTCTATCAAAATGTAAAACAAACCAAAAAACAATTAACAGAAAATCACCTATCAGTACAGATAAAACGACTTCTTCAAATTTTAATATAGTGCAAAGTAAGCATACCAAGAAAAGTATTTTAGCCAAAATATACCTTCACAAAGTCCTTCAAAATCTTATAAAAACAGGAGAGAAATCAGGTTCAAAGCTTAAAACCTATCGTAGGAAATTAATCTTAGAAGCATTGATGGACAGTGCAATTCTTCTCAAAAGAAATGTATTTATTTTACTGTTAAACAAAATGAAACCACTAACAAAACTAACAATTAAATTACAAAAAAGACTCCTCAATAAGCGAAATGTCAACAGAAAGAACTTCTTAAGTATCTGCGGAGGTGAATGGAATCACACTACGAGCACAGAACCATATTTTAATGAAGCAGCGTACAAACAAAAGCAAACAAATACAATTGCCATAAATAGCAGTGGTCGAGGTTATGAAAAAGTGAATAATACCATAATGGAACAAGAAGTACTCCTTACAAAAATATGCCCTGAAAACTTAGAATTACCCCTCCATTCAACTGAATCAGAACGTCTAGTGTACAAATGGCCATGCACGTCAATGTGTAACATTCCTAAACAATGTTTCAAATCTTTACACCAATTCCTCAATAAATATGTAAAAAGCAAAGACAAAATCAAAATTAAATTACTGCAAAATATAGATACCTGTCCAGTGCGCAAGTACACAGGACTACAAGGACATTCATTGGCCTGCATTACAGGACCTACTTGTAAAACCACTTTCCATGATATCAAAAGGATATCAACACATCATTCAACTATAAGAAATCTAGTCTATAAACTGTACTATGCTAAAAGTCAAGCTTTAGCACTAGCAAAGTTAAATAACATCCTTCTACATGGTACAGCAAAAGACCTACTTGAAGAAATTCACTATATCCGGAAAAAATATTTTGGAAGTGAAAGCCATTTACAGAATGAAATAGCTTTAAACCAATTAAGCAACAATTCTACACATGGCAACCTTTTGCCAAACACATACAAAAAAGAAATACTAAAATTTAAAAGTACATCAGCTGAAGTACCAAACCATGTATGTGTATGTTGCTGTAGAATTTTTTATAAAAGTAACACAAAAACTGTGGACCTATCATACAAAATAGAAGACAATGAAGATTCTAAATGGTTTGAATTAGCTGTCTACCTTCTAGCAGAAAACAAATATGAAATAACTGAGCCCTTAATACTTTGCAGTTATTGCACCACAAAACTTGACAACAACCAAACTCCTTCACAAATAATTTGGAATTATACCCAGTACCAAAACCTCTACAACAACTTAATTTATATGAGAGCATCATAATTCAAACAGTACACCCATTTCAAGCAATAATACGCCTTCAACCAAAAACAGCAAAATTACCTCCCTCTGAATTTGTAAAAGGCATTCGTGGAAAAGTAGTTTATTTACCATTAAATCTAAAAGAAAATGTGCATACTCTAGGAGTGCAACGTCCAATGCACCAATCTTTAATTATATTAGTAAATGGAGTACCTACAAAAGACAAAAAAATTTGGCAAGAGCTGGTAGATTTATATAAAGTTAGACAAGCCTTCCAATATCTTAAAGAGAATAATGAATATTACAAAGAAATTAATATTGAAAAAAACTTGAAAGATACAACTGAAATAATTCAAGAAACACAAGAAGCTGTCAATTTGAGCTACTAGATCCTGCTACAATATCAAATACTTTAGACCAGTATACAATTCATCCTTTGCACTGTAATGACACCATACAAAATGTACTGGAAACTTACCAAATGCGTCAAACAAAAGGATCGCCAATCAGTATATGGGAAAAAAGTATAGAAGCACGTGCTTTTTTCTCTACTCTTTCCAACTGGCAAAGGAGGAAGATATGATGATAGACCTATTCAAATATCAGCTTCAGCATACCGCTCATTACGGATGTATTCTGAAGATCCCAGATTTAAACAAAATGTGGAATACATATTCCACCTACTCTTTGAAAGTGAACTAGCAACTTTATGTTACGGAGTTGCACACATATTAAAATCAGGATCACACTTTCAAAATATGACAGCTACACAATTATTAGAGAAAGTGCAACAAAAGGATGAGATTTTACAATCAAATATTACAAATCTATTAGCAAATATGCGTGGTACTAAAGAGTACTGGTTTCGACGTCATGGAGATGTACGTTGTATGATCAGAAACCTTGGCCCACCCACTTGGTTTGTTACATTAAGTTGTGCAGAATATGCATGGGAAGATTTACATGATTTCCTACGCATATCAAATAAAAACAAAACAAACATAGATATTCTAACACCTGGAGAACTTTGTTCTTTGGATCCTGTTAATGTTTCAAGATATTTTCACCATCGCTTCATTGCTATGCTACATTTTATTTGTAATAAAACTGTTCCTCCCTTTGGAGAAGTGCAACACTTCTTTTGGAGAAAAGAATACCAAGCCAGAGGAGCACCACATATCCACATGCTTTTATGGATTAAAGATGCTCCTAAATTTGGTCAAGACAGTGATGCCACTGTTTTACAGTTTATTGAAAAATATGTCACTTGTTAAATTCCATCAGAAGCCACAAATAGTGATATTTGTGCACACATTTTAAAATTTCAAAGACACAAATGTGGAAAATATTGTCGTCGCAAATACAAAAACAAAGGCAAATACTACACCAAATGCCGATTTGGTTTCCCTAGACCAGTTACAAATACAGGTCAAGTAAACAACCTCATGTCTTCAGTTAGACATACTGTTAAAGGAAAGTCACCTAAAAATACATATTACATAAAAAGAAAAGAAGAAGAAAAATATATCAATGATTATAATGCAATCATTGCCCACTTATGGAATGCAAACATAGATGTGCAGTACATTGCAGACAATTCTACTGCAGTTGCACGATATGTCACAGCATACTTAACTAAAGCAGAAAAGACAGAGCTCCAAGACCTCTGGAATGACCTGTCATCAGATAAAAAGTATCTCAGAAATTATACAGCTTGGGCATAAAAATGCTCACCCATAGAGAATGTGGATCTTATGAAGCAGCTGATCGTTTAACTGGTACTTCATTGTATGGTAAATCTGAAAATATAGTATGGCTAAGTCTTGGTCCAGCTAAATCTAGAAAAAGAGTTCTAAAATCATATGAAGATATAGAAACAGTAGCCAAACATGATCCCAACAGCCAAGACATTTTAAAAAACAATTTATTGGACACATACTACCCAAACAGAAGTAATACTTTGGAAAACATGTGTCTATACCAAATAGCCCAAAACTACACATACAAAAATAATATGAAACCCAATGAAAAAAAAGGTAAATATAGAGTGACAGACTGTGAAGGCAGCTTAGTTAAACTCACTAAACCAAATTTAATTAATCATATCAAATTGTCATTGAAGACTCCTCAACATAAAGAAGTATATTACATGTCCCTGCTACAACTCTTCAAACCAAGGAGAAAAGAAGAACAATTACTAGATAACTATGACTCATATGAGGATGCTTTCAAAGCAAATGAAAGCACTATAACTGATGTAAACTTTACACATGTTGCACAATGAACAGCAACATGAAGAAAAACTCCAAGCTCAACTAGATAAGGACACTCCTGACAGTACTCAACCTTCTGTAACAGGAAGCCAAGAACCACTGGGAGAACCACTAATAACAAATGAGGCAGAATTAGCTATGATAGAAGTAGAAAACACCATGTGTCAGTATGAAGATAAGGAAGACTTAACTATACTACAATCAAAACTAAACAATGAGCGAAGTAGCATTTTTCAAGAAGTAACAAAACAAATTGCACATGGTGTAAAACATGAAAATAAAGAATGTTCCTGCCATAATTATAAACCTATACTACTGTAAGTCAGTGGTGAAGCTGGTTCTGGCAAAACATTCCTAATCAAAATCATTAGTAAGTTCCTTCAACAATTGACAAACAACAAACTGTCAGCTGTTGTCACTGCCCCCACAGGTTTAGCTGCCTACAACATAGGTGGTGTTACATTACACCGATTACTACTATTACCAGCAGAACACCAGAACAAATTAGACTATTACAAACTTTCTGCAGAAGCTGCAATGGAATTACGCAGAGTATTGAAACAAATGAAAATGCTACTAATAGATGAAGTGAGCATGGTCTCCAACCTGATGTTAGCTTTGATTCACCTCAGATTACAAGAAGTACTCAAAACAGACTATGAAGAGCTCTTTGCAGGAAAACACATTATTGTTTTTGGAGATCTGCTTCAATTAACACCAGTAAAAGGTGAACCTATTTTTAAAACATTAGGGCATGAACTCTGCCGTAAAACTGTTGGCAGCATTGGAAATGTCAACCTTTGGCAACATTTCCAATACAGAGAATTAACAGAAAACATGTGCCAATCTGCAGATCTCACTTATGCCAACATTTTAAAAAGTTTGAGAGTTGGTATACTTTCTAAAGAAGAAGAAGCAACATTGAAAACGCGGCACATTAATGCACTTTATGGCGATAATGCATGTGCTACAGATGTTATGGAACAATTAGCCCACAAAAATGTCAATTGTATGGCCTTAATGCCAACTCTTGCAAGCTGTTTCAAATTCAATGAAATCATGCCAAGTAAAGAAATGCAACCAATAATGTAAATTGGCGCCACAGACAAACTAGATGTACATGGTATGACACTACCCATGTGTGACCAAGCCACAACAAGACTAAATAATTTAGAAAAATCAATCTCAAACACAGCAGGCTTAGAAAAGATGTTAAAATTATCCTTAAATTGCAGAGTAATGCCTAAACGTAACCTTGATGTGGACCAAGGACTAGTTAATGGAGCACTGGGTACAGTTGTTGGCTTTCAAACATACCCACGTGACAACAAAATTCAGTTTGTCAATATACTCTTTGACAAACTTTCAGAAGTAAAACGGATAGGACGCTCAACAGCTAGATTCCTTCTCTTCAAAGATATGTATTTACGCAGAGAACAATTTTCTCTAACTCTTGCATACGCAGTCACAATTCATAAATCACAAGGTCTTACCCTAGACAAAGCAATGATAGATATTGGTAACACAGTCTTTAAAGAAGACATGAGCTACGTAGCACTATCACGCTTACGTACACTTGACGGTCTATTTCTAATCAACTTTGATGCAAGTATAGTAAACGCTGATATTCCTTGCATTTTAGAATATAATAGACTTCACTCACTATACACTCCCCATCTAAACACATATTCTGTTCCACAAAAACTAAAACGTTGTAAAAGAAAACTAAATCAAACTGAAATGAAACAAGACGTCACTGGAAATCCTCCAAAGAGAGTAAAAGAAACTAATACTCCATCAAGTACCACAAACAAAAAAGACTCAATTAGAGAAAGTAAACCAGGTACTTCTTTAAAGAAGGAAGACAAACTCCAAAAAAGCAGTTAGATACAGAACTACCTGGACCATTTAAATTCTCAAATATAGTTGGTGTAAATTGCTATGCAAATGTAGCAATGAATATTCTATTTCAATTACCACCAATTGTTGACAACATTTACTCACACAGTACAAACCCATTGTGTTTGCAAATGTTAGTACTTCACAAAAATGCAGCAAACAATCCTGACAACACATTTAGAGGGTAATTCATAGAATTTCGCAGAAAAGTGTCGCAAGCGGCTGGCGCAGAGTGTCCGCGTGCGATTGACTGCGCCAGGCACGTGCGCTAAAACCGATTTCCGCGCACAGCGTATTCATGGATTTCAGGCTCCCAAACCAGCCGTGGCGCAGAGTATCGCAGCGACCCTGCAGCAGCGCCAGTATCGCCCCCAAGAACGCCCTCGCGCAAGGAAAAGCCATCAAAATCGCTAAATCATCGCAAAGGGCAGCGCTAACCCTGGACCAGTCCACAGGGCTGCCAAACAAGGAACGCAAAGCGGGTAACGTGCATATCAGGGGTACGCGTGAAGTTTTACACGCGATTAGCCAGGGCACGTGTATCACAGGGGTACGCAGGAATTATCACACGCGATTTGGCTGGGTAGGTGTATTACAGGGGTACACGGGAAGTTCTACACGCGATTCGGCTGGGTACGTGTATTACAGGGGTGCGCGGGAATTCTCACATGCGATTTGGCCAGGTACGTGTATTACAGGGGTGCGTGGGAATTATCACACGCGATTTGGCTTGGTACGTGTATTACAGGGGTGCGTGGGAAGTTGTACACGCGATTGGCCAGGGTACGTGTATTACAGGGGTATGTGGGAATTATCACACGCGATTTGGCTGGGTACGTGTATTACAGGGGTACACGGGAAGTTCTACACGCGATTCGGCTGGGTACGTGTATTACAGGGGTGCGCGGGAATTCTCACATGCGATTTGGCCAGGTACGTGTATTACAGGGGTGCGTGGGAATTATCACACGCGATTTGGCTTGGTACGTGTATTACAGGGGTGCGTGGGAAGTTCTACACGCGATTGGCCAGGGTACGTGTATTACAGGGGTATGTGGGAATGATCACACGCGATTTGGCTGGGTACGTGTATTACAGGGGTACACGGGAAGTTCTACACGCGATTCGGCTGGGTACGTGTATTACAGGGGTGCGCGGGAATTCTCACATGCGATTTGGCCAGGTACATGTATTACAGGGGTGTGCGGGAATTATCACACGCAATTAGGCTGGGTGGGTCCTCACAGGTGTTCCCTGTACACCCTCCACAGCCCCTGCAGGCAGCCCACAAAACAGGGGACTACCCTGCACACCTGCTCATGTCCCCCTGCACCCCCACCCCCCAGCCACCAGGGTCACCCTCCACCAGGCCCCCACTCATGTCTCCCACCCCCCCCACCCCCCAGCAGTGCAGGGGCAGCCTCCACCAGGCCCCCACTCATGTCACCCACCACCCCCACCCCCCAGCCACCAGGGTCACCCTCCACCAGGCCCCCACTCATGTCACCCACCACCCCCACCCCCCAGCCACCAGGGGCAGCCTCCACCAGGCCCCCACTCATGTCTCCCACCACCCCCACCCCCCCGCCACCAGGGGCACCCTCCACCAGGCCCCCACTCATGTCTCCCACCACCCCCACCCCCCAGCCACCAGGGTCACCCTCCACCAGGCCCCCGCTCAGGTCACCCACCACCCCCACCCCCCAGCCACCAGGGTCACCCTCCACCAGGCCCCCACTCATGTCTCCCACCACCCCCACCCCCCAGCCACCAGGGTCACCCTCCACCAGGCCCCCACTCATGTCTCCCACCACCCCCACCCCCCAGCAGTGCAGGGGCAGCCTCCACCAGGCCCCCACTCATGTCACCCACCACCCCCACCCCCCAGCCACCAGGGTCACCCTCCACCAGGCCCCCACTCATGTCACCCACCACCCCCACCCCCCAGCCACCAGGGGCAGCCTCCACCAGGCCCCCACTCATGTCTCCCACCACCCCCACCTCCCCCGCCACCAGGGGCACCCTCCACCAGGCCCCCACTCATGTCTCCCACCACCCCCACCACCCAGCCACCAGGGTCACCCTCCACCAGGCCCCCGCTCAGGTCACCCACCACCCCCACCCCCCAGCCACCAGGGTCACCCTCCACCAGGCCCCCACTCATGTCTCCCACCACCCCCACCCCCCAGCCACCAGGGTCACCCTCCACCAGGCCCCCACTCATGTCTCCCACCACCCCCACCCCCCAGCAGTGCAGGGGCAGCCTCCACCAGGCCCCCACTCATGTCACCCACCACCCCCACCCCCCAGCCACCAGGGTCACCCTCCACCAGGCCCCCACTCATGTCACCCACCACCCCCACCCCCCAGCCACCAGGGGCAGCCTCCACCAGGCCCCCACTCATGTCTCCCACCACCCCCACCCCCCCACCACCAGGGGCACCCTCCACCAGGCCCCCACTCATGTCTCCCACCACCCCCACCCCCCAGCCACCAGGGTCACCCTCCACCAGGCCCCCGCTCAGGTCACCCACCACCCCCACCCCCCAGCCACCAGGGTCACCCTCCACCAGGCCCCCACTCATGTCTCCCACCACCCCCACCCCCCAGCCACCAGGGTCACCCTCCACCAGGCCCCCACTCATGTCTCCCACCACCCCCACCCCCCAGCAGTGCAGGGGCAGCCTCCACCAGGCCCCCACTCATGTCTCCCACCACCCCCACCCCCCAGCCACCAGGGTCACCCTCCACCAGGCCCCCACTCATGTCTCCCACCACCCCCACCCCCCAGCAGTGCAGGGGCAGCCTCCACCAGGCCCCCACTCATGTCTCCCACCACCCCCACCCCCCAGCCACCAGGGTCACCCTCCACCAGGCCCCCACTCATGTCTCCCACCACCCCCACCCCCCAGCCACCAGGGTCACCCTCCGCCAGGCCCCCACTCATGTCTCCCACCACCCCCACACCCCAGCAGTGCAGGGTCACCCTCCACCAGGCCCCCACTCATGTCTCCCACCACCCCCACCCCCCAGCCACCAGGGTCACCCTCCACCAGGCCCCCACTCATGTCTCCCACCACCCCCACCCCCCAGCCACCAGGGTCACCCTCCACCAGGCCCCCACTCATGTCTCCCACCACCCCCACCCCCCAGCCACCAGGGTCACCCTCCACCAGGCCCCCACTCATGTCTCCCACCACCCCCACCCCCCAGCAGTGCAGGGGCAGCCTCCACCAGGCCCCCACTCATGTCTCCCACCACCCCCACCCCCCAGCCACCAGGGTCACCCTCCACCAGGCCCCCACTCATGTCTCCCACCACCCCCACCCCCCAGCCACCAGGGTCACCCTCCACCAGGCCCCCACTCATGTCTCCCACCACCCCCACACCCCAGCAGTGCAGGGTCACCCTCCACCAGGCCCCCACTCATGTCTCCCACCACCCCCACCCCCCAGCAGTGCAGGGGCAGCCTCCACCAGGCCCCCACTCATGTCTCCCACCACCCCCACACCCCAGCAGTGCAGGGGCACCCTCCACCAGGCCCCCACTCATGTCTCCCACCACCCCCACCCCCCAGCCACCAGGGTCACCCTCCACCAGGCCCCCGCTCAGGTCACCCACCACCCCCACCCCCCAGCCACCAGGGTCACCCTCCACCAGGCCCCCACTCATGTCTCCCACCACCCCCACCCCCCAGCCACCAGGGCCACCCTCCACCAGGCCCCCACTCATGTCTCCCACCACCCCCACCCCCCAGCAGTGCAGGGGCAGCCTCCACCAGGCCCCCACTCATGTCTCCCACCACCCCCACACCCCAGCAGTGCAGGGTCACCCTCCACCATGCCCCCACTCATGTCTCCCACCACCCCCACCCCCCAGCAGTGCAGGGGCAGCCTCCACCAGGCCCCCACTCATGTCTCCCACCACCCCCACACCCCAGCAGTGCAGGGTCACCCTCCACCATGCCCCCACTCATGTCTCCCACCACCCCCACCCCCCAGCCACCAGGGTCACCCTCCACCAGGTCCCCACTCATGTCTCCCACCACCCCCACACCCCAGCAGTGCAGGGTCACCCTCCACCAGGCCCCCACTCATGTCTCCCACCACCCCCACCCCCCAGCCACCAGGGTCACCCTCCACCAGGCCCCCACTCATGTCTCCCACCACCCCCACCCCCCAGCAGTGCAGGGGCAGCCTCCACCAGGCCCCCACTCATGTCTCCCACCACCCCCACCCCCCAGCCACCAGGGTCACCCTCCACCAGGCCCCCACTCATGTCTCCCACCACCCCCACCCCCCAGCCACCAGGGTCACCCTCCACCAGGCCCCCACTCATGTCTCCCACCACCCCCACCCCCCAGCAGTGCAGGGGCAGCCTCCACCAGGCCCCCACTCATGTCTCCCACCACCCCCACCCCCCAGCCACCAGGGTCACCCTCCACCAGGCCCCCACTCATGTCTCCCACCACCCCCACCCCCCAGCCACCAGGGTCACCCTCCACCAGGCCCCCACTCATGTCTCCCACCACCCCCACCCCCCAGCCACCAGGGTCACCCTCCACCAGGCCCCCACTCATGTCTCCCACCACCCCCACCCCCCAGCCACCAGGGTCACCCTCCACCAGGCCCCCACTCATGTCTCCCACCACCCCCACACCCCAGCAGTGCAGGGTCACCCTCCACCAGGCCCCCACTCATGTCTCCCACCACCCCCACCCCCCAGCAGTGCAGGGGCAGCCTCCACCAGGCCCCCACTCATGTCTCCCACCACCCCCACACCCCAGCAGTGCAGGGTCACCCTCCACCATGCCCCCACTCATGTCTCCCACCACCCCCACCCCCCAGCAGTGCAGGGGCAGCCTCCACCAGGCCCCCACTCATGTCTCCCACCACCCCCACACCCCAGCAGTGCAGGGTCACCCTCCACCATGCCCCCACTCATGTCTCCCACCACCCCCACCCCCCAGCCACCAGGGTCACCCTCCACCAGGCCCCCACTCATGTCTCCCACCACCCCCACCCCCCAGCCACCAGGGTCACCCTCCACCAGGCCCCCACTCATGTCTCCCACCACCCCCACACCCCAGCAGTGCAGGGTCACCCTCCACCAGGCCCCCACTCATGTCTCCCACCACCCCCACCCCCCAGCAGTGCAGGGGCAGCCTCCACCAGGCCCCCACTCATGTCTCCCACCACCCCCACACCCCAGCAGTGCAGGGTCACCCTCCACCATGCCCCCACTCATGTCTCCCACCACCCCCACCCCCCAGCAGTGCAGGGGCAGCCTCCACCAGGCCCCCACTCATGTCTCCCACCACCCCCACACCCCAGCAGTGCAGGGTCACCCTCCACCATGCCCCCACTCATGTCTCCCACCACCCCCACCCCCCAGCCACCAGGGTCACCCTCCACCAGGCCCCCACTCATGTCTCCCACCACCCCCACCCCCCAGCCACCATGTGCAGCCCCCACCAGGTCCTCACAATGTGCGTAATGGTCAGCCTCCACAGCCAAAAAGCCCTACCAAGTAACCCATTCACCCACATGGAAATGGAAATCACATGTTACACCCCCAATGTTCATGAAGCAAATGAACCCATGTCCGTCACACACATATTTTCCAATTGAATGGGAAAACACACAACATGACATGCATGAAACCAATGAGATGAAACCACACAGTGAACAATGTTAAAAAAAATGTATTAGAAAAAAATACGAATGCTAAAGAAAGAAAACTAACTACAATGTAAATGTGAAAAAAGAAGCTGCATGTCCGCATAAAAACACAAAACTAGAAAATCTAATCCAAAAAATTTTGTCCAAAGTCAAATGTCAAAACTCTCCGTGCAACAAAGAACTATGTACAAAAATAACAAGGGTCCATCATCACAACAGAACTAAGGAAACCTCCTAAAAAACCTACCTAAATATCAACTATATACAAAAAGTGGAGCAGTGTCCGTCGACTCCAAATCATAAGAAAAACCAAAGGAAACCTAAAACTAAAGAACTATATACAAAGGCGGCGGGCAAGTCCAGCGGCTCACTCTGTGGTGTTCCGGGCCAGGGCATCATCGAACTCCTGTTCGATGTCCCGGAGGCGGTCCAGTTCCATGGCCCCGAGGGTCCGCAGGGACGACGCCGTGTCCTCCTCCAACCCCCTGCGGATAGCCTCGAGGCACTCGGCCCGCCTCAGGGCCCTCCGCATGGAGTTCTCCGCCCTGACCATTGTGAGCCGCGCCTCTTCCGCCCGCCGCCGCTCCGCACCTATGGCGTGGCCCAACCGCTGCCACACGGAAGACACTCTCTGTCCTGGGTCCTCCTGCCCTCCGGCCGATGCCTGCCCCTCCGATGTCGAAGGCCCCGAGCCTTCATGGCTCCCACCATCTTGCTGCTGCTGCTGCTCTGCCTCTGCCCGTGCACTGCCTCCTGCTGCCTGCACATCCTCCGCCGGCTGGGGTGCACCTGTTGATGTGGCCACCCCTGCTGGACGTCCGACTCCCGACTGTGGCAGGGATGCCTCCTCCACCAGCCTGGCCGCACTGTCAGAGGCAGCTCCACAGGGCACCCAGGTGACTGATGGGTGGGAAGATGGCACAGAGGACGACTGGCGCGTAGGGGGTCCAGTTGAGGAGGGGGTCGGAACAAGCCCCATCAGACGGAGGAATCCGGTCTGGGTGACCTGTCCCAGCAGGCTGACGTGGTCAACGAGCCATTCGAGATGACGTGCAGTCTCTCCATGAAAAGACTGCAGGTCACCTCGCATGGCCCGTTGACGCAACGCCACACCAGCCAGGACAGGCTCAACCCGGACCTGGATAGCCACGTCCGCAGGCAGAGGAAGGCCAGTTGACGTCAGCTCATCCCCTGCCTGAAAACGGGTCTGGACGTAGGCATCCCTGCTGGTGCAAGATGATGCAGGGACAGGATCGGGGACAGGATTGCACACAGGCACCTCCGCGGCCGCCTGTGCTGCCTCCTGTCCCTGGTCCTGGACTGCACCACTAGCACCAGTGGGATCCCCACCTCCAGACCCCGTCTCTGGTGCTTGCACGGCCTCCTCCTCCACCAGACCCCCCACCAACCTGGATGACTCCGTGCCATCTTCCCCTGTTGGGCCCTGTGGGGTCCCAGCTGCCCCTTCTGCTGCCGAGGAGTCCAACTGCAACCTCCGCCTCTTGGACCTCCCCCCGGCAGCTGCGGCCTGGGACGCGGCACCGGACTCCTCACTCCCCGACGAGATGACAACACGGGAGGGGAGCCGGGCCTTGCGTCTCCGGCTGGCGGTCGGATCCCCGCCGCTGTGCTCCACAGCACCTTCTCCGCCCTCTTCATCAGTTGACGCTGCAGACAGGGAGAAACAAAACACAGGCATCAGGGCACTGTACAATGGACACATACACGCATGACAGTTGCACATGAGTGGCATTGGCAAACCTCAGACATGTCATCACAATCCCCAACACACATGTCATTGCAACTGGCACACATGAGCCATACCACAGCCATATCGCAACTGCCACCACCATCCCTACACATACAACAGCATCAGCAGCCAAAGGGGAGCCATACATCACATGCAACACAGGAAGTGCACCACACATGTACACACACCACCACACTTGCATGCATGTCTACACCTCTGCCAAGTGTCGCACTGTTCAGACGGGCATCCATGTCACATCTGCCAATCAGGCTTCCACATACCGCTGTCACATGCATCCATGTAGCATCACTGTTGCACCTTTGCCAAATACACACACATGCACATGTACACAGTGCTCATACATGCAGCCGAAAACAACATACATGCCTGACATCACGGACATGTCTACTTACATACACATTCATCCAAACATGTGTGCACGCACAACTGCATTTGCCATGCAAGCCCACACACACAAGCACCATCCATGTCTCACACATTACAGCCCTCGCATGTGTCAGCCCCACGGCCCTGTACACCCCCACCCATACTCCACCCCATACAAACAGATGTGCAACCGGCACAATGGGGAATGATCACCACACGCCCTGCTCACAACCAGGATGCATGTACACTCACCGCTCGACTCCAGACGGCTCTGCTTCTCTAGGACCTGGACGTGGAGCGCTGGGGATATGCGTTCCAGGACCCCCATCTGTTCTTCCGACAAGTGGCCCCGGCGCCCCTTGGCATCCGCTGCCTTCAAGAGGCACCGGGCCTTGTTCAGGGTCCTGGACCTGAAGTCCTCCCAGCGCTTCCTGACATGTTGTAAGTCCCGGACTGCCACCCCCTCCGCGTTGATGGCAGTCACGATGTCAGTCCAGATCCGAGTCCGTCCTTCCTTGTCGGCGCGGGAACTTCCAAAGAGGGCATCATACTGCCCCAGGACTTGCTCCACCAGGACACCAACTTCGGTGGCACTGAAGCTGGTGCCCCTCTGCCTCTCTGGCCGGGGGTTGTCAGTGGTCGCAGATGGTGTTAGCCCCGACATGACAACCCCAGAGGCAGGAGTGGGTGGGCAACTGGGTCCTGGGGCTGGGCTGTGGAGCGATGGAATTCCAGTCGGGAGTCTTCTGTTCCAGCAGGGGTGGTCACAGCAACAGCACCCCTGGCTGATGTGCAGGCAGCAAATGGCAGTCCACGTGGGCAGCAGGCAGTCAGGCAGCAGCAGATAGCAGGTGGGAGCGTGCTCGGGGCTCTGGGGGGCAGTAATTCGGCCTTCTGGGCAGGAGCGTGGTCTCCCGTGTGCTCACGCGTGGCCAGCTTGGTACGGAGTGAATTGGCACGTGAAAATCCTGCACGTCAGCGTGAAAACCGAGGAAAGGCCCTTAGCGCGTAAGCGCGTCAGCACGCATACGCGATTCCATTGGACCAAAGGCCCTCAGCGCGTAGGCGCGTCTGTGACGTGACCCGCACGGGTGTTTCCCACACAGCACGTGATGACAGAGCACACGTGGAAAGACTGCACGTCAGAGTCTCATCGCGTGTAATTGGACAAAAGTGCGTGTACACGCGATTGGCCTATGTACGTGTATATGAGGTGTGCGCGGACACTTACACACGCAAGTACGTCAGCGCACCTGTATCCCGGTGTACGGCCATTTCCACCAATCACACGCAATGAGACTCTGACGTGCAGTCTTTCCACGTGTGCTCTGTCATCACGTGCTGTGTGGGAAACACCCGTGCGGGTCACGTCACAGACGCGCTTACGCGCTGAGGGCCTTTGGTCCAATGGAATCGCGTATGCGTGCTGACGTACTTACGCGCTAAGGGCCTTTCCTCGGTTTTCACGCTGACGTGCAGGATTTTCACGTGCCAATTCACTCCGTACCAAGCTGGCCACGCGTGAGCACACGGGAGACCACGCTCCTGCCCAGAAGGCCGAATTACTGCCCCCCAGAGCCCCGAGCACGCTCCCACCTGCTATCTGCTGCTGCCTGACTGCCTGCTGCCCACGTGCACTGCCATTTGCTGCCTGCACATCAGCCAGGGGTGCTGTTGCTGTGACCACCCCTGCTGGAACAGAAGACTCCCGACTGGAATTCCATCGCTCCACAGCCCAGCCCCAGGACCCAGTTGCCCACCCACTCCTGCCTCTGGGGTTGTCATGTCGGGGCTAACACCATCTGTGACCACTGACAACCCCCGGCCAGAGAGGCAGAGGGGCACCAGCTTCAGTGCCACCGAAGTTGGTGTCCTGGTGGAGCAAGTCCTGGGGCAGTATGATGCCCTCTTTGGAAGTTCCCGCGCCGACAAGGAAGGACGGACTCGGATCTGGACAGACATCGTGACTGCCATCAACGCGGAGGGGGTGGCAGTCCGGGACTTACAACATGTCAGGAAGCGCTGGGAGGACTTCAGGTCCAGGACCCTGAACAAGGCCCGGCGCCTCTTGAAGGCAGCGGATGCCAAGGGGCGCCGGGGCCACTTGTCGGAAGAACAGATGGGGGTCCTGGAACGCATATCCCCAGCGCTCCACGTCCAGGTCCTAGAGAAGCAGAGCCGTCTGGAGTCGAGCGGTGAGTGTACATGCATCCTGGTTGTGAGCAGGGCGTGTGGTGATCATTCCCCATTGTGCCGGTTGCACATCTGTTTGTATGGGGTGGAGTATGGGTGGGGGTGTACAGGGCCGTGGGGCTGACACATGCGAGGGCTGTAATGTGTGAGACATGGATGGTGCTTGTGTGTGTGGGCTTGCATGGCAAATGCAGTTGTGCGTGCACACATGTTTGGATGAATGTGTATGTAAGTAGACATGTCCGTGATGTCAGGCATGTATGTTGTTTTCGGCTGCATGTATGAGCACTGTGTACATGTGCATGTGTGTGTATTTGTCAAAGGTGCAACAGTGATGCTACATGGATGCATGTGACAGCGGTATGTGGAAGCATGATTGGCAGATGTGACATGGATGCCCGTCTGAACAGTGCGACACTTGGCAGAGGTGTAGACATGCATGCAAGTGTGGTGGTGTGTGTACATGTGTGGTGCACTTCCTGTGTTCCATGTGATGTATGGCTCCCCTTTGGCTGCTGATGCTGTTGTATGTGTAGGGATGGTGGTGGCAGTTGCGATATGGCTGTGGTATGGCTCATGTGTGCCAGTTGCAATGACATGTGTGTTGGGGATTGTGATGACATGTCTGAGGTTTGCCAATGCCACTCATGTGCAACTGTCATGCGTGTATGTGTCCATTGTACAGTGCCCTGATGCCTGTGTTTTGTTTCTCCCTGTCTGCAGCGTCAACTGATGAAGAGGGCGGAGAAGGTGCTGTGGAGCACAGCGGCGGGGATCCGACCGCCAGCCGGAGACGCAAGGCCCGGCTCCCCTCCCGTGTTGTCATCTCGTCGGGGAGTGAGGAGTCCGGTGCCGCGTCCCAGGCCGCAGCTGCCGGGGGGAGGTCCAAGAGGCGGAGGTTGCAGTTGGACTCCTCGGCAGCAGAAGGGGCAGCTGGGACCCCACAGGGCCCAACAGGGGAAGATGGCACAGAGTCATCCAGGTTGGTGGGGGGTTTGGTGGAGGAGGGGGCCGCGCAAGCACCAGAGACAGGGTCTGGAGGTGGGGATCCCACTGGTGCTAGTGGTGCAGTGCAGGACCAGGGACAGGAGGCAGCACAGGCGGCCGCGGAGGTGCCTGTGTGCAATCCTGTCCCCGATCCTGTCCCTGCATCATCTTGCACCAGCAGGGATGCCTACGTCCAGACCCGTTTTCAGGCAGGGGATGAGCTGACGTCAACTGGCCTTCCTCTGCCTGCGGACGTGGCCATCCAGGACCGGGTTGAGCCTGTCCTGGCTGGTGTGGCATTGCGTCAACGGGCCATGCGAGGTGACCTGCAGTCTTTTCATGGAGAGACTGCACGTCATCTCGAATGGCTCGTTGACCACGTCAGCCTGCTGGGACAGGTCACCCAGGCCGGATTCCGCTGTCTGATGGGGCTTGCTCCGACCCCCTCCTCAACTGGACCCCCTACGCGCCAGTCGTCCTCTGTGCCATCTTCCCACCCATCAGTCACCTGGGTGCCCTGTGGAGCTGCCTCTGACAGTGCGGCCAGGCTGGTGGAGGAGGCATCCCTGCCACAGTCGGGAGTCGGACGTCCAGCAGGGGTGGCCACATCAACAGGTGCACCCCAGCCGGCGGAGGATGTGCAGGCAGCAGGAGGCAGTGCACGGGCAGAGGCAGAGCAGCAGCAGCAGCAAGATGGTGGGAGCCATGAAGGCTCGGGGCCTTCGACATCGGAGGGGCAGGCATCGGCCGGAGGGCAGGAGGACCCAGGACAGAGAGTGTCTTCCGTGTGGCAGCGGTTGGGCCACACCATAGGTGCGGAGCGGCGGCGGGCGGAAGAGGCGCGGCTCACAATGGTCAGGGCGGAGAACTCCATGCGGAGGGCCCTGAGGCGGGCCGAGTGCCTCGAGGCAATCCGCAGGGGGTTGGAGGAGGACACGGCGTCGTCCCTGCGGACCCTCGGGGCCATGGAACTGGACCGCCTCCGGGACATCGAACAGGAGTTCGATGATGCCCTGGCCCGGAACACCACAGAGTGAGCTGCTGGACTTGCCCGCCGCCTTTGTATATAGTTCTTTAGTTTTAGGTTTCCTTTCGTTCTTATTATTATTTGGAGTCGACGGACACTGCTCCACTTTTTGTATATAGTTGATATTTAGGTAGGTTTTTTAGGAGGTTTCCTTAGTTCAGTTGTGTTGATGGACCCTTGTTATTTTTGTACATAGTTCTTTGTTGCATGGAGAGTTTTTACATTTCACTTTGGACATGATTTTTTTGATCTGATTTTCTAGTTTTGTGTTTTTATGCGGACATGCAGCTTATTTTTTCACATTTACATTGTAGTTAGTTTTCTTTCTTTGGCATTTGTATTTTTTTCAATACATTTTTTTTCCCATTGTTCACTGTGTGGTTTCATCTCATTGGTTTCATGCATGTCATGTTGTGTGTTTTCCCATTCAATTTGAAAATATGTGTGTGACGGACATGGGTTCATTTGCTTCATGTACATTGGGGGTGTAACATGTGATTTCCATTTCCATGTGGGTGAATGGGTTACTTGGTAGGTCTTTTTGGCTGTGGAGGCTGACCATTACGCACATGATTGGGGATTGTGAGGACCTGGTGGGGGCTGCACATGGTGGCAGGGGGGTGGGGGTGGTGGGTGACATGAGTGGGGGCCTGGTGGAGGCTGCCCCTGCACTGCTGGGGGGTGGGGGTGGTGGGAGACATGAGTGGGGGCCTGGTGGAGGGTGCCCCTGGTGGCTGGGGGGTGGGGGTGGTGGGTGACATGAGTGGGGGCCTGGTGGAGGCTGCCCCTGCACTGCTGGGGGGTGGGGGTGGTGGGAGACATGAGTGGGGGACTGGTGGAGGGTGCCCCTGGTGGCGGGGGGGTGGGGGTGATAGGGGACATGAGTGGGGGCCTGGTGGAGGCTGCCCCTGCACGGCTGGGGGGTGGGGGTGGTGGGAGACATGAGTTGGACATGGGTGGGGGCCTGCTGGCAGGTGCCCCACAGTGCTGGGGGGTGGGGGTGGTGGGAGACATGAGTGGGGCCCTGGTGGAGGGTGACCCTGGTGGCTGGGGGGTGGGGGTGGTGGGAGACATGAGTTGGACATGGGTGGGGGCCTACTGGCAGGTGCCCCACAGTGCTGGGGGGTGGGGGTGGTGGGTGACATGAGTTGGACATGGGTGGGGGCCTGCTGGCAGGTGCCCCACAGTGCTGGCGGGTGGGGGTGGTGGGAGACATGAGTTGGACATGGGTGGGGGACTGCTGGCATGTGCCCCACAGTGCTGGGGGGTGGGGGTGCAAGGGGACATGTGTTGGTGTTCATTAGTTCAAGGAGACATGTGCCTTTGCTGGGGGGCATGCCCATGTTGGGTGGGCTGCCTGCGGGACATGACCAGGGATGCAGGGTAGTCCCCTGTGGTGTGTGCTGCCTGCAGGGGCCGTGGAGGGTGTACAGGGTACACCTGGGAGGACCCACACTGTCAAATCACATGTGGGACTCCCCGGCACCCCTGAAATACACGTACCGTGCAGAAATCGCGTGTAAAACTTCCCGCGCACCGCTGAAATACACGCGCCCAGGCTATTCGCGTGTAAAACTTCCCGTGCACCCCTGAAATACACGCGCCCAGGCTATTCGCGTGTAAAACTTCCCGCGCACCCCTGAAATACACGCGCCCAGGCTATTCGCGTGTGGAACTTCCCGCGCACCCCTGAAATACACGGGCCCAGGCTATTCGCGTGTGGAACTCCCCGCGCACCCCTGAAATACACGCGCCCAGGCTATTCGCGTGTGGAACTTCCCGCGCACCCCTGAAATACACGCGCCCAGGCTATTCGCGTGTGGAACTACCCGCGCACCCCTGAAATACACGCGCCCAGGCTATTCGCGTGTGGAACATCCCGCGCACCCCTCAAATTCACGCGCCCAGGCTATTCGCGTGTGAAACTTCACGCGAACCCCTGAAATACACGTAGCCCGCTCCCCCAGGCCCGATCGCGTGTGGAACTTCCCGCGCACCCCTCAAATTCACGCGCCCAGGCTATTCGTGTGTGGAACTTCCCGCGCACCCCTGAAATACACGCGCCCAGGCTATTCGCGTGTGGAACTTCCCGCGAACCCCTGAAATACACGCGCCCAGGCTATTCGCGTGTGGAACTTCCCGCGAACCCCTGTAATACACGTAGCCCGCTCCCCCAGGCCCGATCGCGTGTGGAACTTCCCGCGCACCCCTCAAATTCACGCGCCCAGGCTATTCGCGTGTGGAACTTCCCGCGAACCCCTGAAATACACGCGCCCAGGCTATTCGCGTGTGGAACTTCCCGCGAACCCCTGAAATACACGCGCCCAGGCTATTCGCGTGTGGAACTTCCCGCGAACCCCTGTAATACACGTAGCCCGCTCCCCCAGGCCCGATCGCGTGAGGAACTTCCCGCGCACCCCTCAAATTCACGCGCCCAGGCTATTCGCGTGTGGAACTACCCGCGCACCCCTGAAATACACGCGCCCAGGCTATTCGCGTGTGGAACTTCCCGCGCACCCCTCGAATTCACGCGCCCAGGCTATTCGCGTGTGGAACTTCCCGCGAACCCCTGAAATACACGCGCCCAGGCTATTCGCGTGTGGAACTTCCCGCGCACCCCTGAAATACACGCGCCCAGGCTATTCGTGTGTGGAACTTCCCGCGCACCCCTGAAATACACGCGCCCAGGCTATTCGCGTGTGGAACTTCCCGCGAACCCCTGAAATACACGCGCCCAGGCTATTCGCGTGTGGAACTTCCCGCGAACCCCTGTAATACACGTAGCCCGCTCCCCCAGGCCCGATCGCGTGAGGAACTTCCCGCGCACCCCTCAAATTCACGCGCCCAGGCTATTCGCGTGTGAAAATTCACGCGAACCCCTGAAATACACGTAGCACGCTCCCCCAGGCCCGATCGCGTGAGGAACTTCCCGCGAACCCCTGTAATACACGTAGCCCGCTCCCCCAGGCCCGATCGCGTGTGGAACTTCCCGCGCACCCCTCAAATTCACGCGCCCAGGCTATTCGTGTGTGGAACTTCCCGCGCACCCCTGAAATACACGCGCCCAGGCTATTCGCGTGTGGAACTTCCCGCGAACCCCTGAAATACACGCGCCCAGGCTATTCGCGTGTGGAACTTCCCGCGAACCCCTGTAATACACGTAGCCCGCTCCCCCAGGCCCGATCGCGTGTGGAACTTCCCGCGCACCCCTCAAATTCACGCGCCCAGGCTATTCGCGTGTGAAACTTCACGCGAACCCCTGTAATACACGTAGCCCGCTCCCCCAGGCCCGATCGCGTGTGGAACTTCACGCGAACCCCTGTAATACACGTAGCCCGCTCCCCCAGGCTCGATCGCGTGAGGAACTTCACGCGAACCCCTGTAATACACGTAGACCGCTCCCCCAGGCCCGATCGCGTGAATGACTTCACGCGAACCCCTGTGATGCACGTACCCTGCAAATCGCGTGTGACACTTCCCGCGCACCCCGGTATACATGCACACGTATTTTTTGTCAGCGGGTGTCCGTGTTTGTGGGTACCCCTTTGCACGTCATTTTTCCTGGAGGCCCACAGTATGGGACATTCATCATGGCAGTATATAGGTGCTATTTGTTGGCGCACCTTTTGGCGCACATTTCTTACAGCCGCAGAGACGCTACCGCCTCCTTTCTTGTGGCGGTCGTGTTTGTGCCTGTGCGCTGGTTTGAGCGTGCGCTTTTTTCCCCTATTTTATTCCATGAATACGTGTTGTAGGCGAGCGTGTGGGCGTTCCGCGCACTTGTGCCCTGTACTTCCCCCGTGACGCCCACGTTTTGGCAAGTTGTTCCCCATTCCGAGTGTTACGCCCGTGTTCCGCCTACTTTTATTGCGTGCGCCGCGCTATGTGCGAATTTCGCTGTGGCCTGTGCGATTTTCGCTGTGACCTGGCGCACGCTGTTAGATGGCCTGTGCGCCAACGTGCGCCAACGTGCGCCGCGCACTTTTTTATCGCACATCCGCTGGTTTTCTCGCGCACGGCCTTCCATGAATCGACGTGCGCTGCTTTTTGTGCGATTTTCGCACTTGCACTGCGATTTTCGCTATTCCACTGCGATTCGCACGTTTTTGCCCACTTGCGCCGCGCTAATTATTCCATGAATCGGCCTCATAGTGTTTTTGGAATAAGACGACAATTGGACTACTGTGCTGGAATGGTGAAATTCACAATAAACTCACAGGAAGATCCACAAGAATTTCTAATGTACTTACTAAAAGTACTGGAAAACAAAAACATACCTATAAATGAAATCTTTCAGATTTCATACATGTGGAAACATACATGCACTCTCTGCAACAATGTGACACAAGAAGAAATCCCCAATGCTTCATATATATATCAATACCAAATTGTGAATCCATTCCATTTCAGCAACTTGTACAAAATGCAAACCATGGTAGATTATGCTCTACCTGCAATTCAGATAATCGCTCCACGTTAGTCATACAAACACATAGTAAATACGTAATACTAATGCTTCTACGTTACAATGCAGATGGTACCAAAAACAACTGCAAGCTGACTGGATTCACACATGGTCAAATATCACTTGGTAAGAAAACCTTCACAACAATAGGTATAATCTACCACGCAGGAGCCACAACCAATTCAGGGCACTACACTGCATACATAAAAAAGAAATGTGGATGGTTTGAATGTAATGATAGTACCATTACTCTAAAGCAGAGATTACCAGCAAATCTTACAAACGCTTATTTGATGTTCTTAAAACCAAAATTTGATAAATAAACTGTATTTAAACCTTTAAGTAAATTTGTGTTACAAAAATATAAACTGTTAGAATATTCCAAAACCTATCTAACACTCAAAGATTCTACAACAACTAATCAGATAAATGAATACCACTAAATTAGGCCAAAAAATACACAGTTAGAATACGCCAATTGGTATCTAACTGCTCCAAAATTTTATAACATCAAAACAAATGAAGAATCTGTTACTGTTCCAAAAGAAATACAACAAAGCAAAGTATAAAGCATTAGCCAGAAACAAAAAGTGAACACTGAAAACAAACAAACAAATAAACTGTAGCATAACAGAAAAAGGGTTTTTTTTTAAATCCAACATGGATTTTTTTTTCTCCCACAGACCCAATGATTTTAGCAACAAATACAGAAACTGAGCAAATTGCACAGTACTCTGATTTGTACTCTACTAAATATGAGGGTCGAAAAAAAATAAAAGTATATTGCTTATACAATGTAATAAGTCATTACAAAATACTAATACTAACATGCTATTTTCTTTTATCACAGAAATAAAGAAAAAAAACATGGACTCCCATTACTAGACCAAACAGTAAGTATACAATAATAAGGACAACCATAGCAGCACATCACATCCATAGTATCTAATACCTTTGTTCCTTATACATTTGTTTTTCACCCAAAGTTATAAACAAATATGAATGTGATATGCTGCAGTGGTTGTTGCCAGGGCATAGAGTCTTGGGTGCATGGCTCTAAATAAACTTTTGCTGATCGACAGCAGAGACAATAGCAAATCGCTGAATATTCACTAAACATTTCATGTGAAATAAATGTACTTTACCAAGTGTACAATCCTGCTGTTTACTTTTAAACCACAGTTTCATATTCCGAATTGTGGCGCACTGAGTTGTAACCTGATCTAACACTCTCTGTACCGCAAAGGAACATCGCGTGTCTCAACATGAACTTTTGCGGATCGACAACAAAGACAAATGCAAATTGCTGAATATTCTCTAAACATTTGATGTCAAATAAATGTACTTTACAACATTTACAATCTTGCTCTTTGCTTTTAAATCACAGTTTCATATTCTGAATTGTGGGGCACTGTGTTGTGACATAATGTGTGTTGTCTTCCGGGTTCTGTGTAAAGTCGCGTAGTACTGGAGACGACTGGGTGCGTTTCATTACGCACCCTGTAAGGTCACGGAGAGAGGCGGGGAATATGAATGCTTTGATAATATCAGGCTTAGTGGCGGGAGATATGATTTAGTGTCGCAAAAGCAAGTCAGCCAGGTCAATAGCGCCAGTCATAGGATTATTACATAATGTCGACGCACACCAGCCAGGTTTATCGTTTCTTTAGTGGACAAAAAGTCGGTTGACGCCCCTAGGAAATTGTACTATTAGCGGATAAAAGGAGTGCTCTTAAAACACTTTCACCCTGACAACGAACAATACAAACAACGTTCTCAGAACACCCCCATTTTGTGTAATTGCAACCATTTCGGGACACTGCGAGTGTTCTTAGAACACATTCAACTAGACAGATTACAATACGGACAGCGTCCTGAAGACACCCCCAGTTTGTGTATTTACGAACAATTAAGTACACCGCGAGTGTTCATAGCTCATTTTTACCTTCCTTGCGAACAAGAATGACACATACTCCGTCCTCTAAACACCCCACCATTTAGTTTATTTACAAAATGTCAAAACAGCCATGTTCTCCGCGGACAAATCGAACGCAACAAAAACGTCTAGCACATAAAAAAACAAAGCATTGAACCTATCTCATACTCCCCCACCCTCCCCAAACACTCTTACACACCAACACACGGCGCTAAATACAATTTTTTATCCACGTTTCACTGCGCTGTACGCGGTCGACTGCGAATACAAGATGGCGGGCGCCACAGAAAATCTGACGCGCTCCACGCCCCACGCCGTCCAATCAGCGAACACATCGCATGTCCGCGGACATGACGCAAGCCCATGGGCCAATCGGGGTGCTGTCCGCGGAGCGAACAGGGAAGTCCGTCCGCGAAGCGAACGCAGATATCACAAATTTTTTTGCCTTACATTTTAGTCATTTTTAAAAAAAACTACTGGACAGATTTACACCAAATTTACAAAAGCACGTTTTTGGGACCAGGCCGCCGCTCCTGCCGCAAATTTGGTGTAAATCCGTCCAGCGGTTCGGGCTGTAGCCGTGCGCAAAGTTTTTTCCCATTCAG
Organism: Ambystoma mexicanum; assembly: GCF_040938575.1. Taxonomy (NCBI): domain Eukaryota; kingdom Metazoa; phylum Chordata; class Amphibia; order Caudata; family Ambystomatidae; genus Ambystoma; species Ambystoma mexicanum. The sequence continues at coordinate 761,124,821 of NC_090939.1, forward strand.
TCTATGGGAAAAAAAAAGTTTTGGGACCCCCCTATAACTTTGCCCCCCCTGGACGAATCCTCACCAAACTTTGCAAAAAAATTCAGAGTGACCCAACTACTTTTTTTTGCAAAGTTTGGTGAGGATCCGTCCAGGGAGAGCGAAGTTATAAGCCGCCCAAAAAGTGCTCTTCCTATGGAAACAGCAACTTAACCATAACTACATGGCCACCACTGTGGCCATGTAATATATATATAAATATTGCTCTGCCATTGATATATGATATGGCATTCATAACGCGCCTATACACAAGGGGCGCGACGCGGCAAGGGAGGGGGAACAGAGGGAAGACAGAGACAGCGATCCTACTAGGCCAAGTGTCATTCGGATCGCGCAAGTGCAGAGGAAGGGGGTAGAGGAAAAGTGAGGAGTGGGAGGGGGTTTGGGGACAGTGCAGTACAAGGGGTAATAGAATACATAACAATAAGAGCAGTAGGGCGTCAAGTGCTGGTGGGGGACTGTAGGGATTCAGAAAACAGTACCCAAGTGTGGGGTTAGCCCGGGAGGCAGTGCAGGTGTGTAACTGGCAGGGGAGGGGACCTGGGCCAGAGGCCAGGTTACCAGTATAGATTCAGCCAGGAATTCAGCAGGGGAGAGGAGGAGAGAAAGCAGAAGCAAGGAGGAAGGTTTTGAGGTGCTTCCGGAACCGGAGATAGTTTTCCTCAAGTTTCAGGGAGGCAGGGAGGCTGTTCCAGAGGGAGGTCCGAGCCGTAATTAGCATTAACGTGCTAGGACATTCAGAATTTCATCATGTAGTAGTGCTTCACTCCACATTCCTCCATCTTCTAAACACTGTGATAATAGTCTTTACTTTGACCCAATTTAATGGTACTCTATGTAACATCCTGAAGAGATATGAAGGGCTGAGTCAGTCTTGCTGGACTTCTAACATGTGACTGAGTATTACACACTAGGGATGAAAGGGAGTGCTTTACTTACTAAGCTATCATCTCCAAGGCTGTAGCACATATTGCTCCTTTTACTTAAAAAGTAAGTTTCAGGGACAATGTGTTGAAGTACTTAAGCTGCTAATTATTTTTGAGGGGCACCACAAACACCTCTGTAGGTTTTCTAAGTCAATTAATTATTAGTTGTCCCTTTTCTACTTAGTGAAAGGCAGCCATTTTAGATAAAGGGAGAAGTGCATGCAGAATTCTATTTGGTGTGGTGTCCTATTTTACTGCAATAAAAACACTGCCATGTTGCATAATGAGTCATAACAATGCAGCTGACAGTAACTGTCAATTACTGTAAACTCTAAGGAGTTTGCCTTTCCAGCAAGGGAAATTACTTGCCACAATTAACATCTATTCCACCAAGTTAAAACTGACAGTAAATACCACCAGGGTTAATTACTGCAAAATGTAAAATACAGACAGCTGAATTGTATTACCGGGGTGACTCCCATTGTGGAACAAAATACAGCAAGACTTTGGATGTATTTACTGCCCAAAGTAAAACCAGCATATATCTGATCTTAAAAATGTGAGCTCCCAGAACTAGATGTTGCATTTACCCCCAGAAGTATTTACCTCTCAATTAACTTTGCCAAAAAAGTGCTCTAATTTCGTGATGCTTTGCAGGTGTGAAACATCACCTTAATGCTGGTGATTATTGTGATTTTAGAAAGACAGCCACCTTTTTAGTTTTGGCTATTAGGTGGCACTGAAAGAGCTGCAAGTAAACTGAAACTATTGTCATTAAAATAGCAGCTTCCATGTGGATATGAGAATGAGGGTTTGTATGCTTTTCAATGTAGATTACATATGAAGACGGATACGTAGTCTGTAGGTGTTGTTTTATTATGTGTCCATCCATGTAACACCTATTAGTAAGTGAAATCTATGTGATGTTCCACCCATTCACACCCATTCCCACTCAGATCCACTCCACTTTTGCACTCTTTCCTTGCATTTGTATTGTGTGCTGAATTTGGCAGCCATTTTCACTTTCAAAATGGCAGCCGTTATATGTTAATGTTTGTAAAAAGTTATTTAATTTGTTTTTTGCCTTGAAAAAATACGTAAACGTGCTTGCAAGTTTCGAATATATATGTATTTATTTAGTAATAAACATGAACAACTTAACATTAAAAAGCACAATATCTATGTTTCTGATCAAACATATCCACATACTTAGCTGTAGGTATTGGTTCAGGGTTTTGTGATGTAAGCTGTACCTCGTTGGATGTGGAGTGTGTAAGTTGATGCAGTCTGATTTCATTGGCTCTGCAGTTTGTTCGTGTTTCCTCAAGGTAGCAATTTCAGAAGGGAGAGGTAAGGCAGTTTGTTTTCTCTGTTCAACTTTTTTTTATTATTATCAGCTTTTTGGTAGTTATTTAATTTTGTGGGTTTAAGTTACAAACTATTTTTGTGTGGAAATAGTGCAGCTTGGAAAGAAAGTTATATTGCACTGGCTTATAGGCGTGGGTATTCCGTGTTTTGAGGGAGCCATGGTGAATCAGCACTGCCCTTAAACACAGGGGTGCAGGCTGTCTATGCCCTCCTGTATGCAAATTAAGGTGTGCCCTCTCACCTGGGATGTCAGCTCGGGAGCATGGTTTGGTGCTGCTGCGTCCCTCACATCCTCGAACTCTGCCAAGCTGAGGAGGGCCAAGGGCACGAGCATGCAGACGGTGTCCAGTCAAACGATCGAAAAAAAAGGATCGAATGACCTTGTGCTCGAATGCAAAAGGATCGAAAAAAAAGGGTCGATTTTTTTATTTATTTATTTATATATTTTTTTACTTTGGGTTGGTAAAAAAATGTATTTAATAAAGAAAACGGGGGGATCGGGGGAACCCCCCCCATAAAAAAAAAAGAAAAAAAATTCGACCCTTTTTTCAATCCTTTGACTGTCGGTCAAAAGGCATTCAATCCTTTTGTTTTCGACCCTATCACTGGCAACCCATGCAGACCCATCCTCTGCTTGGAATGCTTTGGGTTTGGTAGATGTGGCCCAGAGAGATGGCAGTCTTTAATCTACAGCGCAATTAGGGCGCACGTAAAATAAAAGCCTGCAGTTGTGGCAAGAGTGGGGTTTAAACATTACCTTTGCACATTGGTTTCAAGTCACTTGTGGATTAAAGAATGCACCCGAAATCGCCTTTAGGGGGATGCTGGATGGCGTAGTAATGTATGCACACTTTGAAAACAAGGTGCCAACACTCCATCAGCAACTGAGCCTCACCTCTCTGGGGTAGCTACACATCTCCCTTTGAGACCATGAACTTTAGATATTCAGTTTATCTACCAGATGGGCCTCTGAAAGTAGTAACATTTCTCACACCATCACGGTCTTGGTAGTAGTTTATTTCCCTCCTTTGCAGCAGTTTCCTGTCAACTACTTCTTCATCTGTGCATTGGAAGGCAGGTCTTCATAGACCGTTCCTCCATCAAAAATGCGACCTCCAGTGTCGGCATCTGGGTGTCAGAGACCCCCCTCATGTCCCACTAAGCAGGTCAACTATATGGGCATCTTCGCAGGGATGTGAGAGATGCGCTTTCTTTTATAAAGTTGCCATAGCCTTTTCGGCATCAACAATGAAGTTGCTGTCAACTTATGAGACCCTAGTTAATCATTTTTGTCACGAATATTTGGAAAGCCTTCTCCTATGTAATGGTCCTGACCCTCTTCACGATGTCTGCCTTTATATTGGGTGGGGTTTAGGACTACCCACCCTGTCTTCAGCACAAACACAAAAAAAACTTCTGTTAAAGGACAATGATGAATTTAATTCATTTCAACACTTGTCATAAAATCTTAGCACAGATACACATAAACGACATTTTCTCATGCAAAGAATCCATAAATGTGGCAACAGTACATTTAACACATAATTATTAAGTTTCAACCTATAATTTATATTTACTCAAGAGAACAAAAACATGAAAAATTACTTATAAGATATCATAGGCGTGCCTCTTATAATTTCCCCTCTGGATCCAAGATCTAAATGTAAAACTAGCCATGGCAAACCGTTCGAGAGGATAGCTCAGGGGCAATGCACTTGCCTTGGAAACAAGAAGACACAGAGCGGGTCCTCGTTTAGAAACCTCTGGGTATTACGCGTGTTATAAATAACCTATCATATCATAAACCCACATCAGGTAAACAGTGATTTTTAGTTGTCTAAGTTCATCATGCCAGGATCCACGTCTGGAACATACGTACTTCATTTTGATAGACTGGAGTTCATACAACACATGATGGATATGGGTGGGCTAACCTTTCCCATCTCCCTGGAGTTCCTTGCTGCCACACATTGTAAGTCATTGAATATGCCGTTTTCTATCTTCAAGCTAGACTAAGAAAATAATGTCACGGGTGTCTTCCTGATGCATGATGTGATGTGTTGCATGTTTGAACGTGGACTCTTGGCTTGAGAGACCTAGTGACTCAAGCCCCACCAAGAAGGTAAGGTCCAATAATGGTGTAGAGCAATTGTAGTCATATAAATATTCAAACAGAACACGCTTAGATTGAGTTGGATTTTGGCCTGGGATAATGGGATTATACATTTTTCAATGCATGGTACTGTTTCATCGACATTAGAAGGGTGAAATGTCAGTTGTTTATTGCTTCGGTTACACATATGGACCCTCTGATCTATCTCACCATTAATTAAACCTTTGCCTTACTTATTATCTGAGCAGATCCTCTGAACTTTAGCCCACTCATAGATTTCTTCAGTTGATGCATTAGAGTCTAGCGTTGTACAACTCCAGGCCTCGAGGGCTGGATCCATGTCGGATTTTCAGGATACCTCTCAGTAATATTCATGAGATAAATTTGCATACAATGATTTTAAATGTATGCACATTTTTGCTCATGAATATTAATGAGAGATATCCTGAAAACCTGTCAAGTTTCCAGGCCTCGAGGCCTGGAGTTGGACCACCCTGCATTAGACCATGGAGCTACCTATATAGAAGCCAACACCTATGGCCAGCAGGTACAAACCACACAAGAAATGTCTATATTAATACCTCTACTGCAGACACTTGACTGCAAATTGAAGGTAAAATGCACTTATCCAAGTAAACTCAAATCAGCTTGTCCCCCTTCTGGCAATAATAAACTGAATGCAAAACATTTTAGAAATAGGGACATGGGCTAGTAACTGAAGTAGAAGTAGACTGATTAGGAAGGGTTTCAGAAGCTAATGGTAGAACAGAGTCATAGTAATAGGTTAAAGATAATAAGAAGGAAAGGAAGAAAAAGCTAAAGCAGGTGTAAAACAGGATGTTTGGCTAGTAATGTACCTGATTATTACCCATAAATCTATGAACTAGAGATAATGTCAATGAAAAAATTACAACAATTCAAAATCCGATGAAAATCAGAACATTTTCTCCAAATCTTCCCTCTTAAATGAAAACACTTTCCTCAGCCCTTTCTTACCCGAGTTACATGTTTATAACGAGAAACAAATGTATAGATGAATACATTGTGCATATTTCAAAATAACTGGTCCGTAATGTGGTTAGTCTATTTCAAGTCCTGTTTCTCACTGTAGGCCATGAGCAAGGAGGGTAGGATAACACCATTGACAGGGTACTATATACAATTTTAGGGATCCAGCGTGCACTCCTTCCCTGGAGCTTTATCCGTGGTGCTTCAGAAAGAGCTATAGGCAAGGAGGCATAGAGAAGAGTATGACTTGGGCATCAAAACTCTGTTGTCATGAGCCGGGCCCCCCTCCTGCATGCACTAGCCCCCAGAGATTCATGTTTTGAAAGTTGCAAGTGTAGGGAAACGGAGGGAAGGAGGCACAGCAGCACAATCCTGCAGACCACACCAGATTCTCTGGATGCATAGTTCTTTTTTTAACCACAAGCATATTCAGGGCCAGCATTGGTCTGACTGCATTTGTATTTGGGTTTATTTGAAGAACGGGGATCTCATTTTTTTTATAATCAGAAATGTCTTACAATAATACATTTACAGAGGCATTCCCTGTAAGGATGCATGTACAATAGCACAATAATGAGAACCAATAGAGAGCTAGTTTATGAGAGTGTGAACAAAGTGCGGCATAGACCAGGGACAAAACAAACAATACAAATATAAGAAACAGGTGACTTACAAATACACTGTTATCCAAGGGGGGTAAGTTCTTCAAGCTAAGAAGGATCAATGTGCAAATATACACAATTACATTAAGACCTTATTATGCAACACTGGAGGGAGTGATGTGGTCAAGAAAAGATAAGGTGCAGAGAGCAGCAGTAGCCCTAGCAAGTGAGTGAAGTTTTAGCCAAGCTTTGGAAGAGATCCACAGTCAGGATGGCTTTGATTGTGATGGGCAGTGGGTTACAATGGAGTGAGAGGAGGCATGGGGAGGCATGGGACAGCGAGGATAAGTGTAGAGGAGGAGTAGAGGGAATGAGATGTTGAATAGGCAGACATACAGTCAGAGAGGTAGGCCATTGATAGCTTTGTAGGCTAGAAGAAGAAAGTTGAAAAGGGATCAATTGTCCTTTGAGAGTAAACCAAGATCTTGTTGGTAGTTTGGAAGTGGGGAGGATATTGGTAGGTTGTAGAGAGTGCAGGTAGCAAAGTTGAGTACTTTGTCTAGAGGGAGCAAGGAGTAGAGAGGAAGGCAAACAAAAAGGCAAGAGTACTAGTCGAGTTTACTGATGTGATGGTGGAGATTAGAGTTTTCATAGAGTGGTGACTAAGAAATTGATGCATTTTCTGGATGGTGAGAAGGTTATTGCAAGCAGCAGAGGTGGTGGTTGTGATGAATTTGTGCAGCCACTATCAAAGAGGACACTGCTGTATCTTGTTCTCGTCTGTCTGAGTGGGGGTAGGTCATATAGAATGTTTGTGATGTGTGAAATGTCTGTGTGGAATGTTTGTACTTGACTCAATGTTCCACCCCAGGCAGTTGGAACACTGTAGCCTCAGTGACGGGAGCCAGTGGCCTCTTCTCCCTGTCCTAGCTCTTAATCCCAATGATCTTGTACCCAATGACATCTGATTCCTGAATATACTTAATAAAGAAGCCTAAATAATTACCTTCTGCCTCCAAGGAACTCACTTTATTTCACTCGCTACGAGCTGACTCTGATATGGACCCAGAAGAGAAGGGGATGGCCAGGTACCTGACAAGAAGCAATGAGAGCTGTAACTGCTGCTGCTGTGATGGTTTGCAGAGCATAGGAGCAAGTAGAAGGAGAAAGAAGAGAGAGACCCACTGCCCCCCAGGGAGACATCCCACCACCCAGGGCGGAAGAGAAATCAGAGAGCAGTGAGCACCAAGCAGCAGCTGCCATAGAGCACCCTGGGGTGGCTCTGCTTTACTACAGGCAGAGGTAACCCAGGGTGGAACGAAAAGAGAGGATGGAGAGTGATGCTGCACCTAGGGGCAAGAGGTGTTGCACCCAGGGGAAACTCTGCTGTAAGACTAAAGAGGCTGTGGACATCCAGTAAAGCCTATCTGTATTGACTCTGTGAGCCGTTGCGCTGGAAGGAAGGGCTACCTAAATGTTTTGGTCAAGGCGAGGAGACGTCCGCAGCTAGCTGCAGCTGCATCACCCCTGCAAAATTAGTGGATGAGCCGTTCAGCACTCAGAGTGGCTGCAGGAGGGAGAGAGATGTCTGGGTGCACCAGAGCGGCTCCTACCTTGTGATCTACCTAGTGCGACCATTGGAGTGTTTGACACAAAGTAGTTCCTTCCAGCTCAGCGGGCATCTGCGGAGTGATGACATCATTCCTGGCATCATGTTAATGTTAATGTTAATGTTAAAGGATACTTGTACTGCACATTATCACCACTGGAGTGGTCCCCTGGCGCTCATGAGGGATTGGTGATGCCTGGAACTCTACGTTAGGGTTCCGAACTGGCCGCATCACTAGATGCATGAAGAGATTGATCAACGTTGCAAAGTGTGATGTCAGGTGAAGGCAGAACTCTCTAACACTGGCAGTGTTTCGCTTTCTTTATGGTGAACACATGGAGCTCAAGTGACGTGAGAATGCCTGCAGTGTCGTCGTCATAAAGGAAAGGACCTTCTCATGTTTTTTTCTGCGTGACTGGTCACCATTGCATTCCTCCATGTCGTGAGTGGAAGCACGGATGAGAGGGTTATACAAAATGAAACGTGTCGCATTTCCGGTCATTTTTCACTTGTTTCTGGTGCGGCTGATTTGCGGCATGATAGGAATTAAGTTAACCGGTCTTTGTGTTGTGATGTTGTCGGTATGGAGGAGCGGGGAGTTTCCTGATGTACTGTTTAAGAAAAGGAAAGGTACTTTGTCAAGATGTCTTGACATTTCTGTTATCAGAAGTCAAAGTGTATTATTGCACGTCTTCGTGTCTGCTTTGGAATGAAACTTAATGTGAGAGTGTTCAACGGAGTTTGTTTATTTTATTTGTATAGCGCTCCAGACCCAGGGGTATATGGGCGCTCAAGGATATGGATACAGGCATAGGTGAATACATTAGAGCATTTGTGCAGCATTTATACAATTTACAAAAATACAGTTAATGCAGATAGCAGTCAGACAGTATGATAGGTCGTGAAGCATTTAAATAACAAGTACACACAGATACGGGAGTTGTAGAAGCTAGTAACGGCAGATACAGGGTGGTGGTGAGTGAGTGGTAGTGTAGGAGTGAGGTATCCCGAAGGACCTGAGTGAATGTTTAGGAGTATGTAACACTTGTTGGCATTTCAGCTTCAGAGCTGATCCACAGCACTGGTCTTTTAAGAACTAAACTTGCATTTTTGAAAAGAACAATGTGGAAATGATTGACAGGTTAGCTCTGTGAATGTTTAGGGATTATAACATTCTTGGCTGCGACCGTTTAAAACTTTGAGGGATTTCAGCAGGCCTACAGCCGCTGAGCAGCATGGACGTTTAACTTCTCGTTTAGGTGTTTAGATATATTAAACTAGACTTAACAACTTTTGAGGCATTTTCACGTTTAAAGTTGCAGATTGCAAAGGGGACTTTTAGTATGTTACTGTATGAGTGGAAATACATACTACTTTAATACACGCTAGTTTAGGCATTTAGGCTGCTCATAAATTGCGTGTACTTGTAGCTAATTTTACATCGCTGTTAAGTGTTTATAGCAATGCAGTTAATGGAGCAGTGTTCTATTGTTTGCTCTGTCATGACATGCAATATGTGGCGACTGTGACACTGTCAAAGGGGTGACACTGTCAAATGAATGAGTGCTTTACAGTTAGAATATTAAGGAGTGTTTTACAGGTAGAATTTTAATGTGATCACTTTTATGTTAAAGCTTATAAGTAATTACTTTTTGTTATCAGAATGTTGCTTTCATCACATTGTGTTTGCATGTGGTGTTGTGTGATAGCTGTTTGGCTTGGAACGCCTGCTTCCAGCTATAGTTTGAGTAGCTGTTTGGTTGGGGACGCCTGCCTCTAGCCCTATTTTGAGTAGCTATTTGGTTGGGTATGCCTGCCTCCAGCTGTAGTTTGAATAGCTGTTTGGTTGGAGAGGCCGCCTCCAGCTGTAGTTTGAATAGCTGTTTGGTTGGAGAGGCCCGCCTCCAGCTGTAGTTTGAATAGCTGTTTGGTTGGAGAGGCCCGCCTCCAGCTGTAGTTTGAATAGCTGTTTGGTTGGAGAGGCCCGCCTCCAGCTGTAGTTTGAGTAGGTGTTTGGTTTGGGACATCTGCCTCCAGCTTCCGTTTGAGTAGCTGTTTGGTTGGAGACACCTGCCTCCAGCTGTAGTCTGAGTATTGTGGAGTTTCTATACATATCACTGTGGAAGGAGTTTGTGATGTGTGCTAGGATGTTGTATGCATGTGATTCCTGGTAGAGTCAAGGCTGGTGGATGCATACTCTTCACAGCATTCTGTTCTTATTGGTTTGGTTTGATGAGGCTCAAACATACGTCAATGATGTATGGTCATGGTTTATGATTTAGGTAATGTATTTATTGAGCCTTGTCAGTGATGTAGTGTTAATATTTGGGTTTGATCACCTTTTCAGCTCCCCACTATGATTTTAGTTGGATGGTTTGAGTGCTCATCTTAGGTTGGTCAATATGGCACCTCAGTGCTCCAGATAAGATTTTGAAGTTCGAGTATTTTACTACCCATGTTTTAATGTTGGGAGTACAATTAGCTTTTAGGGTGTAAAAATGTGAGTCCAATTCCCAATGGGAGTATTTTGTTCAGCGAGTAAAAATATGTTTTAACTGGAAAACGGAAATGTTTTTGTACTAATTATTCCTTTGAACCAAGTTATTAATACACATTAAGAGATACATGTTTACTTCCTTTGATCAGGCACTAGTAATAGTTTCTTCCTGTGGTACAATGTGCACTATTGTTCCAAACATATCTATGGAGCTGTGTCGGTAAAAGCAGGGGCACAAGGTCCTATGTGTGCATTTCCTTTTTCTGTTGGTAGTATTTTTACTCCCTATTTTTATTTTTGGCAGTATGTGCCTATTTAAGGGGTAAATGGGCCTATACACCCCCTATCTGTTGTGCTGAGTATTAAGTTGATTCTCATTTGATTGATCATTGTGGTTGTGAGGGTTGCTTTCTTGATATGGTGTCTTGCTAGCTGAGTTGTCACACGTGTGAGTGTGTTGTAGTGTGAGTGGTAGTGTGGTGTATTTGACTGACTGTGTGGTGCATCTGTCTGAGCGATGATGTGGTGTGTGTGTGTCAGTGCACTTCTCTCAGTGACAGTGTGGTGGATTTGTCTTGTGTGTGTCGGTAGTTTTCTCTTGCTGATATGGATTTTGCTTCAGGGTGTGGATCCTTGAGTGTGGTGTTATTTTTGCAGATTGTGTTGCTTTATGGATGTTAGTTGGTATTTATTGGTCCAGCAGGTCCACCTGCAAGCCAAAAGAGGGGCATGCTTGTGCTCAGGTGTGGCATGCTTGGTGTTCACCAGTGGTAGAGGTGAACTGGAGTTGCGTGGTGTTTCTGATGGCTTGATGGAAGTAGCTTAATGCACAAGGAAATACTGTTTGTTCTCAAGCGTGGCAGGTTTTCGACCCAATGTTGGCAGCGGTGTGTAGGAGGTGATCCGTAGCCTATGATGGCTTTAGATGCAGAGTTGTGATGTGGCCTGTTGGTTGAATGTTAGTTATGCGCTAGTGGGACAAGCACATTTCTTGATCCCGCAGGTGATGGTGCTACATGATGGTGTGTGGTGATGGTGGTCATTTCCATGTGTGTGGTGCTCCAGTTGAGTGTTGAAGGTGAGATGGTTTTTGCAAGTGCAAAGTATGGAGGTGTGTTTCCTCTTGGTGTATGATTCTGTTTTGTATGTGCAAAGAGAGGAGGTGTGTTGTATCTTGGTGTATGGTTCTGTGCCTTTTGTGCAAGGAAATGAAGGTATGTTTTATCTGGTGTATGGTTCTTTGTTGTATGTGTAAAGAGAGGAGGTGTGTTGCATCTTGGTGTATGGTTCTGTGCCATTTGTGCAAGGAAACTAATGTGTGTTTTATCTTGGTGTATGGTTCTGGAATTGATGGAGGTGTGTTGTATCTTGTTCTCCCCTGGCTGAGTGAAGTGAGGTCATATATAATGTTTCTCATGTGTGGAATGTCTGTTTGGAATGTTTGTACTTGACTCAATTTTCTGCCGCAGGCAATTGGAAATATGTAGCCTTGGTGGTGGGAGCCATTTGCCTCTTCTCTCTGTCCTAGCTCCTAATCCTTACGATTTTGTACCTGATGACATCTGATTCTTGAAGATACTTAATAAAGAAGCTTAAAGAATGACCTGCTCCCTCCGAGAAACTCACTTTATTTCAGACGCAAAGGTTGTGAGCCTCGGTTGAGGGATCAAGAAGTTCAGGTGGGAAGGAGATAGAAGAGGGGAGGATTGGATTTGCGTTGGAAGCCACCTGACACATTTACTTCATTTTTTTAAGTGTTCAGCATGAGGCAGTGAAGAGCTATCCAGCTGCAGATTTCAGTGAGACAGTCAGTGATGCGTTCAGAGGTGGCTGGTATGAACAAGGGAAAGGCGAAAATGATTTTAGTTCCATTAACAATTAGTTGATAGTGAACGCCAAATAATGACAGTTGCAGATGTGAAGGGGAAGAGTCCTGTTGAGAGAGATTAAAGAGCTCATAGAAATAAGGACAGGTGACTCAAACTAGCTACTTCACCATTTGATTAGCAAGTGTGTTTATAGGAGTACAACATGGGAGGCACTGTGAAGGATGGGTGCCTATTGGGTAATCCACGTAGGGAAAGGAGAAAATGATTTGAGTGCTGTCAGCAAACAGTTGATAGTGAAAGCCAAAGGATGAAATGAGTCTTCATAGGGCAGAGGATTAGAAGGTGAAAAGTATTGGCACAAACACTGATACTTGGGGTCACTGAGATGGAGAAGGATGGGTCAGAGGTTTGAGAGTTCCAGGCGATTTTAAAGTAGCAAACTTCCAGGTAGGAGGCACGACAGGTGAGAGCAGCTTTGTGAAACCAAAAGTCCGGGAGAGTGAGGAGGAGAGAGGAGTGGTCAACAGTGTTGAAAGCAGCCACAAGTTCCAAAAGAATGCTAATAGAAGAGAATTTGGAGTGGTAAGCATTGGAGAAAGCATTGAAGACATGAATGAGCACTGTGGAGTGTTTACCATGGAAGTCAGATTGAAGTGGATCTCAAAGCCTCTGATACTCAAGGTACTTAGCCACCCATTTGAAAACCAGCTGCTCAATGACCGTTGGATAATAGGGAAGGAAGAATACTGGGCAATGTTTGGGTCAGCAGCAGGCTTCTTCAAAAGGGGGAGGGACAGTTGCAAATTTGAAGGAGAAGTGTACTGTGGAGAAAGTGAGAGGTTAAAGAGCTCAAAGAAATAAGGTCAGGTGATTGAGACTAGGTCCTTGACCATTTGATAAGCAAACTCGTTGATAGGAGTACAACATGGGTTACCACTGTGAAGGATGGGTTCTATTTCGGAAGTAGAGGTGGAGGAGAAGTAGTCAAGAGGAGAAGGGGTAGGGGGGAGAATTGGTGAACAGAAGCAAGGTGGGAGATGGAGAAAGTGGAGACCCGTGAGAGCGTCATGTATTTTAAAGATTTTAGAGGAAAAGAAGTGAGCAAGATCATTAGCAACGATGGATATTGGCTTAGGAGGTGTGACCAAATCTTGGAGGCTAGATGCAAGCTTGTGGGGGTGACTGCGAAGGGAGGAGATTAGGTTTGTGAAGTAGGAAGATTTGGCAGTGTCCGGTGCAGAGCTGGGGGCAGCAAAGAGAGAATGGTGGGGACCTGAAATAAAGACAGAATGATATTCTAAAGCAGTTCTGTCAAGTCATCTTTGTTTCTCATTAGCTGGGTCCCTTGATTAAAGGTGTCCTTAGTGCATTCATCTGTGCACCGTATCAGCGAGGTATCACAATGCGAAGGTAAACCAAGAAACAGCTCTGCAGGAAACAGAATATCTGAGGTAAGATGTCCACTTTATTCCCAGGCGGAGCTGTTACTTTTGGGCCTGTGTGAAGATAGAGAGGTGAGAGTGCGTGCTGCCTGCTGCTCTTGAGGTTCGCGAGGAGTAAAAGAGTGAGCCTAAGGAGTTAGTCCAAGTTGATTTGCACGAAACAGGGATGCAGCATAGTCAGTTCTGCGAGTGAGTGACAGGCTTGCCTGGGGCCTGCAAAGACAATTGTGGTGCCTGCGGGGGAATCCTGCTATGGAGCGCCTGCCATCATAAAAAAGAAAAGAAAGCAGAGAGGAGAAAGTGCAGCCTTCTGCCGCACTCTGTAACAAGCAGTAGCTTGGAAAAAAAACTGCCTCATCTCTGCCCTGGAACCTGGAACCAACACCCTAGTCAAAAAGAGCCCCAGGAGGTCTTGAAGTCTCCAGCACCATCAAAATAAAGAATGAGCACCTCAGTTCATAACCGCATGCCAGCTCGATAAAGAAGAAAATGGAGGATATCCCTATGCTGCCAGTAATCCATGAGTTGGTAAGAGTAAAACAAAAACTCTTTTCCCCTTCGCTGCTAGTGTATGCCAGCGGAGCACTGCGCCTGAGCTATGCTGCTCCTAGGTTGTTTCCAGTATATGGGTACCTCCCACTCTGCACTTCTCCATAGGAGAGGAGCCTTTTCTGTGTCTGGCCCTCTGATCTTGCTCTGGTTTACTCTTGCACACTGAAAATAATAATTAAAAAAAAACACAAGACTGCCACTTCTTTCCGTGGTGCACCTCTTCCACCCAACGGTCTTCGGTTATGCATCTGGGCACCATATTGGAGCAGGCTGAAACAAAAGAGAAACCTTGGCCCGGAACCCCAGGATTCCTCATGAATTTGTCAGTCTGTTTGGAGCAGTGATTGAAATAGCGAAGATTCATGCTGCTGCCCTTCTTTTAGCGATCCTAAAAACCTATTTTAATCAAGCAAACGTCTTTGCCAGTGGTTATATCCACCGCACAAAAGGGCGAGAGAGAGCCTGGTACGGCCCTTGCTCTCCTTCCTAAGCAGGGGAGTATCAATAAAGCCTTGAACCCCGAGCCTATCAAGCTGAAAGAACACTCTTACAGTTTGAAAAATAACAGCACCCGGCCCTTGCTAGGGTAATACGATGAGTCCCTGCAGTTCCCTGTTGTTGGTATGGAGATGTTATCTAATTAACCAATAGATTACAGAGTGGCTTTCCTGTTGCCCTCAGTACTCAAACAAAAAAGTTGAATACAGCGCTCTTGCACACATCCATAATACAAGTTCCCTGAGTAAGGTAAGGAATGAAAAGTCCCTAAAGCCCAGTCTGTCTCTTTGAGCTCCTGCACTAGCAAATCCAGCAAAGGACTGCTTCCGAAGAGAATTCTAGAGATGGAAGCAGCCCAACACTTGTGGCCTGGGCAATCCCCCTGCACTGTTATTTCAGAGACTCTGAAATGTAAAGAAGCATCCCACCCAGCCCAGTGATGCACATCTACAAACACCGCCATTTTCTCCAAGTCAAGAACATTAACAGCAGAAAGACGATGGGCCTCATTACGACCCTGGCGGAGTGGGTTTACGCCAGCGGTATTCGCGGCGGACCCGTCCGCCCTACTACGAGTTCCCGTAGCGCCATGGAGCGTTTTCCGCCTGGTTTTTCCGGGCGGAGAAATCCATGGCGCTACGGGACCTTGTTGTTAATTACGCCACCGTATTTTACGGTGGCGTAATTAACGCCTTCCCCACTCCCATTATACCCTATGGGGCAAAAATGGGAATGGGGAAGGGTAAAATGGGGAATGGGGATTTACCGCCCCGCCAAGGTCGGAATGGGGCGGTAAATCCGCCAACCCCCATGGCGCTATCGGCAGCTTTCCGCCGTGCTCCATGGTGCATTTTGCGCCACGATTTCCGCCAGGGTCGTAATGAGGGCCGATGTGTGTCCAACCCTCTAGACTCTGCCATGACCCTGCAGCCAGCCAGAACCAGCTTGCATTACACAAGTGGTGAACAGAGGAAATAGGAATCCTGCACCAGGAGACATCCACAGGCCTGCTGGCTTTCAGCATTGCCAGGCTGTTCCAGCTCCCACATAGCTGTAACCAGGAAAAAGGTATTATGGGGGACAGATAAACCTGCTTTTCTTTTTTCGTTTTTGGGGCACCCTACTTGTTAATTACTTGTGCTTTGATTTTTATTTTTAGACATATTGCAGCTGTCTTTTAGATAGGGAAAGACTTTAGTATTAGCAATTTGTAATATTGGAACCCAAAGAGAATTAATTTGTTCAAGAGCAATGGGCTGTGGGACTAAACCTTTTTGAACTGCTTAAAGGCTTTGGATTTCATGTGCTGATACATACAGGCTCATTATGAGTTTGCCGGTCTGGAAATAAGGTGCTGTAACAACGTGTACCGGCATCTTTCCCGACGGCAAACTCCAAGTCTGCCAGTAGGAACTGTGAGCTATCAGCAGGCCTGACCTGCCAGTAGTTCAGGCCTCTACCGGCAGAAAATTGCCAAATCACTAGCACCGGTGTTACTGGTGCTGGTGACTACGCACCCCCATCCCATGGATCCTATTGTACTGCATGGGAATGGGGATTTATTGGTGTCCCCAGCACCCTTAATACCCTGGTAACACTGGCATATGGTCTGGCAGAGACGGTACAGTAGTCCCCAGTGTCCTGCCGGAATTACCGGCGGGATACGGGGGGACTTGTAACGAGCCCCATAGAGTTTGTAGTGAAGATAGGCAGACTGTACATATTATACACTAATTTCAATCATTTCATTACCTCTGACATATTTATTAGTCAAATCAATACTGTTTTTTCAAATATTCCTAACTATGGTGTGTATTGATTGTTATTTGTTGAGGTTCAGTATTATTTATCCTGCATGTATCTTCTATTTATTAAGTCACTGTTGCTCAAGCAGAAATTGTTTGTCTAGGTTCAGTGTATTATTCATAATCATATTGTACTTATTACCAAACATGACATTTTTAGTAAGGGCCCCTCGTGTTGCCTTAGTTTTCTAAAATCATTAAAAACACACAGCTACCTTAATAGGTGCTTTTAACACTGTCACTGTGTTGGGGATTCATTTATTTGTGTGCAACGGTCTCTTCATTATTGCATTCTCTTTGTAAATTTTGTTCCGGGAAAAAAAGCTGAATTATGGAGTGTTCTCTTTTCACCCACTTCAGGTGGAAGCTGGTTATTACTTCATACACCGGGCCCTTGCTTGGCCATCGGAAGTCCATACCCAGTTTGACCCCCTAAGTCACCCCCGATTCAAAGTACTCAAAAACACTCTTTTAGTAGTGTGACCAATCTCCTTTCACACTCTCACCATAGAGGGTGCTGCCATCGTGTAGCCCCATTTTGCGGAACATCCTCACTTCTCTTACTGATTTTACTTCACACCTGCCCACAGCATACACCTAAAAGTGCCACCATTTTCTCCAGATTTCTCTCTTATGTGGCACTGTAAGGACCATGGTGTGCATACATGCCTTTAGATCCTAATTGTATTATGTGTGTCAGCATTGTACTTCCTCACCTACCAATAATGCTTATGTTTGTTCGCCATCACAATGATACTCTGAAATGTTTTTGTTTGGGAAATGTTATTATTACTTTTGAGGCATGCTAATAGGAACATGAATACGATATACAGGAAGCATTTCAGGGAACAAGTATTCTCCACCTGCACACTGAGAAAATGCAACACATTTCAACCCAACATGAGATTGACCCATTCTTTCCTGGCCCTCAGCAAATGGCCAAAGGCACATATCTTCCAATACCATCTCACTGACTTTAACCTCTTGGTCTGCCTTTCCCTCCCTAACCAGTATCACCCCTCCTTCCATATACATCCAAAAGTACTCATATTATTGTATTTTTCTATATTAAACCCAATGTATGTTTCAAACACAATTCATCCTGCAGAAATTACATCCATCTGCAGCCAATTGCTCTCTCCACTGTGCGGGGTGTATACAGGACTGTCATCATCTGTTAATATCTTGTTCTGCTACTTACCCCATGAAAATTAAATACTTAAAAAATGTTGTCCATGATTCCTCATGGCTCCATACTCAAGCCTTTTGGCATCGAATCTCATCAGGCAAGGAGATTCCGCGATGTATTGCCTTATTAATGTTTCTTAATGAACTGAAGTTTATTAAAATCTTGTTATGATTGATAATGTGCACACAATATAGACATTCTTCAAGTTTACCAGTTTTTTTTTATTTTAATAATTTTTTTTTTTATTATTCAAGATACAG
Source organism: Ambystoma mexicanum (assembly GCF_040938575.1). NCBI lineage: Eukaryota > Metazoa > Chordata > Amphibia > Caudata > Ambystomatidae > Ambystoma > Ambystoma mexicanum. The sequence goes on from NC_090939.1 coordinate 761,142,558, forward strand.
ATATTGTTACATGTGTTAGCACATTACAGACTTTGAGTAGATCTGGTAAACATCAAGAATGAACAGAGATAACAATTTTAAACCAAAGAGGATATAACCATATTGAAGATATAGAACATTTGATGCATTAAATTGTACAAGTAAGGATTAGAAATTGTAGATAGTGCTGATTAAACCTGGATTAATATAATACATCTCTGCAATGAGTAACTGATATGGAAATATGAGTGGAGAGATGGGGAGACAAAACAGGGAAACAGACAGCTAACATACCAGATACAGAAGGGAGCGAGGTTGAAGGGGGGGAAGATGGGTATAACAGATTATTGCATATAACTGATTCTTCTATTACAGTGATAATTAAAAACAAGCATTTTTATATAAATATAATCATTCAATTAGTAAAGTAAGCATGGGAGTGTTTCTTCAGGAGCCATGAGCGGTTGCATTGAAACAGTTGAGATAACATGTGAAATAGTGCCATTTAGCGTTGTATTTAGTGATTGTATTAAGATTTTTAGCCATGCACATTTCCAATTTGTGAGTTTGACATAAAGCATTCCACCATGCTCTGGTAGAGAGTGATTGAAAGTCTTTCCAGTTTGCTGTAATACATTTTAATGCAATACATATGAGTAGGTCATATAATCTAGTAGAGTCCAGTGGAATATGTGTTGTAATGGCTACGCTTCCTAAGAATATGCTTAAAGGGGAAAACGGAACATTTATAGAGAAGATGCGCTGAATACATTTCCAAATATCGAACCAAAATTTGACAATATATGAACATTCAAAGAACATATGCATATAAGTGGCAGGAGACAGGCCACACGACCAACATTTAGCGTCATGGTTCGGGTTAGTCTTTGCTAATTTAGCCGGAGTAATGAAAGCTCTATGTATAAAGAAATAGTAGTGTTGTGTAATGTTAGCTGAGACCGATACTTGTTTGATTTTAGAAAACAGGAGGAGCCATATATGGTCCTCAAACTTATATCCTAAGTCAAGTTCCCATTTGTGACGAATAGGACAAATATTAAATGTTGAGGTTAGCATATTATATATTTTTGAGGCTTTGACCTCACCTGTCATGGTTAGCAGTAGTAGTCTTAAGGCGTCTGGAGAAAGAATCTCATAGGAGAAATGATCTAGTGCATCAAGGCAGGAGTTGATTAACTTATTGTAAAACTGAAAGTCAGTGTTGGGTATGGTGAATAAGGTAGAGAGGTGTTGGAAGGAGAGAATTGAAGGACCGTCTATAATGTGTTGGATGAATCTAATCCCCTTTCCAATCCATGCTTTACGATTGAGGATCTTTTTATTGATGACAATATTCTTATTATGCCATAGTAAAGGGGATAGATATTTATTGGGGTTTTTGGTATGGGGGAAGAGAAAGGATTGTAGAGCTGAAACGGATGCTTTAATAGGTTCCGAAGTGTTCTTAGAAGAGTACTTAAAAATGTATATATGGTCAGTAATATCCAGTGGGTGAACTATATGTTTCTCTATTGTACACCATATAGGGATATCTGCAGATTCGGGGTCTGTGAACCATTGGCGAGATTGTTTTATGAGAAATGCAGAGTGGTATAGCTTAAAGTCAGGGAATTTAACACCACCCTTTTCATAAGGTGCTTTGAGTTTAGTTAGCGCTATTCTTCTGCTTTTTCCTATTCCCCAAAGAAAATTTAGTAGTATGGAATATATAGATTTGAAAAAGGAAAGGGGTAATGGAACGGAAAGAAGATGAAGATAGTAAAGTACAATAGGGGACAGAATCATTTTGATAGTATCCAACCGCCCCCACCAGGAGAGGTACAGAGGGGACCATTTGGATGTAAGGTCTTTCAGGGTGTCCAATAGTGTTTTAGTATTGAGTTTGATGGTTTCTTGAATTGTAGGGGCAAAACGAAGTCCTAAATATTTGATGGATCCACTACACCATTTGAGGCCAAAAGATTCAATGTCATGTTTAAGGCAATAGGGATTTAATGGCATAATTTCTGATTTTTGTCTGTTAAGTTTATATCCTGATACATGACCAAATTGAGATAGAGTGTCTAAGAGGTTAGGTATATGGAATTTAGGGTTTTTGATTAGAATAAGAATATCGTCGGCGTAAGCAGCAATTTTGGTTGTTGAGTTACCTACTTGAATCCCTGGGATATTTTTGTTTAACCTTATTGATTCCAGCAACGGTTCGAGTGAGAGAATATATAATAATGGTGAGAAGGGGCAAGCTTGCCTTGTGCCTCTGAGTAAGGTGAAGAATGAAGAGGTTTGTCCATTTAAATATATAGCGGATTTGGGGGCTGAATATAGAAGTTTTACCAGTGAGATAAATTTTTCACCAAATCCGTGCCAGCGTAGGGATTGGAACATGAAATTCCAATCTACACGGTCGAAAGCTTTTTCCGCGTCCAAAGCGATGGCAGCATATCCTTGTCTGTTTTTTTTGTCCTTGGCTACTAGGCTAATGGCATTCAGTAGGAGTCTAGCATTTGAGGATATATTTCGTCCTTTTACATAACCTGTTTGATCTGCTTTAATCAAGTTTGGAAGGGAAGATTCAATTCTATTAGCAAGTATTTTAGCAAATATTTTGCTTTCTATGTTGATAAGAGAAATGGGTCGATAGTTACTGGGGAGGGAAGGGTCTTTGTCAGGTTTAGGGAAAATGATAAGTAGAGCTTCTGAAAATGATCCCGAGGTGGATTTTTGCGATATAAAGTATGAAAAAAGTGTTTTGAGTTTAGGTGTTAATATTTGGGATAAATGGATGTAGAATTCAGTTGATAATCCATCTGGGCCGGGTGCCTTGCCTTTGCCCAGGCTGTGGATGGCTTTAGTGATCTCTGAGGAGGAAATATCACTATCAAGGTAAGAAAGGTCTGATCTAGGGTATGAAGTACGACTGATGTTTTTAAAAAAGGAATCAATTTCATTTTTTGGAATGGAACTTTCTGGAGTGTATAAATCAGCATAAAATTTTCTGAAGCATTCAAGTATTGTGTCAGGACGGTGATGAGATATACCTTGAGTGTCTTTGATATGTGATATTTGAACTCTTTCTTTTTTAGTTTTTAAATAAGAAGCCAGCATTTTGCCCGCTTTGTTTGAGGTTTGGTATATCTTTGTTTTATATTTGAGTATGGTCCCTGCTGCAAGATCTGTTATTTCTTTGTTAATTTCAAAACATAGTTTTATTACTTGTCGTAGGTTTGTTGAGTTAGTGTCTGCATAATAGATTTGTTCTGCAAGGGTGAGTTTCGAGTAAAGGTCATCTAGATGTTTTTTCCTAAGTTTTTTGTTCCTACCGGAGAGGGCCATTATGTGACCTCTCATGGCGGCTTTGAATGCATCCCAATTATTGACAACCGAGGTATCATCATCAAGATTGTTGGCAAAGTATTGTTGAATGAAGGCTTGAACTGATTGATTAAACTGTGGATCATTTAGAAGGAAGTTATTGAGTTTCCATCTAGTAGCGGTTTTGTTCGTCTCAGCAAGGCTGAAGGAAGTGATAACCGGTGCGTGATCTGAAATGATAATATTAGCGATTTTAGAGTCAATAATGGATCCAAATAGGGTTTTGGTTGCAAAAATATAATCCAATCGTGATAGTGTGTTATGTGGGGGTGAATGGAAGGTATAGTCTAGTTGTGTGGGGTGGGATAGTCTCCAGGTGTCAATTAATCCTGTTTCCGCTAGGCATTTAGTGAAAGATTTATGAGATTTATTTGGAATGAACATGCAGCTGGATTTTCGGTCTAAAAAATGATCAAGGACCTGATTGACATCTCCGCACATTATTAGATTGATGAAGTTATTTTTGAGTATCATTTGTTTGATTGCAGTCCAGAAGGGGGGATCTGGTAGAGTGGGACCATAGATGTTAAGAATAGATACTTGTGTAGAGTCAATTAAAAGTTTTACCCAGACCCATCTACCATTTGTATCTGCATCTTGATCAAGGATTTTGTAGGGTTGTTTTTTACTAATTAGTATAGCCACTCCATTTTTCTTGGAAATTGCCGGACTGGAAATAACCTCTTTAACCCAAAGAGATTTGAGTTTCATAGATTCTTTGTTAGAGAGGTGAGTTTCTTGTAGGCATGCTACCGTTGGTTTAAATTTGTTTAAATGAGATATTACTTTGCATCTTTTAATAGGATTTTTACATCCTTTGATATTCCAGGTTATACACTTGAAGGTCATTTAATCAGATATATAATGATAAACAAGCAACCTATGGCTGTAATACGATAGTAGAACCAGATCTTTAGTAATGTTGTTAAAAACATATATACCCAGGCAGTGATACAAAGGGATGGAACATTGAGGGTCAGGAAGGGGAGAAAGGGGTCTGATCACATTTTGGGATAATTCAGGCAATGAAATACAAATGGATATAGAGATCAAACAGGACATAGGATAAGGATTCAGGAGAAAAGAGATATCGGGGATAGGTAACGCCAACTGGGTCGCCAAAAAGGAAAAAAGCGACCAACAGTAGTAGAGGGACACCTGAACGGTACCCACCCCATATTGTTAGAGTAATTGGGTTATAACTGCATTAGGTAATTGCTAGTATAAACATACAGTATAATCAAACACATTTATAAAGAATTGAAAACAAGACCTCAGGTAGTAGTTGATGTTGAGGTACTCGGCAGATTGGAGGTGTCCATGACATCACATTTTAGGGATTGTATGAAAGATCTCAAATCAGCTGGATCATCAAATATAGCTGTGTGACCTTCATGTGTTATCTTAAAGGAGCATGGATGGTATAGGCCATATCGGATATTTAGTTGTTTTAGAGCTGGGCGGAAGGATAGAAAAACTTTTCTTCTCTGAGCTGTGCTTCTGGCCACATCCTGCGAAATATATATCTTGCTACCATGCCAGATGAGAGATTTACGTTCCCTTGCTGTTGAAACAATGAGTTGTAATTGCGAATATTCCAATAGGTAGAGTATCAGTGTTCTAGGCAGCTGACGAGATGTGGAGGAAACTGAGGGTTGACCTATTCTGTGAGCACGTTGTATGTTGAGTTTTGTGGCCACAGGCAGATGTAGAATAGCTGGTAGGAATTTTTGTAGGAAGATAATAGGGTCGGATCCCTGAGCTCCTTCAGTTAAACCTGAAATGCGTAGATTATTGCGCCTACTGCGATTTTCCAAGTCTTCGTTATGCCTTTGGAGGTCTTTAATAGATTTTTCTAACTGTGCTACTTTAGGGGATATATCTTCGAGAACACCAACTCTTTTCTCCACTTCGTCCACTCTGTTATTAACACCCATCCACCTTTCGTCTAGTTGCTGCAACTTAGTGTTGGTATTTTCAATGAAAGGTTTAAGTGACCTAATTTCCGCTAGGATGGCTTCAATGGCAGGATCAGAAATTCCTAGTTGGGTTGGTGATTCACTTTTGGGTCTTTTCAGATTTGTCGTGGGGGAGGTGGTGTCCTTAGCAGAGGATGCATTTTTTTGGTTATCTTTATTTGCTGCCATAATTGGAAATAGTAAAGTGAACCTTCTAATTAGAGCATTGACTGCTGCGAAGAATTGTAGATGAGTTTGAATATGTCAGCTCAGTGGATAGTTTGCAATCCTTTGTGTTACTTTCTTATTATAAAAGGATAGATGGGTTTGTTGATTTGATGGCGTTGAGCAAGTCCTCTTTATAAGTATGATCTATGACGGCCTATAGTATACAATTATTACCTCCATATTGTTTGTACTATGTTACTCTTATATAAAGAGACCAAAATGGAAACACAGAAGAACAATAAGGCGTATACTACAGAACTTTACACTTTTGAAAAAGTCTTGCCAGTATAGATGGTAAAATAAAGGAGTCCAAAAGCAATTCTTTAGTGCAAAGACTAGTATGAAGAGGAGTCTAGTCTGCCTGTATAGTTATGAGGGTGAGGAGATTGGGGGTTGGGGTACGATAGTGAAGACCTTGGCGCTTACAGTTCAGGGTTTTTGAGGTGATTTTGGCAGAATATAGAGATTACTGTTGTGATAGTTTACAGACTGTACACCTCCACTTATTTCCTTCTCCCCTTTTTACATTCCCTTTCTCCTCCTCTCCTCACCTTTTTATTTCTTTTTAATTAGTTCCTCCTTTTTAATGTCCGTCTGTCCTCAGAAATCCTTGGTTAGCTTTAAAGTTTCTTTAAAAAAAAATTTATTTTTATTTATTATTTTTTTTTTTTGCCCACCAGGTGGCAGCGTCTTCTTAGGCACCCGTGATGTTAGGCCCAGTCCTGCGCGTCACGTGAAGCGCGACGCCGAGCTTCTCGTCATGTGGGGCGGCGTACCTCCCACGCTGTCACGGAGTCTTCGTTTGGTGTGCGGTGCGGCTGGCAGAGCGGCTCTTACTGCTGTACGGAGCGGCGAAAATCACCCGGTTCAGTATCCAGCCACGTCGTGGGATGTAACGCTGAAGGAAAGGTAAGTTTATTTCTATAAATGTATGCCTAATGCTTTGTTAGAGTATTTATGAGGCGGAGTAGCGCAGTCAGGCGGCCATCTTCCACGGCGCTTAGCCACGCCCCCCTCAAGTCTACCAGTTTTATCTAGTAATTTTCGCTTTTATGTTATTGTTGCATTGTATTTGATTTGATATGTCATATATGTAATTGTTTTTATGTTTTTATGTGTAATACAAGTCAATTTGTGTAATGAGTCCGTGGTGTGACTAATGCACAATAAAAATAACACAGCCACGGTAGTGGCTATGTAGTTATGGTTAAGTTGCTGTTTCAATAGGAAGAGCCCTTTTTGGGTGGCTTATAACTTCGCTCTCCCTGGACGAATCCTCACCAAACTTTGCACAAACAAAAAAAAAAAAAATATGGCTCACTGAATTTTTTTGCAAAGTTTGGTGAGGTTTGGTTCAGGGGGGGCAAGTTATAAGGGGGGTCCCAAAACTTATTTTTTTCGCATAGACTGAATGGGGAAAAAACTTTGCTCACGTCTACAGCCCAAACAGGCAGACGGATTTTCACCAAATTTGGAACAGGATCAGCGGCTTGGTCCCGAAAGCGTGCTTTTGCAAATTTGGTGAAAATCCGTCCAGTAGTTTTTTATAAAATGAGCAAAAAATAGGTAAAAAAAAATTAAAGATATCTATGTTCGGTCCGCGGACACACTTCCCTGTTCGCTCAGCGGACAGTGTACTGATTGGCCAATCGGCTTGCATCATGACGTCCGCGGACAGCGCAGTGAAACGTTTGTTGAAAAATACTATTTAGTAGAGTGTGTTGTTGTGTGAAAGTGTTTGGGGAGGGTGGGGGAGTAAGAGATGGGTTAAATGTTTTATTTATTTAGGTGGTAGGCCCCCCTGTTGTGTTCGCTTTGTTTTAAAATGTTCTAAATAAACGAAATGGGGGTGTTCTGAGGACACTACGCCTGTCCATATTGTTCGCAAGCAAGCTGAAAGTGTTCTAAGAACACTCGCGGTGTCCTGAAATGTTCGAAAATAAACAAAATGGGTGAGTTCTGAGGATGGTAAGCCTGTTTGTTTTGTTCGCAGGCAAGTTGAATCTGGTCTAAGAACACATCATGTGTCCTGGGATGTTCGTCAATAAATAAAATGCGGGTGTCCTGAGGACGGTATGCCTGTCCGTTCTGTTTGCAAGCAATTTCAAATTGTTCTAAGAACACATGTTCGCAAGCACGTTCAAAGTGTTTTAGAACATATTATGTGTCCTGGGATGTTTGTAAATAAACAAAATGGGTGTGTTCTGAGGGTGGTAAGCCTGTTCGTTTTGTTCGCAGGCAAGTTGAATCTGTTCTAAGGACATTCATGTTGTCCGCGGACATTAAAAGTGTCCATATGGCATAGTTAAAATGTTTGACTCTATGGGTGTGATATGCTGCAATGGTTGTGGCCAGGGCATAGAGTCTTGGGAGCATGGCCAAATGGCCATGCTCCCAAGACTCTATGCCCTGGCCACAACCACCGCAGCATATCACACCCATAGTGGCTTATAACTTTTGGATCCAAGAACAAATTTATAAGCAACAAAGTTATAAGCTACTATGGGTGTGATATGCTGTGGTGGTTGTGGGCAGGGTCTATAGTCTTGGGTGCATGGACAAGATCAAATTTATAAGCAGCAAAGTTATAAGTCACTATGGGTGTGATTTTCTGTGATGTTGTCCTTAATATAATATACTTACTGTTTGCTTTAGTAACTGGAGAACATGTATTTCTTGTTTATTTCTGTGATAAAAGAAAAGTTCATGTTAGTATTGGTATTTTGTAACAACTTATAACATTGAATAATCAACATTTTTTTTTTACCCTCATATTTAATAGATTACAAACCATTGTACTGTGCAATTTGCTCAGTTTCTGTGTTTGTTGCTACAATCATTGGGTCTGTGGGAAAAAATAAATCCATGTTTGATTACAGTCTATTTGTTTGTTTGTTTTCAGTGTTCACTTGTTGTTGCTGTCTAATGCTCTATATATTGGCTTGTTGCAGATTTTTGGAGCAGTTAGATACCTGTTGACATATTCTAACAGCCTATTTTTTTGTTATAATGAAGTGGTATTGATTTATCTATTTGGATATTGTAAACCTTTGGGTTAGTTAGATACCATTTGGCGTATTCTAACTGTCTATTTTTTGTTATAATGTAGTGGTATTGATTTATCTGTTTGATTTATCTGTTTGGTTATTGAAAATCTTGTGTTAGATACCAGTTGGTGTATTCTAACTGTCTATTTTTTTAGATAATTTAGTGGTATTCATTTATCTGTTTAGTTGTTGTAGAATCTCGGGGCAGTTATATAGCTGTTGGCATATTGTAACAGTTTATAGTTTCTAATAGAAGTTTAGTTAATGTTTAAGTACAGTTTAGTTAATAAATGTTGGTTTTAAGAAATTATAATAAAGTTGTATTGATTTATCTGTTCGGATATTGTAAAATTTTGCGGTAGTTAGATACCATTTGGCGTATTCTAACTGTATATTTTTTGTTATAATGTAGTGGTATTGATTTATCTGTTTGGTTATTGTTTATTTTTTTCATATAATTTAGTGGTATTCATTTATCTGTTTAGTTGTAGAATCTTGGGGCAGTTATATAGCTGTTGGCATATTGTAACAGTTTATAGTTTTCTAATAAAAGTTTAGTTAATGTTAAAGTACTGTTTAGTTAATACATTTTGGTTTTGAGAAGATTAAATAAGTGTTTGTAAGATTTGCAGGTAATCTCTGCTTTAGAGTGATGGTACTATCATTACATTCGAACCATCCACAATTCTTTTTTATATATGCAGTATAGTGACCTGCATTGGTTGTGGCTCCTGTGTGGTAGATTATACCTATTGTTGTGAAGGTTTTCTTACCAAGTGATACTTGACCATGTGTGAATCCAGTCAGCTTGCAGTTGTTTTTGGTACCATCTGCATTGTAACGTAGAAGCATTAGTATTACGTATTTACTATGTGTTTGTATTACTAACGTGGAGCGATTATCCGAATTGCAGGTAGTACATAATCTAGCATGGTTTGCATTTTGTACAAGTTGCTGAAATGGAACAGATTCACAATTAGGTATTGATACATACACAAAGCACTCATTGGGGATTTGTTCTTGTGTGACATTGTTGCACAGAGCGCATGTATGTTTCCACATGTATGAAATCTGGAAGATTTCATTTATAGGTATATTTTTGTTTTCCAGTACTTGTAGTAAGTACATTAGACATTATTGTCGATCTTCCTGTGAGTTTATAGTGAATTTGACCATTCCAGCACAGTAGTCCAATTGTTGTGTTATTCCATAAACACTATACATGTTGTCAGGATTGTTAGTTGCGTTTCTATCAAGTACTAACATTTGCGAACACAATTGGTCTGTACTGTGTAAGTAAATGTAGTCAACTATTGGTGGTAATTGAAATAGAATATTCATTGCTACATTTGCGTAGCAACTTACACCATTTACATTTGAAAGTTTAAATGGACCAGGTAGTTCTGTATCTGAGTACTTTTTTTGGAGTTTGTCTTCCTTCTTTGAAGAAGTGCCTGGTTTACTTTCCCTAATAGGTTCTTTTTTGATTGGGGTACTTGATGAAGTATTAGTTTCTTTTCATCTCTTTGGAGGATTTGCAGTGACATCCTGTTGCATTTTTGTTTGATTTAGTTTTCTTTTAGTTTTTACTTTTTGTGGAATAGGATATTTTTTTAGATGGGGGTGTATAGTGAACAAAGTCTACTGTATTCTGAAATGCAAGGAATATCAGCGTTTACTTTACTTGCATCAAAGTTGATTAGAAATAGACCGTCAAGTGTACGTAAGCGTGATAGTGCTACGTAGCTCATGCCTTCTTTAAAGACTGTGTTACCAATGTCTATCAATGCTTTGTCTAGGGTAAGACCTTGTGATTTATGAATGGTGACTGCGTATGCAAGAGTTATAGAAAATTGTTCTCTTCATACATACTTGTCTTTGAAGAGAAGGAATCAAGCTGTTGAGCGTCCTATCCTTTTCACTTCTGAAAGTTTGTCAAAGAGAATATACACAAACTGAAGGTTGTTGTCACGTGGGTATGTTTGAAAGCCAACAACTGTACCCAGTGCTCCATTAACCAGTCCTTGATCCACGTCAAGGTTACGTTTAAGCATTACTCTGCAATTTAAGGATAATTTTAATATTTTTTCCAATCCAGCTGTGTTGGAGAATTAATTATCTAAACTATTTAGTCTCGTTGTGGTTTGTTCACACATGGGTAGTGTCGTACCATGTAGGTCTAGTTTGTCTGTGGCGCTAATTTCAATTACTGGTTGCATTTCTTTTTTTAACATTGTTTCATTGAATTTGAAACAGCTTGCAAGAGTTGGTATTAAGGCCATGATATTGACATTTTTGTGGGCTAATTGTTCCATAACATCCGTAGCACATGCATTATGGCCATAAAGTGCATGAATGTGCTGGGTTTTCAATATTGCTTGTATTTCTTGAGATAATATACCAACTCTAATACTTTTTAAGATGTTGGCATAAGTGAGATCTGCAGATTGCCGCATGTTTTCTGTTAATTCTCTGTATTGGAAATGTTGCCAAAGGTTGACATTTTCAATGCTGCCAACAGTTTTACGGCAGAGTTTGTGTCCTAAGGTTTTAAAAATAGGCTCACCTTTCACTGGTGTCAATTGAAGAAGATCTCCGAAAACAATAATGTGTTTTCCTCCAAATAGCTCTTCGTAGTTGGTTTTGAGTACTTCTTCTAATCTGAGGTGAATCAATGCCAAAATTAGGTTGGAGACCATGCTCACTTCATCTATTAGTAGCATTTTCATTTGTTTTAATACTCTGTGTAGTTCCATTGCAGCTTCTGTAGAAAGTTTGTAATAGTCTAATTTGTTTTGATGTTCTACTGGCAGGAGTAGTAATCAGTGTAAAGTGACACCGCCTATGTTGTAGGCAGCTAAACCTGTGGGAGCAGTGACAACAGCTGACAGTTTGTTGTTTGTCAATTGTTGAAGGAATTTACTGATGATTTTGATTAAGAATGTTTTGCCAGAACCAGCTTCACCACTGACGTATAGTAGTATAGGTTTGTAATTTTGGCAGGTGCATTCTTTGTTTTCATGTTGTACACCATGTGCAATTTCCTTTGTTACTTCTTCAAAAATGCTATGTTGTTCATTGTTTAGTTTTGATTGTAGTATAGTTAAGTCTTCTTTATATTCATACTGACACATGGTGTTTTCTACTTTTGGCATAGCTAATTCTGCCTCATTTGTTATTAGTGGCTCTCCCAGTGGTTCTTGGCTTCCTGTTACAGAAGGTTGACTACTGTCAGGAGTGTCCTTATCTAGTTGGGCCTGCAGTTCTTCTTCGTGTTGCTGTTCATTGTGCAAAATTGTTTTGTACTGAGTAAAGTTTACATCAGTTATAGTGCTTTCATTTGCTTTGAAAGCGTCTTCATAGGAGTCATAGTTATCTAGTATTTCTTCTTCTTTTTCTCCATGGAGTTCTAGCAGGGACATGTAATATAGTTCTTTATGTTGAGGAGTCTTTAATGACAATTTGATATGATTCATTAAATTTAGTTTGGTGAGTTTTACTAAGCTGCCTTCACAATTTGTCCCTGTTTTGGGCTATGTGGTATAGACACATGGTTTCCAAAGTGGTACTTCTGTTTAGGTAGCATGTGTCCAGCAACTTGTTTTTTCAAATGTCTTGGCTGTTGGGATCATGTTTGGCTATTGTTTCTATATCTTCGTATGATTTTAGAACTCTTTTTCTAGATTTAGCAGGACCAAGACTTAGCCATACTATATTTTGAGATTTTCCATACAAAGCAGTACCAGTTAAACGATCTGCTGCTTCATAGGAGCCGCATTCTCTATGGGAGAGCATTTTTATGCCCAAGCTGTGTAATTTTTGAGACAGTGTTTTGTCTGATGACAGGTCATTCCAGAGGTCTTGTAGCTGCTTTGGTTAAGTATGCTATAACATATCGTGCAACTGCAGTGGAATTGTCTGCAATGTACTGCACATCTATGTTTGCATTCCATAAGTGGGCAATGATTGCATTGTAATCATTGATATAATTTTCCTCTTCTGTTCTTTTTATGTAATATGTATTTTTAGGTGATTTACCTTTAACACTATGGCCCTCATTACGACCCTGGCGGAAATCAAAAAACGATGGCGGAAATGCAATACCGCCATCGAATAGCGCTCGGTGCGACTATGACCCGTCACCGTAAAGTACGATGCCATTAGCGACACCGTAGTGAACGCCAACGCTAACTGCACCAAGTACGCGCGCGCGCGCCATGCCAAACCGTAATTAGCACCATGGCGCAAGGGTACGCGAATTCCGACCCTAGCGGACATGTACTTAACGCCATCAAGCACGGCGGAAAGTACCATTCCGCCATGGTGAGAAGTACGGCATCGCGAATCAACCGTAAACGGCCCCACTGAGTGCCTGTACACCGCTCCCTGGCCAAATAGTACAACTCCCCGTAGGTGCAACGAAGTCACAATGCAACCAGTGAAATGTACAAGTCACCCATGCATGCCAACGAACAAAAGAATCACAAGAGGGGCCAATGGGAGCTGCAGGGCACAGATGGCACGAATACAGAAGCTATACCAATGGACATGACCTCAGTCTCCCACCAAGAAACGCACGCAAACACAGGCACCTGTGACCAGCAATATTCCGATAATCACATCATTCCACCAATCCACCTGGCTGACCGGCATCTGTTACACAAAACCTAATCCCCCGCCCCTGAGCATGACATCATTCAAACAGTCATATTGGCAGCCCTCACCCCTGACCTCACTGGGCTTCATAGGCAAACGCGCCCAGCACAGTACCACGCAACTATACTCCGAAGCTGGAACCCAATGCAGATCTCCTCACAATACATCGCTCCCCAAATAGGAATATGCCACATCACTTGCAAAGAAGAACGCTACACGGCCCATATCAGAATAGAAATTTAATGCACAACAAATTCACCAAGCCCATACAGCCATTAGGCCATGAACTCCAAAACACATTTCACCATTGTGGGCTGCATCCGCAATAAATGACCAGCTACTTCTTGTGTGACACCCTGTTCCTTCATGGTACACAGGGGCTACATTCTCGTACGAAAAGGCAACATGGAAGCGCCTAGAACCGCAGGGCCGTCCCAATAGGGAGGCACTAGTCCAGCTGAAAGGCCGAAATGTTGCTCCGAGCCACTAGTACTGCGTAAGGGCATGTGGCCCATTGGCGATCGTCCCATAAGATCGTAATGCTGCTCCACTGATTAACACGAAGCAGCAGGTGTCGGGAGTAAAACCCATCTGCAGGAGTGGCATACAGATGGCAGTGGCAAAAGGGGAGGAGATACCTGTCAACCAAAAGAAAAGAAAAAGAATAGAATGGCCATCAGAACTACATTCAAACAACTCACTTCAATGATCACACTAGATCCACAGCCATATGCATGCTAGCCCACTCCAAAGGATCATCACCACCCCAATACCACTTGCGACTCATAACTATCCATATCAAGGTGAAAACGCCATCACAAACGAGTGTACCTGTGCATGCGTCTGTGAAAACAGAATCCATCAGATGGGATTGGTAACGTGCATGGACACAAGTGTCTGAAGGCGCGTCGAGACAGGGAGGGCTCAACAAGGCCAGATAGACGATGGTCCCACTATGGCAGCCCTGCATCACATAGCGCAGGGGAGGCGGACAGATTCCAAGAAGCCCTGTACATGGCAAACACCGTATCAAATCATCTGTCCATGCATCCATTCATCATTCCCTCATCCCGTAATGATAACGCCTGTTTCCATACTCACATAACATGTGAGAACTCCATTGAGTCTGTGCGTCATGCAGCCTGCAAAATCCACTGTGCCCCAGCCCGTAATTCCAGTGTTGTGAAGTAACATGTATTTGGGAACGTCCGGCCCCATCATCCACTTCGCTATTGCGCATCCCAAACTATTCATATCAATCATTGCATCCTCGCCATGGCCCCTGTCCCAAGGACACTGAACAATAGAACGTTATATTTGCAGTCAGACCTGTGGGCATCTCCTCGCCGCTAGCTGAAGACCGAAAGCGCCGCCCTTCGAATTCCTCATTTGCAACATCACGTTGAAAAGGCATCTGTGGCCGCTTGAAATCACAAATTAATCCATCTAGTGCGGCTGTGTGTGAAAATGGCAACTGCCTTCACTCACAAATGGGAGGCCCCGCCCGTCGGTGAACCTCGGTACAGTGATGCATGAGGGTCCACCGTTACTCGAGTACTACGTTCCACTGACCCTTCACAAGTCTGTTCGCGACTGCAAAGAATGCATGTGAAACAATGGGACAATGGGACCATAGCCGAATGAACATATCAACCAATGTTACACGGCCATCGGGTACTAATACACGATTGTAATAGCAAGATGCCATTCCTCGAATTGCAGCGTTGTGTGCGGGACGTGCTCGCCCAAAGGGGAGAGCAGCTTGCACAGGTGGAATGAATCACCACAGGTGGAGGCCATACAGCCTGAAAACACATAAATTGCACACCCAGTCTCCTCCCACAACCACACCCACTCCGAAATGCTACCGGCAGGACTCGCGATGTTGGCCCTGGGGGACCTGATAGCACTGCAAGTACTCCAACTCCAAGAAGAAGACGAACACCAACTACAACCGGCCGCACGGAGGAGACGCAGGAGGAGGAGGAGGGCAAGGCAGGGCCAGCAAGGGCTGCCAGCACAGCCACTACCACCACGCAGGCAGCCCGCAATCCCACGCCTCCGAGCACATCCGTTCAACCTCACTGATGAGCAGATCCACACCCTCTACCGTTTGGACCGGGACACCATAGCCGCCATTGTGGACATGACACAGGCTGACCTTGTCAGCATGATAGATAGCCCAACCGCCATCCCACCCCTACTGAAGGTGGTGTCTGTACTCCACTTCCTGGCCACAGGCACCTACCAGCACACAGTCGGACAGTTGCATGGCATTTCTCAGCCACTGTTCTCACTGACACTATTGCAAGTGCTCGATGCCCTCCTGCAGCACGCAGACGACTACATCTCTCTACCACGCTCGGAGCAGGAAATAACCAACACAAAAGTGGGATTCCATGCACTTGGCGGCATACCGGGTTGCATTGGTGCCATCGACTGCACCCATGTGGAATTGGTCGTCCCACATGCCATGGAGGCCCAGTACCGCAACCGAAAACAATTTCATTCACTGAATGTGCAAATGGTGTGTGACTCCAACAGGATCATTGCACATTGTTGTGCCCGATTCCCTGGATCAACCCATGATTCTATGGTCTTGAGGAACTCTACAATACCACGCTACATGGAGCGACACGCAGGGAACAGATCCTGGCTACTCGGTGAGTCTCATTTCATGCATGATGATGTGGGGTATGTGATGCGGCAATGACCTGGCAGGAAGGGGGGGGGTGCGTACGTAGCAATGGCATTCCACATAATTCGTTTATCGTCCACATACAGGTGATGCCGGATATCCACTGAAGAGATGGCTCCTCACACCAGTCCGGAACCCACGGGACCAGCATGAGGAGGACTACAACCATGCCCACTCACGTACCCGTGTAGTCATTGAACAGGCATTCGGCCTACTGAAGACCCGTTTCCGGTGCCTCAGCAGGTCTGGCGGGGCACTCCTGTACCGCCATGAGAAGCTTGCAAAGATGGTGATGGCATGTGTCATGCTCCACAACATGTGCGTACGTAGAAATGTGCCCATGCCCCCTGACGCAGAACTGCAAGCACCTGAAGATGGTCATGATGAGGGTGGGGATGTGGCAGCACCTCAAGGAGTCTGCGAGGCACAGGAGGGCCGTGAAATTCGTCAGCATCTCATAGATGCATGCTTCTAGCACTCACGCCTGGTGGCTGATACATGGACACGGGACTCGTGGCACTGTGTGTGTCTGGTACATGCACAATATGGACTGTACGCCTATGATGGCCTAGTACACAAAGATCATTGTCCACACATCTCATTGTTTGATCGTGCATTGTTTATGGCATATGTGATATCATGTTGAACACCCTATCGACCCGCCACCCAAGTGAGCCCAACACACCCCCTCCACCCTCCTACCTCCCCCCCGAACACCAGTGTCCAAAGATGCTCATTGTCAGTGGGCAGTCGCTATTGCAAGCCCCCTCTGCGGGTATCAGGGGCACCCCTGCCTGTGGAGCGCAGGTTCCTCCCAGATCTACGTTGGGGGCTGCCCTGGACGGAACTTGCAACGGATGATGTCTCTGCCTGCTCACGTCCATGCATGTCCCTAAGGGTTTGTGAGAGCTCAGTGAGCACACGGCGCACTGCGGCAAGTTCGGCACATACGTCTTTGGACGTCGCTTGCAGTTCCCCCCTCAGGCTCTCGGTGCTTCTCTCCATTTGGACTCTCAGGCTCTCGGTGCTACTCTCCATTTGGACTCTCAGGCTCTCGGTGCTACTCTCCATTTGTGCCTTAAGTGTCTCAGTTGATGTTTCTATGTCTGCCTTGGTGCCCCCACATCCATCGGCATGGTCCTTGAGGAGCGTGGCCAGTTGCTGCTGTTGCACGATTAACTGGTCGAGGGACTGTTGCCTCTGCTGGGCCATGGCCATTTGCGGTGGTGTCACAGAGGGGCTGTTCGCCTCATGTTGCCCTGCCACAGGGCTTGTGGGGGATGGCCAGTCGTCGTCTTGTGGGTGCCCCTGCGTGGTATCCTCATGGTGTACGGGATGGAACAGACAGGGGGATTGGGACAGGTCATGGATGGATCTGACTTCGACATCCCCGTCTTCTGTGTCGGAGCATGCTGCCATTAATGGGGTGTCACCTATGGTGCTGCTGCCACCAGAGGCAGTACCTTCTGTGGCATCCATTGGGGGGACCTGTGGTGGTGCTGTTGTGGGCATGCTGGCTGCTGGGGTGCCTGTTGATGTTCCCTCCTGTGTGCTGCCACTTGATATGTGCTGCTGCCGTGTCTTGATGCGTGCAGCTGAGGTGGAGGGTCTTTGGCCGTCGGTCTTGGCCCTCTTTGCAGGTGTGCTGGTAGGGGTGTCCTGGAGCTCGTCGTTTGGATCGGACCCTGTGGTGGAGTAAAGGAGGGCGAGCGTTATTAATGGGTCTGTGGGAATTGGAATGGCAATGTATCACATGCATTGGGGTGGTACCTGAGGGTGATTTGGGTCGGGGCCTTGGAGGTGCTTTCATTTGTGTGTGGAGTGAGGGTGCAGTTGTTTGGCAGCCTGCAGTTAGGGTGTGCCTGCTGCACGTGTAGTGGGTGTTTTTGGGGTTTTTACTTATTTATGTATTTATTGTGAGTTTTAAAGTGCGCTATCAGGCCAATGTGTGTGGACGTTCTCCTGGCCATGTGTTGCTGTTGCGCTATGTGGACACATGTGAGTCACATGATTGGACATTGTGGATTTGGCATGGTTTTATTTGGGCCACCTACCTGATTCTCCGGATGTCTGCACTCCTTTCTCCATCCCTCCGACTCCCTCTATGCTCTCCATTCCAATGGTGGAGGCACAGATTTCTTCCCAGGGGGTCAACTTGATGGGTGATTCCGACCCTCCCCCGGTGGCTGTGGCAATGTTGCGGTTGGCAGAAAGTATGCTACGGACGCGTATCCGCAGGTCGTCCCACCGCTTCCTGCATTGCTGTGGGTTGCGGGGTGCGGTCCCCACCGCACTTACCCGCTGTGCCACCAGGGCCCATATGGCCTTCTTGTTCGCAAGTGCCGTCCTGGTCATTTGCGTGGAGAAGACGGCGGCGGCATTCTCCTGGAGGGTCTCTGTAAGCACGGTGAGTTCCTCACGGGAGAAGTGGACCTGCCGCTTGCGGTCGCACGCTTTCTTCGCTACTTTTCCCATTTTTCTTGGTTTCACTGGGGTGGATGACGGGTTGGGATGTGTCTCAGGGTGGTGTTTTTAGTGGTTGTGTGTATTTTGTGGTTTTATAGGTGTACGGGGTGTTGTTTCCCGTTCCGGGCCCATGTTTTTACTTCCGTTTCCGTATATTTACGGTCACCGTACTTTCCGGTTGGCGCTCACTGCGGTGTCCGCTATGGTGGGTGGCGGTATTGCACCTAGGGCGCCGTACGGCGGCGGTGTGGGCCGTTTTGGGGTCATTTCCGCCATCGCAGACTTTGCACTTCCGCCATGGCGTGGTGCTCGTGCCCGATGGGTCGGAATGGGCCGCACTTTGCTCCATCGTGCAATGGCGGAAACGCTATTTACGCTGTGGCGGTCCGGTCAGTCACTTTCCGCCAGGGTCGTAATGAGGGCCTATGTCTAACTGAAGACATGAAG
Organism: Ambystoma mexicanum; assembly: GCF_040938575.1. NCBI lineage: Eukaryota > Metazoa > Chordata > Amphibia > Caudata > Ambystomatidae > Ambystoma > Ambystoma mexicanum. The sequence goes on from NC_090939.1 coordinate 761,161,430, forward strand.
TTGTTCACTTGACCTGTTTTTGTAATCGGTCTAGGGAAACCAAAGCGGGATTTGGTGTAGTATTTCCCTTTGTTTTTGTATTTGTGACCACAATATTTGCCACATTTGTGTCTTTGAAATTGTAAAATGTGTGCTTGATGATCACTATTTGTTGCTTCTGATGGAATTTGACAAGTGACATATTTTTCAATAAACTGTAAAATAGTGGCTTCACTGTCTTGACCAAATTTAGGAGCATCTTTAATCCATAAAAGCATGTGGATATGTGGTGCTCCTCTGGCTTGGTATTCTTTTCTCCAAAAGAAGTGTTGCACTTCTCCAAGGGGAGGAGCAGTTTTATTACAAATAAAGTGTAGCATAGCAATGAAGCGATGGTGAAAATATCATTAATAACATTAACAGGATCTAGAGAACAAAGTTCTCCAGGTGTTAGTATATCTATGTTTGTTTTGTTTTTGTTTGATATGCGTAGGAAATCATGTCAATCTTCCCATGCATATTCTGCACAACTTAATGTAACAAACCAAGTGGGTGGGCCAAGGTTTCTTATCATACAACGTACATCTCTGTGACGTTGAAACCAGTATTCTTTAGTACCACACATGTTTGCTAATAGATTTGTAATACTTGATTGTAAAACCACATCTTTTTCTTGCACTTTTTGTAATAATTGTGTAGCTGACATATTTTGAAAGTGGGATCCTTATTTTAATGTGTGTGCAACCCCGTAACATAAAGTTGCTAATTCACTTTCAAAGAGTAGGTGAAATATGTATTCCACATTTTGTCTAAATCTGGGATCTTCAGAATACATCCGTAATGAGCGATATTCTGATGCTGTTATTTGAATAGGTCTATGATCGTACCTTCCTCTATTGCCAGTAGGAAAAAGTAGAGGAAAAGCACGTGCTTCTATATTTTTTTCCCATATGCTGATTGGTGATCCTTTTGTTTGACGCATTTAGTATGTTTCTAGTGCATCTTCTACGGTGTCATTAGAATGCAATGGGTGAATTGTATAATGGCCTAAAGTATTGGATATTGTAGCATGATCTAGGAGCGCAAATTGACCAGCTTCTTGCGTCTCTTGAATTATTTCAGTGGTATCCTTCAAGTTTTCTTCAATATTAATTTCTTTGTAGTATTCATTATTGTCTTTTAGATATTGCAAAGCTTGTCTAACTTTATGTACATCTAGCAGTTGTTGCCAAATGTTTTTGTCTTTTGTAGGTACACCATTTACTAAGATAATTAAAGATTGCTCCATTGGAAGTTGCACTCCTAGAGTGTGCACATTTTCTTTTAGATCTAATGGTAAATACACTACTTTTCCACAAATACCTTTCACTAATTCAGAGGGAGGTCATTTTGCTGTTTTTGGTTGAAGGCGTATTATTGCTTGAAAGGGGTGCACTGTTTGAATTATGATGCTCTCATATAAATTGAGTTGTTGAAGGGGTTTTGTTAGTGGAAATAATTCCAAATTATTTGTGATAGCACGTGAAGGAGTTTGGTTGTTGTCAAGTTTTGTAGTGCAGTAACTGCAAAGTATTTAGGGGTCAGTTATTTCGTATTTGTTTTCTGCTATAAGGTAGAGAGCTAATTCAAACCATTTAGAATCTTCATTTTCTTCTATTTTATATGTTAGGTCTACAGTTTTTGTGTTACTTTTATAGAAGTTTCTACAGCAACATACACACACATGGTTTGGTACTTCAGCAGATGTACTTTTAAATTTCAGTATTTCTTTTTTGTATGTGTGTAGTAGAAGGTTGCCATGAATAGAATTGTTGCTAATTTGCTTTAAAGCTATTTCATTCTGTAAGTGGCTTTCACTTGAAAAATATTTTTTCTGGATATAGTCGATTTCTTCAAGTAGGTATTTTGCTGTACCATGTAGAAGAATTTTATTTAAATTGGCTAGTGCTAAAGTTAGACTTTTAGCATAGTACAGTTTAAAGACTGGATTTCTTATAGTTGAATGATGTGTTGATATCATTTTGATATAATGGAAGGTGGTTTTGCAAGTATGTCCTGAAATGCAGGCCAATGAATGTCCTTGTAGTCCTGTGTACTTGCGCACTGGACAGGTATCCATATTTTGCAGTAGTTTAATTTTCATTTTGTCTTTGCCTTTCACATATTGATTGAGTAATTGGCGTAAAGACTTGAAAGATTCTTTGGGAATGTTACACATTGACGTGCATGGCCATTTGTATACTAGACGTTCTGATTCAGTTGAATGGAGACGTAATTCTAAGTATTCTGGGGACATTTTTGTAAGCAGTATTTCTTGTTCCATTATGGTATTATTAACTTTTTCATAACCTCGTCCACTGCTATGTATGGAAATTGTATTTGTTTGCTTTTGTTTGTATGCTTCTTCATTAAAGTATGGTTCTGTGCTCATAGTGTGACTCCTTTCACCTCCACAGATACTTAAGAAGATATTTCTGTTGACATTTCATTTATTGAGAAGTCCTTTTTGTAATTAAGTCATTAGTTTTGTTAGTGGTTTCATATTGTTTAACACTAAAATAAATAACTTTCTTTGGAGAAGGATTGCACTGTCTATCAATGATTCTAAGATTCATTTCCTACAATAGGTTTTAAGGGTTGAATTTGATTTCTCTCCTTTTTTATAAGATTTTGCAGGACTCTGTGATGGAACATTTTTGCTAAAATACTTTTTTTTGTATGCTTAGTTTGCACTATATCAAGATTTATAGGAGCAGTTTTATCTGTAGTGGTAGCTGATTTTTTGTTAATTGTTTTGTGGTTTGTTTTATATTTTGATAGAGGAGGCAAAGTTTCTGTACTTGAAGCTTGTTTTGTTTCACTAAAAGACTGTATTAGCTGTTTTTTAAAACTTTTTTTACACATTCTGCTAGTGGTGGATGCTTGTTTTGGACACTTCTATTTTCATTTGCTCTGTTTCTGCGTTGCTTTCTACGGACTTGATTTTTGGTAGGCATTCTTTAGGCTCTGTTGAAAAAAATAAAGAAGGTAAAGGTTGGGGGGTTCTTACGACCCAGGCGGTAAGTTACCGCCTGGGTCGTACCCATGGTGGTTGGCGGATTTACCGCCCCATTCCAAGGTGAGTGGGGCGGTAAATCCCCATTTCCCATTTTACCCTTCCCCATTCCCATTTTTGCCCCATAGGGCATAATGGGAATGGGGAAAGGCGCTAATTACGCCACCGTAAATTACGGTGGCGTAATTAGCACCAAGGTCCCTTTGCGGCATGGGTTTTAACGCCTGCAAAAAGCAGGCGTTAAAATCACCATCCCGCAAAGGGACCTTGGAATCAGGCGTTAAGGGTCGGCGCCGTTTACGGCGCCGTAAACCCCTTAACGCCTGGGTCCTAATGAGGGCCTATGTGTGCTGTTTGCATGAGTGTGTGAGTAAGATAATAAAGATGTATGTAATGGTGTGTGAATGTGCATTGGGCAACTACAACTAGTTGGGAATGCTATTCTTGAATTCATGTGCTACTAAACTGGGGTTCAGATGATAGTAGAAAGTAAGCTGGTGGTGTGGAGAAGTAGAAATAGTAAATCTAATGGTATTCAATTAAAACAGTTGTTTGTTCTATAATATCAAAATTCTAGGGGTTGAGTTGGGTTATTTGTGTGTCGAAATCTAAGAAATTGTGCGTCATTCTGCCTGTAAATCTCTGTTTAAGAAATGGGGATTTGTAGACAGAATGATGCACAATCTCTATTTTTAGACACAGAAATAGCATGAATTAACCTTGCAGTGTGTTTGAATGATAGTAGAAATAATATGGTGGTATTCAACTTACTTTTTTTCTGAAATGAGCAGGTTTCTTCTTAGTTGTTCTTTGTACTTCAAATTCCGCTGCTTCTTTTCAGGAGAATGGTCTTCACTGTAATTGTAAAGGAAACAAATAAATAATTTTGTTTGTAAATAGCATTGTTTTTCATTTAGACATTGTTTTTTTTAATTGACCAAAATATCATTTGTATGCCTTGTGGAAATCATAATGTACCACTGAATACCACTATTTCTGTAACTAAGCTCTTGTAAGTAACAGCACCTCAATGCAATGGGCTGCTTGCACAGTATATAAATATAAGTAAATAAATGTATATATTTTTGTACAAGTATTGTTGTTTGATTTTTGAACTTTTTGAACATACTCTGTGCATGCAATTTTGTTTGAGTATGTTAACTCTTCATATTGTACTTTAAATATGTTAGTTCAACATGCTTTGAAAATGTGTGTGTAAAAAGAAATTAAATAGCAGTTAGGTTTGGAAGTGACCGTTGATTTTAGGAGATGGAAAACATGACAGTACATTCATTTTATAGATTATACAAGCTAAAAGTCAGTTAATCTGTTCATATGAATCTATAAAAACTGTATATGTACTATATAGAAAATATGCATACCTGTAGTTTGTGTTCATGCATATGGATATGCATGCAGCTGCAAGTAGAAATCTTGGAGACTTGTACAGTATTTCTTGTAGAAGGTGCTTTCCAAAGATATGACACTTGTACTCAGAGAGATTAACAGTACATTTAAAGTGCTGATCTATGATGATGCAGTTAGATGTAGCGGTCTGTAGAGGTCTTGGATGTGATTGGTGGATGTTCATGTGACTTCTTAGCTATATCCAATGAGGGAATGACACAGAAAGTGAAAAGGAAATGGTAGAAGGACTGTTCATGTTACGATATGTCCGCGGACATGGCGGTAGTCCGCGGACATCGGGTGTTACATCCAGGGATTTCTGGGTTGGGGAGCCATGCAAATGAGAATGAGCAGAGAAAGGGATTGGTCACGAGAGTTTAGTGGGTGTGTTGTGCCAGGAGAGAGTTTATCAGATACTCTTTTTGCTGAGAGAAGAACAGATAGCTATGGCTGTGTGTTTCAAAAAACAGATTGTTTGGATTTTGGGAGACGCGTGGATACATTGGTTGAAGGTGCATGCAGAAAACTGTGGAGTAGCTGTAGATCTTGGATTCCCACATGTGGAAGTGCACTTGCATGGAGTACGTGGAATGAAGTGGTTGGACTTGCAACCTCTCTGTGCTACTTTGGAGACAGAGCAACATCCAGACATAATTGTAATTCATTGTGGAGGGAACAGTTTAGGACATGTGTCTGGAATTTCTTTGCAATTTGCAATGAAAGAAGGACTTGGGAAGGTCATCGATATGTTTCCAAATTCTCAAGTAATTTTTTCACGGATTGTGCAGAGACAAATGTGGCTTCGTTCTTCTTCATTTGGTCCACAAATGGAGAAAGCAAGGCGCAATGTCGATAAGGCTGTTTGTGCCTTTCTAAGACATTTTGGCATGTCCTCTTTTCACAATGAAAATATAATGTTTCGTAGTACATACATTTTTCGCAGAGATGGAGTCCATCTTACTTATGCTTGCAATCAGATTTTTTTGAGAAATGTACAAAATGCATTGCAACCTTTTTTGGAATTACAGAATCCATTTTATAGTAGGTGTTGAGCATTTCAAATTTTTCAAACACAAATAAACACCACCAAAGGCTCTTTTCAGAGCCACCACTTCCTCCCAGATAAAACTGCAATGGTTATGATAGGGTAACACCCCAAAATTTTAGATGTCCAATGACTGTCCGCGGACTTATAAAAAATACACAGGGTCCTGCTTCATTTATTTTCACTTCTATTTTTTAACTATAAAAGGCGGCTCTGAAAAAAGCCTTTTTTTATTTTTGTTGTTTTACATTTTTTTGGTTTTTGAGGGTAAGGGGGACACCAACCACGGGGATAAGAAAGGGCGAGCTGAGAGAGGAAGATGTAGAGTGGGTTTCACTTGGGTAGTGAGCAGACCTTTTCATGCTCTGAAACAATAGCCTCAAAAGCACTACAAAGTCTCTCCCCCCTGCACAGTACTGCGTTGCAGTACATACACACAACTGTGACACTTGAAAGGTAAGGGTCATCAACATTGCTTATGGCCTGTGAGGCAGCTTGAGGAATATGCTGTCCCACAGGAGTGTTCCTTGTGGTGACAGGATCGGAAACAGAGGATGAAGTGGAGGAAGTCAACCTGCTATGCTCCTCGGAAGGTTCAACTTTGCGAACGGCCCCCGAGTGGAATGACTTTAGGTGTCACTTCATGGTAGTTGTCCCAAAGCTGTATGAAACATGCCTCTGGCGACTGAGTACCATTTTGCACTCATTGCAGGTGACTTGGTTCACACGCGCCTTAGGACCATTACCACAAATGGTAAATAACCGCCACACCCAAGACTCACGCCGAGTGCTGGTAGTAGGGACTTCCACTACCTCATTCTCATCATCCTCTTCTTCCTCATGTGTATCCTTACTCCTGTTCCCCTCTTCAGGCCCTTGGGGAGGTAGTGGTGGTGGAGGGGGTGGGGGTGGTGCTGAGGCAGATGCAGCACCAGGTGGCAGGAGTGGAGCCACGGATGCCATCACGTTCACAATGGAAATCTGCAAATTGGCAGCAAAATTCACTGTGCTCTGTAGGATAGCCAGAAACACAATGAGAATGAGCTCTAGGGTGTGGTCTTTTATAGGGGTGCTTGTGTGCGGTTCACGGACATGTGTGCGGTCCGCGGACAGATCGAACAGAAAAATGGGTTCTACAAGTCACAAAAAGTATGTAGAAACTCAGGATTATTATGTGGGACTTGTTCTATGGTGAGTTTTTGTTGGAATATATTATAGATTACTTGAAAATGTAGTTTTAAATTGTTCGGGGACACGAAGAGTGTTCGCAATCAGAACATACGCTGATCGTGGGCGCGGTCACATGATAACTTCGCGTACATGTCCGCAAAGGGAGCGGTGTCCGCAGGACACCAAATGCACTGAAACTATTTTGCGCATGCACGTTGGTGTTCTACGGACACTGTTCGGGTCCTTGAGTGATTAAAAGTGCATCACAAGTGGAACGAACAGTTACGGACAGGCATTTGTCCTTAGAACAGTTTCAACTTGTCTGCGAACAATACTGACATGCATAGCGTCCTCAGGACACCCCATTTTGTTTATTTATGAACATTCCGGGACACTTGATGTGTTCTTATAACAGTTTCAACCTGCCTAAAAACAGTACGGACAGGCATCGGGTCCTCAGGACACCCCCACTTTGTTTATTTCCGAGCATCCCAGGACACATAATATGTTCTAAGAACACTTTCATCTTGCCAGCGAACAATACGGACAGCGTCCTCAGGACACCCACATTTCGTCCATTGACGAACATTTCAGGACACAGCGTGTGTTCTCAGAACAGTTTCAACTTGCCTGCGGACAATGCGGACAGGCAGAGCATCCTCAGGACACTCCCATTTTGTTTCTTTACAAACATTTTAGGACACAGCCTGTGTTCTTAGAACAATTTCAACTTGCCTGCCAACAATACGGACAGGCATAGCGTCCTTAGGACACCCCCATTTTGTTTATTTACGAACATCCCAGGAAACATAATATGTTCTAAGAACACTTTCATCTTGCCAGCGAACAATACGGACAGCGTCGTCAGGACACCCACATTTTGTCCATTGACGAACATTTCAGGACACCGCGTGTGTTCTCAGAACAGTTTCAACTTGCCTGCAAACATTACGGACAGGCATAGCGTCCTAAGGACACTCCCATTTTGTTTCTTTACGAACATTTTAGGACACAGCCTGTGTTCTTAGAACAGTTTCAACTTGCCTGCGAACAATACGGACAGGCATAGCGTCCTCAGGACATTTCCATTTTCTTTCTTTATGAACATTTTAGGACACAGCCTGTGTTCTTAGAACAGTTTCAACTTGCCTGCGAACAATACGGACAGGCATTGCGTCCTCAGGACACTCCCATTTTGTTTATTTACGAACATTTTAGGACACATCCTGTGCTCTTAGAACAGTTTCAACTTGCCTGCGAACAATACGGACAGGCATAGCGTCCTCAAGATACACCCATTTTGTTTATTTACGAACATCCCAGGACACATAATATGTTCTAAGAACACTTTCATCTTGCCACCGAACAATACGGACAGCGTCCTCAGGACACCCACATTTCGTCCATTGACGAACATTTCAGGACACCGCGTGTGTTCTTAGAACAGTTTCAACCTGCCTGCGAACAATACAGACAGGCAGAGCGTCCTAAGGACACTCCCATTTTGTTTCTTTACGAACATTTTAGGACACAGCCTGTGTTCTTAGATCAATTTCAGCTTGCTTGCGAACAATACGGACAGCGTCCTCAGGACACCCACATTTCGTCCATTGACGAACATTTCAGGACACCGCGTGTGTTCTTAGAACAGTTTCAACTTGCCTGCGAACAATACAGACAGGCATAGCGTCCTCAGGACACCCCATTTTGTTTATTTACGAACATCCCAGGACACATAATATGTTCTAAGAACACTTTCATCTTGCCAGCGAACAATACGGACAGCGTCGTCAGGACACCCACATTTCGTCCATTGCTTTTTTTTTAAAAAAACAAGAAATGAATTAGGACACAATATAATAATTTTACTTTATTTTACATGTATGTTAAATTTATGACAGAGAAGGTGAGGCAGAAACTGAAAGAAAAACAGGAGAATCAGGGGTTTCAATAGGATTTATATGAGGTGAAGAAGGGATGGAAGTCTCATCAAAAGTTTTGGTTCATGGAGAGGGTTTGGGGATAATTGACTGGGATATGGTGAGGGGGGACAGGTACATGTGGGACAATGGTATGTAGTTGTTTGTTTGAAGTGATCCTCCACAAAGTTTTTTAAATTATTAAAATTTGCCAAGAGTAGGTCCATTTTTTGTTCTATGTGCTGAAGCGTCTTATCCAATACAGCTTTTTCATTCGTATTTTCAATTTTTGTATGGTCTGCACAAAGAAAATATATATATATGTTAAATGTATATAAAATAATATTAATTAATTGATTTATATAGCAAAATGTCTACCATTAGATTTACTATCTTCTGACATTTCCTCACGTGGGAAATGCTCCTCTAGCCACTCCAGAGTACTAGGCATTTCTGTCAGAAAAAAAACATAATATCATTCTTTTTTGTATCTAATACAGAACGTTTACAAATATATGAGTAAAATGCAGTACACTTACTATTTCAGGTAAGGTGTGTTCTGAGTGGTCTGTAGATCTGCTGTTGTTCTTAGTTGTGGAGTTTCTGTGAGGTAATCATGTTGGAAGCCTATCTTTCTTCTTTTGGTATATTCCATTTTAGAAAATATTGTATTTAAATGAATGGTTAGTGTGTTATATATATGGGTTACACTTCTTATTTATTACTACATATAATGTGTATGTGTGCTGGTTTGTGAATTTGTAAAATGTTCATATGTTATGATATAACAATTAAACATACCCCCCCAGACTTTTTGGGTAGTGGTGCTGTTGTCTGAACATGTCCGCGGACATTAAAAAAGTTTGTGGAAATCAAATTCAGTAGAGGGGGTTCAGTATGTTTCATATTACATGTACATAAAGTCAGAGTTATTATTGTTAAGTTACGCTACTAAAACCTATAAAATTCAGTGAAAAGACTTTGTTAAAGGGACATTATGGTTCCAAGTAAAACCGAAAACCCCCTGAAATTCAACAGTTATGGTAAGCTAAGCAACCATAACTCGCACCACCACTGTGCACTGCTAAGACTAACAACCACAACAACAAAGATGACAATCCAAATGTCATTGATGACATCATAGATGGCATCACATGTGCATTTACGTTTCATGAAATGTCTGTACAAGGGATTCTTATTATAATGTTGAGAAAAAAGTGTCAAAGATTATTGGAAGAAATATCAAGAGCTAATTAGTGCATTAAGCGATGCATTGATATAAATAGCATTATATTATGAAGTTCTATCCAATATACTAAGGCAGAAACATAGGCATTTTATGCAGCATACATGATGAAGGTATAATATTCATAATGTTGATATGTTGAATAATGAAATGATAACTGTTTTCTTATTAGAGTTTTGTGTACTGTGAAATACCTAATAAGTAGCTAATAAAACCCACGTATAATATAATTGCATTATTACAGACAAAACACAAAGACACAATAACACATACAAATATGGGTATATACAGGGAAAGTGAAGTAAGCAAAAAAGCAGAAGTAGTAGCAGAAATAATTCATAAACTAACTGATTATCTTTATGCAAATAAATGATTGCTCTGTTTCAAAGCTGCTGTTTATCCTATGTACATGTATTACATGATGTGACTGGACCCTAAGGAAAGTAGTGTGAGTACAATGTATACAAATATGAGCATATACAGGGAAAATGCAGTAATAAAAAAAACAACAGAACTATCAGAAGTGCTGATAACTCTACTGATTATCTTCATGCACATAAAGAATTGCTGTTTTTCAAGCTTGTGTCTTCCCATATGTATATGTTTTGTATGATATGACTGGACCCTAAGGGAATTGCTGTAATAACATACTTGAAGGATAAGTCTACAAATATAGTATGTTTACAATTTTTAGTTCATGACTGTTACTGAAGAAAAACATGTGGCCTACATATGTCAGTAAAGGAAAAAAGAGGGAGACAGACATGTGATGTCATCAGTGATGTCATCAATGACATTTGTGATGTCATCTTTGATGTCGTGGGTGTTAGTCTTAGCAGTGCACAGTGGTGGCACAAGTTATGGTTGCTTAGCTTACCATAACTATCGAATTTCAGGTTTTTTTTGGTTTTACTTGGAACCATAATGTCACTTTAACAAAGTTTTTTCACTGAATATATATATATTAAACCCAATACATACCTACAAAAGTGTCTGTCTTGAGGTTATGCCTCTAACAATGGATGGTCGCAGAAAATGTTGTAAATAAGGCATAGGCCGGATAATGCTCTTGTCAGATCATGGGCTCTGTTTTGTGAGTGCCACACTACATCAAATCATCCTGGTATGGACACATGCATTCAATGGTCCACCACGTTTGCAGATAAACTTAGCTAGTACACAACTTTCCTCCTAGTGGGAGGTTTGTGATCTTCAAAAAGCAAGATGGGTGCAAACTGATGACAATCCGGTGATTCTTGATAAACCATGTATTTATTTATTCATTTGCATTTTTAAAGTGCTCACACAGCCCGGGGGCATCGAGGCGCTGTTACAGGAACATGTCTTAGTTGCGTAATTATAACACGCTTAATACCCAGAGTTTTCTAAGCACAGACCTGGGGATTGAACCTGCGTTGCTTCGTGTCATCTTGTTTCCAAGGTGAGCATGTTGCCGCTGAGCTATCCGCCTGGGAAAATGGATGGGATCCACTGGTGGCTTCATCTACTCTCAAATAATATAGCCCTAATTTTGCACAAACATCAAACCCCTGGCATTTGCAGTGGATCTAGATATAGCTGCCTGGGAATCAAAAGGAATTTGTTTTGCAGCTATAGTAAGGGCCTTGTGATACATTATCTGTATATTAATAGATATGTACATGTCTTTAAATCAGGGTGGTTCGTTCAAACTTGCAGACTATATTCATGAGACTGAGGGACCTTAAGAAAATCAAAGGCATCCATAACCTATTTGCAATATTTGATGTAAGACATGCTAGGAAGAAATGCAACTCTTTAGTTCCTGAGCAGAAAATACACACCCAGAATCACCTTAGTTGCAGCTATTGGGCATCCATCAGACATTGATTATTGAGTGACTTGATCAATGTTAATCCTGGTCACTCACAGCCAAAGGGTCTGCACCTCCAAAACAAATGCTAGAATCCTCATTTCCACTCTCAAGCATGAATCACTACATCATCCTCATAGGTCTTGCCATATGCCAATGATGGACTCGAGACAGGTTATTTGTGCACACAATTTTTTTTTAAATCCCCTGATGCAAACGAACATGGCCCAAAGGTAGTAGTAATGAAATGTATTCAGAATGTAACGATGAACACATAAAAACAGAATTACAATAACCAAGTAATTATTAATACAATTGGGACCTGTAAGCATCATTGTCTCTAACCATATTTTAAAAAGTTTTTAAATGCCTGCATAAAAATTAAGCTATCCTCTTCAAGATTCTTCTTCTAAGGACTGCCTTTACATAATAAAACATGTCGTATAAAAAATCTACATCATTACATTGCATGAACATCTTCATGGCGTCCGGCGCTAAGATGGCAAAGTAGCCAACTGGTCAATTCATCTTCTTTTACTTTAAAGAGCTAGCACGAGTTTTCGGGCAATCAAGATTGACTAGACAAAAGCCATACAAGTACATGTCCAATATTTCATCACATAACGATTTCAAAACACTACTGGCAACGATTCACAAACTTTCATAGTGAAACAAACATTGTTGTGAACACCATATTTCTTCTTGTAGAGCATTTCACCAAAACACCAGATAGAATTAGCATGTAAGTACATATTAAAAAGGTGTACTAAGCAGCAGAATGTTGAAATATGCAACAATATCATTTTCAGAAAGTAAGCTTGAATGTTACACACTGCATTTCCTTTCCCAGGAGCACACACAGATGGCAATGGGTAGTCAACCTAGAGGTCTTCGGTTGCAGGGAAGTTATTAACATCATACACGTTATTTAAAAGTTACTTTTGAAGGAAGTAAAGGCTGGAGGAAGGGATCAATGGGAAGACTTGCACAATGACAAAGGGCACTCATTCCGAGTATGGTGGTAGGGGGTTAATGGCACGGGTAAGGATGCCGGTGCTGTTAACCCCCTTCCGCCATATTCCGAGGTCCCTTAGCGGGTCCCACCAGGAACGGCTGGTCTGACCAACCGTTCTTTGCGGGACCCGTTAAGGGACCATGGAGCAAATAACGGGCCCGCTATTAGCGGGTCCGTTATTTGCTCCTTCCACATTCCCATTTGAGCACTATTGGGTCTCAAATGGGAATGAGGAATGGTTTTTGAATGGGGACTTACCGTGTCCTCCAAGGTTGGAATGACCGGGTAAGTCCCCATTCAGAGACACTGGACCCGCATCCGGGTTTGGAGGCAGCCATGGCACCAATAGCGCCATGGCTACCTCCAAACTCGTAATGACCCCCAAAGTGTACTGTGAATCTGTGGGTGTTATTGAAGCAAAACATAATATTAAACTGTTTGACTAGATGTCAGAGCGTAGACCTGACAATTTGGAACCTAGTAGGAGAGACTCAGCCTTAAATTATAAAACAAGGACGTGTGAAGGGAGTGATGTCATTTCAGATATTTACCTCTATGGTGCAATGATTACATGTCAACCATTCATTGGTCGAATTTTCATCTTCTGAGACCAGCAACTAATATTTCAATAGGCAGAGTTCATGAAAGACATGCATATTTAAAAGGCCTCTATATCCGGGACAGCAACCACGTGTCAAGCGTTCATGATACATTTTGTGTTATGGCGATTGCCATCAAAGTTGTCACTTTACAATAATGGGATTTCATGGCTCCAGCAAGGTATAGTCAGGCAAGCACAATGGCCCTCATCACAAGGTTGGTGGAATGGGTTTACCGGCACCGGTAAAAGTGCCGGTGCCGGTAGACTCATTCCGCCCTACCACGAGGTCTCCTCGCGGGACCCGCAATGGGCGCCTGGAAAAACCAGGTGTCCATACCGGGTCCCGCGAGGACACCAGGGAGCTAACAACGGGCCCGTTATCAACGGGCCCGTTGTTAGCTCCATCCCCATTCCCATTGAGCCCTATGGGGGCTCGAATGGGATGGACCGGGTCGGGGTTCCTCGGACGGGGAATTATCGGGTCCGCCAAGGTTGCGATGGCCCGGTAAGTCCTCATTCGAGGAACCTGTGCCCGGAATGCGGTAAGGAAGCAACCATGCCGCTAAAAGCGGCATGGTTACCTCCAACCTCCTGATGAGGGCAAATGTGACACTATGGGCCTCATTACGAGGTCGGCGGTAAGGGGTTAATGGCACCGGTAACCCCTTACCGCCGCATTATGAGGTCCCTTAGCGGGCGCCGCTAAAGGACCAGGGAGCTAACAACGGGCCCATTGTTAGCTCCCTCCCCATTCCCATTGAGCCCTATGGGGGCTCGAATGGGAATGGGGATAGGTTCCCTGAATGGGGAAATACCGGGTCCTCCAAGGTTGGAATGACCCGGTAAATCCCCATTCAGGGAACCCGGACCGAGTATGCGGTATGGGGGTAGTCATGGCGCTAATAGCACCATGGCTACCTCCATACTCGTAATGAGGCCCTTTCTCTAGCAAAGAAGTATGTCTTAATGTACTTTAATATCTACCTATCCATCAACAACCCCTCGACCCCAACTCATATGGTCATGAGAGTTTCTCTGGGTCCTATACCCCCCCCACTCAGCTTCCCTTCCACCGTGCTCCATTAATGACCTAAACAGCACTTGGCATGCATTGTGGTGCACTATAAAACCACATTATACGGATGGATACGCTGTCATGATCTCTGCTTCCAAAAGATCAGGACTTGCCCGACTCCCTTGGAAGCAGACCCATAACCCCGGTTCCAAGTGCCAGCCAGTCCCAATTGGGACCTTTTGGACCCTGCCCTGGCGCCAGTGGCACCAGGCTCATAAAGATGCCCAGTCCCAGCGCTGGAAGCGCCGGGCTCATAATGCTTGGGTGGACTTACCTGCAGCAGACCATGCTGCTTACTTACCTGCCAGTTGAACCCCTGATCCTCTTCTGTTTGGGACTACTTTTCCTGTTGGGTGGGGCAGGAGCCACTCCCTAGGTTCAGAACACTGGAACTCTTCTGGAAAGCAGGAACTCTTTTCTTACCTAGGCGTGGCTGTGGAAGGAGACACCTAAGCACTACAGGAGGCTATTTAAACAACACCCGATGGATGAATCTTGCTTTGTGTTATTCTGCATTCTCTGCAGCAGAACGCTCATCGTGTCTTCTGCTTCTGATCCTGGGCCTAAGGGAACAAAGGCTTACCCATCCTGGAATCCAGTCTTCAGCAGCACCTGTAAAGACAAAGAAAGAACAGGTTAGCACTACGGTCTTCAGTGGCAGCGCATCTCTTACCTGGTCCATCGGCTGTCACCAACGCCTCGCGCTGCATTCCGGCATCTGAAAGACAAAGGCTTACCTACTCTTCGCATGCTCCGGAGGTCTTCGCACTGCATTCCGGCATCTGAAAGACAAAAGCTTACCAGCTCTTCGCACGCTCCGGAGGCTTTCGGCGCTGCATCCCGCATCTGAAAGACAAAAGAAGGTGCGTTTAAAGACATTGGGCAACTTTATTACTCACGTGCCATTACTCCTTCCCACGCCGAATCCAGTGGGTATTCCAGCACCCTTCAGCTTCTCTAAAGCTCGGAACTTGTACCTGCAAGATAAAAGGGACAGAAGCAGGCTACAAGCGCTTACTTACGTGCTTCCAGGCGCTTCTATTCCTCACGCGGGTTCGATCCTCAACTCTCATCAGCCCGCCATCCGCCGTCGCCGGAACCCTGCAAAACAAGAGATATCATTACAAAAGACTTTTAAGACATTTGAAGTTCCCAGAACTTACCGTTCGTGCAGTTAACGACGGACAGCAGTCCTCTGAGGTCAAGAGGCCTGCACCCTTATCCAGTGAAGAAACTGGTTATGGCACCCTGCCCCGAGGCAGATGGAGAGCTCGGCGTTCACTTACCTAAGACATCTTACTCTTCGAGTCAGACATACAGTGCACAGAGGTCCAGCCCAAAGAGCCAACCGTGTGTTACACATCACCTTTGAAGATACGGCATTCACCCAGTCAAGACCGGCGCCTCTGCGGGAATCAGGTGAGCGTTACAGAACACAAAGCCTACCGCAAAACTCCCACCCAGGCGCTATGGAAACCTCGGATACCGACCAGCTAGTCCAGTTACTTGGGGAACTAAGAGCAGAAGTGCATGCAGCCCGTCAGGAAACGAATGCTCTAAGAAGGGAACTGATTATTTCCAAGGAGCGAACAGACGATCTCGCTAGACAATTGCTACAGTCACAAGCCGGACAAACTCCGTTACCCGCATCAGGGGCAAATCTTCCTTCAACATCCTCTACGAACCCAGTGCAGATCAACCTACCTGGGAATGTACCTCTGGCTCCGCCCGAACGATTTTCTGGTGACCCAAAGAGGTTTGCAGTATTTATTAATCAGTGCCGGTTGCACTTCTTATGCCGGCCAGCAGCCTTTCCAACTGATCAAGCTAAGGTAGCTTTCATGCTTTAGTACCTTAGTGGCAATGCGGCAGACTGGTCGATCCCTCTAGTTAATCAAGATGATCCGGTTCTCCATGATTTTCAAGCTTTTCAGCTCAGTATGGAAAAACTGTTTGCAAGACATTCACAGGGGCAGGCCTTGGACAATGAGCTCCTTTCATTGCGACAGGGTAATCAAGACCTTTTGGCTTATATTGCGTCTTTCAACAGACTGATAGTGGAAACTCGATGGCCTGAGGACAAAAGGATTACGCTGTTTTATAGAGGTCTACGTGGAGAGCTCAAAGATGTGTTAGCCCAGGTAGTGAATCCCCCGCAAGACTGTTCGGACTATATTGACTTAGTCGTTCAAATTGACCACAGACTGCAGAACAGGAAGGCCGATCGTTCCAAGTTTGATGCTCGAGTATTTTCCAAACCACCAACTCCTACCAAAGGAGTAGACTCCGGGGAACCCATGCAAATAGGGGGCCTGAAAGGACCACTAACACAAAAGGAGCGGGAAAGGAGAAAACAGCTGCAATTATGCCTCTATTGCGGAAACTCGGGGCACTTTCTTCGAGACTGTCCGGTGAAACCAGCCAAGAAGGCAGTAGGAGCTGCAGTTACCAGGGTCACAAACTCTGAGCAGGGAAACGACCTCGCCCGACAAGAATAGAGGTCTTCTTGCCGAGCGTTAAAACCAGTTCAGTGACCTCGCATTTCGTGATACCTATGGTCCTCATTAGCCCTGAACATCCGGATCGATTACATGCGATTGAAGCTTACGTCGACAGCGGTGCTATCGGCAATTATGTGGATCATGAAATGGTTTTGAGGACTCTTTGTCCAAAGGCTGTAAAGGACCTCATTACTACGGTGGATGGTACGGAGATAGCCTCCGGACCAGTAACGCATACCACCCAAGAAGTGACGCTAGTAAGTCAAGATGGACACCATGAGAAGATCGTGTTCGATGTGATCAAGGCCCCTCAGTTCCAGATTATTCTAGGAATTCCTTGGTTAGAGAAGCACAATCCTCAGATCGATTGGCGAGCAAGAACGGTTCAGTTTCCAGAATGTGTCTCTACTTGTCACCCTCGACCTGGTGTTGCACTGGCAGCAATTTCCTCAGAGGCTCCCCAGTTACCTCCTGAATACCTAGAATTCCAAGATGTTTTCCGGAAGGATCAGGCTAACTCTCTACCTCCTCATAGGTCTTATGACTGCCAGATAGACCTGATACCTGGATCTACTCCTTCTTGTAGTAGAATTTATGCCCTCACCGAGCCTGAGAATCTTCACCTCCGACAATACCTGGATCAATACCTAGCGAATGGGTTTATTCGTCCTTCCAAGTCCCCTGCTTCCTCAGCTTTGTTCTTCATTCCAAAAAAAGAAGGGGACCTTAGAACTTGTATAGATTATCGCGCCCTGAACCAGATCACCGTTAAGAATAGATATCCGTTACCTTTGATCCCTGAACTCCTGGACCAAGTCAGAAAAGCATGCATATATACAAAGCTGGATTTTAGAGGAGCCTACCACTTGGTACGAGTAAAAGAGGGCGATGAATGGAAGACGGCCTTCCGCACCAAGTATGGGCTATTTGAATATCAGGTCATGCCCTTCGGACTTTGCAATGCCCCGGCCGCCTTTCAATATTTTATCAACGATGTCCTCAGAGAGCTCATAGATGTGTGTGTTGTTGTTTACATTGACGACATCCTCGTTTATTCTTCGTCGGAAACTGAACATCGGAAACACGTGAAAATGGTCCTCGAGAGATTGCGTCAACACAATATTTCGCTACGTTGGAAAAATGTGTTTTCAACGTGACTGAAGTTGAATTCTTGTGATTCATATTATCACCTAGCGGAGTGCGTATGGATTCAGAGAAGGTCGATGCAATTCTCAAATGGCCATCGCCATCCTCCGTAAAAGGTGTTCAAAGCATGTTAGGCTTCGCTAACTTTTACCGCAGGTTTATCCCCGAATTCTCTCGAATAGTCCAGCCCATCACCGCCTTGTTAAAGAAAAACAAACGTTTTGAATGGTCTACCGAGGCGGAACAAGCTTTCCAGAATTTGAAGACTAGATTTATCTCTGCACCGATCTTAAAACATCCTCGCCCAGAACTCCCCTACATCGTTGAAACTGATGCTTCGAGCCTTGCCATCGGGGCAGTTCTATCACAAAAGGACCCAGTAACCAATCAGTTGCATCCCGTGGCATTTTGGTCCTGCAAATTCTTGCCTCCTGAAATCAATTACACTATTACTGATAAGGAACTTCTAGCTATCAAGTCCGCCTTTAAGGCTTGGCGGCATTATCTTCTGGGGGCCCGACACACCGTTACTGTGATTACAGATCACCGAAACCTGCAATATTTGAAAACCGCAAAAGCTCAATCCTCTAGGCAACTCTGTTGGGCACTATTCTTTGCCGAGTTTGACTTCATAATTACCTATCGACCTGGTACAAAAAACGGTAAAGCTGATGCCCTTTCTCGGATGGGAGTGGAAGAACATTTGATCAATCCTAAACCTGTACCTATCATTCCCGAACAAAGAATTCTAGGTGTAATCGCCACACAATCCATAGAGGAAGTTAAGGATAAAGCCAGGCTACTGGTAACTCCAGCAGACATACAGAATTGGCATCTGCAGGGAAAGGACTTTACGGTGAAGGACAACCTATTATATTTCCAAGAACGGTTATACCTGCCCAGCACAGATTTACAGAAAAAGGTAATCTCTTGTTATCACGATTCTTTAATGGAAGGACATCCCGGTATGACCAAGACCTCGGAAAAGATCAAGCGCTACTTCTGGTGGCCGTCTTGGAAAAAAGATATCAGAGACTTTATAATGTCCTGTGGAGTATGCGCCCAAAACAAGAGTCAAAAGGAAAAACCAGCCGGCCTCTTACGCCCTAATGACATCCCGCCTCGCCCTTGGCATACGCTTTCTATGGACTTCATCACCGATCTACCTCCATGCTCCGGATACAATACGATCCTAGTAATCGTGGACCTATTCTCCAAGATGGCGCATTTCATTCCACTCAAAGGCTTACCAACAGCAGCAACTCTGGCCCGAGAATTTCTCGAAAACATCGTCCGACTGCACGGTTTTCCTTCAGTTCTAATTTCGGATCGAGGTAGTCAATTTATTTCTCATTTTTGGCGAAGTTGCTGTCGGTCGGCTCAAATTGATGTGAGACTTTCGACCAGCCACCACCCTCAAACCGACGGACAAACCGAGAGGACCAATCAAACTCTGGAACAGTATTTGCGCTGCATGCTACAACAAACTGAAAAAACTTGGAAAGATATCCTTTGGATAGCCGAATATGCCTACAATAACTCTGTCCACTCGGGAACTGGGAAGACCCCGTTTTTTCTTTTATACGGTAGTCACCCTCGAACCTCGGAGTTGGATCCACTCCAAGATCTTGGAACACCAGCAGTAGACCACCTGCATTCTACAATCACCCAAGCCTTTAAGGAAGCCGTTTCTCACCTTCAAAGGGCTAAAGAACAATACAAGAAAGGAGCAGACCAACATCGGAAGGAAGCCCCCCAATATCAAGTAGGAGATCAAGTCTGGTTACCCACCAAATATCTACCTCTAAAAGGACCACGCACATTCAACCCAAGATACCTTGGTCCCTATTCCATCACTACCATAGTAAATCCAGTAGCGGTCAAGTTGGACTTGCCCCCTCACATGAAGATACATCCGGTCTTCCACGTCTCTCTATTAAAACCTCTGCAACCTCAAACCCGACTAACTACATCTCCAAAACCTATTCTAGATGATGGAGAACTCGAGTTTGAAGTCAAAAGCATCCTGTATTCCAAGATCTCCAAATCTAAACTATTTTACCTGATTGACTGGAAAGGCTACGGTCCCCAAGAAAGATCCTGGGAACCTGCAGAATATGTCCACGCGCCTCGTCTAATCAAAAGATTTCATCGAACATTTCCTAACAAGCCCAAACCCCCGGAGAAGCCCGGTTTGGGAGGGGCCTTGAGGGGGGGTGCTGTCATGATCTCTGCTTCCAAAAGATCAGGACTTGCCCGACTCCCTTGGAAGCAGACCCATAACCCCGGTTCCGAGTGCCAGCCAGTCCCAATTGGGACCTTTTGGACCCTGTCCTGGCACCAGTGGCACCAGGCTCATAAAGATGCCCAGTCCCAGCGCTGGAAGCGCCGGGCTCATAATGCTTGGGTGGACTTACCTGCAGCAGACCATGCTGCTTACTTACCTGCCAGTTGAACCCCTGATCCTCTTCTGTTTGGGACTACTTTTCCTGTTGGGTGGGGCAGGAGCCACTCCCTAGGTTCAGAACACTGGAACTCTTCTGGAAAGCAGGAACTCTTTTCTTACCTAGGCGTGGCTGTGGAAGGAGACACCTAAGCACTACAGGAGGCTATTTAAACCACACCCGATGGATGAATCTTGCTTTGTGTTATTCTGCATTCTCTGCAGCAGAACGCTCATCGTGTCTTCTGCTTCTGATCCTGGGCCTAAGGGAACAAAGGCTTACCATCCTGGAATCCAGTCTTCAGCAGCACCTGTAAAGACAAAGAAAGAACAGGTTAGCACTACGGTCTTCAGTGGCAGCGCATCTCTTACCTGGTCCATCGGCTGTCACCAACGCCTCGCGCTGCATTCCGGCATCTGAAAGACAAAGGCTTACCTACTCTTCGCATGCTCCGGAGGTCTTCGCACTGCATTCCGGCATCTGAAAGACAAAAGCTTACCAGCTCTTCGCACGCTCCGGAGGCCTTCGGCGCTGCATCCCGCATCTGAAAGACAAAAGAAGGTGCGTTTAAAGACATTGGGCACCTTTATTACTCACGTGCCATTACTCCTTCCCACGCCGAATCCAGTGGGTATTCCAGCACCCTTCAGCTTCTCTAAAGCTCCGAACTTGTACCTGCAAGATAAAAGGGACAGAAGCAGGCTACAAGCGCTTACTTACGTGCTTCCACGCGCTTCTATTCCTCACGCGGGTTCGATCCTCAACTCTCATCAGCCCGCCATCCGCCATCGCCGGAACCCTGCAAAACAAGAGATATCATTACAAAAGACTTTTAAGACATTTGAAGTGCCCAGAACTTACCATTCGTGCAGTTAACGACGGACAGCAGTCCTCTGAGGTCAAGAGGCCTGCACCCTTATCCAGTGAAGAAACTGGTTACGGCACCCTGCCCCGAGGCAGATGGAGAGCTCGGCGTTCACTTACCTAAGACATCTTACTCTTCGAGTCAGACATACAGTGCACAGAGGTCCAGCCCAAAGAGCCAACCGTGTGTTACACATCACCTTTGAAGATACGGCATTCACCCAGTCAAGACCGGCACCTCTGCGGGAATCAGGTGAGTGTTACATACATACATTAAAGGCGGTTACATGGTCTGTACATGTGAAAGTCAATGTACAACCAAGATTTCAAAGGCTTGACCTTATTGAAGAATTTCCAGGGGAAAAGAAAAAAGTGAATTGTGCTTTCTTTCTGAGACAAACTGCTACATCAGCTGCATGCAAATATACCTGCAAGCAACACTTACGAGTTAATTCATGGAATAAATGTGCACCGAAATCGAACACATGTGCGTGGCTTACCCTCGACCTGCGCCAAATCTGTGCGGCTTCCACACGCCATTGCGACATCACAGAAGCCCTGCACGAGAGGCCCAGCGAAGGTGTACACCGTCCAGCACACACACCTAAAAAGGGGGTGGAACACGCAGAATGGGGAACAACACGCGAAAATGTGGGCGTTACGGGGGAAGTTCCGCTGCAAAATACTTGCAACGCCCACACATGCGCTAACAACAAGTATTCATGGAATTGAACAGGGCAAAACCGTGTGCGCCAAAAGACGCATAAAGACTGAAACACATACGCCATGCGAAAGCAGGCGTAAGCACCCCCACACAGCATAAATCTGCATGCAAACAGCAAACAAGAATATACAGCTATGACGAATGTCCCATTTCTCGCAGCAGTGATCGTGCGACACCGCAGGAGGAGGAGGATAGCCAGGCCCCACATTTTTTACCCAGGACCAGCCTTTTTGGGATGCCTGATGACCAGGTCTATGGCAGGCATAGGTTTCCACCCCATATCATCCTAGACCTGGTCACTGAGTGGGAGGATGACCTCACATCCGCCACCTTATGCTCCCAAGCACTGAGCCACTTGGACAACTGCCATAGTTGGGGGTGTCTCACAGCTCACACAGTCACGCTGCCTACACCAGGTGTTGGCAATCATGACTGCACGCCCCTCAGTCCGCAGGCACATATACATGCCTAGAACACCCGCAGAAAGGCAGGCTTTGGTCCAGGACTTTTACAGGGTGGCACACTTCCCCAAAGTGCTTGGTGCCATTGATTGCACCCATGTGACCCTACATCCACCTAGGACCACTGAGCATATCTATCGCAACCGCAAGAACTGGCATTCCATCAACGTGCGATGCCAAGGGAATCATCACCTCTGTCTATGCAAACTATCCCGGGTCGACCCATGATAGTTTCATATTCAGACTGTCAACCTTACACCGGGACCTGGAAGCTGGGAGGCATGGCACCACATGGTTCATTGGTGAGTACAAATGCCTGTGTCACACACAGACAAATACACAGACCCAACTAATGACAACCATTATCACCTCCCCAGGGGACAGTGCCTACCCGCTGAGCACCTACATGATGACACCAATACGGAACCCCACCACACCACCCCAGGTAAGATACAACGCAGCCCATATTGCAACCAGAGGCACGTTTCTGCTCCCTTGACCGCTCTGGTGGGCAGCTACTATACGTGCCCCCAGTAGTGTGCAGGATAATTGTGGCAGCATCTGTCCTGCACAATGTTGCAACACAGCGGGGTGTACCGGTGGACATGGTGGTGCCCCCACATCTCCAACCACATGCACACCCACTGCGCAAGGGAGGGGAAAGGGCATGTGGCAAGGCAGTCCGTGCCCAGCTTGTGGCAACATTTTTCACCTAAACTCCCACCCCTGCAGAGTGCACAGAAGCCTGGAACATTCCAGGTGACAATCGATGATCACAAAGGGACAATCAACTGTCACAACCTTACCACCCTGAGAATGTGTCCTCGGAATTGCTGCATTGTGTGAATCCCTAGCCACTGAAACAAACACAATCCTGTGTGACAAAAAGGCACACATGCAAGCTACAGATTTCAACACCCCCATGCAAAAGAGCACATCAAAATCCTGGTATGTCACCTAAAACGACCTCAACACCATGTCACCCACCTCACACACCATGCCATAGCATGCTATGTGAAAACTCCAAAATAAATTCACAACACATGACACAACTGTCACAAAGTGTATCGTGACAAATGGAAACAGCCCTGAGGCAATTCCCTCAGAAACAGACTGTGACGAAAAGACTGATCTAAAAAATCCAACCTATACCAAAAGGACATACATGCATGCCACTAAAGGTTAGAACACCAAATGTCTGAACCTTTGGTGGCAGGCATTTCAGGCAATTCCAAAAAAACACCCCGCTCACTACACTACACAGTTAAGTGAGCGGGGGCTGCGGGCTGGAAACCCCTGTAGCTGCAGAAAAAACAATCAAAATAAATAAACCTATGGTGCCAGTTCCCGATTACGAAAGTGAAAGTGAACTTGCGCAGCAGGGACCCGGAAATGTCTCTGAACGTAAGTAGTGTGGGCATGGGGGTATGTTGGGGTGGAGATGGGGGTGGGTTGTGTGTGTTTTTTGGGTGTGTGTTTGCAGGGGTATTCAATGCATGTTAGCATGTGAAATTTACAAACCTTTAGTGTTGCATACATTTCCATGTGAACCACTACTTTGTGGACTCATTGGCAACAGAAAAATCTCCCCGATCCCGTGACACATCAAAATCAAACCCAACACAGGACTATCTATTTACCAGCATAACATATCATGAACACAGGACCCAACAGTGACAATGTCAGATAGTGACCAATCACTATAGCACAAGTGCCTCAATATGACATTGCCACCACACAGCCACCTACCATCTTGAGTGTGGCTCTGACAGCTAATGGGGCCAGGGTACTGCATATAGCATGACATGCATAAACAATGTAGACAGGCAAGGCAATACATGAATAAGCAACATGAAAATATTCACAGTTAACAATATACTGACCAGAATGCAGGCCAACCATGCACTGGAGAAACCATCATGAATCCCCACTAGGCGTGTATACACATGTTGGACTTCAGACTGGCCACAGATGTGACAGAAGCCCAATGCCTCTGTGTAAGTTCCTGTCACACAGTGCCTTCCTTGTGAGCCCATGTAAAGGGGAAGCAGGAGTGGCATATGTGTCTGGACCCCAAGCCACAAACACTAACACAAGACAAGCCTGTATGGGCCCAGCCGGAACACACAGTGGATGCCTTTAGATGCCACAAAGCAACACACTGTGACATGAATGCACAATAGACAAAAAAAGGAAAAAAAAATAATAAAAATGGCCATTGTCGACCGGCGGGCACCCAGGAGGGGGGAGGTGCAGGGTGCACCTCATCTCCCACATGCGTTGATGTTGGGACTAAAAAAAAATCCTCCATTGACTCATGGTCTGCACGGCTAGGCCGAAGTGAGAGATCATTTGTCACTGTTGTCACCCTCTGGCTGAATATCAGCAGGTATGTGTGGTAAGGGTGTCAGCCCATGCATGTCCCCGGCATGCCCCTCCATGACAGCAAGCATGCAGGTCTGGTAAGCCTGGTCCTGCAGGAAGACGGCACAGAGTTCCCCATGCAGCACCTCACATGGAGCACAGAGTTCCTCCTGCAAGGTCTCGCGTGTAGCACAGAGTTTTGCCTGCATGGCCTCATGTGACAGGCAGACCTTCTCACAGCTTGCATGGAGTTCAGCCGAGACGGTGCGTTCCAAATGCTCCATCCATTGTTATGCCCGTGTAGCCTGGCACATCAAAAGTGTAGCCAGAGTATGTCTGAGGGAGATGTTCTCTTCCCTCAGGGCTTCCCTCCCTGTGGGCATCTGCCTCAGCAGTCATGGCTGTGCGCAGAGCCTCTAGTTCAGTCCGTAGGTCCCTGTTGGCAGCCAACGTGTCCAGCCTGTGCGAGCGGCACCTGGACCGCGTTGCCTGCTGCTGGAGCTCGATGTGTCTACCATGGGGGAGAATGGAATCCGCCACACGTTCCATGCCCTGAGCCATCATCTCAATAGTTGCCCCCTGTTGCTGTGCAATGGCATTCATGTGATTCTCCCACGCAGTGTTCCCCGGTGGCACATGGCCACTGCGTTGCCGGACAGCACACCTGTTTGGCACAAGGAGCCCTGCTCCTTGCTGTGCTGACACTGCCTGTGGCTGCAGGACTGCATTCCTCTGTCGATCTGCGGCCCCAGGAACAGGAGCAACTGGTGTCGAGCATGACCCTGCACCCATAACCACTGCAGGTGGACATTCTAACCGTGACTGGCCCCTTGAGGGTTATACCCCCACTACAGGTGTGTCCACAGCATCCACTGCAGAATCACTCACCTGTGACGGCATGGATTAATGAACATCCGATTCAGCATCAGAGTCAAAGAGATCCTCAAAGGTGTACCCAGAGCCAGTCCGGGACAGAATGGTCTGATGCACCAATGGATGCTCATGGCCTACCACACCACGCTCTCCACTGGTGCTTGGTTTGTGCCATGAGCCCTCCACCCTCTCTGCCATCTCCTCTTCCTCCTCTGCTTCCAGTGCCTCATCACCTGCATATACCACAAACATAGACATCACAACATTGACAGCCAACGCATGAAGCAGCCATTTCATACATGACACAAACTCCGACATGCAGGCAGTGGAAATGAAATGGAAGGTAACCCTGAAAGCAGACATGGATGTGTGTCAAATGTAAAGCCTACATATGTACTGTATGTTGCACAGCACCTGCATCACACACAAGCTCCTGCATTGCATAGACCTTACACAAAAAAGACAGATGCCAACAAACATATGGCACATAGCATAGGCATGGCAAAATCGTCAAACAGCCCCAGATAGAAGTCAAATAGTAGAAAGCACGTCACCATACATTACAGGTCAATAACTACGACTAAAAGCACACATGTGTCACAGGATGCAACAATGCCAGTGTGTTGAAATACAGTGAAGGAAGGCACATGGATACATACATGCTAGGCCACCTTGACATCACATAAGTGAATAGACATGTACAAGGCTGAAACAGGGCTCAGAAGTGTGTGGGTGCAGTGCAGTACATGTGCAGGGTCTCAACTGGCAATCAAAACACAAACACAGTCATGTCAATGTTGTGTGATGATGGCAGTGTAAGGGCAATTGCAGTCATCATGTGCATCATGTGCAAAGTGTTGGCAGTGGATTGCCCGGCTACAGTAACTCCCCCCACCCCGGGGGAATGGCTGGGAGGCAGTGCATGTCTCAGAATTGTGGATCACAGTACTGTGTTGTAGCAGACAGTGTGGGCAGGTGTATATTGCATCCCCTCAGTCATCTGAGACTACAGCAGATGAGAGGAGGACAGAAAGCACAACACGTGAGTAATCATCAGCAGTTCACCAAGACACGGAGAAGCTACAACACCAGTTGCATAGAGTCAGGGAGGCTGTACCAGAGGGAGTCCTACACTCGAGACCGGCGAGGACACCCAAAAAATGGGCGTGATGAGGCACTGACCCGGAGTGAGCATGAAAGGGATACCAAATACCATGAGTTATATGAAATACCAGAGATGGAGTAGAATGAGTAGCTTGACATGGACCCCTAGGGGCTTGCTGGGAATTCACATGGTCCATGAATGAACACTTATGTCCACTGTGAGCCTGTGCCATCTTCACAGTGCAAGTGAGACACCCTGCATCAAGGACAAAGGATGTACCCCACAGTACAGGTCTGGCAGAGTTGTAGAGGGAAGTGTGCATATACACAGAATTATGGGACAGGCCATTTCATGAGTCCAACATGTGAATCACCAGTACCATGGAGACAGTGAGCTGCTGGGGGATAGAGAGGCAAGGAAGCATGCCCTTGAGGGGGACCAGCTCGTAGGGTGACCTCACAGAGACGACAGTCATGTGATGACACAGGCGGAGTGTTGAGTGGAAGATCAGCACAGGCTATCAGCAAACATTTCTGAGAGCAAGGATATGGACAAGAGATGCTGCTGAGTGTCTTGAAAGATGCTGCAAAACTTAACAAAATCTACCTTGAAATTAAAGCATGGATTGCCACCCATAGCCTCTGCTTGAACGACAACAAGACGGAACTACTCATAGTAGGATCCCAGGCACGCTTTAACAAAATTGGACCCTAGGTACCAATCATTTACCATTGATGGCAACATGCATAAAGTATCAAAAGAAGTCAAAACGCTGGGCGTATATCTCGACTCAACATTATCGCTCAAAAAATAAATAAACGCCACTATCTCATCCACGGCCTACACTAACAAACTCATTAATGCCTGTAAGCCATTTCTCTCAACCACTAGCTGCCTCACACTATCTAGAGCATTGATATTGTCCAGACGAGACTACTGTAACACTCTCTTCCTGGGCTCCATGAATCAAAATTTGAACAGACTTCAGGTCTTACAGAATAATGTCCTTAGATGTGCCCTTAACCTTCCTCGCAAGGCCCCATCTCTACCATCAGCAAGGAAGTCCACTGGCTCCCCATCAGAGATAGAATCAAACTAAGATTGCTCGTCATTACACACAAATGCCTCTCACTAACTGCCCCACATTACCAATCTGCCAAGTTTTTCAGACACAGTTCTTCCAGACCCACTAGAAGACCTTAAATGTCCCAACTGAACATTCCCAAATTCAATCTGAAAACAGCAGGTGGATCCAGTTTCCCTGTGCTAGCAGCAAAATGTTGGAATGCACTCCGCATGATAATCAGGGGCGAAGAATCATTCTGGGCATTCAGAGCCAAGGTGAAAACATGGCTCGCTTCACAGTAAAAACTCAACTCAGACATACATGTAATGTACTGTGTACCGCGTTCTGCAACCATGTTGTGGACCACATTGTAACCTGGTCCTCTTGCTACCTACTGTTTTTCGCATTTGCAACCTCTCTAACTCTTGTTGTTCATCATGTCTATGCAACCAGTTACCCCAGAGTTTGGCTGCGCTATACAAATAAACTAACTAAACTAAACTAAACTAAGGAGGGTGCAGGTGTGTAGAGGAGGATTGGTTCTGTGTGCAGCACATGGCCTGCATGCAGACTGCATCACAACAAGCACGCATCAGTCAAGCATTGCATGGGTCACACCTGGCACTCATGAATACATAGCCTGAACTGGAAGTCTATCACAACACATCACACAAGCAAAACACACATTGGCTGGACACACACGCATCAACACTCACCGGACGTTGCATCAAAATCCAGCATCTCTCCCATTCCTTGGATTAGAGCCTCATCGACGAACCCTGAAGCTATCTCCTCATGAGTAGTGAGTACACCGTCCACTGATGCTGGCCTACCGCTAGTCACCAGAGTTGAGGCGTAATTAAAAGCCTGCTTGTTTTTTGCACAGCGTCGAAGGTCAGTACAACGCTTATAACAATCATCAGCTGTGCACTTCTCAAATCCCATGGCACAGACATTTTCCACAATGCACTGCCAGTTGGCCTTACCATGGGCAGGCGTGGTTTGGCACCCTGGCCCCACCAGCATTTTGCGGTAATTTCCCGCCATGTAGCCCACAATTGCCTCCAGTTCCACTTCATTGAAACTCTTCTTCCTTGACGTGCCGGAGGTCACAGCCTCTTGCGCATAAACACACTTCCTCCTGTTGATGGGTTGTGCGGACCCTGAGTGGCTACTGCTGCTCTGGTCAGTGGGGGCATAGGTGCTGGTGGACTGGCCAATGGGAGTAGGCAATGGCATGAGGACGGAAGGCTTAATTTGAGTCATTGGCTGCTAGGTTCTGTTCCCAGGGCCCAGCAGCACGACTGCTTCTGTGCCAAGGGCTGTGACCGACACAGTCCTGGCTGGCAGACTCACCGCCGGGGTGGTGTTGGCTGCATCTGCCCCTGCAGCTTCCACCACCTGGCTGCTCAGGGCAGCAAATGCCACCACTGCCACAGAAACATGTGGCTTGGTCACAACCTTAGACACATGTGGCTTGACCTCCCTGACCTAGAAATCTGCCTGGGAGTCCTCCTGTGCCAATGCAGCCTGTGCTGGCTGACCCCGCGCCTGGGTGGTGGTAGCCACAGCTGCACCTGCAGCTTTCACTACCTAGGGGCCCGTGGCAGCAGATGACACTGCCTGTCAGGTCAGATGGTTGCCCTGGATGTCTGCAGCAGCAGCATCTCCCTGAGCCGTGGGGGGTGGTGGCATGGCTGTCCCAGCATGTGGCTGGACATCCTGCCCATGTGGTACACCAAGACCCTGTCCCCCTCCGCGGCCACCTTGGCCTCCCTGGACTCCCTGGACTCCTAGGCCACCCCAGCCACATGGCCCAATACGCCCACCTCTGGGAGGTCACCCAGCTTTGCCGCCCTTACCTTTTGGTGGCCTCCCAACCATGGCACTGATGGACTAGTGTGAATGGGAGGTGCACACAACAATTGTCCTGGGCAATTGGGGTGAAGGGGATAGGGTACGTGATGGTAGATGCACCCCTGTGCTCCTGCAAGGCTGTCTGTGACCCCTCGGGAAAATGACGGGTCACGCATCGCTCAGGCACCCCAAAAAACAAAACAAACATACACATAACCCTCGGTAGCCCATGTGTGTGAAATAAATGCCCCGCAGTACACTGTGGCACCCAGGGACACAAAAAATGCATACATGTGGAACACGCAGGCCACTCTGACCTCAAAAATGGGGTACGCGACACACAGGGGCAACCACATTGGGGAAAGAAATCATGCACAACTCACGTCTACCTTGCGTGAAAAAGAAAGACACACACGTGTGTGCGTGTAGGCAACTCCCCACCAAAACAAGAAGTACGAACTGTACCCATAGTGAAGATATCGTGTGTGAAGCCACAAGAAGAAGTAACACATGCGTCAGTCCCCACGAATAGCACGTGCAGTGAACTGTTGTTCTTCACGGACCTTTAACTCGTACTGAAGGCAACACCCGTGCGCATCACGTTGTTTACGCACTTACGCGCTAAGGGCCTTTGCTCGAATTACACGCTAACGCGCTGTTTTTTCATGTGCGTAGTCACTCTGCATCAAGCTGACCACGCGAAAAAAAAGGAAGACCACGCTCCTGGTCCCAGGCCATTTTCATGCCCCTCCTATGAGCCATCTGTTGCTGCCAGCCAACTCAGTGTGCCTGCTGCCAATGTGTCCTGCAATTTGGTGCCTGCACAGAAGACATTGCCAGATGTCCTGTTGCTGCAACCACCTGTGCTGAAACAGAAGACTCCAGACTGCTGTACCATCGCTCCACAGCCCAGCTCCAGGACCCAGTTGCCCACCCACACCTGCCTCAGGGGTTGCCATGTCGGACCAAACACCATCTGGGTCCAGTGGCAACCTCCCGGCAGAAAGGCAGAGGGCTGCCAGCTTCACTGCCAATGAAGTTGGCATCCTGGTGGAGCAAGTCCTCGGGCATTATGATACCCTCTTCTCAACATCGCGCGCAAACAAGGAAGGACGGAGGAGGATCTGGGAGGACATTGTGGGTGTCATCAATGAGGAGGGGGTGGCACCCCACGACTACAAGCATGTCCTGAAGCGCTGGGAGGACTTCAGGTCCAGGACCGTCAACAAGGCCCGGTGCCTCATTGGAGCTGAGGATGAGGGTCCTGGAGCACATATGCCCATGGCTTTACCACCAGGTCCTACTGTTGCAGACCCGTCTGAAGTCGAGTGGTAAGTGTCCATGTGTTCTTGTCCAGCGTAGTGCATGTTGAGGTGTAGCTGGAGTGTGCACCTTGGCCTTATGCCTGGCATGCCCATGTATGGATGTCTGTGTGCAGGGACATGACAGTGCTGCATGTGAGTCCAGTCAAGCTTGTCCAAATCAGTGGTGTCAGTGATGCAATGCATGATGTGCACCATCCTGCACTGGCTAGGACAGCTCTTTGTCATGGTTTTGCTACATGTGCAGGGCCTTGCTGCGACCCCCTCCTCCTCTTCATCCACTATGCACCAGTCGTACTCCATGCCGTCTGCTGCCACCGCAGCCAGTCTGGTGGAGATCACATCCCTGCCACAGTTGGGAGTCGGAGGTTCAGCAGAGATGGACAGCCCAGCAACAGGACCTCTGGCAATGGAGGTTGTGCTGCACCTTGGAGCAGGGCATGTGCATGACAGCCCCGGGGGTTGTCATTGTCCCGGAGGCAGTCGTGGTGCCATAGGCACATGGTTTCACAGCAGCAGCAGGCTCGGCGTGGGAGGCATCAGGACTCGGGGCAAACGAGGAGCAAGCATCGGGCAACAGGCAGGAGGACCCAGGAACAAGTGTGTCTTCCGTGTGGCAGCGGATTGGCCAGCGATAGGTGCACCATGGCCAGGGCAGAGAACTCCATGCGTCGAGCAGAGAGGCGGGCGTAGCTCCTTGAGGAGACTCGCAGGGAGTTGGAGAGGAGCATGGCAGAGTCCCTGCTAGCCCTCGAGGTAAGAGCTGAGTCCTGCCTCCGTGACATAGACGCAGAGTTCAATGATGCCTTGGCCAAGACTCTTGATGACATCGGTGAGTCGTACGACTAGCCCACCGCCCTTGTATATAGTTTGGTAGGGTTAGGTTTCCTTTGTTTTCTTTTTTATTTTGGAGTACATGGACATTGCTCAGCTTCTTGTATATAGTTATTTTTGTGAGTAGTTTGTGTGTGCAGTTCTTTGACTTTTGGGATCATGGATCCTTCATCCTTGTATATAGTTTGACCATGAGGTAATGTTTTTTTATTTTTTTTATTTGGAACTGAACAACGGACTGTAGATATGGACCACTTTGTTGGATTTCATTGTATTTTGGATTTTACATTCCTTTTGGATTTGCATTTCTTTTTCTTTTGTATTCAATTCAATTCTCTTTCATTTTCATGTTTGATTTTCATTTGTTGTCTTTTTGGAATTGCAATACACTTTCATTCATGCATATCTAAGTGGTGTCTGCTCTCAATGGTTTGGTGCATGTGTCACTCGTCATTGGTTCTGTCATGTGTCACTGCTGTGGAGCAATGTTGGTCATGTCTTTGGGTGCATGCATATGGCATTGGTGATTTCCATGCCATGGGGCATGTACTGGGGAGGGGGCCAATGGATAGATGTAAGTTGCACTGAACTCGGGGGCAGCGTGTGGTAGCATTTGGGTGGACATTTGCTACATGGTTTGATGTTGGGACAATGTGTATGGTGGGGGGCCATGAGTCGGGGCCTGCCTGCAGGTTGCTGTCTCTTGTGGGGGGACATGAGTTGGGGCCTGCCTGCGGTGTATGGTGCCATGTGGGCTGCCTGCGGGGCATGGTCATGGGAGTTGGGGTTTCCCCCTGTGGTGTGGGCTACCGGCATGGCATGGTTATGGATGTTGGGGTTTCCCCTGTGGTGTGGGCTGCCTTCGGGGCATTGACATGAGTGTTGGGGGTCCCTGCGGGTCATGGTCACAGGTGATGGGCTGGCTGCAGGGCATGGTCATGGGTGTTGGGGGGTCCCCCGTGGTGTGGGCTGCCTGTGGGGCATAATCACGGGTGATGGGCTGCCTGCAGGCCATGCTCATGGGTGGTGGGGGTTCCCCTGTGGTGTGGGCTGCCTGCAGGGCATGGTCATGGGTGTTGGGGGTTCCCCTGTGGTGTGATCTGCCTGTGGGGAATGGTCATGGGTGTTGGGGGGGTCCCCTGTGGTGTGGGCTGCCTTCGGGGCATGGACATGGGTGTTGGGGTCATCCTCTATGGTGTGGCTGCCTGCAGGGCATGGTCACGGGTAACGGGGGGTCCACCCCGCAGCCAAATTGTGTGAAAAGGCCCTTGTGTGCTCCCGCCAGCAGAATTGCGTGAAAACACCCTCATGTATACCCGCGCAAGCCAAATCATGTAAAAATTGGCTTGTATATCCCCCGAAACAGAGCACAACGCTCGCGCCAGCGAATTCACATGAAAACGCCCTTGCATACAACCGTGCCAGCCAAATCGCGTGATAACTGGCTCGCGTAACCACCGGAATTGCGCACCCCACTCGCGTCAGTGAATTTGCGTGAAAATGCACTTGTGTATACCTGCACCAGCCAAATCGCGTGAAAACTGGCTCACGTACCTACCAAAATTGCACACCCTGCTCGCAAATCATGTGAAAATGCCCTTGCATCCTGCCATCAGCCGCAAACACACCCTAGAGGCAACACACACCACAGGGGACCCCCAACACCCATGGCCATGCCCCACAGGCAACCCATTACCCATGGCCATGCCCCGCAGGCATCCAACACCACAGGGGACAACCCCCCCCAACAACCATGTCCATACCCCGCAGGCAGCCCATCACCCGTGACCAGCAGTGCAGATAACATGCGTATTGTGCCCTTTTACGCATGTTATTATTGCAAATACGGAGGATTTCATTTTCTACTGCGTACCGTGTACGCTTTGATTTATTCATTAAAAAACATACTTTCCACCACTAGATGGCACTGTAGCGTTTCTTTTGTCAGCAGCAAAGCCTTTCTTACACAAGATAGTGAATTTTCAACTGAAAGACCAATCTGTGACAGCTAAGCGAGCAACACAATAAAGCATGCACCCTTTTAAAATGTGTTCATCCCATAACGTCTAATAGCTTGATATGCCAAAAAGTAAATCCAGGATTATCTCGAAACCAACCATATCCTAGGAAAAAGACAGTCAGGCTTCCGACCAGGTCACGGAACAGAGTCAGCCCTACTTGATCTGAAAATACAGCTTGCAGACACTATGGATAAAGGCAAACCGGCACTCCTTCTCCTACTGGATCTATCTGCCGCCTTTGACCTTGTCAACCACGATATCCTAGGCATGCACCTAAAAAATGAAGCACACTTCTCCCCGGAAGCCATTGCATGGGTTGCCTCATTCCTAAATGGCAGACTCATGAAAGTCTTCTCAGACACTGCCTCGGCAACCCCTACCACCATCCACTGCGGCGTCCCACAAGGCTCCTGCACCGCCCCCACTCTCTACAATATATTCACCCTTCCTCTCTTCAAGGACCTCGACTGTCGTAACATAGCGTACACCAACTACGCAGACGATACGCAGGTACTACTCCCTCTAACTGGGACCTACGAAGAAGATGCTACTGCATTAACCAAAATCTACACAGCCATCCAAACCTGGATGGCGGCCAACGGCCTCTGCCTAAACGGGGACAAAACCGAAATCCTCATAGTAGGGACCAATGAAATTCTCAACAAACTCCCCCCCCAATACAAATCCTTCAACATTGACAACTCCACCATCTCAGTCTCCAAGTCTGTTAAAACCTTAGGCGTTCACCTAGATGCCTCACTATCTATGTCTCGCCAAGTCAACGCCATTGCCTCTTCCTCAGCACTTACCACCAAGATGATAAATGCTGTCAAGCCGTTTCTCTCCGCCAAAAACTGCCTGTCCATCGCCAGAGCCACTATAGGTACAAAACTAGACTACTGCAATGCACTGTTCCTAGGCACCTCCGCCCACAACCTAAAAAAACTCCAAATCACGCAAAACAATGCGCTCCGGGCAGCACTGTCCATTCCAAAAAGAGAACACATCTCGCAAGCAAGGAGAGATGCCCACTGGCTACCTGTGAAGGAACGCATACTGTTCAAAGCCATGACCATCACACACAGATGCCTATCCCTGGATGCCCCACCCTATCTCGCAGAAAGAATCACACCGAAAGCCTCCATCAGACCCACCAGAGCTCACCGCACCAACATGATTGATGTCCCCACGTTTCAAAGATCCAGGGCGGGAGGAACCAGCTTCCAACACCTCGCACCAAAAAACTGGAACTCCCTACCTACCTCACTAAGGAACGAAAAATCATACCATACCTTCCGTAAAAACCTCAAAACCCTCCTATTCCGCTAAAGTCTGCCACATTCACTCTCATGCTTGCATTGTATCCACAGCATAGCATAACCTTTAAGCTCAATGTTTATTACCAATGTGAAATGTACTATGTAACTCGGTTACATCTGTAAACACATTCCTATGCTTGTGTTCATGACTAAGTCTGCTGTAACAGCGCCACGATGCCCCAGGGCAGCTCTGTGCGCTTTATAAATGCAAATAAATAAATAAATAAATAAATAAATAAAAGTTTGCTTTGATGTCCTTAGTTGAATATTCTTTAATAACCATACATAAGACTCTGGAAGTTTGTGACGAATCTCCAAACCTAAGTGAGTTTATGGAACAACTTTTTTTGGTGTGTTTTTAAAGCGCTGAGAATGAAGTGGGTAAATCCAGAATGTTTTGCCTTTTAGTTTTCCATGCAGGGTGTGGAAAATAAAAGGTACAGTGATATTATTTTGGCACAAAATGCTGCTATAAGGATTGACATGTTATGATGCTTTACTATGCAAGTAAACTCTATAGGACAGTATTATTGTAGGTCTTGACACCCAAAACAAAAAGTGTTGTTCCAAGTAAAGCGCGGAAGAAGGTGGCCATGCCCAAATTGAAAATGCGGGTTAAAATACCAGCTTTGCTGTTTAGCGTAAGTGTGTGATGCTGGGCAAATAATGTAATCTAACTCGGACTTCAATTGCAAAAATTGGAGTGCTTATAAGTTTACACGCCTACAAAAGGACAGTTTTAATAAGTGTAGGGACACATTGGTGTATATTGGTATTCCTCTGCTAGTGGCTCCAATACTGCTTCATAGAATTCCATTATTGCTGCACTGGCCCTCCCCCATTCTTGTAACACTGGATTTGAAAGACAGACATAGTGTCAGCAGCCAGTCAGTGCACCAGAGATTCTAGTATAGCGGACTGTGGTAGAACCAACATTACATTTTCTCCCCTGTTGCTCTCAGCCAATGAAGGTGCTTGGGCCGTCCAGAGTACTGCCCCACGCTCTGCAACGGCCTGTTATGCTATGACATTGAGTCTTTCATTGCACACCATCTGCCATTTTCACACTTTCTAGGGCTTTCAGGTTCTGCAAGAAGTGGGTGTTTCAAACTCAAAGGAGATAGCAGTTAACTGATTATAACATTGAAGCTGCACTAGAATATTCTTACTACAATGAGTAATTAAGTTAGATGCCCCTACACAAGTAAGTTTGCCATTCTTCCACAGTCTCTGAAGTTAGTCCCTCTCCCAACATTTGAAGGGTTAGCCCCAGCCTACATTTTAGCCTATGTGCACCCCTGGATGTGTGCACTTACATTTTGATAGGCAGGGAGGTGAGGGAAGTCTTTCCCCCAAACTGGCAGTGTTAAAGTTTCACTGTGTGTGCTCAGAAAAATGTACTTGAACAAACGTAGTAAAACTTTAAAGCTGCTACTTTCAAGAAAGTCTTCCATCACCTCTCTGCATATTGTGCTTTAAAATATACTATTCAATAGTTGTTCCCCACACCAGACCATGGGAGGAGTTGGGTAGAACAGTGGGGGCAGAGCCTCCACATTTGCCCTGCCTATTTTCTGAAGTGGTCCCTCCCATCACGACTTAATTCCCCCTCCTGCCTCCGAAATGTAGGTTTTGTTGTGCCCCTGCATGGGAGAGAGGTCAGGTAGGTTGGCTTACTCTCACAAGTCACCAGCCACCCCCACCTCTCCCCTCAAAGTGTTGAAATAAAGGGGCGGGAGCCAACACATCTGCAATTATTCTTTTACTTGCTGCACCATGGGCCGTTGCAAACCTGCTCTGTAATGTATAATTTATAAAGTTCTGCTGGCTGCAGTAAGACGTGCGCTTGCTGATGGGCTATACCACGAGGGAGTGGCCATTACCCAATGCAGGGATGAACGGTTCCATTAGCCTGAACTGAATATATTTGCCAATAGCACATGCAGGGAGGCCATGTGCCACTGGCGCATGCAGAAAAGAGATGCTCAGTTAGCATGTGCAGAGAGGAGACATGCTGCTGCATGTGTACGGAGGCTATGCCAACAACAGGTCGAAAGGGAGTATGTGTTTTTACATAGCGCTTTTAGCCAAATTCCTTCAGCTTTTAAGCACTGTGGTAACTGTTATTATACCATTTCGAATGGTACTTGATTTATTACAGCAAAACAGAGCAGAATGCCAGGGGAGCACAGTTGGGCATTGTGGTGGGGGCTGGCGAGGACATGTTCGAGTCAGGCTGAATAAGGAAAGGGGAGGGGGAAAATCGGGTACATCTGGCCCCAGTACATTTTGTCAATTTCCAGTACTGATAGTAAATTGTGTGAATGGACCCGGTCATTCTTCATTATTACATGTCTTGTAAGAAAGAAGTGACTCCTCTGCGGTCTTCCCTCTGCGCCACACCCATCAAGGCTGTGTCACGTAATTGGAACTTGGGAAGTGCAGGCCGCCCTCCTGCCCATTAGCTTTCCACCCTTTCTTTGGATGCAATGTTTTAGCCTGTGCAGCAGGGAGCCCTGCCGATAAGACTGGCAGAGAGGAGATGTGTTGTTATAGCATGGGTAGAGGAGATGCTACGTTAGCACTCACAGAGAAGACATTTTCCCATAGTACGTAATTAGTAAAGATGTGTCATTTGCACGTGCCATGGAACAGAAGGGCAATTAGCATGCAGAGCCAAGATGTGCCGTTAGCATGTGCATAGACAGGATGTGGAGTTTGCACATGCTAACTGCACATCCCGTCGGTGCACAGGATGTGCAGTTAGTACATGCCGAGAGGATACATCCCATTAGCATGTGCTTAGAAGGCATGTCGTTAGCATGCACATCTCCTCTGTGCACATGCACGCAGTTATCACACATGTACAGAGAGTTGTCCCACTAGTATGTGCACAGAGAAGATGCACCATTAGCAGACGAGAAGAGATGTGCCAATAGCATGCGCATAGAAGAGATTGGAGGTCACTATGGGTAGAGATATGTCCTGTCAACGTGTACAAATATCAAGCTTGCTAAACAGAACATGTTCTATCAATACGTCAAAACAATGTCTCCCATTAGCATATGCATGGGCATGTGCTGTTAGCATGCGCACGGTGTAAATGTGCAATTTACACATGCAAATGACACAAATTTGCTCTTCAAATGCTAACAGCACATCTCTGAAAAAGCTGAGAGTAGATGTGCCTTTACCATGTGCACAGAGTACGTGGCATACTCGTTAGTATGTGTCAAGAGGAGATGCGTAGCTAGCATGTTCAGGGAGGATATATGCCATTATCAAGTGGAGTGTTGTGCGGATACTATGTGCCCAGACGGGATGTGGCGTTTGCATGTGGAGTGAAGGGCTCTGCACAAGCCAGATAACTTTGATCTACAGCGCTTTTGGTCTATGGGTCTGATTTTGCGTATGCATTGGGTGCATGTGTTGGATAAGTTTTACTCCCTTTCAGAGGACAAAACTCATTTTTACTCTCTTGAAATTGCATTTACTCTCTAATTTGAAAAATCATGCGTAAAATACTCCCACCTCAAAATCTTATCTAGAGCACTGCCCGTGACCATGCCCCGCAGACAGCCCACACCACATGGGAACCCGAAATGCCTATCACCAAGCTGTGTAGTCAGCCCACACCACAGGAGAACCCCCAACACCCATGACCATGCCCCGCAGGGAGCCCACACCACAGGGGAGCTCCCAACACCCATGACCATGCCCCGCAGGCAGCCCATCACCCATGACCATGTGCTGCAGGCAGCCCACACCACAGTGGAACCCTCAACACACATGACCATGCCCCGCAGGCAGCTTATAACCCGTGACCATGCCCTGCAGGCAGCCCATCACCCATGACCAAGCCCTGCAGACAGCCCACACCACAGGGGTACGCGAGGCACTTTTCACGTGATGTGACTGGCGCGAGAGAGGTACGGGATTTCGCGGGGGAATGCGAGGCACTTTTCATGCTATTTGAATGGCGCGAGCGGGGTGCAGGATTTCACGGGTGTGCGCAAGGCCATTTTCATGCGATTTTGCTGCCACAAGCGGGGAACGCTCTGATTTTTCATGCAATTACGATGGAGGGGGGGCTGTGTGCTGGGCCAAGAGTGGCGCGGTGCCTTTATGCCGTATTGGACATTTCACTGGCTTTTTCCTGCACAAGAGGCTGTGTTGGGGGCGCAACTGGCGCTGCTGGATGTTCATTGTGCCATGGCTGGTAATGCCTTGGGAAATTCATGAATACGCGGTGCGCGGAAAAGCTGTTTTGCACTGCGCCTGGCGCACGCGTGGTGCATGCTCTGGCTCTGCCCGAGGCGCTTGCGGGACTTCTGCGCTGGATTCCATGAATTTGCCCCTTAATTGCTTACGGATAGCTGCAGTCAGCTAATACTCTGGGCTTTTCATTGTACTGTTTACAAAAACTTTAATCAGCCTGTAGTTGTGATGATCTTAACTGTAACTTAATGACAATAGTTCTTACAAGTTCAGGAGGTTTGTTGAATATCCTGAAAATGGGAAAATGTGGGCAGATTAGAGTTTGGTCAAACAATTTCAATCAGAATTATTACAAAGTAAAGGCTGATTCGAATTGAACACCCAAAACATCGTCACCACTTTGGGTTATCCTCCTATGCCATTCCCCTGACCTCAATGTGCAACCTTAAAAACAGAAAAAGTAGTAAGGTAAATCAAAAAGGCACAGACAAGCATATAAACAGATCCCAAATGCGGATTAGAAATTAAGATGTTCCATTTTCTGCCAGAGACACCAATTCAGCAAAATGCAGAATTGACATTATGCAGCCGACAACCTGACAGGAAGTGACATCACATGACTTTTGACCCTGACAACATGACAGGAATCAATGTCATATGACCTTTGGCCTAGTGGCATTACAGGAAGTGACACTGAAAAAGTACCAACAAACCTACAATAAGTGTATGAAAAATAAAATAGAAAATAGTGATAGATATGGCAAGGGTTATTTTCTTGTTCAGCCATATATTAACTAATTAAGTTGGGGCCCAGTATGTAAAGCGGGCAGTCATGATATGCCAGGGGAACTCCCAGCAGAACCATCATAGACCCGGAGCACTGATTTATTATGCAAGTACTGCCTCATTTGGCCAAACACTGCCGTGTTATATATTTTAATACCTTACAAGCAGGGTATAGCGATACTATGCTAAATACTGCCTCAAGTGCTAGGCACACCATTAAAATGTTCAGTGAAACCTGAGGATCATACCAGGTTAATCCTCATATGCAGTGTACAGTCATGAAATGGAAGCTACAGCCTCACAAGCACAAGCGCTGCAAACATTGCCAGGTGCAGACTGAATCGCACAAGTACTGTAATCTTATTGGAATTAAAATCTGAAATGCTGATACATGACTCACCTTGTTTATTTCATATAGTGCAAACTAAACTGAATCTTTTTGATGATCTCAATTTCCTAATTTAGGCCCTATAAGGAAAAGCGATTTGCTCAGAGTCACGCATGTTGGTTACGTGAAGAACCCAGAACGTGTGCCTTCTTCAACATGTTAAATTTACCGAGTAGATGACATCCACTGCCTAACCATATTGAATTTTACACAAGCATTTTAATATGTTTGCACTGTGTTCTTTAATAGCAGAAACAGTTGTTCGTGTTTAATATGCGATTAATTCACTGAGCTATCCACTGAGTTACAACCTTTAAAGGCGTGGGGCATCAGAGGCTGAGATATATGGGCATCCACAAAACTGGAACCTGGGTTGGGAAACGAGACCCCAGGACTTCCCTAATTTTGTATCACACTCGGATCCGAGTCATATTTATTCATATATTGCTTCATTCTTAGAATTAATCCAAGGTAATTGATTGTTGAATCGTGCCCTTAAGGTTCCACAAGTTTTATTTTATGTAGTTTATAGTCATGACTATGAGCTACGGCATGACTGCGGCGTTCTGACATGCGAGTGGAAGGTGGGCAAATGAACCCAGTGGATTCGCAAATTAAAAAATGCATGTTACCCGAATCCAGGACCCTGATAGATGGGAGCTGATTAAAGCATTATTGGGGTGACTCTCTACTCCTGGATCTTAGAGACCCAGTTCTCCCATGAAGAATTCTACAGACCACACTATAAAAACCAGTCCGCGTCTACAGCCCTGAAGAAAGTGGTGACATCCAGTCTCAATACCACTGAAACCAGTCGGCTTTTTTTGCGACCTGAGTAGTCAAATCTGGATCAGATAAGAACCCTACATCAGTTTGCTGGTAGACCCTACCACTAAGAAGGGATCACCCTATTGTTCTCTTTTCTTTCTTCAAACCTACTGACCAACAGAGCTCATATATTAAGGAAACAAATCTCCGAACCCACTCAACAACAGGAGTCAGCATCAACGACCACCATCTTTTTGGTATAGGTCCAAGATTCTATTCTATTTTAACCATTTCTTTTTAAGAAAATAATTTGTTTTAACTAGTTGCAAAATCCAAAAAACGAAAATAAAAAAATGAATGTTTATTTGGAAAACAACACAGTAAACTACATAACATAAAATTTGTGGAACCTTAAAGGCACGATTCAACAATCAATTACCTTGGATTAATTCTAAGAATGAAGCAATATATGAGATATATGGGCCTCATTACGAGTATGGAGGCAGCCTCCATACCGGGTCCCAGTGCCGGGTTCCTTCAAAGAGAATAACCGGGTCATTCTGACTTTGGAGGACCCGGTAATTCTTCCTTGAAGGAACCCATCTCCATTCCCATTTGAGCCCCCATAGGGCTCAATGGGAATGGGGAGGGAACTAATAACGGGGCCATTATTAACGGCCCATTATTAGCTTCCTGTTCCCCTCGCGGGACCCGCTAAGGACGCCTGGTTTTACCAGGCGTCCTTACCGGGTCCCGCAAAGGGAACCTCGTAATAGGGCGCCCCGTAATGAAGGGTGCTGGTCCCGTACCGGCACCCTTCATTACGGGAGCGTCTGCCTCGTAATGAGGCCTGAGTTAGTTGAAACAGTAAAGAGAGACAGACAGCTACATCCTGCAAAAAAAGTTAATTTCCTTCATAAATGCTTTGCACAATTTACAATGATGTGTCACTCATAAGACATTAAACACTTAAGCAAACTGCAAACACAGCGATGTGTAAACACAGACACACACACACCAGCCCCCCCATACTTTGGAATACAGCTAAAGCACAATAACAATATGAAGATGCCATGGCAAGTTCTATTAGTTTCCTTGTGCAAATGAGCGAAGCATACACTCCTTCGAGAATTGACTGCGCTGGTGGCTCTGACTGTGCAAGCAGTCATAAACATGAAAAGGTGAATCCGACTAAATACACTTGAAGTCTTATTTTAAATGAGGCAAAGCAAGGTGTCACCTTGATGTACCTCTCCGTCCAATTTTCCAGCATTGACAAGGTAGAAAAGGGACATGGAGTGGAGATAACATTTCTGCCGTGCTGACCTCCTCTGTGTTGTCACTGCGTTTCATTTTTATGCGCCTGCATGACATTTTTTCATGCAAGTGTGCAAGGAGTGGATTCCTACCATAGCATTAATAAATGCCACCTGCAAGTCGTAATTTGCAGGCAGTATTTAATTTTTCACAAGACGGGGAGTAAAACGAAAGAGTAATATTGAGTTTGCCTTGCTTTACTCTTTCCTTTTATCTGCCTTGTGAATGTTTAAAATTGCATGCATGTGATCCAACATCACGTAAGTGCAAACGTTGGTGGTCCCCTGCATGCAATTAGTATCCCTTAGAAAATAACCCCCTTAGCGTGCCAGGTGGTTTACTGCCAATAGTGTTTCAGTGAACAATAAATCACATTTTGAGGGCCAGTAGGACAGGGTTAGCAGACCCAGTGCCAGAGGGACCAAAGACATTGCCAGGGGAACTGCTGGCACCCCATTCTTGCCCCATAGTTGACGCCCACAGTTACTGCCCAAAATTATTTAATAAATGAATATGCATAAAACCACCTAAGTAATGTGTTCTACAATGTACACAATGGGCCACATTACAAGTATGGAGGCAGCCATGGTGCTATTAGCGCCATGGCTGCTTCCATACCGGGCTCCAAAACCGGGTTCCTGCAATGAGGAATAACTGGGTCATTCCAACATTGGAGGACCCAGTAATTCCTCCTTGAAGGAACCATTCCCCATTCCCATTTGAGCTCCCATAGGGCTCAATGGGAATGGGGAGGGAGCTAATAACGGGCACGTAAATAACGGCCCGATATTAGCTCCCTGTTCCCCTCGCGGGGCCCGGAAAGGATGCCTGGTTTTACCAGACGTCTGTTCTGAGTCTTGCAAAGGGAACCTCATAATAAGCGCTCCGGTAATGAAGGGTGCCGGTCCTGTACCGGCACACTTCATTACGGGTGCGCCAGGGTCGTAATGAGGCCCAATGACTGACATTGCTATTTAAAAGAAACTCACTGAAGTGGCTGTAGAGAATGGTTTCAGAACCTTTACAATGACATTTAATATTGGGAAGAACACAAAATATAGGCCTAACATAAATATCAGTTTTAAATGGTATCATTTGGTGGAGGGGGGCTGGAATGAAACCGCGACATGCATGGGAAGTTGTCAACATGGTAATTGTACAGGGGGCATGAACCACTGTTTCAGAGCACAGCATTGACGAGGTAGAGTTTCTAGAATGAGTATGTACATGGACCAGGATAAGGATTCAATGGGTTCAGGAGCATGGTTCTTGTGAAGGTGTGGACAGGCATCCCAGAGGACATAGTGAACTGGATGAAGATTCCAAAAGAATGCTTCAACCAGTGTTCCAGTCAAAGTTCTGTTCCTAAAACCAGAAAAATGATAGAAAGAGGGCCAGAATTAACCATACCATCCTCCATAATGTATGGCATGACAACATAACGTATTGGAAAGGTGCTTAAAGCAAATTGCAGTGGTTATAATTAATTTAAAGCTTTCAATCCACTATGCTTCAGTGTTGTTCTGAAAATCACCATTTTCAAACACTGTATAGGGGACTGTTGAAGAGAAGGTTTGCAGCACCTTTTTCACACTCTTCAGCTTC
This sequence comes from Ambystoma mexicanum, assembly GCF_040938575.1. Lineage (NCBI taxonomy): Eukaryota > Metazoa > Chordata > Amphibia > Caudata > Ambystomatidae > Ambystoma > Ambystoma mexicanum. The sequence goes on from NC_090939.1 coordinate 761,205,777, forward strand.
AAAATAAAGAGAGTGAACTGCTTCCCTCATATATAAAGTGCGTGTACTATCAAAGGTAGAAACTGTTGGTGCCCATTTGTCAGTTAAGGCCAATAAAGTGTGTACAGCCCAGCCTATAAAGTAACACAAATCTATGTTGCTCTTGTACTAAACCTTTGATCAAATGATGCACTTAATCGACTGAATTAGGAGCTGTCAGACATCATCCAGATAGCAATTGATTCCCACTAGACAAAGAAGGGATATCTCAAGCTTGAGCACATATATTTACACGCATACATGATCTTAATGCACACATTAATGGACCACTAACATGTAGTTGATCATGTTTCATCATGGTGTCAGTGGATTGTATTAAGATCATGTAAGGATGTTAAAATATGTGCTCGAGCTCAAGATATCCCATGATATAATTTGGTGAATTAATTAAATGCCAATCGATTATGATTGTTGGGAGCTCACTACTCCACAAAGACCATCCTGAAGAAGGTGGTATTACTCATACTGCCTATCACCCTCAAAGTGATGGGCAGACCAAGAGGGTGAATCAAGTCATAAGTCAAAACTTGCGATGCTATACCACCAAAAAAGATGAAGATTGGATTACACTTTTACCCCTGGCTGAATTTTCATATAATGAGTCACATCATACCTCTATATCATACCCATTTCTACCTTTCTTATGGCTCCTACTTCCATTCCAATAACCAATAAACTGGAAACTAATATACCAGCAGCCACTGAAAAGATCCAACTATTGCATCAAGGCTTCCTAAAAGCATATATACACATCAAACATGCCCAAGACCTGGCCAAAATATATGCAGAAAAAAATAGATTTGAATCCCCTCAGTAACACAGTAACTCAGGTCACAAAATCTCTGTCTATCTACTAAACACATACATGCTCCTTCGTGTGCCAATAAATGGAAGCCAAAGTTCATCTGGCATTTTCCTATTGAAAGATTGATTAATCCGGTAGCTATGCTGTTTTTCACATATCACTGCTGAAGCTAGTTACTCAATGTAAAACCTATGGAAACAGACATCTTCTACAACCTCCGGTGGTAGGACAACAAGACGAATACGATGGTAAGAAAATAGTTGACTCTTGACATTGTGGAAGATCAATACAGTATCTGATTGACTGGGTAGGGTATGGGCCTGACAATAGGACTTGGGTTTCTTCCACAAATGTATTTTCCCTTTCCTTGGTTTCCAAGTTTCACATAGCTTTCCTGGGGAACACTGGGAAGGGGGGCCTGGCCCGGGTTCTCTAGAAGAGGGATTAGGGGGGCATACTGTTTGGAAAACCTTACTTGACACTCATGAGCGGTCAGAAATGTGAGGTGGACCACATTGTGAAGTTTTCTAAACAAATGCCATTTTATTAGAATGTAAGGTTGGATGAATGCCTTAATATCCCGACCCTGACAAGTATTTCCCTGCCTAAAATAAACTAAAGGAAACACTCTAACAAAGGATATCTGTCGCTCACACTTAAACATACAGCAAATAAACTAGAAAATACATAGCAGTACCAAACAATTATGCTTGAATGTATAAAGTAACCAAAGTCTCTATGCAAAGCCTGAGTGAACAACCCTTCTGCAGGTTTTAGATGTGATTCTGCTTCACATTCAAGAAAAGAACACAAGGAAATCCTGATTCTCATCCAAGTTCCAATATAGTCTGATGTAAAGTCAACTCGTCAACAGAAAGCTCCAACATATGGATTATACAATTCCTCTTCTCCTTTGAACAGGTTTTCAGTCTTTCAATAACAACAATCTTTTTATTGGTCAGGGTGATTTGTCACTTTAACACTTCCAAGAAATATAACTTTTCTACAACACCCATGCTTGGCTCTTCCTCCAATACTTCTACAACTGATAATGTCATATCAGGACCACCATGTAGCCCTCCTCCAACTTCCACTCGGCCTGACTCCTTGCCAGGCCTACAATCAGGTCACAACAGCTTCACAGCATTCAACAAAGGACAGTTTTGAGAATTTCAACACAATTTCTAAGAAAGACGCAATTCACATTGATGCTCCTCAACACTTCTGTAAATGATGTTCCTTTCCTTCTCGACACTTGTCCCCAGAAGGACATCCTTCTTGCCACTCTTGTTTTCCCACTTCACAAACAACCACAGACTGACAGGGATAGGGTCTCCTTCTTCCTCTCTGCTGATTTTGACAAGCTGTGGGTATCCCAACATGAACCAAGTGATGTATATAATATGGGCACTTAGATGCCATCCCTTGCATTAGCCATCTTCTGTTGTTTGCAATATTGGCCAGATAGTGTGTGTCTTATTTCCATCCTCTCTTGGCTTGGGCAATGCTTACTGACATCAACTCTCAATAAAGTTGCACCCACAGTTGGTTGGGATTTCCATAAACTCCCACGTCCAAGATTACAATCAATTGGTCCTTGTATATTCAGTCTTTGCTGCTTTTCTTAGCTAGATGTTCAAAAATAGCTTGGAACCATTTTTACTCTTATGCGAGCGCTGCCTCTGTTGTTTTACAATAGTTCGGTATTCAAAATCAATGTGTGGATTATTTCCATTCACATGTGATTTCTGCTTTGCACTTGTTCTACTACTACGCAAGTGTTTCTCACTTGCACGCCTGCTTCCAGCATGAGAACGGGGGCAGAGTGCTCCAGGGTCACTCACCGGTCTCAACGTGCACCTCTGTTCCCTTCACATTCCACAGGGCTTCTGCTGCTCTGACTCTTCACGACATGGCAAACCTCCTGGGTTCATCTGTCTTCATACGCGTCACTTCCAATTGGATTGCTTCTTCTTCTGCAGGCCCCCCGGTGCACGCCAACACCAGAGATGGCCTCGAGGTTCACAGGTGTATGACACCAACCGAAACAGCCTCCTGCATGCTTCCTGCTGCACAGCCTCTGCAAAATGGGCACAAGGGGGAAGCCTTCCTTCTGCACACTTCCCGCTGTGTGACCTCTGCACCTCAGGTTTCTGGGGTTTCAGACCATCTCAGGACCGGCAGCTGGACTCTGCCCTGCAGTGGTCCGGCGTCCAATCTTTCCTCCAGCATCTGTCTGGGCTCCCAACCCGAATGATGTGCCTTCTGCTTCAGACTTCCTCTGCTCTTCATCAGCAGAGCCAAATCCTTCTCTATGGCCTGCACCTGGGGGGCTTTTTAAGCATCCCACTCTCCCTCAGGCATGGATCATCTGCACTAATGAACTGACCACTTCTGCAACATTGTGCCTTTTCAGCCCTCTTCCTCGTTCACAGTAATTAGGGAATTCTGGGACTTGAAGTCCCTAAGGGAAAAATCATATTTTCTTATTTCTGTTGTTCTGCAATAAGCCATTAGAAGAGTGGGGCTTTGGGGAAAGTTAAACAAGGGGGTTTACCAACCCTTCTGACCTGCCCCCCAGCACCACCATAAACACGTCTGCCTTTCACTGGCCACATGCGATGGGTCATAGGCCAGGTTTTCTGGGGAATCATTGCTGATTTATCACACATATTATAGTTGCTTGCTACCAGGGTGCCTCTGACAATCCCTCTGGACACAGTGCTATAATGCCAGTACAGTCCATTCCCCACCTGTGCATTGCGAGACGAAGAACCGTCCAGGGTGGATTTAGGATCCTCATCCAAGATGGCCAAAACGGACGTCATGTCACAGCTTATTACGGCCTACGTCAACACGCTAAATACCCGGGTATGAAGAAACTGATCCCAGGACTCAGCGTCTTCAAACCTCAGATGACATAGGTGACAGAGCTCAAGCAGCATGCTTTTGAACTCTGGCTACCAAGACCTTTCATGCTTCAGTTTTGCAATGGGTCATTAGGATCTTTTGATTTGATTTCCTTGTTTACTGGAGTACCAATCATGGTACTCTTTTTGTTATGTTTTTAGTTCAAGTGGCTGAGCAACGTCTGTGCTCCAAAAGGATTATCTCTGTAATTCTGTGACTGCTTTCTCACGCACATGTAAGCCGTTCTAAGTTCAAGTGGGGATACATTAGACTTCCTTGACTGTTTACTCACGCTTTCCTTCATATTTCCTTTACAGTTTTTCATACCTACAATCATACCCTGTCCTCGTCCTCCATCCTGCTGTCTCGGCGTGCACCTCTGTTCCCCTGACATTCCACAGGGCTTCTGCTGCTCTGACTCTTCACGACACGGCAAACCTCCTAGGTGCGTCTGTATTCATTCGTGCCACTTCCAATTGGAGTGCTTCTTTCTCTGCAGGCCCCCTGGTGCACGCCAGCCACCAGAGATGGCCTCGAGGCTCACAGGTGTATGCCACCCACCGAAACAGCCTCCTGCATGCTTCCCGCTACGCAGCCTCTGCAAAACGGGTCACAAGGGGGAAGCCTTCCTTCTGCACGCTTCCCGCTGTGTGACCTCTGCACCTCAGGTTTTCTGGGGTTACAGACCATCTCAAGACCGGCAGCTGGAATCTGTCCTGCAGTGGTCCCAGTGTCCAATCTTTCCTCCAGCTTCTGTCTGGGCTCCCAACCCGAATGACATGCTTCTGCTTCAGACTTCCTCTGCTCTTCATCAGCAGAGCCAAATCCTTCTCTATGGCCTGCACCTGAGGGGGCTTTTTAAGCATCCCACTCTCCCTCAGGTGTGGGTCATCTGCACTAATGAACTGACCACTTCTGCAACATTGTGCCCTTTTAGCCCTCTTCCTCGTTCCCAGTACTTAGGGAATTCTGGGGCTTGAAGTCCCTAAGGGAAAAATCCTGTTTTCTCATTTCTGTTGTCCTGCAATAAGCCATTAGAAGAGTGGGGCTTTGGGGAAAGTTAAACAAGGGGGTTTACCATCCCTTCTGTCCTGCCCCCCTCCCTGCACCACCATAAACACATCTGCCTTTCACTGGCCACATGTAATGGGTCATAGGCCAGGTTTTCTGGGGAATCATTGCTGATTCATCACACACATTATAGTTGCTTGTTACCAGGGTGCCTCTGACAATCCCTCTGCACACCGCGTTATAATGCCAGTACAGTCCATTCCCGACCTGTGCATCGCGAGACGAAGAACCATCCAGGGTGGATATAGGATCCTCAACCAAGATGGCCACCACGGACGTCATGTCACAGCTTATTACGGCCTACATCAACACGCTAAATACCCGGATATGAAGAAACTGATCCCAGGACTCAGCGTCTTCAAACCTCAGATGACATGGATCACAGAGCTCAAGCAGCATGCTTTTGAACTCTGGCAACCAAGACCTTTCACGCTTCAGTTTTGGAATGGGTCATTAGACTCTTTTGATTTGATTTACTTGTTTACTGGAGTACCAGTCATGGTACTCTTTTAGTTATGTTTTTAATTCAAGTGGCTGAGCAACTCCTCTGCTCCAACAGGATTATATCTGTAATTTTGTGACTGCTTTCCCACTCACATGTAAGCAGGCCTAGGTTTGTGCGGGGATACATTAGACGTCCTTGACGGTTTACCCACGCTTTCCTTCATATTTCCTGTACAGTTTTTCATAACTACAATCAAACCCTGTCCTCGCCCTCCATCCTGCTGTTCTGGTTCCCACACAAGCAGAGAAGACACTTGGGTGAGACGAGAAATGAGGGGCCCCTGTATAGGTCTGCCAGGGGCACCTACTTGCTCCTATTTCAAAAGGAGTAATCAATCCATAGTTCCTGAGAGATCATGTTAGTGGTTCTCGATCAGATATCTGACATATACTCTAGTGCCGGTTATAACAATTGTGACAAGGCAGAAGACACTGATGCAATACATTTGCTCTGGAAATGCATACGCTGATTGTGTCAGGAAAGTGCATTATAGAGGATCTGAGTGTGCTGTTAGGGAAAGATTCTAAAGGTGCTGCACAGTTATATTGTTATTTATTGACTATTCTAGATTCCAGGAATAACACTCAGATGACAGAGGTGTGTTCTAACTCGCCCAATGCTTTATGTCGGTTTACTAGGGATTTGTAAAACAGAACATGTACGATGATACAGTATCTTGTATCTCCAGTGGTTCATATCATAGAGTTTATGAAGAATGAAGATACATACTCAGGGCCTCATCACAAGTTTGGCGATAAGCCTTGAATGCGGCGGTAACACTATTACCGCTGCATTTAAGGGTCCACCAAATCCGCTGTGAATTTGCTGATTTTTAGCACTATTAGAGTGCGCTAATACCGGTGACTGTAGTAGCACCAAAAATTCCCCATTGGGCCCCAACTCATGATGAGACCCTCAGTCTCTCTGTTATGATACCGTGAACAGTACAGATGGGTCAGTGTACTGAATACCTGCATTGAATGCCACATTGGCAATCCTGATGTTTACTTTTACTTTTTCTGCCTTTCAGGTCACCACATTCCTAATTGTACTGAGGGGGGCTGCAATTTACCTTCAGCAGCAGAGTGAGTAGTTGCACTGGGGACAACTGGAAAGGAGTTAGTAAATCACATTTTGGATGGGGTAACTGCTGCACTTGCAGCTTGGGGTATTTGTAAGTGGCAAACTTTTGATGGCCGCATTGTCCTCTTAAAAGAAGACACAGAGCTTATCTCTGGGGAAGAACTTGTAGAGGTGGAGTCAAGTACCCCGGCCAAAAGCTACTCCCCATAAAAAAAACGGAGCCTCTGTCGTTATTATTTCAAAAACAAAATGAGAAGGAGTGTGTAAAATTAAGTCTTTTTTCATGCACAAATTCCACTTTAGCAATATCTCTAGAGTTTATAAAATGTATAAAAGGTATATTGTGCACCAAAGATGGAATATTGGAACGATTTAAAATTATTTCTTTATCTGAGTATAATACAAACTCTAAGCCTAGACAGTTTGTCGATGAAGACTGGTCTTACTGACTGTACGAAATAGAGAAATTAAGAGGCAGCACCTTTCTAGGTCCTCCAGCCAAGTCATTAAACTTTTGTGCCAAAATGGTGAACTCTTTTAGATTCTTGAGTCGAGAATGCACCAAAGGTACATTCCTCTGTAGATGAAAAGAATAAAGTTGCACAGGTTCTGACTCTCCGACTGTGTAAGTTGATACATTCTGCAAGTTAGGTTCACTTTCACTTGGTGAGACTGCAAGTTCTTGATCATGAGGTCCTATCACCGGGTTCAGGAAGGGTAAAATCGATCCGATTTGTGGAGAGCTCATATCTGTTGTCTTGCTTGAATTAATAGAGTTGTTTTTTCTTTTTCCTTTTAGCTTTCTTTTTAAAGGGGTACTCGAAAACATTAATATTAGAGGAGAACATGCCTTTGCCAATGCAGTTCGGATGAGAATATCCTTCACCAGGGCACAACTAGAACAGATACAGAAAAAAAAATTATATATGTATATATATGTATATATATAAAAAATAAAAACAATATATAAAAAAAAACATGATAGTGAAAGACACCATGCACCAAAAAAAATGTAATGTGAACATTCCATGATGGCTACTACAAAAACATTGCACAGAAATACAAATGATACTGCCAAAGCTGAGACAAACATGGTAATACCATAATATAGATTATTGTCTTGGCAAGGAACCTGTTTGGGGTACGTTTTGGTAGAGCTCAGTGCCCTGTTATGTTTGCAGAAAAGTGTACAATCTAGGTCGCATCAGCCTTGGTAACAAAGGAGCCCTTGGTTCCTCTACTCCGTTTGGGTAGAAAATTGATTTCTGACTGTTACTCTGAAATACGCTCATGCGCCCAAAACGCCAGATGAGAAAACAAATAGCCTTCTCATTAGTAATCAGATTTCTTTATATAAGTCAAAAAGCGTGCCCTTTGTGATAACACGTGTTTCGACGGTACTTCCGTCTTTTTGAAATCAGGGCTATGTTCATAAACCACAAAAAGAAACACAAAAGGATAGAAATATAACGATAACACAAATACCCAGGGCGAATGTGCCATTTTTGTTCGAGTTTTAAAGATGAGTAAGGAACAAAGGAAAATCAGAATGATAATAATATAACAATTTTGTGCAATTTAAATAGTCTTTGCATGAAACCATTCGCAAATATAAACATTGTGTGTAACCACAGAAACATTAAAAACAATGCAAAGATGATATATTGGAAAAATTGCCATTTTTGGTAGGGCTAAAGGGTAGGAGGTTTGTGGGTATTCAAAAAAAACAAGTAAAATAGAGAAAGAGAAAAATTGTCAATTGCTGAATACAACACTGCTCTTGTTGATAAGAGTTTTTGCTGCATTGGGTTAAAACTTTCACCGTATCTGAGATAAGTATGGTTCTGCTTACCCAGTCCTCTATGGTGCACTTTATATTCTTACAGCTTATTGATTCTGTCATATGTTAATCCCAACTATTCCTAAGAAGAGATTCACAAATGTTTTAACATCTCTGTATGAGCTCCGTGTTTAAAACCCATGCTTATTTGATGCTATATTCTTATGCATATGTGTTCAGTTCCTTAAATACATTGTTGAGTGCTGGCGAGAGTTGCACCAAATGCATTTTTAGGATAAGAAAGTACGGAATCCTAAATCTTAGTAATGATGTGATATTGCATACGTGTGTGTTGAAATGTTTTGTTATCTGTTTTTTGCTTGTTACCTAATTGAATTATGGATTTGCAAAATTGCTGTGTCCCATATTCACAGTGATAAAGAGAAATGATGCACGTGGTCCGCGTGTATCTGATGGTCTTAGTGACTTGTTTTGGGTCTGACATGGGGAGGAGGCTCGGTACAATCTCCTTACGTGTGTTCGTGCGTTTCTGTCCTCGGTGCAGTCTGTCCTTGGAACGGGGGCCATGTTGTTTATTTGTGTAGTTATTAGGCAACCTAGTCCTACGTTTGTCCCTATTGCGGCGGCCATCTTTTGGGTTGTAGTTTGTGTTAGTAGGCTGTCCTTACGCATTATTCCCCAAAGTAGTGCTCTGTATAGAAACATAATGGATTTAGATATCCAATCGTGTGTTGAACCACATTTGGTTCTGTGAGATTGGATGGCTTTCGATTTCGAGCCATTATATTAATCGTGGTTCATTGAACATTATCTGTTGAAATCTACTCATCTATTAACCTTGGTTATGTGTTGCATAATAATTGGACAATTTTATGCATTGAGAGTCCTAGCTAGCGGTCCTTAATGTGAACGACTTCAAAAATAAATATTTATTTTCATTTTCAAATTAGGCTCTCACCAAGCGTTGGCTGGCCCTAATTCCTGTCATACAAGTTTCTGAATAATGATTTCCTCATTAATTATATTTAAGTTCCCGTTTCACCGTCTGCTGACTGGATTGGAACCAAGCTTCCTGATCATGTTTTGTAAATGGGAGGGTCGTGTTGTTACACTTTGTGTGCATGTGTGTATGTCCTGCAGGGTTATATGAAATATTGGGAAATCTACAAGGTGGTCATTGTGTAATTATTGTTGTGTATACTGTCAGGTTTAATCATGCTTGGAGACTGATTTTGATTGCACCAAAGGTCAGTCATTTTTGTCACATTGTACCTATTTTAACATTAACTTTCCATGCAACAGTGCATTGTGAATAGGTATTTCAGAGAAAGTTCGTACAAAGGAAAAAGGAGCCAATAGTTAGTGATTATAGAAAGGAATACATTTCATTGTCCGAGTTCAAGCCTCTTTCTAACGAGCGAAATCTACAAATTATTCTGGCTTCTTCTTGTCTTAATTTGGTTTCCTGGTTCCCTCTTCTGGGTCCAAGGATCACTTTTTTTAAACCCACACATTTCAGGAGTCTCTTGTCACTCCACTGATGATTCTTTTGCCAATGTTGGGCTAATGGTACGTTGATGTCCTGATTTCCTATAGATGAAAAATACTCTTGTATTCTGGTTCTCAGTTCCCTGATAGTACTGCCTATGTAAATCAGCTGGCATTGGCATATGATGGCAAATACAACACATTTTGTTCTGCAATTGATATGGTCCACAATGGTGTGTCTGGTGCCATAGTTGTCTTCAAAGGTAGATGTGTTGTCGAGAGCATGTTTGCACATTGAACAGGAACTGCACTTTCTGAAACCTTTGGGTAATTGTGGCAGCCAAGTTGTTGGATTAGGTGTTTTCAATTCTGGAAGTAGTGATGGGCTGAGTATATTCCTAATCGTTTTAGCTCATTTATAAATGATAGATGGATTGCCATTGATGAAGTTCTTCACATGTGGGTCCAATTGTAACATATGCCAGTTTTTTTTAAGATCTTTCTCAGTATTTCATTGTTTGCACAATATGTTGCAATAAAGCTGATCTTCTCCATTTCATTACTTGTCACTGTTTTAGAGGTTAAGGTAACTGCTCTATTAAGATTCTTCACTTTCTCTTGTGCTCTGGTAATGGTTTTATTCCCATACACTCTTGCTTTAAATCTTCTTGTAAGTAGCTGACATTCTTTTTCAAAAGTCCCTTGTTCTGTACAATTTCTGCGAGCTCTGATGTATTCACCACTGGGGATGTTCCTAATGACTGGATTGTGATGACAGCTTGTGGCGAATAGGCTAGAATTGGCATCTGTTTTCTTTCTGAAGGTTTTTGTCTTCAGTTGGTTATCTGTTACATAGATGTTTAAATCCAGAAAATTGATTTTGTTGGTACTTGAGTTTTCAGTAAATTCTATTCCCATTAAGTTTGAATTAGCTCTGTTTCTGAATTCTTCCAATGCCTCTTGGTCTACTTTCCAAATCAACATGACTTCGGGGGTCATTCTGAGGTTGGAGGTAAGGGAAAAACGATGCCGGTAAAGGATTAACGGCATTGCTTACCGCTCCGGGATATTCCGACCTGTCAAACCGCAATTAGCGGCACCGTAAATAACGGTGCCTCTAATAGCGGCATGGGCGCGGGCACGCAGCCCACCATACCGCCAATACCGGCATGCCGCAATTGGGAGGAAATCACAAGTCAGGCGGACAAGCAAATACCGCCATCATGAAGGTGCAAATAGAGCATACCGGCATGGAGGTAATACCGGCATCTCGAACCAACCGCAAAATGCTATGTGCAGTGTTCCCAACTGCCACAGATGCACACAATCAGCACAGGTGGAGGTAATGGAGTCTGGGCCAGTACAAAAGGAACACACCCACACAACACCCCCCTTCCCACACCAAGATGAATACAATAGTAGTAGCAATACTGGAGCTGGAGGACATGCTTGCATTGCAACACCAGCAACAACAACAACAGCAACAGCAGGCACCACAGAGGAGAAGCAGGAGGAGAAGGAGGGTGAGACAGGCCCAGCATGCCCCACCAGTGCAGCCAGCAGCACCACGCAGGCAGCTCCCAATCCGTCGCATCCGTCAACCTAACCCCGCAGCAGATCCACACCCTGTACCGTCTGGACCGGGACACAATCACCACCATCGTGGACAAGATACATGACGACATTGTCAGCCTCATTGAAATACGCACGGCCATCCCCCCTCTACTGAAGGTGGTGTCGGTGCTCCACTTCCCTGCCACAGGCACCTAACAGCACACAGTGGGGTACATGCATGGCATATCACAAGCCTTATTTTCTCGCATTCTGAACCAAGTGCTGGATGCCCTCCTCAAGCACACATCCCTACCATGGACTCCCCAGGAGATTCTTGATACTGAAGTTGGCTTCCATGCACTGGCAGACATGCCCAATTGTATAGGGGCCCTCGACTGCACCCATGTGGAGTTGTTGGTCCTGCATGCATTGGAGGTGGTGTACTCCAACCGCAAGCAATACCACTCCATCAATGTGCAGATGGTATGTGACGCCAGCAAAATCATAAAACATAGTTGTGCCTGATATGACTCTATGGTCCTGCGAAACTGCACGCTACCACGCTACATGGAGCTACATGCTGGACGACGTGACTGGCTGCTTGGTAAGTTGCATGACAGGCATATGGCACTGAATCGGGGGGAGAGATGCACACACCACCATGGTGTCAACGTTGATGTCACAGCATGATGTGCACATCACTAAACACTGTGCCCCAATGCATCCCAAACAGAACATGGCATCCAAATCCCATAGGACAAAAGTAAGGTCGACACCTATCACAACATGACAAACAGTAACCCCCCCACATCCTACTAAACGTGCACCACTCATCAGCGGACCGCACCTTCCGTAACACCATCCAGCAACATGCAGTGAATATGCACTATGTTGTTGTCTCCAGCAAATTACCACACAGGACAATCATCCATGGAAGTGCATTGAACCAAACCACCAAGGGAATCCACTGTCTGTCACAGGGCCACCACAACCACAGGAATGCAGCATGTCACCATGGGAAAAATCAGCAATGAATGCCTAACATTGCAGAGTCTACTGCCAACGCTCCAAGTCAGCAATTCCTACAGGAGACAAATTAGACACGAACACAGCTGTATGCGTACACGATGCATGTGTAACAAGACGGCAGTGCACACCGTGCATCATCTTGAAGATGCAACCCACACCATTAGTCCATGGCACAGGACACAATGAGGGCCTGAAAATAGCGAACATACAACCAGGGACATGTGTATGTGACCAACGATAACCTGCAGGCATGTGTGACTAGTACAGCTGTCCATCATGATTCCACTGACATGTACCTTTTTTTGCCTCCCATGCAGGTGACAGTGGCTATCCCTTGAAGCCATGGCTCCTCACCCCTGTCCGAAACCCCCAGAACAGGCACGAGGAGGACTACAATTGTTCCCACACCCGTACCCATGTGGTCATTGAGCATACCTTTGGCCTGTTGAAGGCACGATTTTGCTGCCTCAGCCGGTCGGGTGGGGCACTCCTCTACAGGCATGAGAAGGTGGGCAAGATCATCATGGCATTTGTAATGCCGCACAATATGTGTATCCGATGGAACATGCCCCCGCCCCCTGACATTGAACTGCTACCACGTGGTGATGATGAATGGGATGAAGAAGATGTGGCTGCACATCATTGTGGTGCCGATGCACAGGAGGGACGGGATGTGCATCAGTCAGTGATAGCACAATATTTCTGACACACATGGCTGCAGAGGGTGACATGATATTTTGACAGAGGGCACAGGGTGTGGGAGTACATGTACACTATGCACTGTACATGAATAAATGACACATGCACAATCATGAATGTCCACTCAAGATGTTTTTTTTCACACAACGGGTGTATTGAAACGTACAATGAAGAAGAAAGTGCACCAACCCCCACCACCCTCCTCCCCCTCCTCCCCAAAACTCCCCAACACACAATTCCCCCCTTCACCTCACCCCAAAACTCCCCAACACACTCTCACCCCCCTCCCCCAAAACTCCCCAGCACACCTTCACCCCCTTCCCCTCCCCCCCAAAACTCCCCCACACACCCTCACCCTCTCCCCCCAAAACTCCCCCACACATGTCCAAACAAGTATCCATTGCCATCATCAGGCTTGCCAGGCTAATTCCTGCCACTAACTGCACCAGGTGGTGGCATGTCCGGGCGGCGCAGGGTGCGCGCCGACCTGCGCAGTGGGCTGGTGGTGTGGCCGCCTGCTCCATCCGGGGTGCTGGACGTTCAGCCTCCATAGCATCGGCAATGCGGCCGAGGACCTGCCGCAGGGCGGATACTTCCTCGCAGAGTCTATTAGTATTGTCAGCAAACATCTTGCCCAGGGAGGCGGTGTTGTCAGAAATTATCTTGCCCAGAAAGGTGGTGTTTTCACGCCACTCAAGCCTTGATTGGGCATTGTCATCGACAAACTGATGCACAAGGGCAATCAGCTCCTCATGCTGCTGTGGCCCTGCCGGTGCACCTGTGGAGGTGGACGGTGCTTGGGTGTCATGTTCGGATTCAATGCGCTCCACTGTTGGACTCATGGCCCCTTGATTATACTCCCCCCCAGACTGATCCGGGGTGATGGCATGGTCAGACTCCAGAGATGTGATCTGGGGGGATGGTAGTGGACTTGGTGTGTGGGGCAGTTCAGAGGATTCGTCCTCCATGGGCACCCACACCTCTTCCTGTGTCTCCTCCTCAGCTAGGGGTGCTGTGGCTGCCACCTCCCCGACTGAACTGGACTCTGCTGAGTGTGGAGCCTCAGCTGTGTCCTGTGGCGGTGTGACAGGTGTTGGGGCTTCCGTCTCAACAGTCCTTGCCAGCACTGGTGCTGTGGCATCTTGAGGTGGTTTCCTTGGTGGTGCATGGCGGGCCTTGGGTTTGGCCCTTTGAGGTGGAAGGCCTGTTGGCCTCATCCCGGGCCCTCTTCCGGTGTGTGGTTGGCTGTGGGGGTGAGTCCTGCGCCTCGCTGTCATGGTCGGAGCCTGTGGGGGTCGAAGAGAGGGACGGCATGAGTGATGGTTTGATAGGCATCATGCATACATTTGTATAATTGATCATCTACACAATAGAGGGTAATAGGCATTTGTATTTGGATGATCACGTTGCTGGCTTCATGGGTGGGTAATGCAGGCATACGTCGAGGTCACTCATGTTGGGGCAGGCGTATGATATGTGACATGCATATTTGTTGGGGCCTGCATGCAGTGTGACTTATGCCATTTAAATCTTTGTGTGGTTTGTGCCAGGCAACTGCAAGTGTCTGTGCTGCGTCCAACAACTTTGCTGGGAATTTGTGTGCATTTGCCCATGGCTTGCCTCTTTGGACAGACATATTGGTGGGTTTTCATCAGACTCTGCATTACAGTGTTTTCTTAGGACACTCACCTCCATTCGCCGATGTCGTGGCACCACACTCCATGTCTCTGCCCCCTTCTATGGACTCCATGCTGATCAGGATAGCACAGATGTCCTCCCACCGGGACAGCTTAAGGGGAGAGCTTGCTCCCCCGCCAGTTGACATGGCCTGGGCCCTGTTGGCCGAGAGGATATTGCGGACCCGCAGGCGCAAGTCGTCCCACCTCTTCCTGTAGTCCTTTATTGTGCGGGGGTGTTACCGACCGCACTTACTTTTTGCGCCACCAGTGCCCAGATCTCCTTCTTACGGATTATGGCCTCGCTCTTGATGCTATGGGCAAAAATGACATTTGCATGTTCTTGCAGGGTCTCCGCTAGCATGGTCAGCTCATCTTCATTGAAGCGCTCCTTGCGCTGGCGGGAGGCGCCCGTCTTCACAGCCTTGGGCATTGTGGTATGGTAGTGAATGAGATTTCACAAACAGCAGTATCATACAGGTCCTGGCTGCTGAGGGTGGCAATGGATTGTGTTTTTAAAGATGGCCACCATACTCCTTCCCGTTCCTGTGCGATGATGCTATTTGCGGTTCTGCTTATTTACGGGGACCGTTATTAGCGGTCACCACTAATGCTGCATTGGTTCATGCCGGTAGTGCAATCTGTGCTTTACATGATGCCACTAAGGGCCTTTTTGGGGCTTTTTATGGCATGGCAGTGATGCCCTTACCGACATGGCGCAAAGCTCATGCCCGCGAAGTCATAATAGCCCTCTATTAGCATGCTCTTGACTACACAGATACAGTATTTTTCCATGCTGGTAAAGACAGTTACTTACCTCCAAACTCGGAATGACCCCCACTGTCTATGTATCGAGTCCATAAGATTACATGTTGTTGGTATGATTCATCTTTGTAAATGTGTTTGTCCTCATACATGGACATCACTAAGTTTGCAAGGGCAGGGGCATATTTGACCCCCATAGCCACTCCTCTGACCTGTTTGTAGAGTTCCCCATTGAAAATAAACACATTATTCTGTAAAGTTAGTAGTAGCATTTCTTTAAGCATGCTGACAGATTGGAAATTGGATGCATTTTCTTTTGAGAAAATATAATCAATTGTTGTTTCGTGTCTGATGGATGTGTACAGGGATTTTACAGACCAGGTGGCTAGTCTGTAGTCTGTTTGCCATTCTACTGATGCCAATCTATTTATTGCTGAAGTAGTGTCTTTTAGATAGGATTTGGTTGTGATTACTAATGCTCTGAGCACGTTGTCGATATACTCTGCCATGTTCTTTGTGGCCCAGCCTATGCCTCTTAAAATGGGTCTACCCTCTGGTATCCTTTCAAAGTCTTTATGAATTTTGGGCAAAAAATATATGGTTGGCAAGGTTGGTTGTCTCATATCCAAAAATCGTTTCTCTTCATCTGTAATTAATCCTTGTCTGTGCCAAATTGTTATTGTGTCTCTTAATTCGGTCACTATTTCCAGTTTTGGGTTTGTTTTAAGTTTGACATAACAGGATGGTGTGTTCAAATGTTTGGTTGCCATTGTTACGTAATCCTCTCTATTCATAACTATAATCTTTCCACCTTTGTCCGCTGCCTTAATGGTCAAGTTCTGATCTTGTTTCAGCTCCAACAGAGCATCTCTTTCCACTTTGGTCAGGTTGTCATATTTGTGTTTATATTTGCTTTTACTGTTCCTTTTCACATCCATGAAGTCATCGAGATCTTTAGTTACTGATTTATAGAATGTGTCTACAAGGTTATCTGGCATTAAGTGGGGTGTGAATTTGGATTTTGGTTTCATTTCCTGTGTCAAAAGCATGGTTTGTCGTATTTGAAGATCATGTATTGTTTCATGAATTGGACATTCAATTGGGTCTTGTAATGAACTGAGTAGATGGATATTGGTCAAATCTTCAATAGTAAGGCTGCTTTTCTTGGTTTCTGGTTCTTTGGAGTGAGAAGTTGAGACTTGTGTTGCAAAATATTTTTTTTTTATTTGAGTTTCTATGTGCACATCCATCATTTAGAAATTTGTGGAGGGAGCAAAGGAAAAACCTTTGTTCAATAGGGAAATTTCTTCTGGTTTCAATTGATGATTTGATAAGTTTAATACTAGATCATTCACTTGTTCCTTTTCAGTCAGCAGATGGTGAAACGGGAACTTAGATATAATTAATGAGGACATCTTTATTCAGAAACTCGTATGACAGGAATTACGGTCAGCCAACGCTTGGTGAGAGCCTAATTTGAAAATGAAAATTAATATTTATTTTTGAAGTCATTCGCATTAAGGACCGCGCGCAAGCTAGGACTCCCAATGCATGACATTGTCCAATTATTATGCAACACAAAACCAAGGTCAATACATGAGTAGATTTCAACAGATAATTTTCAATGAACCGCGATTAATACAATGGCTCGAAATCGAAAGTCATCCAATCCCACGGAACCAAATGCGGTTCAACACACGATTGGATATCTAAAGCCATTATGTTTCTATAAAGAGTACTACTTTGGGGTATAATGCGTAAGGACAGCATACTAACACAAACTACAGCCCAAAAGATGGCCGCCGCAATAGGGACAAAGTAGTACTAGGTTGCCTCGTAACTACACAAATAAACAACATGGCGCCTGTTCCAAGGACAGACTGCACCCGAGGACAGAAACACACGAACACAGGTAAGGAGATTGTACCGAGCCTCCTCCCCATGTCAGACCCAAAACAAGTCACTAAGACCATCAGATACACGTGGACCAACGTGCATCATTTCTCTATATCACTGTGAATATGGGACACAGCAATTTTGCAAATCCGTAATTCAATTCGATAACAAGCAAAAAACAGAAAACAAAACAGTTCAACACACATGTATGGAATATCACGTCATTACTAAGATTTAGGATTCCGTACTTTCTTATCCTAAAAACGCATTTGGTGCAACTCTCGCCAGCACTCAACAATTTATTTAAGGATCTGAACACATATGCATAAGAACATAGCATCAAATAAGCATGGGTTTTAAACACGGAGCTCATACAGAGATGTTAAAACATTTGTGAATCTCTTCTTACGAATAGTTGGGATTAACCCATGACAGAATCAATAATCTGTAAGAATATAAAGTGCACCATACAGGACAGGGTAAGCAGAACCATACTTATCTCAGATATGGTGAAAGTTTTAACCCAATGCAGCAAAAACTCTTATTAACAAGAGCAGTATTGTTTTCAGCAATTGACAATTTTTCTCTTTCTCTCTTTTACTTGTTTTTTTTGAATACCCACCACCCTCCTACCATTTACCCCTCCTGAAAATGGCCATTTTTTCTATATATCATCTTTGCATTGTTTTTAATGTTTCTGTGGTTACACACAACGTTTATATTTGCAAATGGTTTCATGCAATGACTATTTAAATTGCACAAAATTGTTATATTATTATCATTCTGATATTTCTTTGTTCCTTACTCACCTTCAAAACTCTAACAAAAAAGGCACATTCGCCCTGGGTATTGGTGTTATCGTTATATTTCTTTCCTTTTGTGTTTCTTTTTGTGATTCATGAACATAGCCCTGATTTGAAAAAGACGGAAGTGCAGTCAAAACACGTGTTATCACAAAGGGCATGCTTTTTGACTTATTTAAAGAAATCTGATTACTAATGAGTAGGCTATTTGTTTTCTTTTCCGGCGTTATGGGCGCATGAGCGTATTTCAGAGTAACAGTCAGAAATCAACCATAATATAGATCTTTTGTGATTTGAAAAGCATCCATTTCTGCAAGTATTAGGTACAGAGCAAAAAGAGTCAACCCAAAGTAGTAAGAAGACATTTCACGTGAAGAAACAAAAGGTCTGGATGAATCAGTAAAAAATATACCTGTCTCAAGGTTAAAGAACAGTTGCCTCTGTATAAGAGAAACCAAAAAGCATATAGCATATGATGGCTAGGAAAACATAGACTAGCAAGAAAAGAATTCTCAATACAACTCAGCCAAGTGTATAGTGTAGCCATGTAGGTTCGTATCTGTACCCACAAACACGGGCCACCTGAAAGCTATAGGAAAAATAATAGAGAGAAAAAACAAAGCCCAAAATGTGAAAACATAGTCTGTCAGTAAATATAGGAAATAAGGTCAGGCGTAATGCTCACCAGGACATGGATGTAGAGGACGGCAGCATGGACACCAGCTGCTGAGTAGAATCGATAAGTTAAATCCTTCCATGTTTATGTGGAGTGTGCGTGAGGTGCCGGGGTGACACTGTCGAGCTGCAATGGCATCAGGCATAAAGAAGGGTTGAAAGAAAAGAAGGGCCCACTAGGGCATGTCTTGTCGTGCTGATAAGAGGGAAGGAAGTAAATAGATACGATTGTAGAAAAAGAAAGGCACAGAAATGGCATACGAGCTGAGAGAGCTGGTGATGATACAAACACCAATGAAGCCTCAACAGGTATTAAATCTACACCACAAGCCGGTAGAATAGACCCAACATTACCAGTTGGTAATATTTTATTTGGACGGAGACACGTAGAAAAAGAACTTGTAGGGGACACTGACAGTGTGTCATCTGAGAACCCAGACCAGACAACAAAACAAGATGACCTAGTGATTAACCTTTTCTATAGATCACTCACCACCTTGGAGATTAACACCCTAAAAAAAGGATTAATCTTATTTCCTTCTTACGCTCCAATCTTTTGGACACAAGAGTCAACTTGTTTCAGTTTGTCTTCAAATTTAAATGGCACTTTTGTTGTTGTTGATAAAGACGACACCAGTGATGATACCATAGGAGATACAGTGGTAGAGGGTACTTTTGTCAAATTTAGGAATAAGAGCAAATGTATGCCCCGATCTGAGTCGCGAGCATAGATACATTCGAGAATGCATGTCTAGCAGAATTCATAAAGGCGTCCTTTAGACAACCCAAACACAAAATTCTTATAAGGAATTAGTTAGCTTTGATAAACTCACTATACAGTGATGCATCCATCACTGTATGACCAGCAGACAAGAGAGGTGTCATAGTCATGTTGAACCCTGCAGATTAGAATGACAAATGCATAAAACAATTAAGTGATGCAGCGACATATATTTACTTGACAGCAATCTCACACTGGAGATTCTTTAAACTCAGCCTTAAAAAGGGTGAGGAACACAATTGGATTAATGACAAATGTCCAAAAATATAGAGTTCTCTGTCCTGTGTCCAAAATCCTATTCTGACTCTTACAAGCTAAACTAAAAGAAATGTGCAAAGGGGCAAAATCTTTCACTTGCCCATCTGTAGGCTTTCCAACACAAAGTTCCACAAGGTTTCAAAGTTCTCAGGAGGGGTTGGGGGGCTCCCTTCCCCGGAGTCTCTCAGCTTCGTCTCAGTTTCCAACCACAATTATCTTTCCCAGAAATTTGCAATTATCCATACAGGTGGGTATGGCACTGTTCTCCTAGACTTCACACACTCAAAGGTTATTTTCCTCCCCTTGACTTGCTTGGCTCTCCAATGTTTAATCACCTTTCAAGCCTGGGCTTTGGTTCCTTCCCCTGGGTTTCAAACACTTTCAAAAGGCTGCCTTTCCTCTACTGGCACCTCTTATTTGTAAAACTCTTATTTGTGATTGAGTGAATCACACTGCCTGGTTTACTCTCCTGACAGGAGATCTTCCAAATGTTGCAATTCACTTCTTTCAGGTACTGGGTCTTTGACCCCCTTTCATTTGTCTCCCTTCTAAATGTACCGGGCGTCCAATCTCCCTCGCCCAGGTTCGCCCTATGAGTGTCTCTGCCATCCCTCGCCATGTGGTATATGCCTCAAAGCACCCCTGTGTCCCACTTCCCCTTGCTGGGATCACTGATATTCTCTGGCAACTTTGGCGTTCTCCGACACTTTCGGCTTCTACAGCGAGGCACCTCCTCCTTCTGCTGGCATCCTGCCTGTCCTCAGTATTTGCCGTGCCTGGACCTCCTCTCATCAGCCTCACATGATCCAGGTGCGGTGAAGTGTTCCTGCCTGGACCTCTCATGACAGCACCAATAGGAGCCCTTCTGCTCCCTGCTGTAGCTGGCCTACTTCTCGCTTCCCGACCTGCATCGGCTATGGTGGTTTTCCACCATTTTCTACATCTTTGCCTGTCGCCAAAATCCCAGTTAGCACAGAACCATCTTGTGAAAACACAACCAACCAAGGAGTGCTACCATCACCATGCCAACTGGCATGTAAAATAGGAGAACGGATAGATAGAACCATAAAAATTAAGAAATAGTTGTACTCGGCCCTGAGACCCAGCGGGCCGTACAACTAGGGCTGTATTGACATGCCCGTCCTTGCAATTAAGTAGACACAGATCTTGCTGACAATTTCTGAAATAGGTAGAAATGGTGACTAAATCTGCCTCTATCCCAAAATAAATAGAAAGGACCTAAAGAAAACAAATCTGATAGGCATTTTTACATATCCACCTACTCGAGTTTCGGCTAATGATGGCAAAGGTAAATTAGAGGCCAAGCCTTCTTCAGGGCATCTGAAGTCCTTGACGACATGGTCGTCTTTTGGACAAACTGTCACAAAAGCAATCTATGCAGTTAAGCACTCAAACAAGCAAATGAAAGCAAAGCCTTCAAGCCTTCATGCCTTGTCATACACCCAAACTCCGGAATTAGGATATTTCACAGCCAAAGGTGGCATTCACATTGTCATTACAATTGCTTAACGTTGAATTTCAAAGAGAACATTGTAAAGGAAATGATACCATGGTATCCTTGTAACCCACCCTGGGCATGCCCCCCTCCCTGCTATCATCTAAGAGCCTCAGATGACTAGCGTTGTTAACCAATAAAAACTGCACTCACCAAAGGTCACGAGAATACTGCTGAGTAAGACAAAGGTTTATTTCTGCACAGAATGGTGGCCAGTCCAGCCAATAAACGACTGGCAGTCGCAAGGCACTGCAAATCCAAACAAAAACCATTGTAAGAACTGCACATAAGTGTCCTTACTGACCAAAAACACAAGTGAATCACAGGTATACATACCCTTATACAAGGAGGAAAGCAGACATAGCTTCTCTCAGTATTTTATTGGCCTTGAGTGGCAAAAAAGCTGGGGAAAGAAAAGAACCAAAAACCATGCATGAAAGCCTGTCAAATACTGTGATTTGTCTTAATTGTTTCTGTGCTCAGGGGTTTAGCCACTGTTGATTTGTGCCAGTGTTCAAATCTTACTGCACTCAGAGGTTGTGCTACTGTTTCCTGAAATGTGTTCAAATGTGCTCAGAGATGTGCTTCTGTGTTGATTCTTACTATTGTTTTAAATCTTGCTGCATTCAGACGTTAAACATTGTGATTGCGTTATATAATTCTGCACTCAGAGGTTGAGCTACTGTTTGATTCCTGCCACAAAGGGAGGCTGCTACTGTTTAAAGCTTGCTGCGCTCAGAGGTTTAGCTGCTGTTGATTACTGATATTGCTTTAAATGTTGCTGCACTCAGAGGTTTTAGTTACTGTTGATACCTGCCACTGTTTAAATCCTGCTGCTGCTCAGAGGTCTTGCTACTGTGGATTCCAGACACATAGGAGGGCTGCCACTGTCTAAATCTCGCTGTGCCCAGAGGTTTAGCTGCTGCTGATTCCTGACACTGTTTTGCATCCTACTGCACTCAGAGGTCTAGCTACTGTTGATTCCTGTCACTGTTAAATTTTGCTGCGCTCAGAAGTTACACATTGTGATTACTCTAAATATGTTTGCACTCTGAGGCTTTGCTACTGACAATTCCTCAGACTGTCTTAAAATTCTGCTCCACTCAGAGGTTTTGTACTGGATAGATTTCTGACACTGTTTAAATCTTGCTACGCTCAGAGGTTTAGCTACTGTTGATTCTGCCACTGTTCTAAATTCCTACTGCGCTCAGAAGTTTTGCTACTGTGTTGATTCCTGCCACATAGGAGTACTGCCACTGTTTGAATCTTGCTGAGCTCATGTTTAGCTACTGTTGGATCCTGCCACATACGAGGGCTGCCAATGTTCAAACCCATGCTGCACCCAGAGCTTTTCCTGCTTCAGAATACTGCCACTGTTTTAAATCCTACTGCACTCAAAGGTATAGCTATTGTTGAGTTCCGCCACAAAGGAGGGATGCCCTTTTAAAATCTTGCCATGCTCTGAGTTGAATCCAGGTAACCACTGAAGATAGATACCCGCCTAAACCTTGCTACACTCTCAAACTACTCACATGATCGCTTCTGCCTCTTTTTTTGGGGAGCTCTGAACTTGGACATTGAGAATGCCACCACTTCAAACCTTGTTGCACCTCAAAGTCAGGCACTAAGTAGAACCCAGGCACCCACTATCGTGACCCTGCTTCAAATGTAACCACACTCCAAAGTCAGACACTGCAATTGCCGTTTCTTTAAACCTTGCTGCGTCCAGTAGCTAGAAAGTGTGACACTGACCGAAATCCGTGATGCATTGTAAAGTTAGACCTGCGCTGAACCCATATCATATATAAGGCTGAGCCCCTTTGGCAACTTGCCACACACCCCATCCCTGCAAAGCACAGAGGTAACTGCCTGCAGTGATACACAGGTAGGGCTCTTCTACCACAAAGGTACGGTTGCATTGCATTCTGAGTCTAGATAATACTGCGTTCCTCCTCCCACAGCACACTCTCCATCCACAACAACCATGATATCAGACAAGGCTTTCACCTGTCTTTGTTGTGCCGAGTCACACTGCATTGTATATTTGCCTACAGCGCAACTCTGACATAAGTCTGCCTACATCTTACAGCCCTAGAACTGGGCCACCGCAGAGAGGTATTTTCCACTGTAAACCCAATACTAGCACCAAACCCAACCACCACCGAGAGACCTTCACCACTGCAAAGAGCACCAAACCCAACCACCACTGAGAGACCTTCACCACTGCAAAGAAAATAACTACACAAGACCCCAAAAGGGTAGAGCAAAAACCAACCTATTTTATTGTATATTATGTTATTTATTTATATAGTGCTAAAACCCATAGGCATCAACGTGCTGTCACTTAAAAGACAGCAACAACATATAAAACACAGCAGTCCAAAATATCCAGCATATCAAAAGGCAAGCTCGCATAAGGCAAGGCAGCTAAGTGAAAGATTCAGAAAAGTAAAAAGTGTTTAAATTTCTCCTAAAAGATCTGAGAGTGGAATCAAACCTTACTGACGGCAATAGCGTGTTCTATGAAGTGGGTGCAAGGTACTGATATGATTTACCACCTGCACGTGTCCGTTTGATGTGTTTATTATTTAGCAGTTGCTGTGAAGTAGAAAACCACAAGGAGCGGAATGGCTTCTACCAGTGTAGCTGGTCTTTGGAGGTAGGCAGGAGCTTCTCTGTACAAACATGTGTGCATGGTGGTCAGATTCTTGCACTTAATCTGGCGTGTGACTGGTAGCAATGGAGACTTTTCAATGTGGTTGAGATGTGAGATCATCTAGTAAAATTGACCACAATCCGAGCAGCTGTATTCTGCACAAGCTGGAGTCTAACAATTTCATAGGCTGGTGCACCAACAAGCAGAGTGTTTCCATAGTCCAGCTTACTTCCAGTGATGGCACTGACAATAGTAGCAGCATTGACCTTCGATATGAAGGGCTTAACATGACACAGCAGATGAAGGTAATGATGGCAAGCACCAATCTTGGAAGATACATGAGCATTCATGTTCATATCAGAGTTTAGGTAGATGACTAACGATTTGGCAATCTTCAGTATCGTGATGGAGTAGGTGCCCAGTAGCAAAATCATATGTACTTCCAAATTTCTTGATAGTATTTTGAGTAGCCACTAATAGTAATTCAGTTTTCTGGTATTTCAGGCAAAGCCAGTTGTCCCTCCTCCAAATGCTGGTTGTTTTAAAGTTGTTATTGACCTGATTAGTATCTTTGGGCATGTCACCAGACACCATAAATAGCAGTTGGGTTTCATCAGCATAGTTTTGAAATTTAATCTTTTTATTGTACAGCAGGTCGTGAAGTGGTCTCATTTAAAGATTAAAGAGCTCTTGCATGCTCCTGCATTATCGAATGAGCAGTTGATGAATGCTGTCCCATCACTACTAAAAGCAGACCTACCTCGCAGAAAAGAGTTCATCCAGCTAATAGCTCGCTGGTTGAGGTTACAGACTTTAGCAAGACGCGACATAAGAATGTTGTGGTCTAGTACATCAAAAGCAGCTGACAGGTCTAAAAAGATCAACAGTCCTGCTTTGCCTTCGTCCAAGACCTAAGTCACTCATCAACACAACAGGGATAAAGACCCTTAAGAAAGAGAGTCTGAGGTGGAAATATAACTACCATAGAAGATGCTTTTTTCAACATTAAAATCCCAAGCATCCGGAGGAACCCAAGCCCCACGAGACTACACGACTGAGACACAACCACCTAGGAGTGGACTACACCACCACCAAAGAAAAAACATACAAGACCCCTTAAAGAAAGACCAAACCAACAGGAGAACAACCCCAGTCTAAGCCACTCTACAACACAAGGAATAACCTATCTATTGGGAAAACAGATCTTATCTAAGTCACTCATTGACACAGGAGGCGCAAGAACCATAACTAAAATAAACCCCACAAAGGAAACACAACCACCAGAGAGAGGCATTTGCAACTGCTAACCGGATTTGTCGGCTAACTCCCAGAGACAGGAACCCCCAGGCCCTACCAGTCTCAGAGACTGAAACTCATCTACTGCATACAAATATATACATTAACCTATAACCCAAATCTTAAACAGAGGCACAACACAACAATCACAGCAAGGCAGACATCACTGCACGTCAGAGCACACCAATTTAAAAGGAAACAGGTAAAGCGTTGAAATACACTGATCAAACTGGAGACCAGGAAATAACCAACCGGAGAGGGCACCCACTCCTGGAAGTGCACAACAACATATCCCAACCCAAACCCGAAACAGAGGCTATCACCAAAAACCATAGCGAGGCAGACACCACTATGCACCACAGCAGAAGGTCCCATCTCTTATTTCAAGTAAAGAAAGACAGCCAGGAGGGCACAGGCCCCTGGAATACATCCTGGAATACATTGCAAAACTGACCCAAAACAATAAACACAGACCACCAACATGCCTTGAAACAAGAAAGACAAAGGAACAAGAAAGGAAAACCGAAACGGGAAGACAACCTCCACTCCAACAGAACATAAACCACCCACCACAATTCATGATACCCAGTACCCTGTGGGAACACCACTAAATGCACTAAGGATACGGAGCAAGAAAAGGGCAAACACAGAATACATCTCATGCTACCTCTCCACCTAGGACTCTAACTCAACGGAAAAGAAAGAAACAACCAACAAGCAAGAACCCTAACAAACCTGGATCCCATTAGCATGCCAAACCAAACACCTCAAAACACAAACCACAGCAAATGTGAAAACACATTGGGCAAGACCCCAATATGAATAAGAGCCAAACTTGAATCCATAACCATCCACACACCCTACATAACCGAAGACTGGGAAAAAGCTTGCCCATACAAACAAAGAACCAGCCACCATGAACTAGAACTAAGAAACCCTTCTATCAACTTAATTGAACTCCTCAACGAAGAGACAGAAACCCCCAACCACAATCTCAGCAAACAACAGCCTTACCCAAGAGAGAATCCCAAGAAATGAAAACCCAACAAACACCACCCCAGCTGGGACTCATGAAAGGATAGGCAACAACTCACAAGGAAAAACAGACACATTACAAAACAGACATATATGATCTCCTAAGAGAGGGCGGCATCAACACACTCTTCTTGACAGAACCATGGCTATCAGACAACTACAAGACTATCGCCCATGAAGCCATACCAGACAATTTCAAATGAATACATGCCAACAGAGAAAGCCGAGAGGAGGCAGAATCGCAATGGTGCACAAAGACCACATCTGAGCCACCCCACTCCCTTCAACAAACATAGAAGACTACAAATCCCTCCTCATCATAATTAAGCTCAGCGAAAAGCCAACATACTATTCCTTCTGATCTACAGAATGCCATTTTACAATCCATACTTTGTGACACAGGTCTGTAGAGGAGCAGCTGCATGCCTCTGCAGGAAACCCTGCCCCCCTAACTCTCACATGTTGGTATGATGTGATAGGTTATTTATAAAGTGCTTAATACCCAGAGGATTAGCATGCTGCTAATTAAAAGTGGAAATTTATGTCCAGGGTGTAACATGCCCAATCACAATGGACCAAGTTATCTGGAGTCCTATAGATAGTGTAACCAATAGGACGTTGTTGTTGTAGTGACGTCTATCACGCGTGATGTAGAGGGATGGGTGTAGATGCCCACCCGATAAGAGTTATCCAATCTGCATGCCCTATTATCATATACAGATATAACACCTATACTTAAGTTACCTTTCCTAACCAATTATATTGCATGATGATTTTTTATAGAATTAGACGTCAGTGATGATGAGCTTAGCCTATAACAATGACTGTTCGACTGAAGTTTGAGGAAGTCGGAGCGAGACAGGTGATCGCAATGCTGTTGATTTCCATTTGTTTCTCTGTTTGATGTACTTGTCATTAAATGGACTTCCCTTTGCCAACTTACTGAGTCCTCATTATTGAGTCGTGTTGGAGTAAGTGAATCCTGCACCCCTGTTTCTGAAGATGACATGTTTTAGAGGTAGGCTTATATTGTCCACCTGACAGTGGGCAGACAATCACAATCCTATTTCCTATAGATAATATACTTAGATGTTCCCCTTAGCCAGTCCTGACCCTTAGTAGGTTTTTCATTATTTGCCACATAGTATGACATCACCTCTGACATATTTAGAAATACAAACTATGTTTTGTGAAGATCGCTGCGAGAACCTGAGCATACGTCTGCTGATGTTGGTTGTAAACTCCCTGTTTAAGATAATTGTTACTAAAACAGTACTGTGCCATCTTCCTGAGTTTTGTAGAGGAGGTCCCAGACATGGCCTGCTCCCCTTCCCCTCATTTCGAGGTACCAGGAGCGTACTCGCCAAAGTATGTGACGTATGAAAAGCAAATGAACCTACAAAGAGCTGCACTGGGACTCTGCCCAGTATACATCAGAAGATCCATACCGGTTGAAGCACCCATATCCAGACAACCCTGGGCAGCACGGTACCCTATCAGACAGCCATACCAGCCACTGATACGAAATGAGGAGTACCTACATACGGTCCACGAAGAGACCCCGAAAGCCCTAATGGAAGGCCAGTGGAAATGACACAAGGGCCTGAACAGACTTGTGAATGAACAAAAGCAGCTATCGAAGATAACACGCCAGTGCGATTAACTACGAAAATAAATGTAATGGACACAGAGAAGAGACAATGTTAAAATGTAAGGAAACAGTGTTACGAGACAAGATGGAAGCAACGGACCTGTTAAACATGTGTAAATAGCCTTGAAACGCAAGATGACAAGAAATCGATACTGCTTGCAATGCTTAGTAGAAGATAGAACGGCAAGCGCCAACCATATATTTACCTCAATAAGGCACATTATACAAGTGCGACTCCATTTTGTAAAAGCAGAAATGTACCCAGGCGGCCAGAGGCCTGACAGGCCAAGTTTCGAAACCCAGCCAAAGGCAAGAGAAGGAGCGGAATCGAGACTCAACAAAGAGCGGCTCATGCCTAGGAAATCGAGGTCAACCAGAGAAGGGGAGGAGAGCGTCAGCTAACAAGACACAAACTTCAGAGCATACCAGCCTGCCTCATGAAGGTCAAGATAAGGGGGACCTATGCAGGTGGCGAGGCTGAAACAGAATCAAATGCACTAAAAGCTGGAAACTGAAGCAGATTCATGGTGGACTAACACGTGACCAGCCAGGCACGAAGAAGTACCATTGCCTAATGTAATCCAGGACCCGAGGATGCCATAACTTTTCCCGATAAGAGACTACAGTTTCGAGGTCATCCTTAGCCAACCAATTGACACATTGCCCTAAAACACTGATTGATGGAAGGGAGGCATAGTGAAACTTGGGACACCAGGCACAGGGGTGTCCATTCTGCATGCTGCTAATTAAAAATGGAAATTTATGTCCAGGGGTGTAACCTGCCCAATCACAATGGACCAAGTTATCTGGAGTCCTATAGATACTGTAACCAATAGGATGTCGTAGTTGTAGTGACGTCTATCATGCGTGATGTAGAGGGATGGGCGTAGACGCCCACCCGATAAGAGTTAGCCAATCTGCATGCCCTATTATCATATACAGATATAACACCTATACTTAAGTTACCTTTCCTAACCAATTATATTGCATGATGATGTTTTATAGAATTAGCCGTCAGTGATGACGAGCTTAGCCTATAACAATGACTGTTCAACTGAAGTTCGAAGACGTTGGAGCGAGACAGGTGATCGCAATGCTGCTGATTTCCATTTGTTTCTCTGTTTGATGTACTTGTCATTAAACGGACATCCCTTTGCCAACTTACTCATTATTGAGTCGTGTTGGAGTAAGTGAATCCTGCACCCCCCTCCTCACATGGTGCAGCTATCTTGTCTTACAAGTTCTAGAAGGTGAGCGCTGACCTATGGACCCGTCAGTGATTTCCTCTCCTCCGGAACACTTTGTAGCAGAGGATGGTTACAGCCATTAATTATTGATTATATAATACTAAGACACCTTTAGACCGACGGCACGAAGTAACTCTAGGCCTTCGGCAAGTTCACGAGTCCTTTCGCCATTCCGGCTGAGTAGACTGAGAAGCTCCCCGTGGACAATGATAGAGTAAAATATCAAAAATCTGTAGTGGGTCTGAAGGAACCCGCCTTTCCAAGCATAACCCTTCTCATTCCCACGGGCAGCCAATCAGACGAAAACCTTAAAGGCTGGAAGAGGGAGGGGCGGTGATCCCAAAGTTCCCGAGAGTAAAAGAAGCGATCGGTGAGTGAAAAAATAAACTCGTTATGTTTGCAAATGCCTTGTAGGCATTAAAGCTAGTAGGGGAAAGGTAACAGAGGGCAGCGGAGAAAAAATAAAGTAGTTAGAAGTACAGAAGACTGTATATATATAGGGGGTAATGACTCGAGCATAAGAAATAAAGAGTGGATACTGGGGGGACACCCGAGATAAAATGTAAGGATTACCAAGGGGGCACCTGAGATAAAACATAAGGATACCGGGGGGACACCCGACATAAAACATAAGGATTACCAGGGGGGCACCTGAGATAAAAACGTAAGGATTCGCCTTGTTCCTGCGCTTTAAAGAGCGGTCAGAAGAAACGTGAACTCATAGCCCACAGAGTGGGGGCGATTAGACTACGGTGATGATTAAAGACGGCATCAAAGGGGTTTGTTTACACCCCATGTCGGGGTACTGATTAGAAGGCAGGTATACGTGTGTCCAGCTGGTGTTCCTCTAGTCTGTCGAGTGTCTGTCATATGTGTCTTGTTGTATGTCACATGTAAAATAATTGTATTGATGATTGTTTGAAATGCATTTTGGCTTTACGCAATTCTGTAACTAAGAGGGAATCGCCATTGAATTAATGGGTTTTGATTAAATTGTTGGTATAAATTTTGGCGGGAAACTATTGGATTGGAGCTTGCGTATGTGGTGCTCACTCATACTATTGGAAGGTTAAAGAACTGTATAAATACTGTTAGTGACGAAATTAAAAATGGAGGAAGTTACCCCGCTTGCGCATTTGTGCATGCAACTGCCCAAGCATGCACCAAAACTAAAGAAATACAGCACGGAGTGGGTTAAGGGTACCGCCAATAAGATGTTTATGCCTTGGCCCCAGAACGGATCACTCTCTAAGGCTGTTTTACAGCATATGACTACCTTCCTACATGCCACATATACAGGAAAGAAGCTAGAGAAACGTCTTGCTGTTCTAGAATTGAGGAAAATGTTTGAAGAAACGAAGGTGGAAGAACCACCCACAGACTGGATACTAAATGTATGTACGGAGGGGGGTGAGACGCCTACCGCGCTACCAGCCCCGCCTGAGCCAGTCATTGAAGGAAGTAAGTCAAAGAGTCTTTACCCACAAACAGAACTTTAGGCAGCCACTGGGAATAGCAACCCTGCATATGAGTCGCCTACGTACAGTAGTGACGATAATAAGGGAAAAGAACAGGAAAACAATATCGTCTCCGCGGTCTCAAGGGACAAATAGAGATGCAAAGATGAAGGGAAAGATTGGGCGCAGAGTTGTGCACCTCCAGATAAGGAGAAAGAGGGAAATAAACGTAATGGAAATGAAGGTAGAGGTGATGAGATAGCATTCGCGAAAGACGAATGGATGGGAGGTCAAATATTACTGAAGTTGAATGGAAAAGGAAGTGATGATGTGAGGCCAAGGGAGAGGTCTGATGAGACGCAAATTATAGAGAGAGAGAAAGGAATGGAAGAAAGGGATGAAAGGACAAGAAAGAAAGATAGGCTAAGGCGAGATCAACTATATCACGAAGAGCAAGGAATACCGCTCAGTCGCACACAATACGCAGCCTATAAAAAGTACAGGCAGAACATGCTAAAGTTAGAGGAAGAAAGGAGAGTGCACGAAAGGAAGGTAAAAAAGCGAGAAGACGAGGAAAGTAGAAGGGCAAAGGAACGTAGAAATGAACGGATGAGGGAAGTAGATAAGGCTAGAGAAGAAGCAAAAAAGCGAAAAGAAATAGACGAGGAAGTAGAACGAAAGCGCAGACAGAGGGCACGGGATCTTGAATATTTGGCGCGCGAAGTGATTAAACCCTATCCTATAGTAGAATGGGAAGACATAGAAGAATTATTTCCTGCAAGCAATGCGGTACCAGGTACAAGCGGGAAAAATATTGAAGATGACTTTGACACCAGAAGCATCGGGGAAACGATTGATAAAATATACGATGAGATGGGGCTAGAACAGATATCCGATGGAGGAAGGGAAGATGAGCGCTTAGAGAGCACTCAGCTATATGACACTGAGGATGTCACCCGAAGTAGTGGGACCAGGGGACTGTCCCTAGACTGCCTGGAGATTGGGCAGAACGAAGAAGATGCTACAAGTTGTGTAAACTGGGAGGATTCAGGATCTGACTCCGGTGGGGAAACGGAGGATGTGGCACACGAAAAAGGGAGACGGTGCGAAAAACAGCTCCCAGGGGACTGAGAGGTATGATGGTCAGACGCTAGCGGGTCCACAAGTAGGGCACCGAATTCTGCCGCGTAGTCCGGCCGACAAGAAGGAACACCCCACGGTCAGAGGGGGGCATCAGCACCTGCCTATGCAGACAGATTAGGGGCATTGACAGGTAGACGGCAAGGCGGGAATGCCACCCCGGCGATAGACCGGAGAGCTATGGGGAAAGAGAAGGAGGACTGTGCATTCCAATTCCCGTTGCTAGAAAAGGGGGGAGCAAGACCACAATATATTCCATGGCCACACATGGACCGAGAGAACCTTAAAGATAAGATTCCAATGCTGACATCGGGTGCCAGAAAGTGGATACATTAGTTAGAGAAAATGACGGGGGTGTCATCTTAGCTATAGGGGACATTAAGGGCCTCCTAATTGCCATACTTGGTGAAAGAGCAGATGAAGTATGGAAACGGGCATGCTATCCTAGGGTAACCCTAACTAACACCTCCCATGACAGAGCTCCATTTAATAACTGTAGGGCAGCAGTGTGGAAAGCGCTGCAAACTCTATATCCAGACACTTCTGATATGGGGGCTATAATGACTCGGAAAATGAAAGAGTCAGAGGATCTGTTGATTTATAGCCAGAATTTTCAAGACGCGTGGGTGCTCGAAATGCATGATTCTTGGACGAAATCTATGCCAGTATTCTACCACATATTATGCCAAGGGTTGCCTGAACCGGTGCAGAAGCAGCTAAAAAAATTAGTTGGAGTAGAAGCAAAACCATGGGCCGAAATACAGTTGACAATTGCACATTACTGTAGATTGTTGCAAGAAAAGAATCGGAAAAAGGAGGCAACTCGTAAGGGCGAGGAGGCAAAGCTAGTGCAAAAGAAGCTCTCAAAGTATGCTCTCGAGGGAGCCATGCTCACCAGCCCAGCCGAACCAAGCGCACAACAAGCGACCAACCCATCGCAGAATAATCAGGGTAACGCATGATTTTACCCAAGAGGAATGGGTTTTGGAGGAAGAGGGCGGCAGAGTAATCAAGGAGGGTTTCGAGGTAACCAGGGAGGATTTCAGAATAATCAAAATGGCTTCCAGAACACGCAGATGGGCGGTCCAGCTATGCCAGATGGACAGATGGCCCGACCACTGCCAGCGTGTTGGCTGTGTGGAATGACAGGCACGTGGCGCGCATGTGCAGAAGCCAAAGCATATGACAAAACAGCCAAGGGATGGGGGCAGGCATGGTGAATCAGCCTGCCATCCCACAACAGGACGGTGCACAAAATTACACACTGCACCCGCGGGTGTCAGGTGTGCAGCAAGGTACACAGCAAGTGGTTCAACCACCGAACATGGGGAACTTGCCACAGGGAAAATCCCAGGGGGCGCCACCACAAATGTCACAGGGCGCTAGCTCCGGAGGGGGAGTCAACCCTCGGCTGTGGGAAATCAACAAGTATACAGTGGGCCAAACTTATATATGAAATAGGACAGCTCACAGGGAACTCTGATGTGCTCTAACCTCTCAGTGACACCAGACCCTAACAGGGAACCAAGGGTGAATGTCACCATAGGGGTTAAAGAATATTCCTTCTTAGTTGACATGGGTGCAATGCGCCCGTGCATACGAGAGGGCAAATTTTCCTTGTCCGGCGAGGCTATAGATACTCAGAGTTTCACTGGAGCTCATAGTAGAGTTCCATTTACAGACACACTCCCAGTCTCAGTGGGAGAACGCAAAATGAATGTACCACTATTATATTCACGTCAGACCCCAGTAAATATTCTGGGCCAAGACTTGATGACTAAATTAAACATGACCATTTCGTTTACCGAGAATGGTATAGTGTGCTCCACTCCAGGAATGCATTATTCAACTGTGTGCGAAATTATCAGAGTATACTCAGGATGTATAGCCATGAGGGCTGTACCGTTAGTGCCAGAAGTCTTTGCATATGGCGTGCGGGTGCTTATGGCGGGACTGCCAGGCCTCGCAGACAAAACCATAAGAACCCCTAATGAGTTTCTGTTCAGACCAAGAATACCCATGCACGAAGAAGAGGGACAAGTATTTCCCTTAATGATACAATCTGCCGCAGTGCGAGGGAAAGTGGTATTGGTCAAAGGATATGATGACGAAGGCAGACAATGGTGTGCGATCATCGCCATCGAAGAAGGGTATAGAGTGACTGACGTCACCGATGATGATCTGTTCGAAGAGCACTCTGACCTAGAAGAGACAAGAGTGGAAGTAAGTCTCACATTCTGGGTCAAAATGATCAGACGGGAGGTGCCACAGAGAATGATGTTGGCGCTGGTACGTCCAGAATACTTTGATGACGACATGGCCCAAGTGCCTGCTGCAGTATGGACTACAGGGCCCTATGACGTAGGTCTCCTAAAGGGGGCAGGTGAAGTGAAAATTAAACTGAAATGAGGAGCAATTTTACCACGAGCGTGACAATATCCTATGTCCAGAGAAGTGGATGAAGGGATCGCGAAGACAATTTCCGCCATGATGGAGCAAGGCATCTTAGTGACGTCAGAATCACCTTGCAACACAGTGATTTACCCTGTCAAAAAATCAAAGGGAGGATCTTGGTGTTTAATCCAAGATTTACGAGCATTAAATGATATAGTTGAAGCCGAGTTCCCTCTAGTCCCTAATCCATCCACAATACTGTGTAACATACCCGCTGAGGCAAAATATTTCACGGTGATCGATTTGAAAAATGCATTTTTCTCAATTCCACTGCACTGTGACTCTCAGGACCTGACGTCATTCACTTTCAGACAGATGTGTCTGAAAAGCACGAGGTTGCCACAGGGGTATTGTGAATCCCTGTCTATTTTCAACAGAGTCCTGCAAATGGACCTAAGCAATATTGCGGTGGACAGTGTTGTTTTGCAGTACGTAGATGACATTTTGGTCTGCAGGCGCGACTCTGTCCAGCTATTGACTATACTGGCTGAAAAGGGATACAAAGTTGATAAGGAAAAGTTGCAGTACAGTCAACAGGAGGTGTTGTACATAGGGAAACTGATCTCTCATGAGGGAAAAAAGGTAACCCCAGAAAGGGCTGAAGCCATCATGAACACGTCCAAGCCGCGCACGATAAGACAAATGCAGAGCTTCTTAGGCCTGTGCAATTATGGCAGACCATGGGTTTTTAACTACAGCTCGTATACCAAGCCCTTGCTTCAGGCTTTGAGGAAAGCCCAGGCAACAAAAGGAGAAATTGAATGGTCTTAGGCAATGGAGAAAGGGTTTGCAGAACTCAAGGGGGCAATTTGCAAGGTCCCAGTTCTCGGAATTCCTAATTACGCAGAAGAATTCTACCTGTTCTCACACTCTGATGGTAATTTTATGACGGCAGTGCTCGCGCAACGAACCTAGCTGGGGTACAAGCCCCTAGCATATTGCAGCAGGAGTCTGAACCCGGTTATGAAGGGCCACTTCCCATGCGAACAAAATCTAGCTGCTGCCACATTCGCTATTGAAAAGGCGTCATCCATTGTGATGGGGTGCTCCATGACATTGTATGTTGAACATTCGCTGTTCCATAAAAAACAATAGATCCTGTCATATGCTGACAGGTGGTCCCTATAAGCACTCCAATGGGGTAAACACCCCTAAGGCATTAAGTGTGGAAGTCGCCTAATACTTCCCAAGAGCTCTAAGAGATAAATAACAATTTCAAACATTCATAGTAATTTTCAAACATAAATATTTTATATTTTATAGTGGTTGATCCCACATCAACCAAAAATTTCAATAAAGCAATTATAAAAACCAAGTATTTTGACAAAAGAATTTCAACACATTACACTGATATGGTTTTAAGCACTCGAAGGTGCTCACATGAATTGCTTCATACATTAATCAGCATTGATTCACAAATTCATGTGGAGTAAAGTCTGTTATTAGATCAGAATAGAGACATACACTTCATGTGGGATATTGTAGCATTCATTGATAGCCTACTGGGTGGAAATACACCAATGACTCAAAGCCATATATTGTTAGTTACATTTGATTACATATCCAATATTGATGTCACAATATGATCCAAATCTGTGGGCATTATCCACTTTGTTAACAAAAAATGCCAACGCGTTTCAGAAAAAATCCTTCTTCAGGGCGATAACTGCAGTGTTTAACTTTTCATTCACACTCTTGCTGTGTGACTCTAGATAAATACATAAGTATACGAGTGGGTCAGACTGTACTATCACTATTTTGAAAATTAGTTTTCAACATCTAGAACGTACCACTAACTGGAAAAAATACGTAACAAGAACGGACCGTCTGTCAATCTCGGATTCAGAGCCACTTGGGTCGTACCCGGGGCTTGGATGGATTGGAGAAAATTACACGTGAGGCTGTAGATAGGACATCGCTTGTTAACCTCGGCTCACACCAGGTAGGACACGGTTTAGCCAACTGCAAATGAAGAGTAGGGGGGGCAAGCTTAGTGCCGTCAATGCCAAGAGCATACACCTCTAAGTGTGAGTAGTGTGCTACTAGCCTAGGTTCCTAATGTAGAGTTGCTCAAAATATGTGGAACCAATCCTTCCCCTTCCCACTACCTCCAAAACCCATAAATACGTGCTCATCTACCGGCACGCATCCCATTCATTTAGCCGTTCTCCCAAAAGCAAGTTCAAAACCGTTAATAGTCTGCTCAGCACTAAACCGAAACGGCAAGGTGACCAGGTTGTCAACGCCAACAAACTACATGGCAGGAACGCCATAACCTAACTGCGGGTCTCATACATACGGATTACTCAAGTGTAGACACAAGAGAAAGTAGACTCACAATTGTCGAGAGCCAGCGAAGCACGTCTGTCTACGAGCGAGTCAGCGCCGCACTGAGGCAAGCGTATGTATGTTGTCAGGGCGACCAGCGCGCGTGCGTGCTGCATTGCTGGTGCGCCATGTTGGTAGGGGCTACCGTAAGTATCGTCATGGCATCATAAACATTCAGGCCCATTCAACTCGAGCCAGCCGGCTCCTATCGTGGGAATGTGTGTGGACGGTATCAGTTACAGAACTGTACCCTCATATGGAGACAGTGGAGTGTTGATCATGTTAATCATGTTAGCAGGCCCGCTGGTAATCATGCTGCAGTATAACGAGGACAGGCGGGAGAAGGGACCAAGCGCCAAAAGTAAGTAGACGCTTGTGTCCCTCCTCACCCCCCGAAAAGTAGCTCACGCTGCTCAGCGCCAGTGGATGTGTCAGCCCCACTGCTTAAAAGCAGCGGAAGTCGGTATGGTGACACTGATCGTACCTGGCGCGGCCGGGCAGTCTTTGAAAAGTCCATCTACAGCCTCTGTAAAAACATCACAAATTACAAAATTCCAAAGAACCACATGCTCATACTACCAGTATGTACAGAGCGAAGTGATGAGGTCACATCCAGACATCTTTAACCAAATGGTGTAAAAACTATTTTGCATACAACTTTGTCCACCGGAATAAGAAACCCGAAAAAAAGGCAAGTCATAGACATTAATGATATACACATTATGGTGTCGCAGTAGGTCAGGCCATAAGGAGTTATTAACAATGACAATAGGTGTATGTTTGTCCTAGTTGTAGTGCTACAAGTACATAGTATGGGTGGTTAAAGCACATGCTAAAAAAACACTAGTATGTGTGATCTTGTCACACAAAGCACATAAAATCTGTTTCACAGTTCATTCCCCTCAGGTACATAGAATCCAAATAGTGGCTCCACCACACTTTTCTTTGTTGTAATTTCCTAGTGATGTCCCCTCCTCTATTGCCAAGGGTGACCTGTTCTAAAATCACAGATTTAAGCTGTGCTATGGTGTGTCTTGCTTCAAGAAAGTGTGATGATACTGGGGATTTGGGGTTGTGTGTTCGTATATTGGACTTGTGTTCTGTCCAGCGGAGCTTGGCTTTTCTTGTTGTGATCCCCACATAGTAAAGTCCACATGGACATTTCAGTCCACAGACAACATTTCTAGAGTCACATGTTCACGAGTGTTTCAAAGCAATAGTTTTGCCTGTGTGTGGGTGTGTAATCGAATTCCTTTCATGATGTTCCCACAATACTGACAATTCTGGCATGGGACAGTCCCTTTGTGTTGATTATTGGTCGACGCGCTTGTGGAAATCTCTGCTTTGATTAGACTCTTGCGTAGTGATTTACTATTGCGATAAGCAAACATAGGTAATTCACTGAATAGATGTTGTAGAGTGGGGTCCATTTGTAACATGGGCCAATTATTTTTGATTATGCCTTTGATCTTGCCACTTTGTAGTGAGTGAGTAGTCACGTATACTAGTGATTGTCCAGTTTTAGGAGGTTTTGGGGTCAGTAGACTTTCCCTCTCTGTAGCCTCCACTTTCTCTGCAATTTCAGAGCTCAAGGTTTGATTGTACCCACGTTCTTGGAACTTCATGCACAGTGTCTGGGATTGTTGTCTATATTCTTCTGGTTCTGAAATATTCCATCTGTAACGTAAAAAATGACTGAGTGGTACACTTTCTATTGTCCGTTTGGGATGGAAACTGGTAGCCATTAAGAGGCTGTTGCGATTGGTAGTTTTAGTGTAGTTCTTGGTGGCCAGTTTGTTGTCTTTAACATAGATTTCTACATCTAGATAGTTTATTCTAGTTCTGTTTGTGGTGTTAGTAAACTTGATTCTTGGATGCATACTGTTCATTGTCTTGAACAGTTTTTGTAGATCCTCCTCTGGCCCAGACCAGATTCCAAATACATCATCAATGTATCGAACAAACACCGGTAAATGTTGTGTCCATCTAGGGGAGGATAAGATATGTTCATGCTCAAGATAGAACATGTAGATGTTGGCATAAGCGGGGGCCATTGCTGCCCCCATACTAGTTCCTGACAGTTGTAGATAATACTTGTCACCAAGTTGAAAAAAGTTATTCATTAGTACCAATTTCAGAAGAGTAAGTACAAACAACTCATGCCTTTGGCAATCTGGGGATCGGAGAAGGAACCATTGAACTGCCTCAATTCCCGCCTCATGTACAATGTTAGTATACAAAGACGTGAAGTCCATTGTGAATAGAAGATCTCTATTTTCCACAAAGTTCACATCTTTTATCATGCCTAGAAAGTGCATTGTATCCTTAACAAATGTCTCTGTTTTTTGTACTAACGGTTAAAGAATCTCGTCCAAATATTTAGCTAAAGGTTCTAACAAGCTGTCTGTAGCTGCGATGATTGGGCGTCCTGGTGGCTTTACTAGTCTCTTGTGTATTTTGGGAAGAATGTATATCACCGGTGTGATAGGGTGTTTGTTCTCTAAATATTGTTGTGTCTTCTCTGTAATCACTTCCCTCTCAATTGCCTCATCGAGAACTGTGGAGATCAATGTCCTCACCTGTTCCGTGGGGTTGAATAAAAATTCCGTGTAAGTCTCTTGGTCAGCCAACTGGCGTTCAATCTCCTCTAGATAATCAGTTTTGTTCATTAATACTAGAGCTCCCCCCTTGTCTGCCGGTTTAAAGATGATATCCTGATTGTTCAATAGTTTCTCTAAAACTAGTCTTTCTCTTTTAGAGAGGTTTCCTGCTCTCTTTGTCCGAAATGATAGTTTCTTAAAGTCCTCTATCACTGATTTTTCAAAGACGAATAAAACGTGGTTTTGTATAG
Organism: Ambystoma mexicanum; assembly: GCF_040938575.1. NCBI lineage: Eukaryota > Metazoa > Chordata > Amphibia > Caudata > Ambystomatidae > Ambystoma > Ambystoma mexicanum. The sequence continues at coordinate 761,245,246 of NC_090939.1, forward strand.
GTGGATTGAAAGAGCTCTTAGGTGACATCTCTAGAAATTCCGATGGTGGATCTGTTTCACTTGGATCTTCTTCAAGGGAGTTAAAAATACTTTTAGCTTTAGTTTTCTCATTAATTTAAAGAAATCAATTTTTTCTTTAAGGAGATTACTGCTGTATTGTGGAACGAAAGACAATCCCTTTCTCAAGATAGAGAGCTCCAGTGCCGACAATGTGTATGTAGAGATGAGAGCTCCAGTGCCGACAATGTGTATGTAGAGATGTTAACCACCAGGTCTTTTTGTTGTTCTGTTTCTTTCTTTGAGGATTTTTTCTTTTTCCCCCTTCTTGTTGGGCCTTTTCTAAAAAATCCTTTGAGGTGGTTGCTGCTTCTATATCCTGTTCAGGTGTTGGGGTGCTTACCCCCAGGGTTCCTGTTCCTGCCTCGAGTTCAGTGCTGGATGCTTCTGATGATGTAGTTTCTGTGTTTACTGGACCAGTTTTCCTTGGTCTGAATGTAGTTGGTTTATCTGGTCTTTGGCCGTAGTATTGTTGCCATGTATAAACTATTTCAAGTTTATAGTCCTGGGTATCCCTTCGAATTTTCCTAATTTTCTTTGTTTCGAGTTCCTGTCGATATTGTGTTAATTTGTTATTTGTATCATCCAAAATCTGTTTTAACTGGTCGGATGTTAAATTCTTACTTAAGTTGGCTTTGATGATGCCTATTTCTTCATCCAAATTCGTTAGGTTGTTAGCCAACTCTTCTATTGTTAGAAGAATAAGATCCAGACTACACTTGCCATTTTTTAACAAAAGTAGGGTTCTCTTTGCAGAAGGTAGGTTCAAGATTCGCTCTGAGTCCACGTGGTATGCGTTGAGCTTTGTGATATTGCGCAAGTGTTGTTGCATCCAATTTCAGATTGATTGTTCTATGGATTTTCACCTCAAGTTGTTTTATTAGTGCTTCCAGATTGTCAGTCATCTGTAGTTCTTCTCCCGTAACTTTAATCAGATTCAGAATACGAGTGGCTTCCTGATCGCTGAATCCTAGTGTTTCAGCTCTATTCTTAGTAGTCTGTTCAATTCACGAGAAGGACATGGCCAGCTCGCTAATGGGTAGGTATCGCGTGTGGTACCAATTCGCAGTCGCCATACTAGAGAAGCCAAAGGGCACACTGACATCTCAGAGAGCATCCGCCTATGAGGTGATTATCTCTAACCCATCGATCAAAATAGTATTATTTAAAACTGTAAACCCTGCTACATTCATAGCTGAGCCACACTCAGAGGGAGAACCTATACACGACTGTGCGAACTATGAGGAATTCTATGATGAGATCCCAAGGGTAAAGGAAAACGCCCTGGCAAGTGGAGAGATCGTCTTTATTGACAGTTCTTCGAGAATCGACCAAGAAGACGGACAAAGGTATACAGGCTTGGCCGTGGTAAAACACCTAGCGAATGGAGAGTTTCGAGTACTCATCAGTGCGCGAATACCCTCTCACTATTTTGCGCAAGCTGCAGAACTGCTGGCACTGATACTCGCCATTGATAATCATGCAGACCAGGAAGTAACTGGGTACAGTTACTAAGCCTATGTGACGTCCACAGTACATGCAGGTCTATCGCGCTGGAAAAGGAGGGGCTACCTCCGAGCAGACGGCACGCCAGTGCAACATGCAGCTTTATTGGACAGGCCGATAAAAGCACTACAGCTCCCAGTGGGCCTAGCGGTCGTGAAATGCCCCGCCCACACCAAGGGGACAGATTTCGTGTCACATGGAAATCATGAAGTGGACACTGAAGCCAAGCGCATGGCATCCAAAACTGAAACAATCATGGACGTGGAGGTGGCACTTACCCATGAGCGGATGATGGTAGCGCGAGCCACACCAGAAGCCTATAGCAATATGGGGCAGACTCAGCTAATGGAGCTCCAGGGGGAGGCACCTCAGGAGGAGAAACATTTGTGGAAACGTCGGGGGTGTTCTTTAAACCTCTCTGACGGGTTATGGAGGCAAGACAGCACTGGTAAACCAGTAATGCCTGTAGGTAGCATTAGAACAATTACACTACCCCATCCATATGACAAAAGAAAATCTTGCTGCAACGCTCGCAGAAGACTGGTTCACACCGGATTTAGCAGAGCATGTTGCATTTTTCATGGTGAACTGCATAATCTGCCAGCAATTCACGTCTGGGCACACATTAAAAGTAGTGATAGGGATCATCCCCAGACCGAATGGACCATTCCAGCACTTGCATATCGACTACGTCGACATAATTCAAGTGTCAACGGGTACAGGTATTTAATTGTGGTGCTGTGTCCATTCTCTAGATTGATAGAAGCAGGTCCCTGCACACACCCCAACGCTACCTGTGCTGCCAAGTTCCTAGTGAGGGAGGGATTCCCTAGATGGTGTGTGTGCGAAGTAATGAGATCAGATAACAGGGCTCACTTTGTAAATTCAGTTTTCAAACAGATTAGCTTGTTGCTTGGTATAAAGCCCAAGTTCTCGTCGGGGTATCATCCTGAGGGGAATGGGATATGTGAACGGATCAACGGCTTGCTTAAGGAGAGGATAGCCAAGTTGAAGCTCACATTAAAGAAGGGATGGCTGCACTGTCTACCATTGGCATTGTAGGCACTTCGGAACCAACCCGGCTCCGACCATCATGTCACACCGCACAAGATGGTTACAGGCAAAAGGATGAAGACCCCTCTCACCCCCCGAGATAGACCTAGCTGTGATGCCCAGCCGACTAGAGAGGTTCTGGGAACAGAGATGCAAAAGTACCTTAACTGTATGCCATCCAGTGCCTCTGTTATTACATGCCAGCTGCAGCGATGGAGCAAAGGGGACGTCTCAGCACGAAACACAGCAGGAAGTGCTGAAGCAGACACCGAGCAAGGTGTACATGCGCCCCTCGTCTTCCCTGTTGACAGCGTGCTTGTGAAGAACATTACCAGGAAAAGGTGGGACGAGCCAAGATTTAATGGCCCTTTCATCGTAGAGGTCTGCACCCCCTCCACCGTCAAGCTCCAGGGCAGAAGGGCATGGATCTTCCTAAATGACATTAAACCCTATATAGGAGAGAGCCCTCCTGCTGCACCCAACTGAAAATAAACCACAGACAACGGGGAAGAACCTCAGCACGTGCAGACGAGATCCATGTACAGGAAGAAGGATGCATGAGCAGAAAACTAAGACAAAAGACTGGACAGGTTCCCCAAGGAAAGGGGAATAAGGACATAACAAACACTCTGTACATCCCAGTTGCAGGGTAAAGCGAAGCACATCCAAAGCCACAAGAACATTGATAAAATGAACATTTGAAAGCACAAAATGCCCAAGTGATACAAAGAATCAAGACTCTGATAGACTGCAAATAAGACATTGCCTGAGGGTGTAACACAGTATCCTGAAGCAATCAGTAGTGAGACTCTGTTCACAGAACTTATGGTACATTCCAGCAGAAGTCTCAAGTGGGATGTGCTAACCTATTTCTAACTCGTGGTTTTATCATACCCATCACTCATAGGGAGAGTTACCAGTGTCACAGACTTCATTCAAGATCCGGCCAACAAGAAAATAATCTGGCAACTACTGACTGTCATCACGGAAGCCTTCATTGTACTGCCCGAGTACAGTGATAAGGGTACAGATGCTTCCACCACAAGTGATCATTGATGAGCTGACATACACGCTTTTCTTTCGCATCATAGAGGAATGTCCAGGACTCGTCGGGAGAACCACAGATACCTTATCCTTCATCTGAGATCCAAGAAACAACGAATTTCTAAACCAAGTGTGGTACAAACTGAATTATGTGGTCGCAATCCACGCAGCAGGAAAGTGTAAAAACTGTTCACGTCACAAAAAAGGCCAATGATCTAGAGACTAGAAAATCAGAATGAATGTCGTTGTCACCAGAAGACAGCAGATATGCATTCCATGTCTTCTTTCACCGCATTGAGAACTTTCCAGAACTAGTGGGTAGACCAAACAATGTTGACGTACCCACATTCCTCGGAGACCAAGTAAAGAACGCAGAATTAAACAAGCTCCTGAGAGCCATCACAGCACAACTGAGAATTAATTATGTTCATCAACTGCTGAGGGGAGCTTTGTGAAGAGGAGATCCCAATAAACTCTCCCCCGAGGACAGATCGAGAAGCGCAGATACGAGGATTACGACATCATTCATCCTAGTTATTTTTATTTTTCTTCTATTTTTCTTATTATCCTTTCTGTCATCCTTCTGCCGTGGAGCAGATCGAGGAGAGAGACACTGTTCTTCAACTTGTCGCCGAGAGACCGAGCAAAAGGAGTGGACACAAGAACTTCACCATCTTATTTTCCTTTTTCTTCATTTTTCTCATTTTTTCTTACTTTTGCATATGTTTTGTTTTATTTTTTATTTTGTTGTTTTTATTTTTACAACATTTTATTTGTGTATGATTTTTAGCAGTTCCATCTTTTCATTCTTTCGCATTGAGCAAGTTCCAGCATGTCCTCAGGACCAAGGTAAATTTGAGGCGTGCATTGGGACCTCACCTATTATCTATATGGATAATGAATGTGATGTACCAAAATTGCTAGCCTAACCCTTTTTCCATAGTCTAGCACAGGAACTGTACTGAGTACCCAGAGACTACCGTCGTCAGTCACATGAGGGGGGATAGTTGGAGAAGCACTCGTCATTTAATAGTAAAGAACTCTCGAACTACGAGACCAGAGCAAGAGAAGGAATAAATAACTGACTATGAACTCATTCGAAATGGGGGCCCAGAACAGTAACATGGTTTTACCCACAACAGAAGGGCGCCCCCACTTCACTGAAGGAAAATCAGAACTGCTTTCTTTATTGCTGCACGAAGTGTCCCAATCTCAGTGCACCCACCAGATAATGAACATCTGGGGCCTACTAAATCACCCAGACCCTATATAGTCATTCCAGTCCCAAGAAAACCTGATGATAAAAATAACGAACTAAATTTAAATGTAATAAGCAATGATTTAGACACATTTGAGGTAACAAATGAAGAGAAAAGCTGGAGACAGGGTCAGCACGGAATGAATGAAAACACTGCACTGACCACTGCACGCACCCACACACAGGATGCACACAGACAAGGGCAAGTGTCAATGTCTACAGGGCCTCCAACGAAGGCAGCAGAGAAGAGGAGACTGCCTGCCAAACAATCACTTCCAGAAAGCAGTGGAAGTACCCAAGAGGAGCCAAGTGAAACACTAGAGAGAGAGGGCATAGCAAAATCCCTCAAAAGAACAGAAGTAGCCACGAAGGAATTCACAGAGAAAACACAAATGCTGATGGACTATTTGTTCCCCTTCATAGTCAGAGCAAAGAAACTGCACGAGGAGCTGGAACATAGAACTGCAGAGACTATAACGACAAACACGCCAGCTCGAGCACTACAAGCAAGCACCAGATCTATGACTGAGCCTCACGTTGAGGAGATGGTGAGCCAATGGCGGCCAGAGAACCACAATGAAAAACAACAAGAGTAGAGGAAGAGAAACACAAAACCTTCTCCTACCACAGCGATGCAGTCTTGGCAGCCTACTCCACTGAGACACCCAGAGAGGAAAAGCAGCACAGACGCATTTAGAGACATAGTCATTGCAAACTACAGAAGAATGCTGAGAATCAAGAGAAGCCCACACGAAGATTACAATGAACTTAATGATTACCTGGACAGCACAGCCCATCTCAGAAACAACATATGGTACCAGCACATGAAGGAAGTAGGACGAAGTCAGTCGGAAGGAGAATGCTTCATCTGTACTCTCCTACCATACAGCATGGGAAAATCCAAGATATTCGTGGCTATAGAAATTGATGTCCCTACAACACACTGTATGTCACATGTAGCAATGTGTAACACCAGAGGACAATTTATGGGAAAAGACACCTCGTTGATATAGGCCAATGAAAAGGATTACCCGGATGAAGATGGCTACGTCCAGGACATTAAAACAAGAAACCGAGCACACACCAGAAATCATGTGATCAGGTACGAGAACCCTGGCATCAAAGCATCAGGGATAAGATGGGAAGCTAACCCGAGACTGAATGTTCAAGGGAAGACTGCAGAAGAGGCTCAAATCTGGAAGAACAGAGGCCAAATGCAGATCTGGGGGACAGTGGTCTCCCGAGATGGATGGAAGGTCGGAGTAGTAATCTGCCGAGCGTGGATGGTCCTTTGAGCCTGCAAGGAAGCAATAAAGAATTTGCAGAGGTTATGCAAACCTCTGTGGCCAAAGCTAGTAAAGCTACTAACATGGGTCGAAGATAGAGGGGAACCCCTGCAGATAGTGCCACTGTGGAGCCCAAAAATATGTTTCAGAAACAATGGTACAAGGAAGATGGGAGAGAATCAAAACTGCAGAAGAATCTTTGAAGCCCTAGGAATGACACAAGGTACCGCAGTTATTATGGATCATCACTGGGCGTGTGGATCCAAGGCATACATAAGGCTGCAAAAAAACTGGGGAGGCATATGCACACTGGTGAACGTCCATGTTCCCGCACTAGTGATCCCTAAGAATGACCTGAAGTTGGACAGTTTCCCGAAAGCAGATGCTCATCTAAGAAGAAGGGGATCTGTGGAACTGGTATCCAGGATGAAGAGGGGAAAATTACTTTTCTCCCAAATCAGAAGAGACATTCCATGCAATCCCATACGAACACAGGCTGTTCAGCCTCACCTCAACAGTATTCACAACACTACTCTTGCCCTACATCCAGGTTGGAGTGAATGCTAAATGCTTGCAGATAACCAGATGGGAGTTATTGCAGACCATCAATACCACTATAAAAGGATTCAACGCAATCAAAGAAGAGCTGAGAGCAATCAGACTGATGATCCTCCAAAACAGATATGTGCTTGACATGATCACTGCAATGGATGGAGGTGTTTGTGCAAAAAACGGAGAATCATGTTGCACATTTGTACCATCACACAATGAAGAAAACGGAACCCTAACAGAGGCCATAAGCATGTTGACAAACCTGAAAAACCAGATGATCGATGAAAGTGATGAAGTGGACGATGACAGCTGGTTTGGAGACCTATTCTCATGGGTCCCACAGTGGATGGCAGATATATTCAAGTTTCTGGATGCTCTACTAGCAATGGTATTGCTAGGATTCTGTGTTATCAAGATAATCATTACACAGTGCCAGAAATCTGCGAAGAAAGCCATAGGGATGAGAATAATGGTTGATGTTGAGCCAGGGTGTAAGCCCAGAGACTTGACTGATGAAGAAATAAGAGACTTTGTGAAAGCCAGCAAATTTGCACCAGTGGGAACAAGGTTCACATACCCTAAGAAACGATGAAGTTATGAAGGAAAATTGATCTACTGCAACCCAAATGGACAATGTCAGTTAATGACTTGGAACACAGACGAACATGTAAAAACAGCAGGGAGTTTGAAGGGAGTGATAAAAATATCGACTCCAAAGGCTCACACATTCACACCATCATGTACAAACGCTGAAGACGATGAGCATGACACCAAAGAATCAAAAGAAATAAATGCAAAGGAGGTTGCCGAAGTGGTCGATGAACTGACCAGAGTGGGGAGTGTAGAGGAGGTCCCAGACATGGCCTGCACCCCTTCCCCTCACTTTGAGGTACTAGGAGCATACTCGCCAAGGTATGTGACGTATGAAGAGCAAATGAACCTACAAAGAGCTGCACTGGGACTCTGCCCAGTATACATCACAAGATCCATACCGGTTGAAGCACCCGTAACCAGACAACCCTGGGCAGCACGGTACCCTATCAGACAGCCATACCAGCCGCTGATACAAAATGAGGAGTACCTACATACGGTCCACGAAGAGACCCCAAAAGCCTTAATGGAAGGCCAGTGAAAATGACACAAGGGCCTGAACAGACTCATGAATGAACAAAAGCAGCTATTGAAGATAACACGCCAGTGCGAGTAACTAAGAAAATAAATGTAATGGACACAGAGAAGAGACAATGTTCAAACATAAGGAAACGGTGCTATGTGACAAGATGGAAGCAACCGACCTGTTAAACATGTGTAAATAGGCTTGAAACGCAAGATGCTAAGAAATCGATACTACTTGCAATGCTTAGTAGAAGACAGAGCGGCAAGTGCCAACCATATATCTACCTCAATAAGGCACATTATACAAGTGCAACTCCATTTTGTAAAAGCAGACATGTACCCAGGCAGCCATAGGTCTGACAGGCCGAGTTTCGAAACCCAGCCAAAGGCAAGAGAAGGTGCGGAATCGAAACTCAACAAAGAGCGGCTCATGCCTAGGAAATCGAGGTCAACCAGAGAAAGGGGGGAGAGCGTCAGCTAACAAGACTCAAACTTCAGAGCATACCAGCCTGCCTCATGAAGGTAAAGATAAGGGGGGCCCATGCAGGTGGTGAGGCTGAAACAGAATTAAATGCACCAAAAGCTGGAAACTGAAGCAGATTCATGGTGGACTAACACGTGACCAGCCAGGCGCAAAGAAGTACCGTTGCCTGATGTCATCCAGGGCCCGAGGATGCCATAACTTTTCCCGATAAGAGACTACAGCTTTGAGGCCATCCTAAGCTAACTAATTGACACATCACCCTAAAACACTGATTGATGGAAGGGAGGCAGGGTGAAACTTGGGACACCAGGCACAGGGGTGTCCATTCTGCATGCTGCTAATTAAAAGTGGAAATTTATGTCCAGGGGTTTAACCTGACCAATCACAATGGACCAAGTTATCTGGAGTCCTATAGATACTGTAACCAATAGGATGTCGTAGTTGTAGTGATGTCTATCACGCGTGATGTAGAGGGATGGGCGTAGACACCCACCCGATAAGTGTTGTCCAATCCGCATGCCCTATTATCATATACAGATATAACACCTATACTTAAGTTACCTTTCCTAACCAATTATATTGCATGATGATGTTTTATAGAATTAGCCGTCAGTGATGACGAGCTTAGCCTATAATAATGACTGTTCAACTGAAGTTCGAAGACGTCGGAGCGAGACAGGTGATCGCAATGCTGCTGATTTCCATTTGTTTCTCTGTTTGATGTACTTGTCATTAAATGGACTTCCCTTTGCCATCTTACTGAGTCTTCATTATTGAGTCGTGTTGGAGTAAGTGAATCCTGCACCCCCCCTTCCTCACATGGTGCAGCTATCTTGTCTTACAAGTTCTAGAGGGTGAGCACTGACCTATGGGCCCGTCAGTGATGTCCTCTCCTCCGGAACAGTTTGTTTGGTTATTTGGACTCAGAGTTATTCTGTGTGATCCCATCCATTACATGCATGTTCCATAAGGGCCCTAAGCTCAGGTCACTGACTCCATCGCCAAACTTTCCACCTATCATGATAACTTAATCATCCTCAGGGATTTCAACATCTGATTCGAATGAGAGAACAAAACCACAACAAACTCATTCAGTGCCCTTCTGGCAACACTGCACTTCAAGCAAATAGTGAAAAGATCCACCCACAATGCTGGTCACAGCTTGGACGCAATCTTTTGCAGAGACAGGCTCTATACCACCACCCCAAAGGTACCAATGATATGGAATAATCACCACCTGATCCCATTCACTGTCAAACTCCCTAACCGCATGCTGCCCGGAAAAACACGATATAGCAAGCTAAAGGCAAAAGAAACTGGAAGAGTCTTGACCTGTAATCCTTAACAGAACTACTGGAATCAACAAAACCAAACATCTTTGAGCTAAACAGAACAACCCCTGACTCAATGGTAAAAAAAAAACTTGCCACCTGGATCACAGTGGCACAAGACCAATTAGCACCAGCAAGGTGGTTCCCAGATTAACCGATGGAGCTCAGAAAAACAACATGCAAACTATGGTGAAACCATATACAATCAATTGAGTCCAAATAAAATACCAATGGCAACTAAGAATATACAAATCAGCAGCTCTTAAGGCAAAGAAAAAAAAAACCTTCTACACCACAAGAATCCAATTGGCAACAAACCCACAAAAGAACTCAAAATCATCAAAGAAATCAAAAACCCTACATCCTAAAACAAAAGTGCCATACCATCACAATCACTATCCGACAACCTCACCAACTACCTAAGAACAAAAGTAGAAACAATACAACAGACCACTGAAGCAAGTCATGCAATAATGAACACAAGTACAATTATGGAACCAGCAACAACTGGCATGCCACCAACCTCAGCAACACTTGACCGATTTGAGCCCATAGATGAAGACTTGTTTGACACAAACCATGCCAGATTCCCCAGTGGCCTATGCCCCCCACACATCTACAAAGAATTCCTCAACCCCAGCACCCCAGCATCGTACTTCTGGCTAATATAAACCTATCCCTAAACACAGAAATAGTATAAAAATCTTTCAAATCAGCGCACATAAAGCAACACATTAAAAAAAAAGGAAGCGTGGAAGATCTCACTAATTACAGACCTATATCTAAAGCTACTGGAGAACCACTTATACAAATCCTACTCAACCACGTAAAAACAAATGGACTACTCGACCACTCGCAAGTCGGCTTCAGACCCATGAGAGGAACAGAATCAGCACTTCTATCCATATAGGATGACCTAAAAATTAATGCAGACAACAACACACAATCCACCCTCATATTGTTGGACATATCAGCTGTTTTCAACACAATCATATTCAGAGACTGGAGCAATGTGGTGTCAAAGATGTTGCTTTTCAATGGCTAAAATCTTTAACCTAACTGAAAGAATGTACCTACTGGCCATTTACCTCTAACACCAAAAACATCTCATGTGGGGTGCCACAAGGCTCTAGCCTTTCCCCACTCCTTTTCAACATTGACATGTTGCCCCTTCATGAAAATCATTAAAAACCATGGACTGACCTAGAACTATGCAGATGATACCCAACTCATTGTCAAGAAAGTCACAACCCAAGATCCAAACAACACCCTCAACAATTACCTCACAGACATATAGGGCCTCATTAGGAGTTTGGAGGTAGCCATGTCCTTAATAAGGGGATGGCTGCCTCCAAACTCGGGTCCGGGTTCCCTGCATGGGGAAATACCGGGCCATTCTGACTTTGGAGGGCCCAGTATTTCCCCATTCAGGGAAACTGGGCCTGGACCATCCCCATTCCCATTTGAGCCCCCATAGGGCTCAATGGGAATGGGGAGGGAGCTAACAATGGGCCCGTTAATAACAGGCCCGTTGTTAGCTTCCTGCTCCCCTCACGGACCAGGGAGTCCAGAGCGGGTCCAGCATAATAGGGCGGAATGGGTTTAACGGAACTAGCACCATTACCTGCGCCGTTAAACCCATTCTGCCCACCTCATAATGAGGCCCATACAGTTGGATGATGTGGGATATATTGACCCACTCAGCTGTGCTGTACCACATCACTATGCTGCATTTGTGCAAGAAACAGCAATATGGCTGCGCTGGCTCGTGTGCGCACAGGATCTCAAAATTGCATTTTTACAACCACCAAAATAATGGCTGCACCACCCTGCCACACACATTTCAGGCGGGGTGGAACAGAGTACACACTGCAGGAGTGTGCCAGCAACGTTTAACATGGAATTAAATGAAATAGGCAGCATTGCCTTGCTGAAAACCCCCAAAATTCCATTTAAAATGACACCTTTTTCAACCTTTAAAAGTGCTGCTTGACGCTAAACTCATCCAGTCTTTATGAAAACACTGTGATAAAATGGGCCCTGCAATGCCTATGATCATCCATTATGTTGCAGCAGAACCGGGCCTAATTCCTGAATGACAGCCCATGTCAAAAGTAACTTTGAAAAATTAACCAAGGACTCTGCTTTCACTCGCACGGGAAAGCGCGCATATTTCTCCACAATGTAACAAACATTAGCTGTCTTCGAAAGAACTTCAACTATCTGAACCTGGTCAGTTTCATGTATCATAGTTCAGATAAAACTCATGCTTCCAGGAAAATGACTTTGGCTGCAAGTCAGTATTGCAAAGGCTGATGGAGCTGCCAAATTGAAATGAAGGAAAGAAATGTTAGCAGTTTTTATCACATGTGTATTAAAATGGGTTTTCCTGACTGAGGAAAAAATTGCCTATTTAAAAGTAAATTGTTAAGGAAAGCCTTCTTACTTAGCAATGTAAAAGGATTATGTGGCTGGTGATCATATACACATAGGCTATTTTTATTCCACAGGTTTGTTAAATCAAGACTCAGAAATCAGGAAATAAAGACTTTTATATCAACTGGGCTGAGTTGGCAAACTCTAAAAAAACTGTTCTGCCAGTTGTAAGCCCTGTAACTTCCTTTAGAATTGCAGGCACACCATAAACTTCCAGCACAGGAAAGCGCTAATTGCCAGCTTCAAAAAATGTGAATGGGCCAGGACAAAGGAAGTTCACATGCTCATCAGACATTTGTCTGTGCTCCAGGCTGGGACAATAGCAGGCTGCCACACTCACCTGTCAAGTGTGAAGGGGTAATAAAACCTTCAATTAAGACTGGAAATCCCACTTTGCCTTGGAGGAAGTGAAAGTTGGTGTCAGTTGGAGGAAAGAAAAAATAATGATCAAGTGACAATGGACTTCCTTTTAGTTTCAAAGACTATTTTATAAGTGAACGTTAAAGACTTTTAACTCTGCAGCAAGCATTAGTAAAAATGTGAAAAGTTTGTAGTTTTAAATCAAATTTTATGTTCTTTCTGTTAAAACTTGGTAGAACTCATTACTGCATGGGGAAAAGAAGTTATAACATATGACAGATTACGGGGAAAGTATTAATGTTGCGAACTTAAAATTGTGTACATGAATCCCTGGGGAAAATTCACATCTGTGTATAAAATTGGGGAATTTTAGGCCAAATTTTTCATGTTTAAAATTACCAAAATGTATATGAAAGGCAAAGCGAGGTCCCATAGACTTGAGGATTGGACTGATCTGTGCAGTACATAATATGTAGCCTGTATGTTTAATTTGCCAATAGATTGAAATTGAAGAAATGTATGTTTTTGGCAAAATTGGACTTTCAGTAAAGTAAATGTGGGAGTTTCTAGATGCAGTAAAAACCACCTCATAAACATGACATCCTTTTCCGGAGATCCAATCAGCAAAGAGCAAGGTGGAGACTTCTACCCTTGCCCAATCCTGTTATTAGAGGCGGGCATAGTGAATCCTGCCCCAGTCATATACTGTAATGATGACATCTGGCATTATAAATCAGGACCCCTGACTAATCTCAACACACTGATTCCTGACTCTCTTCCTGAATTTCTGCGTGGTGTCTGGTTCCTGTTTCCTTCCTCCTGTTTTGATCCTGATTTCAGATTTTCATTGCACAACCCAAGGCCTATACCTTGCTGACCCTGCTTCAGCTAGGCCTCAAATTCTAAAAAAATCCCAATACCCAAGGGAAGCATCCTGACACCAGCCTGCTGCAAACGTGCCATCCCGCTGATCTGTAGTCTCCAATAACCAGAAGTACCAGTCCAGTGCCATCCAGCGACCAGAATTGCCCAGCTGATCTGTCCTGCTGAGTTTGCCCAGCTGTCCTTTGTTAGACCAGATCTGTGTGGTGACCAGAACCCTTGATGGTCCAATATCCTAAATTAAAGTGGACTGTAAGTATCAATAAGAACCATAGAAAAGCATAGTATATCTTGCCTTGCCTTGCCCTATCCTAATCTCTAAGTCATCCTGTACTTACCTTAATAACTTCTAACATTGTCAGAATCCTTATTGCAACCCTGTCATTGATTTATATTGCCAGCGCTATCTTTTTAGTAATTTTTGTCTTGTAAATCCTAAACTATCAATCCTATTTCGATTGATCAGACTGGTTCCGTCAGGGCGGGCGCTGGGAACCTAGGGTTGAACTCATTAATCAACCCTGGATCATACTGTGTCTCTCTTTGGTATTCTAGCCTGGATGCTCTAGTATAGAGTAAAACTGTTCTTGTCCAAATTGATTTTCTTTTCTGTTTTCAATGCCCGATATTTTCTAAAAACACCTCTTATTCTACATTACATATCTCCCTCAGTTTAACAGCTAGAGACTGCATTTCACTTTATGATTGTACCTAAGATTTATAGCTACACCCCAACCAAAGAACCACGCTCCAAATCAGTGAATTTTACCTGTTTTTATTAAAAATCGTTTGGATAATTTCAGGCGGGAATTGCAAAGTTTGCTAAATTTCCAATGTGTCTTTTTGAGTGCAAACTGTTTAAAATCTGCTATTCATTTTCGAATTGTATGCTTTTGCTCAATCTATTGCTTATGACTGTTTGTAACTTTCCAGTGTTGCTCCAGTAAACAATTGTACTTATTTAAGGATTTTTGCACACATATAGTTTTTTTTCAGCCATTTCTGAGTGTCATTTTAACATTGCAAGGGTTTCAAATCCGTTTTTCTCTCTTGTTTGGGGAGGGAAGGTTGGATTTGAATTTTGTTTCTTCTTCCTTATTCCTGATTACCTGCTGCTTCTATATCTCCATTCAGATTTGATTATTTGTGGGTTGAGGGAATATTGCAGGGGGAAATCCTAACTTGAGTGCTATCTTTCCAAAAGTTCAAAAGTATCTCTGTTCTCTGGTGTTTTCTATATGTGTTGCCAAAGGATTAATTTAAGTGCATTGTTCACATTCCTATTTGTTACTGTCACCCCATTGGTGATTGCCGCTCCATATTAAAAAGTATATGATTGATTTGAATTTTAAATAAATAAATAAATAAATAAATATTACCTTTACCAACCAGCCTGGTTCCTGGTCTATCGTGACCCAGGGTGTTTGAAAAAGGGGTGTGATATGAGTGGTGTATCATCTCAATATTGATTCTAATCTAACATAAGAATTGCAATTGCTCACTGCATACTGGGCCGAGACTAAGGTGTGTGTCGCCTAATTGAAATCCTTAACAAATTTGGGGGCTCCAGTCCGGGGATTGAGTGTGGTTACCACCCGTGACAGTCTAACAAAGCAGACTAACCTGCAGAGTAGTGATACTTTGTGTGGTGTGAATACTGTGTTACACTGTACAAGCGCCCCCCAAAACAAATACTCTAAGTACCAGGACTGTCTGTAAAAGTAAAATTAAATCATCCCCGAAATAATTAATAAAGAAAGAACATTGTCAAGATGGCTGTTCCAGTAGAAATCAGTATGGCTAGGGAGCACACCCTGCACAAGCTTTTTGTCAGCAGTGAATGGCCAGAACAGAATGAAAATGTCTGGCTGCAGGAAATCACACAACAGGTCCCCTCCATGAGCCTGGATACATGGCAGGACAATAACCTATTACACCAAGCTCTGAGTGAATCATACATGGCCCCAAAAATTAAAGAGGAGCAAATCAAATTTGCCAGAAGTGCAGCCTACCTGTATCTTCACATAGGAGTGATACGGGAAAAGCATGTTGAAAGCACAATTCTGGCACAGAATCAAAGTGAATTATTAGATAAAATCCAGACTGATCTAAATTCAGCAGAACAAAAATTATGGAAGAGCCAAGAATTGGAGGCAGAATAGAGAGATTATGTCACAAAATTAAAAGAGGATTTGGCTCGCCAACAGCAGGATAATGCAGATCAAGAGACTCAAGTAGAGGCATTGAAACAGGTGTGTAGGGAAAGGGTTGACTCTCTGCCAGAGAGTCACCAGAAGTTAAATCAACAGATAAAATATAATAGGGTCTGCGCAGAGCAGATAGTTACTCTACAAGATCAGATAAAGAAATTGGTAGAGGAAAATAACCAATTCATTGTGAAAGACCTCCACTCTCATGGGGAATTTGATCAGAAGCCAGAAATCCAATATTATCAAAAAACAAAGGGATGACCTGGCGGAGCAGAGGGGCACCCTGAATCAAGATAACGGCGCCCTAGACCAGGAAATAAGCTAGTTAAAAACCGAGTTACAGGAAAGTAAGTTGGCCCTCTAGGAGCTAAATGAACTAAGAACAGATCATGGGAAGCTACTGGAGTACGCCAAACAGGTAGAAGGTGCTCTGAAAGGGAACACCCAGCAAAAGACACACAAACCCAGGAGATGAATCACTTGCAACAGAGAATGTCCCAGTACGCCCAAAACATGCAGGAAGCGCAGAGGGACAATGAGGCCCTCTTTGAAAAGATTGATGGACTCCACCAACAAATAGCAGTGCAAGAGCTAATCATTGAGCCCAGTAAGGCCTTGATAGATGAACAAAAGGCTCAGATTTTTGCTTATCACCAGGAAATAGGGGCTGAAAAAGAAAAGCTAGCAAGATTAGAGAAAGAGGGTGCTAGACTAAATCCTAACTGGAGGGACCCTGAACAGATAGAGAGGGACAGGGCAACCCCTGATCTTAACATACGGGCCTCTGTACTTAGGGACTCAAACCCCTTCAATACCATGAACACTGCCAGCTTCATGTCTACTGGCTCATATGAACCAGGGGCCCTGGGGATGGCAGAATTCAATAGGGTTGGTAAGATGGGACTGGCAGATCAGCGCCCCCCAGACATTTAAGGACCGGCGTCCCTGTACAGATACCCAAATGTTAGGGCTGATATCTCTGACAAGGAAGACTCCTATGAGGGGAGGGTCAGGGAATTAGATCCACTGAAATACCGACTTCCAAGGGACCAGTTTGTGAAATTTGGTTGGGAACTCAAGGAAATAAAGCCCAAAAAGAGTATCCTGAAGACCTCTACCCAGTTAGGGCAGTGGGGGGGGTACTCTGCCAATCCTGGGAGCAGGGAAGAGTCAGAAGACTCTTCTGAGCACCCCACGAGTAGAGAAACTAGGCCCCAAAATTCTGCTAGCCCTTCTCAAGCTTGCAGAATTAGGGAGTGCCTAGAGCATCAAGAAGCCACCTCCAGTAGCAGCGCCTCTGAGTCTGAGGACGAGTGGACTTGGGTGACTAAAACAAAGAAGGCAAACAAACTTAAGAGAGCTATAAAAAAAAAATCCATTAGGCAGATCAAGGCAATTAGGAGTGTTATAACTCCATATCATAAAAAAGTTAGGTATTCTGTCTGGGAACACCTAGAATTATGTGAGCAAATGATGGATACTTTTCATATGAAGAACAGCCAGAATTGCATAGAGTGTGTGAAATGGACCTTCTCCCCAGAATACTCCACTTTCTTTGAGGGACTCGAGGACCAGAACCACTCAAGATGGTTCACCTACAGGGTGGCCATCTTGAAACATTTCTCTGCATACAGAAACCCCCAAGGCGGCCTACAATATGCAGTGTGGGGAAGATCAGGCCCCACAAGAATGTGTACAGGAGCTCAAACGCGCCTTTGCACAGACCACAAGGAGAGTGCGCACAGATAGTCGGGAGTTCATCACCACCTTCTCTCATGCCCTCCCAAAATATATAATGACCCAGCTGGTGAGGGACTTTCATGAGAAAAGATCACTGGATTGGGTCATAGAACAGGTGACCCGCATTTATGAGGTACAAAAACTGGCGGATAATAAAAATACAAACAAAAACCCTAAACCAGCCAAGCCCCTGCTGCTGCTAAGGTGGCAGAGGTGAAGGATGCCCCCATTCTAGATATGGAGATGGGGGGGCCTAAAAATATACCTGTACCAAATCCATCCAATCAAAGAACCAGAAGACCCTCGGGCCAATTCCAGACAGGTGGTAGTCAGGGAGGTTATCCCACAAATGGGGGGCCTACCTCCCCTGATTACATCAGCCCCCGATACAAGGGTAACAGACCAGTCCTGGGGTATGTGTGGACTCCCCTAGCCCAAGGGGTGGATCCAACCAGGTAGGTACCGCCCCAGGAATCTTCCCTCCTAACTTTCCCCTGGAGGGCAATAATCCCCCAAATGCAAGGTTGAGTTTCTTTCCCCAGTACCCACAAAACCCCAACCTGCATAATAACCCTCCTTTCTTTCCCCACCTTCAAAAGCCCAGATAGCCCAATCTGGGAGAGGGGAGGCCAAGGGTGGATGGTCACCACAATTCTCCATACCCAGGGTACTATGGGAGAAGGTATGGTTACCCTTTCCGTGATTCCCCTCGGATAGACCAGAGACCCCGTACCATCCGGAACGGGTGTCACAACTGGAGCGCCAAGTCCAGAACCTATCCCAGGATCTGTGTCATATGTTGAGGGCTCAACAGAACCCTCAGGTGAACATTGCGGCTCAGAACCCCACAAACCAAGGGTCTGTTACCCCAGAACAATGACGGGTAGTGCACCCGACAACTCACCGGTTCCAGAGGAGGAGGCACCGGGAAGGGAGGTGCCTTAGAGGAAGCTTCCTTCCCTACTCGTGAAAGACCCCTGGACACTCAGGAACCAGAACAAATACTTCCTGCCTACGAAAGTCTGCAACCCAGGGAACAGAGGATGGGTAGGAGAAATAAAGAATCCAAAAAGGCCCATTTTGTGGAGGAAATCAGTGTCCGCCAATTTGAAGGGGAAGAATCCTTAGATGATTCTGGGAAAAAGATCTCCTCCCAAAGAAAAATGGGTCCCAACAGATCCGAATGAAGTCTTGGTGAATGTGGGGACTGAGTTAGAACTGCTCATCATTGCAACCCCAGAATGATAATCAAGGAAACCAAACTGTCCAAACCAATTCTGGTGACTGCCTCCAAAAAGGGGGGCGGGCGGCCCAGAATTAGAAAAAGGGGAGCCCAAAACTCCCCAAATATCCAAGTGCCAAATTTTTCTTACCGATCCCCAAACTCCCACACAGAATCAAGCCCAAACTACACCTGTGTCGGTGTCTAAAATCAGGAAATTGACCAACCAACTTGCCCAAAATGCACATTATCTTTTCCCCCTTGAGGAGAAGGAGGGAAGATTTTATGCCCGCTCCAAGTACAAGGGCAGTGTACATTTTTGGCACTGGTGGACACTGGATCCCAAGCAACTCTTCTGTCAAAGAGGGTGTTAGGCATAATCATATGCAGTACCCCTTGGGAACACCACACACAATTAAGACTACAAGAGTAAGTACAATTTTACCTTTGGTACAGCCTGTACTACACAGTAAAGTGGTAACGATGGCCGAGCAGCCAGACTTATCTCAAGAGTAAAGTGAGCATTACAAGACGTTATACAAAGGACAGTAATTACTATGGTTCAAACAAACACTGATTCAAGTTTTCTGAGTAAAAGAATATACATTTATTTACACCATCAGTTATAAATTCAATATCTGGACAAGTTAGGCTCAAAATGAAGTGTGAGCACAATGGCACTCAAGCAGTTTAAAAGGGAGAAAAGACAAGGATATTCGAAATCAACAACACCAACGAGTTATAGGCACAGCAATCTAGAAAAGGCTACTACAAATAGGATTCAAGTCAATAGGCCTGTGCCAATGTTAATGGTTGAGAGTCTTTGCAGAGGATCACACAGTTCGGAGTAGTTTGCGGTTAAGTCTTTTCCAAGAGTTCAAAACGAAGTTGGTCAGAAGAAAAGTTATTCAAATGGGAAGAGAAGGACAAGCCTTCGGATAGGCGAAAGATTTCAAGCACTTTCACCACGGTCGGACGTAACCTTACCTTAAATGGAGAAGAATGCTGTAGCTGAGGTAGTTGTTCCTGGCAGTTCCTGCAGGCTCACGGTTCCTGAAGCTTCAGTCGTGGTGACAAGAAGGAGGATGTCTGGAGGGTCCTGCACTGCTCAGGGAAGAAGCCAGCAGCAGAGCAAATGTTGAATAAAAGGTGCGGTCCTTAAAATCCAAACAGGTTCCATTCCTCCTGGCTATCCGGTTCACTGCAGCGATGGACAGCAAATTCAACCAGGAGAGGGAGGCCAGCGATTGGTGTTTGGTGAGCTGGTTGGTCCCACCAAGCTCAAGGGAAGAAGATTCCTTGCTGATCTTCTCTGTCGTCGAAGTTTCGGGCGATTCGGACCTGCAGCAGGGCTACACCGGGATGTCCAGTAGTTGCAGCAGTCGTCTTCCTTCAGCTGCTCTTTGGTTCTCTCGATCCAGAGACTGGATTTTTATGCACCAAATCCCCCATTCACACAGCCTGGCTGTCAATCACACAGCACCCAATCAAACTAGAGTGCAACTTGGGCCTCCAAGGAGACTCTGTGCAGGGGGCCTCAAACCCCTCCCTCACCTCCTGTCCACCCAGACACTCAGGTGCCTAAGGAGGGCTTCTGTGTAGAAACCCACCAAAGGATGGTGAACAAAGGAAACAAACCTGGTTTGGCGCGCAGAGTAAAACACGAGAAAGACCGTCACAAAAAGAAATGGCGAATAAACCTGACCGGAACCAAATAAAAATAAAAGGGGTCCAGCGGGTTAGAGTTTGAGGCTACCACCATAGCCTCTAACGGTACCAAGGCTATTTTCATAGCCTGCGGTAGAATACAAATGGTAGATACCACTGCCGCCAGCCAAATCTTAGAGAAAGGGGAACGGAATAATGTTCCATGAGAATCAGACAAAAAGGGATAACTATTAACCCTTCCAGTACTCTATTGGAAGATAGGGTGTACTGGGTCTGTAGATTTAAAAAGGCTAGTAAAGTCAATGGAAACTTTACATTTTCTGGGAGACAGTGATCAGTCCCAGAAAATGGAGTTTAAAGTGGGAAGTCTACAAAGGCAACCTTGTGTCACTGCACTAAAGGTGCTGTGTGACACACAGTAAAAATATGATGCCTATGGAGTAGGTGATGCACCACAGTCTATGAACACAGAAATGTTAAACACTCAAGAGTGGGAAAAAAGGCTCACACTCTTACCAGGCAAAGAAATTAAACTGTAGAAATCCAGCAAAGCTGCTGAGGGACTCGACAGGTAAGGGAAATTTGCCATTCTGGAGAATTCTCCCTAACAGAGGGCCTTTGATCAGCTGAATTCAGGAAGGTGGGAGAGATACGAGATCCCTCTCACGCCTCTTCCTGGACAACTTCAGAACTTCATTGGGAATGAAATTCCTGTCGAGGGGACTGCGGATTTGGAAATAAAAATTGGGCGACACAAGGTAAAACACCCGGTCATAGTCGTGACTCCAGAGGGCACACCCTTTCTACTGGGGAATGACATCCTGCAAAGTTTATCCCCCCTAATAGTTTGTGTGAACAAGGTCCTCTGGACCCAGACTAACCGGACAATACAGTTAAAGCATAGTGTCAACCATGTTAGTTTAAATGGCATATGCCACATGGTTGAACAAAAACCTGATCATATTGAGTTCCATTTTCAGAACAACCAAATACCTGACGTGTCAATAATTGCTGTAGGACAACGAACTGGTGATGAGAACTCCTCTCCATTTCTGAAAATCCACCTTCCTTCCAGTTTCAAGTGGCATTCCATGCTGGAAGGAAATACTTTGAAATTCTATACCAATTCACAATCTGAAAATCCAAATTCCATAGTAAAAAATGATGAGAAACCAGCTCAAAGTTTAGCTGACATTCAGAAAATTAGAGAACAGATATTCATCCCTATTCAGTTAAATGAGGGGAAGGAACCTGTTCTCGCCCGAGTGTGCGTGAACAACGGTAAGAGCTTCATCAGCGAAGCCATGTTCTGAAAACTCCCAAAAGATCTAGCCATTCCCACATTTAAATTGATCGATAAATTGGAAATGGGCCTGGAAACTCACAATTCCAAACACCTCCTGCCTAGCAGGTGTATGCTCAAAATTTCTATAGGCAACAAAAGCATAGTACATAATTGTTGGGTCGTGCGAGATGTCCCTGCTGCATTCTATTTAGGCAGTGACATTCTCAATCGTTTTGCCATTAATTTGGACCTTATAAACTACAAAGCCTGGTCCCGACTAGGGTGTAATCACATGGACTTTGATGATTCAGAAAAAGCATTTCATTTTTTTTTTTTTTTTAAATATTTATTTACAATTTAACCACAACAAGAATACAACAATCACATAGCAAATACAATAAATACAACAAAGGGAAGAAAAAAAAAAAAAAAAAACCCCACCCAGCAATGTATACAAACCTCAAGCCAATAAATGTTTACATATAGTCTACTTGCTAATACAGATCTAAGAATGAATCCCACACCTTAGCATGTACTTGCATTTTCCTCAATCGCCTATATATTATCCTCTCATTATTTGCCAAGGAAATCATCTCATCAATCCAGCTTTCCGCAGTTGGAGGAATCCGGGATTTCCAACCCCTCAAGATCAGTCTTTTAGACACATGAAGCTCCCCTAAACAAAAATTTCTTCTCAGACACCGAAAGATCTTCAAGTAATTCACTACATCCCAAAACCATCGTCTTAAAGTCCAGGTCAATTGTGCGATCCAGGACCCGCAAGCACATACTGCAAACCTCATGCCAGAAGCCCCGTACCCTGACACAATCCCAGAGCATATGTTCAAGAGTCCCAACATCCAAACCACAGCACCAACACGCGTCAGAGTCAGTCATGCCCCTCTTCTTGAGCTTCTCCGGACACCAAAACACCCTGTTAAGAACTTTAATTTGTCTTGAACGTTCACACAGATTGACCGAACAAAGCTGTACATTCACACAGATCTCATTCCACATATCAATGGTAATCTCGCAACCCAAACACCTACTCCATTCCTCCACCAATCCAGCATTATCTTTATAGCTTGCAACCATCCGGCGATACAATCTGCTCGCCACCGACCGAGAATCCATCGCCAAACTCTCCAAAACTTCAAGTTCACACCCGTCAATCTCACCAACGCACCTTTTTAATTTTCTGTAATCCGCAATGGACACATTCTCAATATCAAAATCAGCACATAATAGATCAAAATCAATGAATTTCTCGTCTCTGTAAATGTCTCTAATCCATTGAACACCAGCAAGAAACCACTCCGGCCAAAAAATAGGCCTACCAGCCTCAGTGATGGATTTATTAAACCAAATCGATGCCGAAGGAGATGTCTGAGCAGATGAGCCACACATTTCATGAACGTCCCTCCACACATCTTGCAAAAATCCAGTCAAGGGAAGCGTCCTACCTCTATTGCTAACCGACGTAAGTATCACTCGTGGTGCAAGAGGACCCAAAGCACTTGCCTCCGCCACCGCCCAAGCACCCGGAGACACATCCAGAAAAGGAATCAAAAATTGACAAGAGAAGGCAAGATGATATGCCCTAAAATTGGGGACCCCAAGACCCCTTCTGTCAGCAGGGAGCTGTAGCTTCCACAACTTAAGCATAGGTGGTTTCCCATCCTAAAGGAAGGTTTGCATAGAAACATCAATCGATCTCCAGTAACTCGCGCTAATCTTCATAGGAAGCATACTCAGAATATAGTTTATTTTGGGGGCCGCCACCATCTTCAAGGCGTTCACCTTGCCCCATAATGACAAACGCAAAGCCGACCATCGTAACAAGGATGACTTTAGTTCACGACAAGCCTCCCCCAGATTTGCTTCCACCATATCATACACGATCGGAGTTAACCAAAGCCCCAAATATTTCATTTTGTGTGTGCACCATTGAAAACCAAATCCCGTCACCAAGGATTTAACACAACTCCTTGTAATAGGCAAAGCCTCCGATTTCAACCAGTTAATCAAATAACCAGACGCCGCATGGAACCGGT
This sequence comes from Ambystoma mexicanum, assembly GCF_040938575.1. Classification (NCBI taxonomy): domain Eukaryota; kingdom Metazoa; phylum Chordata; class Amphibia; order Caudata; family Ambystomatidae; genus Ambystoma; species Ambystoma mexicanum. The sequence goes on from NC_090939.1 coordinate 761,268,790, forward strand.
CCAAAACAGCCATCAATGAAGGCAAAGAGACTTCCAAATTTCTCAAAACCAATAGAAGGTCATCCGCATAAAACCAAGTTTTTTGTATAACTCCATTAAAAGGCACACCCTCCAAGGTCAAATCATTCCGCAGAGCAATTGCAAGTGGCTCGATAGCCAACACGAACAATAAAGGTGAAAACGGACAACCCTGCCTAGTGCCACGCCATAGAGTAAAGGTTCCGGACAACAAACCGTTCGTCTTAACATTAGCCGTAGGGTGAGCATATAAAAGTGAGACCCAAGAAATAAACTCACCACCCAAATTCATTGACCTCATCACAGCAAACATATAATGCCAATTAACACGATCAAAAGCCTTCTCGGCGTCCAAGGAAAACACAGCCACATCATCGTCCAGATCTTGGGCCTTAGACATGGTCAACAAAAGACTCCGAATGTTGCTGGAGGTCCTACGGTTTTTTATAAAACCTGATTGATCTGAGTGAACACGTTTCTGAATCAAGTCCTCAATACGTAACGCAAGAACCTTGGCCAAGATTTTGTTATCGGTATTTATTAAACTTATCGGCCTGTAACTTGAAGGTAGAGCACAATCCTTTCCCTTCTTAAGGAACACAGAGATGGTGGCATGATTAGTAGATTCTGGAAGAACCCCCACCTCCCTGGATTCAACATACATGTCTCTCAGAAGGCCCAACACCGCCTCCGAAAGAACCTTATAGAATTCAGCCGGCAGACCATCAGGACCAGGTGTTTTCCCAGAGTTCAGACTTGCAATAGCAATCCTAATTTCATCGACACTAACTGACTGACTCAAACCATTCATGTCATCATCCGAGACTTTTGGAATAGTCAAACTGTCCAAGAAGCCCGCACCACTGCCAGTAATACCAGCCTCATCCTCGTACAGCTTCATGTAGAAATCTTTAAAAACAGTATTAATCTTGCAAGGGTCAAAAGTGACCACTCCATCTGTCCCCTTTATAGAATTAATGGCACCCTCGAGATCTGTTGCCTTAATCTACAGGCAAGCCACCTGTCACATTTTTCGCCTTTCTCAAAGTAAGCGCTTTTGATTCTATATAAATCCTTCTCAGCTCTTGCGCCCAAAACATCATTCAAGTTCCTCTTCAACCGCTTTACTTCCATTCGTTTGTCAATATCATTCGGAGCACGAATCAGATCACCCATCACTTCTGCAATACGAGCTTCAGTGTCTCTCTGCACCTTAGACAACCTTTTCCTCCTACCACAGGATAAACCCAGAACAATGCCCCTCATCGTACATTTCAATGCCTCCCAAATGACTTTCTTACTAATAACATCAGAAGAATTCTCAGTCACAAAACATTCAGCTTCCGTTGTAATCTTTTCTAAAATAGACTCATCATGCAATATAGAAGTATTCATCTTCCATTGAAAAGTCCTGCATCGCGCAAAAATCAAAGACAGGCCCAAAAAAATAGGCGCGTGGTCGGTGACAGCTATACAGCCAAGTCGGCTATTCAAAAGTTTGGCAGTCGCATCACCAGCAGTAAAAAACATATCAATCCTCGAATAGGTGTCATGTGCTCCCGAATAGAATGTATATTCTTTGGTGTCTGGGTGGTGTAGCCTCCAGCAATCCTTCAAATCAAAATCCTCAAGCAGTGCCCGAAAAGAACCAAAATGCCCATCCTTCCTCTGTACAGCAGAGCGTCCAGTGCTATCCATGGATGAATCAATCAGCAGATTGAAATCCCCACCCAAAATGATATTAGCTGAATCCAAATCAAGCATCATCTGTGACACCTCCCCAAAAAAAGTGCCACTGTCCACCGAGGGAGCATAAACATTACATAGCACATGTAGGACACCCTGTATTTCCACCAGCATAGCCACCGCCCGCCCCTTCCGATCACAAGTGGTCTTTAGAATCTTGACAGGAGAGCCCTTCCGCAAAAGAATTGCCACCCCCCTGGACTTAAAGGAATAGCAAGAAGCAGCAACCTCACCCATCCAGCTTTTACGCAAGACCCTAATATCCTCCAACAAAAGATGAGTTTCCTGCAAAAAGTAAACATCACACAGCATATCTTTTAAGCAATTCATAATCTTCTGCCTTTTGAGAGGAGTATTCAGCCCATTAACATTCCAAGAGGAGATCTTAAGTTGAGAGCCCCCAGCAGTAGACATGACATAAAAATCAAGCGATTTCAAAGAACGAAAAAAAATAAAAAACAACCAAACAAAAAGAAGAACAACCCCAAACCCTCTGCAACAGAAAAAGGGCGCCAATGCAGAAGAAGCACAGGAGACCAAACCAACACTCCAGCACCCCTCCCAAATCCAAGGTAGCCTCGAATCCACCAAATCCTTTAATGTTAACAATCAAAGTCATAAATAAATAACGTTCATGACAAGGCACCCAATTCCCCCAAGATAATCAATCAACTAAGGAAATCCCAACCCCATAAAATCTAGTAAAAGTAGCAATCAATTCAGTGAGATGTACAAGCATCAAAGAACAGATCTCAACCATGTGAAACCTGCAAACAGCTGCAGCAACAGATGACAAATTACAAACACAGATAAAGCCTTAAAAGCCAGCACATTAGTTAATTGAAGAAGAGAGAAAAAAGACAACAAGGGGGGACCTATATAAAAACCATGTACCAAACAGTGGACACAAACAGCGAAAATAGAGAACCCAGCCCGAAGACATTAAAAAGAGCATGCACATGACGCCCCGCCAGATAAATATACTGAATAATAGATTTTTTTTTATCTTCTTTTTTTTTTTTTTTTTTTTTTTTTTTAAAACACACAATCTGTAGGAAACTATCCCATAACAACAGAGACTGTAATAATGTCAGCAGCCCCATTCCAAGAGTTAAACTTTGCCTCATCGTCACTTTAAACCCCTCAGTCTCCAAAAACATTGACACCGGATGTGGCACGGCTGATCCTTAACATTTTCGTATATACATACATCCTTGTGAAAAAAGTGTCCAGCTGCCACGGAAGGCTCAATGCCCAGGCCGATATAAATGGAACACATCAGATCCTAGCATGCGTTATGGTCAGGACGTGTGCCATAAATAGCACCATAGCATCCATTCCCAGTTCCATGCACCAACTTTAAAGGTAGGTGAAAAATCCCAATGCAGCTCCAATCCCACCATCACTCACCGCTGCCTCAGTAAGTTATGTCCATTCAGCCGAGCACCAAGTCCCAAAGCGCATTCTTTCCCGCGCCGGAGCAATGAAACAAATCATTTGTTGAGAGTCAGGCCTTCCACCGCAATCCTAAAGCTTTCAGCTTTCATGGAGCCGATAGAATGTAGCCCGCAGCTGTGATCACACTGAGTGCCGGAGAGAGAGGGAAACACAGCTGCAAGTGGGACCAGGAAGTAACTCAGCTCCTTTTGGACGTCGGGAGAAAGACGTCATTACGACATGTCAGCTGACCGGAGCATCTGAAGGTGCTTTACTCTACAGCACGGAAAGCCTACATCATCATGAAGACACCAGCACTCGCATCATACGAAGTTATGAACGTTCCAATCCAACGAAAAAAAAAACAACTGTGGCAGTAGATGGGCGCCATTTTAACCCATAAAAAGTATACAAAAACGAATAGAAGAAAAAAGGGTCTAAAGGGAAACATTTTGTTTCAAACTCACCCCTTTCAATCCATTTTGTGTCTATTCAGCAACAATGTTGTTATCATGAACACCAAGCTTATCCAGCCACAAGAAGGCTTCATGGGGATCCGAAGTGGTCTTGCTGCCTCCAGGCAAGATCAATGTCAAATTGTTGAATCTATTTAGAAAAGCCTTCACTTGTAGGGATGTTGCACGCTCTTTCACCCCTTTAAAGAGCTTCCTCGCCTCCATCACCACCTTGGGATAATCAGGAAACATATAGATAGGTTTTCCTTTAAAATTGACAGACCCCTTACCCCTTGAGGCCTCCAACAAGGACTCCTTAATTCTTGCCAGAGTAAAAGACACCAGAATGTGTCTAGGCTTCAGGCCGGGAAGTTTTCCAATACGATAGACATGGTCAATTTCACTTTCCAAAGTGTCCACACCATAGCACTCTTTAAATATCTGCAAAATCAATGGCAGCAACTTTTCACCTTTAGGATCTGAATGCTCCGCCACACCGACTAGCCGCAAATTCCTCTCACGCAGTCTCAAATCCATTTCCAGGCGGTGATTTTTCCCCTCTTGTACATCAGCTTTCAGATTCTTGTAAGCTCTATAGCTCCCAGTAATTTCTGATCCCATTTCAGAGGCTTTTTTTTCCAGATCTGCCACCCTTGTATCCATTTCAGTCAGCCCAATGGTTGCTGCATGCAGTTGAAGTTCAAATTGGAGAGGAAGTCAACATCCCAGGACGGACACAACTATTCCCACTTGAATTAAAAATTAAAAGAGGACAGAAACTGCAAAATCCTGACACATATGTTCACCTCAATGCCCATCTCCAACAGCAAGGGTTGGGGTTAAACCTAACACCATTAATCAATGTAGAACACAACACCATTCCAATATTGATGGATAATAGCGACCTTAGGAGTATCACTCTGGGCGCAGGTACTATTATTGTTATGACGGGTGATGACCAACATTTTCCCATAGATCTAGGTAATGAACTGATAGGACCAATCCCCAATGACTGTTTTGACGGTGATAGTGACAATGACACAACACCAGACAGGATCTTCATCCGGCAAGGGGGGAATTTCCTGGTGTACTCTTCCTGTCCTTAAAGTGAGGAAGAGTTGACCTGTGACATCAGGCGGGTTGAGGTGATCTTCGAGATCCACAAGGACTGCCTCTCTTGCCTGAAACCCTCTGTCCAGGTCAATACTTTAGCCAGGGACCTCTCCACCCAGCTGGAGGAGGCCGCTGAGATAGCAAAACCAGACGTCTTTCCAGGCTTCAGGCAAATGGTTGAAGAGAGAGTCAACCTAGTTGATGCCTGTGAGACTCTGGAGCAAAAGAAAAAGTTAAAACAGGTGTTTTAAGATTTTCAAGATCTCTTTGAGGTGGACTCATATGACTGTAGTCACACCGAAATCCATACAACAACAATTCCCATGGACCCTGGTATGACTCCAGTGTTTGTGAAACAATACCGCTTGCCTCTCTCATCCATGGAGTCCCTGACAGAAATTATCAAAAACATTGAGTCCCGTGGGATAATTTGTGCAGTCCACAGCACCTTTAATAAACCGGTGCTGGTGATTTCAAAACCCAACAGCCAGTGGAGACTGTGCGCTGACCTAAGGGAGCTGAACAAACGGGTCTATATGTCCGGATGGCCTCTCCCCTACATTGACCAGGGGTTGGCCCAGATCCAAGGGCCAAAGGTATACACTGCCATTGACCTGACCAATGGGTACTGGACCGTACCTATCAGTAGGGAGGACCAATACAAGCTGGCCTTTACCTTCTGGGGGCAGCAGTACACATCAACCCGGACTCCCTTCAGATACATCAACTCTGGCAACAAATTTTACATCTTCTTACATGAGGCCATGCCCAACTTGGGTTAAAGGGGTAACCTGGCCTATGTAGATGATGTCCTGATTAAAAGCTCAACTGTGGATGGACACATAGCATAAATCTGTTATGTTCTGACACAGTTGAGGGTTGCCAGAGCAAAACTATCCTTCCAGAAGCTACAGTGGTGCAGGACCCGTGTCAATTTCCTGGGGCATGAGATAACTCCTGAGGCTCTCTGTCCCCAGGAAAAGAAAGTGGATGTACTCCTGAAATTAAAAGACCCCACAACTCTGCGTGAGCTAAGGAGCCTCCTTGGACTGACTAATTACAGTGGGAAGTTCATTGAGGATTACGCAGAGATCACAAGACCCCTGATCCATCTGTTGAAGGGGGGATCAAGTGGGAGTTGGGTCCAGAACAAGCAGAGGCAGTAAAGCAACTCAAAAGAAGCCTCTCACAAGTGCCTTGTCAAAAACAAGGGGTTCTTCTTGGAGACAGGGTTCTTGAATACATGCTTGACCACAGTATTGTATCAAAAGCATGACAAGGTCAATAAAGTCATCTCCTATGCAAGTAAGACTTTATCCTCTATGGAGGAAAAATTCAACGATTGTGAGAAGGCACTGCTGGCAACGGTGTGGGCATTGAAAAATTACCACCCGTTAATCCAGGGGGAACTCATCATAGTGGAGACTCCACACCAGCCTTTGCAATATCTCCAAAGTGACAGAATCAGGGCCGGAAATGTGAGTAATTCCAGAATTACTTTCTGGATTCTGTCAATGCAAGGCTTTCCTGTGGAGGTCAGATACAGCCAAAACAAGAAGAGTCCCCTCGCGCAAGGTCTGGCTGACTTGCATGATTGTGCCAGAGAAAACTGTTTAGAGGATGAGAGTCTTAAAACCCAGGACAACATGGAGGCATACCTGAATTCCCCGCACAAAGTCTATGAAGAAGACAAGTGTGAGGGCATGCCCACTGTTTATGTGCATGGGTGCTCCTACCATGTTGACAACAACGGGGAAAAGGAACTGGTGCCCGGTGTTGGGAATGCATGGGTGAATGATGCCCTGGAACCCTCTGCTGGGTCCCAAATTGGTCCCTGTAGTAGTCAGGTGGCAGAGCTGATGGCAGTTCATCAAGCCATCCTCACTGCCGTCCAACACCAACTCCACAAACTGGTCATAATCACTGATTCACATTATGTCCGGAATGGGTTCGTGGAGCACCTGGTAAATTGGAAAACCAAAGGCATGCTATGTGCTAATAGCAAACCACTCAAACATGGCAAGCTAATACAAAATATTGATGATCTGGTCACCTCTAGTGGGGTGACCATCTATTGGAAGAAGATCAAGGGTCATTCCAGAATAGAGGGACCAGACAAAACTGGAAATGACCTAGCTGATCAGTTGGCCAAAACCGGAGCCATCTAAGGGGATCTCCTTGAGATCGAGTCCCTGTTGGGGGAAATCCAGGTCACTGCAATCACTAGGGCCCAGACAAATGCTCACAATGAACTCTCAACTGCCCAGTGGAGTAAGGAGACCCCAGATGCTGATTTAATCAAGGCACAAAAAGGGGATCCAATCATTGGTAAATGTTATCAACACATTGAGGACCCTGAGAACTTTCCCCTGACGGATACCGATTGCATTGGGAAAGAGGACCTCAGAGTGTTGATGAAATATCCAAAAATGTTCCGAATCCAAGACGGTTTGTTGGTGAGGAGATCCATGTCTGGCTGTGACCAGTGTGTGGTCCCTACCTCATTCCGAAGCCTGTTGCTAAGTCACGCCCAAGATGTGGCCACAGCCGGTCATCGGGGGTTTCACACTACATTAGAAATCTTGAGAGAGGTTGCATACCGGCCACACATGCGGCAGGACCTCGACCAATACTTGAAGGGGTGTCTTGTGTGTGCACAATTTCAGCCAACATCACTCACACACCGAGCTCCCCTCCAGAAGAGGGGGATGACACTGCCTTGGTCAGATTTACAAGTAGATTTCATCGGGCCCGTAATTCGCTCCACTAGGGGGAACAAGTACATGTTAACCATAAAATTCTTGTTTACTAAATGGATGGAATGTCTCCCATTCCCAAATTGCAAGACAGAAACAGCAGCTGCCCTGATGATCAATCACATCTTCTCGCGTTTTGGACTACCCCAAAAGATTGAGTCAAACCGTGGTAGTCACTTCACCAGCGAAGTGATGACAAACATGTGGGAGATAATTGGGATAAGAAGGAAACTACACATTGCCTACCAGCTGTCCTCTAGTGGTGGAGTTGGAGGTACAATAAAACCCTTGTGAGCATACTAAAAAAGTTTGTGGCAGACTCTGGGCTAAGCTGGGACATCCAATTACCGCTTGTCCTGATGGCCATCTGATCTACCCCTTCTTCTGCAACTAAGATGTTACCATTTGAGCTGATGACTGGATGAAGGATGGTGTTACCCCAGCATCTGCTCTATAGAACAAAACAGCAGGCACTGATCAATGCCTCCACAGCTCATGAGTATGTTGAATCTAAGAAAACACCTTCAACATGCTTTTGCGTATGCTCAGCAGAATCTAGAAAGATCTTCAGACAGCATGAAGACTCATTATGATCTAAAGACAACTAAAAAGGAATACCAAGTAGGAGACAGGGTCTACTTGTACAATTTCCAAAGGAACCAGACCAAAGAGTGCATATTTTTGACTCTGAAGGGGACCTTTTGAAATTGTGGAAAAAATCTCACCAGTCGCCTACAGAATCTGCATCCCCAAAGGTGACTTGACAGATGAGAAGTGGGTCCACATCAATCAGCTAAAGAGTTGCCACCCCAGGCACACTTTGCGACAAATAGAGGAGCCTACAGAAAACCCAATAGGGAATACATCTGAAACATAGGAATAGTTTAATTATAACAGAATGCCTGTGTCTCCCACTGCTGTCAACCCAATTGGTGGGCAGTTAGTGGGAAAATTGTAATAACCTGTGTGTGCTCCATTCCTAGATTTCCACTGGTTGCACCGTCATTGCCAAGGAGGACCACCTCTGGGACCCGGAAGGAGACACCCAAGGAAATCCGGGGGGACACTCCACACCAGAAAAGAAAACCCAAGAGAAGGCTGGGGGTATCGCTCCACATTCCAACCAGAGGCAGCGAGGCGGGCGTGTCGCATCATTCGCTGATGGAAGAAGGACTCATACCCAACTGAACCTGTTATTTCAATAAAGAAGTTCCACATGCCCGACTCCCCCATGACTGGAAGTCCAGGAGAAGTTGGGGGGGAATGTGTAGGATATATTGACCCACTCAGCTGTGCTGTATCACATCACTATGCTGCATTTGTGCAAGAAACAGCAATATGTCTGCGCTGGCTCCTGTGTGCGCCAGGATCTCAAAATTACATTTTTACAACCACCCAAATAATGGTTGCACCACCCTGCCACACACATTTCAGTTGGGGTGGAACAGAGTACACACCGCAGGAGTGTGCCAGTGTGCTCTGCAACGTTTAACATGGAATTAAGTGAAATAGGCAGCATTGCCTTGCTGAAAACCCCAAAAATTCCCTTTAAAATGACACCTTTTTTCAACCTTTAAAAGTGCTGCTTGATGCTAAACTCACCCAGTCCTTATGAAACCACTCTGATAAAAAGGTCCCTGCAATGCCCAGGATCATCCATTATGTCGCAGGAGAACCGGGCCTAATTCCTGAATGACAGCCCCTGTCAAAAGTAATCATATACTTGATGCACCCTATTGGTGATTAGGGATGGCTAGGTTTAGTAAACAAACCGATAATGCCCTGTTAGTAATGTGTTGATGTTTGTATGTACCCTCAGTTATAGGAACCAGAACCATTGAGGAAAGAATAGAGAAGATCACAGAGAGCACAAGACACATTTCTGCCCCTGAAGAATGTCCAGTTATTTACAACATCAAGGACAGAAACTTATATAAGTTCCGCTTTAGTGTTCGCAGTAGGAAGCAAGAGTAATTAAGTTGCTACTGCGAAGAATGTCAAGCATTTGTAAATTTGATTCTATGTGGTAGAAAAAATACTACTTTTAACATTGTATACTTTTATGTGGTGTATATGTGTTTTAATGCTGTTTGATACTTGTGCAATGAATATGTAAATGAATTAAAAGATGACTTTTTAGTAAATGATTTGTACATGTTATTAATTCATATTACATACAGCACATATTTTCTAAGTGGCTGTATTAGTGTTTCTGAGTTCTGAGGGTAAAACGTTTTGTGAGTGATAAGGTACGTGTCCCTTCTTTTGGTTAAATAGATCAATGGACATCATCACATGCCAAGAGGGGCTGTGTGCATAGGATCCCCATACACATGACCGTCTGAATGAGAAGCAACTTGTGGGATATAGATAGGGCAGGAAAATGTCTTACATGTAGATGAGTGTGTTACAGGGTATGTGAGGTGTAGTTGAATATGTTAATTGCAGGGGGTTACAATAATGGTTTTCTCCTTGATAGGCCCTTATCTTACATGCTATGTTCTGTTAAAGTGTTCTTGTAGAGTGCATATATGCACGAGTTGTTTCCTGGCACTGCCATGTGAAGCTCCCAGTGCAACTCTGATGCTAAGGGTAACATGTTAATTAAGAGTTGTCTGTGGAGAGCAGAATGTTTGTTCTGGTCTATGAGAGAGCTTGACACCGGGATACACATTGATAACCCCACCTCCAAAAGCGATCTTCCACCAGCTGTCTGTCTTCTGAACTTCAGAACCTGGCACCGAAGCAAAGGTGATCAGCGAACGTTTGGGAGGTTACATGGGGGGATTGTCCTACACACAAAAGATGGGATTTGCTTATAGAAACAAGGCTAAACAGTGGAAAGGGTCCCCAAATAGTACCACTCACATGTTGGCCACAGGCACATTGTGTGGATGGCAGGAGGAGTGTAACTGGAGGCTGCGTCCGTATGAACAAAGTCAATGTAGCTTTGCAGAGTGAAGATGCTGAGAGGTCCCTGTTAATGCTATTTTAGTCATCAGCACAAGAACTGAGAGGAAGTTGAAAGGCTTAATTTGTAGTAGGGAAGATGTAGTAAATGCTGAATTCTACGGGGTTGTTTAAGTAACAATGTCCAATGTCATCTGAAGAACGCATGCCAACATTGCCCATTTCATCGGGAGACGTTAGCCCAGTCCTGTTTTAACTTTCCATATCGGGGACATGGATTTCCTATATTTATAATGGGGAACTCCAGGACTGCAAGTCACAGAATGCAACAATAAAACCCAGGACTGGATGAACATCTCACTAAGTGAATGGATAATGTTGGCATGCATGCTGAAGCGCCCAAGTGTCTGTGATACGGTGCTACATAAAACGTCCGGTGATCACGCTCTCTTGTGTCTTGAAAGCACCCAGTGGTCCAAGGCTACCGTGGACCAGCTCGATATGGCAATATGTAGTATGCTGGATAATCTCTCACACACATGCATGGCCATATTAGAGAGCAATTCAGGAGAGCCCTCATATTTGAGACATGTGTAAAATGTCCCAAATGGTTGCCCAATTAAGCAGCATCATATCCTGTGAACCTACATATAACTAGTTGCCAGTTATGAGGACAGGAAACATGTGTTAGGAATAATTGAGGCAGTGGGAATGCACTGCCATCTGTGGGTGCATGTTATTAGTAATTGTAAGGGCTACAGTTTAATTTAGCCATATTGGGCACTGTTCACACATAATTTGACATCATACTTGGCCAGTAGGTAGGCCATGTCATAATGTTCTGCTTCATCCTGTTCCCGATCCATTGATGCAAACCGATATCTATTGTATGTTTATGTATTGTACTTGTCACTTATATAGCGCCTTTTACCATTATTACAGTCTCAATGTGCTGAAAGTGGGAACGCCCTGGGAGGACCGAAGTCCAGAGTATTGGAGGTCATGGAGTACATTAGGATGCATGTGTGCATTTGGCTAAAATAGGCTTAGCAGGGCTGGCCAGACTCCTGTAGACAGCAACTCATGTGGTCAGGCATGTGGGTGGGTGTTGAGAGGAGTCAGAAGATGGCGTAAGTGATATAGACTCTCTGTGTGTCCAGCGTGCCTGCATTTGTCATAGGCCTGCGCTGCATTCTGATATCAACACCATGCTCCGAGCTTGGCAGCCAAATGCTGGCCTTTCTGCTGATACCAGCTGCACTGCATTTTACCCTGCTGATTGATATACACATGTCACAATTAGGTACATATGGGCATGCGTGTACAATCATTGGAACCCAGGATACCAAACATGCTTTGCATAGCATAGAAAGGCTCCCTGGCGTGACGCACGAGCAGTCCCTTTCCAAGTAAGGCACCTGTGAGTGGCAAAGTGTGTTGGCATATCAGGAAATGCTGAACCTTTGCACTGCGCAAATGCGGTTAGCACTAGGGCAACAATTGGCCCAGTACAAACGACCTATTCATTCAACGCATTTTTGCACCAGGGCAAAGGACTAGAACTAGTGCAAACATTGCTATGGCACAAACATACATTGAAAGAATTTGTGTTGTGCACTAGGACAATTGGTTGCCTTAGTGCTAAGTGCACCTGCGCAAGTGCAAACTCTCTGTAATGCAGCCTGTTGTGTCCTGCCACCCTCCATCACCTTATTCACCCTTTTCCTTCTCCTGTACATAAAATAATTAACAGGGGCCTATCAAAGAAAAACGTACTACCAGCTCCAAAATACTTACATATAGAGAAGTTCAGTCACCCAGAGAATGGTGCTGGAGGTATTGAAATCAGACATTACTGCTGGTGGTATGTCATTGCCACAAGGGGCAAGATTACAGAAATGTTGCACTATTGCAAGTGCAAAGTTTGCACGGTATTAGCAGTAGGGCAACGTTTGCCCTATTTTTAAAAACACCAGAACACATAAAAAAAACATTGCACCTCGACAAGTGCAGTTTGGCATATTAAAAGCACCAGGACAAAAATTGCTCCAGCGCAAAAAAAATGCATTGTTGATGCATTTTTGCATCAGGGCAAAGTTTGCCATAGTGCTAATACCATTCTGTATAAGCAGTAGGGCAAACTTTGCCCCGGTGCAAAAATGTAGTGAAAATGCATCTTTTTTGCAATGGGGCAATTTTTGCCCTGCTAATATGCCAAACTGCACTTTTCGAGGAGCAATGGTTTTTTAATGTGTACCTTTAAAAATAGGGGCCGGGGGCTGCTTTGCTCAGTGTGAGTTTGCATTCTGCTTTATGGAGGCATTTTTGGGATGTTTTAAATTAATTCAAGAAGGTGACTCAATGTAATGGTACTATGTGAAAAAGATCTCCTGGACACTCTTGTATCCCTGTTGTATGTGAAAAGTAAGGACAACCCGGCTTGGACTGGCCTATAAGGCAATAGGGCAATGCTCGAACTGCCAGACCATCGTTCTGGATCGGCTAGTTTTTGTTGTTGTTGATAGAATGGACCACTTTTCGGTCAGAGGGGGCCAGTTTCATAACCTACTACACTAATTGTAACCAATTTTGCTAAGCAAATATGTTTTCACATGCATTATTTGCAATATATTCGACCAACTCTCTCTCCTCCCCACACCCCACCCAGTCAGCACGCCCCCCACCCCCTCCCCCGGCCCCACAGGCTGCCCCGACCAACCCTTGGATAGTATGCATAGTACCCAGTCTGTTCTGGGTAGTACTGAATTGTAATATGTGATTGTGGGCCACTTTTTCATTGGTGCCTGGTAGGATGTTATGCCCCAATGGACAAAGGTCAGTCCTCCAGTGATAAGAGCTAATGAGAGTTTATTAAGACCAAGTAGTCGGGCAGTTGTGGAGGTCTGAGCGTGTGTGCTGATCGCAGAGCAGGGTTTCCATGTACTAAGTAGTTTCGGTTTGAGGTGGGAAATTGCATTAGCACACTAAGGAGCCACTGATTAATAGATCATGTTTTTGAAATCAACTTTCTTAATGATCAGACTCAGTCCCCTTGTGTCTAATTGAATCCAGTGAAATCTAGTCGCCAATGTCTATGACTACTATTCGCAGGCATGTGCCCTCCTTGATCGAAGTGCTGGGCTGCAGTACTTCTCGATTACTGAACACCCCCCGCCCCTTTACTCCGTTGCTGGCATGCTTCATGCTGTTATTGCTGTCATTAATCTGAAAGCCTTACTCCGCAGCCTTTAAATTCATGCAAACTCCCCGCGTTCCTTACATTGAAATGCCCCATTTGCTGTTAATTTATTGTCGGTGTTTACGTTTATGCTTGAGCACCGGCGTTCCTTCTGAAGGCAAAGTGAAATATCAAGTCATAAAGCCGGCCTCTGTTTGTGGGGAAATCAAATTATTGGAAAACAAATGGTGTTCCCCCAGAAGAATCATTACTCACAGAACGTATCGCCCTGGAAAGGAACACCAGTACCATGCCAGCGAAAAACAAACCGAACAGGGAGCCGCACACCGGGAGCACACTTTATGAAACAGTATTCATTATAAATCAATCTTTCCCTCCAAAGGTGGTATGGTCACGCTCCCCTGACGCATGCGCACAAGTTCGGGCCCTGCATATATAAAATCAGAGTTTCCCAATTCACAGTGTCTGTGATCACAGCCAGCCCAGTTTACAAGTGTGTGTATGGTGTTGGCTTGGTAAGTGAAAATATTCACCTTGGATGGTGACCACAGCGTGCAATGGCCCAACTGGTCCACCGCTGACTTCCCACTTTTCCTGGATGTATATAGGAGTGTCTGCAAGTTATCCCAATAACGCTGAAGGAACATCAAAATCTCCACCCTTCATACAATAATGCACTGCATCCTCTTAAAAATGCCCTCCTTTCCACTCTTATTTTCCATAGTGGACTTCTTTGTTTACCTCTGCCCTCTCCACTGCCTGCTTTTTTCTAATGTTCAAGCAGGCCACCCTTGTGCCTATGCTTTAAAAACCCACCGTTGACCTACTCTTCCTTCAAAGTACTGTCCTATTTCCTTTCTTCCTTTTCTTTCAAAAACTCCTGAGCATGCAGTCTATTGCCAATTACCTGCTATCATGATACAATTTCACTTCTACCCTAACTTCTATCTCGTTTATGTGGTGCTCGTTCTACTGAATCTGCTCTCTTACAGGTCACAAATGTCCTTACTTTTTCCTGTCGCTTTAAGCAATCCTCTCTTCATTTTCTCTTGGCCTTATCTGTGGCTTTTGACAGGTTTGGTCTTTCTATTGTCTGCTCCTCCCTCTGTTTTGGGTAAAATGTCACTTTTATGCACCCTATCCCACATGTTGTCTTTCATTTCATTCCTTCACTAATTAACTCCAGGCTTGTAGCTCTTACAGGCTCTCTGCTATCCGGCTCTGAATGCTTGCTCATTCCGTTCACCTTAATGCACAGACAATAATACAACGATGAAAATAACCCCAACCTCGGCCTCTCTCAAATTGGGCAAACACTCAAACCAAAGAACCAACCACTCGACAGAGCATAAGATATCGTGGAAAACAGCCACTAAAGGAAGGCTCCAGAGACTGATCACATACTTAGAGCCAGACGAAAACCCTCTAGTGACTCACCCACTCGTACGTACCGGACGGACCATATCCAGACCGGCAGACGCATTTAGATAGAATTGTGAATATTAGCATGGCCACACTTAGATGGAGTTGTGGATATTGGCCTGCGTCGCATGTGGATGGAACTTTGAATGTTGGTATGCCCGCACCTGGATAGAATTGTGAATACCGGCCTGCGTCGCATCTAGATAGGACCTTGAATGTTAGCATGCCCGCACTTAGGTGAAACTTGAATGTCAACATGCCCACACTTAGATTTGTGAATATTAGCCTGCGTCACATCTAGATAGGACTCTGAATATCAGCATGCCCGCACCTACGCTAAACGTGAACACTAGCACAGGCCACACTTGGAATTGTGGACAATTGGCCTGCATCGCATCATGATAGGATTGATTGAAGGATAACATGCCCGCGCATAGATGAAACTTGAATGATAGCAGGTGCCACACTTAGAATCAAGAACACAGCCTGTGCCGCATCCAGATTAAGTTAGGAATGTTAGCATGCCCACACCTAGACAGATTTCTAAACACTAGCCTGCGCCGCACTGAGAAAAGACTGCGAATGTAGGCATGCCCACATGTGAAGCACAACAAGTGCCACACTTAGACAAAACTGTGAATGTTAGCATGCTAAAGGTCATGTAACCCACTAACCAATATAAGCTCAAACTCTGCATACTTATCTCACTCAAAAAACTCACACAACCATCTCTCGCACAACAAGCCGCACACACTTCACAACACTGCAACAACACATAAACCGGAGCAACAGCACACATGGGGCCTCATTACACGGATGGCGGTAAGGATTTACCGGTACCGGTATTTTACCGGTACCGGTAAATCCTTACTGCCTTACTACGAGGTCCCTTTGCGGGTTGGGGAATTTAACGCCTGGTTTTTGCAGGCGTTAAAAACCAACCCGCAAAGGGACCCAGGGAGCTAATTACGGTACCGCAATTTGCGGTACCATAATTAGCGCCTTCCCCATTCCCATTATGCCCTATGGGGCGAAAATGGGTTTGGGGAAGGGCAATGGTGGAAGGGGGAAATACCACCCCGCCAACCTTGGAATGGGGCAGTAATTCCCCTTTCCACCAAGGTGGTGCCGGTATTTTACCGGCATGAACCATGGCACTAATAGCACCATGGTTGTCCGCCATCCGTGTAATGAGGCCCATGGACTGACACTGATCCAATACCCGCACCAAAGCTCAACACCCGGTGTACACTTAGTTGAAGCTGCCAACAGAACACCACTGCTCTCACCATCCTACTCCCTCTTCACCCCACTAACCAATCCCCCCCCTTATCATTTACAGATTCGCCAGAGCGCCTGGGGACCAATTCCGTTGGTGACGGTGCGCGGTACAAATACCTTTAACATTTAACATTTAATTCATCTGTTCATGGTTTTCTTTTCTTTTCCGCTCTTTCCCCTCACGATTGCTAACCACTCTCTCCATATTCATTTTCTCCCTGACTCTCCCCATCTCTTCTTCGGCTTGCAACTCAGCATCATACTGCGTCCTCTTTTTCATTGGGTTCTCACATTTCCTCTCCTGCTTTTTTCAACTTTACAACTACATAATGTGCCCTTTTCTTGCTTGCTCTGCTACTCAGACTCTTGCTATTCGTCAGGCCTTTTCCCACTTTGTCTATTGTTCGCCCCTTCCATTTGATTTTCCTGCTTATTTTCATTCCCACGCTTTACTCCATCCGTAACTCTGTTATTAGCCTTGTGTTTCTTTTTCCTTCATATTCTCACATCCTTTTCTTCAGTGGCTTTCTTTCCTCCCCTTAGCTGAGTTGTGATATCTTTCTGTTTTCTTTTGATGTGCTCATGGCCTTGTCCCTCTCACCTCTCTTCGCCTGTTTTTATCTAATCACGATCCCACCTCTTCGTCGTAATCTTTTTTTCTATTGGCCATCATCTTTTGCTCAGTCCTCTTTCCACTCCTTCACTCTCTTGCCCTGTAAACCTTGGGATTCTCTTTCCTATCCGTTATGCCCTCCTACTCTTGCTCCCTTTTGATCTGCTCTGAAAGGTCATGAATCTACGTTTTGTTGTTGAAAATGTTGCATCATGCTGTTTGCTCATTTGTCACTCGTGTATTTTGTTGTCACCATATTTGTAGTTCTAAACAGCACTTTGGTTTAAGCAGTTTGGAAATTCAAATACATGCATGTTCTATGTGTATTTGAATTAGCACGTGGTTCAGAAAATCAATAGTGATTCTGACACATGCACATCATCAGAGGTGAATCAGATTAGCTGAAGACGTTTCACAATAGTTAAACAAAGACTCTTTCACTTTTCAGTGCAGTTGTTTTGATAAACTGTCTAGTTGCGAAACGTTTCAAGTTGCCCATACTTTGTATGATGTTATGCCAGAGTGTGCCGAGCAAGGTGATACATGTATGGCTGTCAAACAAAGGCTTTCATTTTGTATTGTTCAAGAAAATCTGTTGCCAAGGCTAATTTTACATTGCGGTTACTTAGTTTGTGAAGGTTATTTCCCTTATCAACACTATCATATGACGATGCTGGCTTTTATGTTTTTTTTTTTTTATTGGCAATAGGTTCAGAAATTCTTGTAGCAATCAAGAGCAAATCAATTAGCCATGCAACACGAAACATAATTGCAAAAGTTCACAGCATGTAAGAAAGCTGCATAGAATTTAGTGGGGGGTCGAAGGGGACGGCGAGCAAAAGAGAAGGTGGTGAGATTGACAAAGCAGAATCAGTGTCCTCAGGGAACATCAGAAGAGGTAATAGTTCCCTTTCCAGTTGGTGCAGGTCGGGACATATTTCAAATGAGGACAAGCTTTGGCAGCAAGCAGACTTCCAGCCGTGCAGTACTTGGCGAATTTAGTAATGTAGCTGATCTGAAGGGCCTTCTTGGCTGGTAGATCTTGATGTGATTCCATAGGTGTGAAAGGCCTCAATCATGGATAGGCTTGTGAGGGAAGCCACAAACTTTCAATTTGATATTGATGGAAACTGGAAGTTAGAGAAGGTGAGTTTGCACAAGTGAGGTGTGATAATGAGGTTCCAGGCTGTAGCCCAGTCTCAGAGCTATGTTTTCAGTGGTTTGGAGTTTCTCCATACAAGTCTGAGGCCTGTTACTCTATACAAAGCTGGCATCATTGTGACTTGATAGGATGACTTTTCTGTAAAGAAAAGGCTTGTGGGGTGGAGCTATGTGGGGTATTTTATTACACACCGCTTCAGGTGAAGGTTGCTTGATTTAATGAGATAATTCATTTATTGTTGTAATATACCAAGGAGGAAACCTAAGTAATAAACTCCTTTAGAAGGGACGGGTAAAGGACCTCATTCAGAAGGCCTGAGAGGAGAAAAATAATATTTGCGTGGCAACCAGGGAGAGGATTTTGGATTTGTTCAATGTGGAGTTTTTTTGCTCGAATCGAACCTCTGCATTTCATCGCCAGTGTCTTAGCCCTCTACTCAACTGTTCAACCAGCCCCTGTGGCTCTCACCAACCGCAGCACCTTGATCACCTTGGCGAACCAAACCAGTAGACCAGAGCATCCAGTGTTCAGTCGTTTTGAACTAACCGTCAAACCAAGCCTGGTGGCCATCAGCATCAACTTGCATTCAATTATTGCATTAGAACTGCAACAGGTTCCTGCTTGACACTGCTCCCCATCTAGGACAATGTGAACGCTGCCCTTGAATATTCTCCAACTGCACTCACAGCAGAGAACAGCCTGATTCACCATAGCTGAACCACCAAGAAGGTACTAATGTCATAAAGCTGCCCCCCTTGGTCCTTTTTGGGCCCTAGAGACTAGTTAGGTAATTTGTGTACCTTTTTCATCAAGACAGATCCTTTTCAAAAGAACATTCTGATGCTTGAAATTGTCTATCACCTCTGTAGCCTTATCCAGAGTGCTGCATCATCTTTTTTCTTGTATATCCTCTGTTCTTTCCACAGTAGTGGGTTATCTACTGTTTTTCTGTTTAGTTTTCGTGCAGGTGGTGGATTTAATCAATGTATACATATTTTTTATAGAACCTTAATTGGACATCCCCTTCGTTTTGAGCTGTGATACTTTGCTGTTTGGTTCACTACTGAATCACGTACACAAGGCTCTTAAAAGTGGAGCCTTCCCTTGGCCGACATTACCACAAAAGGTGAAGGAAGTATATCACTAGACTGTACCATTTTTAACTTTATCATTAATCTCACTGTTGGTTTGTAAAAGTGTGAAGGCCGAGTAGGTGGTTTACTCACTACTCACCACTATACTCCTGAAAAACAGAAGTCATTTTGTTGCACTCCTCCAGCCACCTCTTTCTGCCTCTCCTCCACTAACCACCACTAGACTCTTCCCACTCACATAATGGGTCTCAGGTATGTAAACCTTTGTGCAAGTGAATCAGATTTGCTGCATTTCTATTTACGGTGGAATTGCTGCTGTTCTATGCGCACCACCAACTCCTAGTGTCATGAAATTGTGGACCAAGGCATCACTGAGGGCAACGCCATCTTGATTTTGGTCTGGCTCATATGTGAGCTGGATTTGGACCAGTGGAGCTGCTCTCCTCATGGTCCTAAGCCCTCTGTCCAGCCCGCAAAATGGAGCTGGCAAAGCAACATGTTCGAGCTTGGGGTGACCCACAAATTCAGGTTTGACTCCTTCTTTGCTTGTTTTCTACTTTCCTAATCTGCTCATCCCTAGGTGAATCCTTCACTTCAGTCAAGGTGGATAAATTACTATATGCATGTGCTTCCCTTGGATATAACTCAATCAAAACAGGATTGTGCAAATGGAAGGGGGACTGCAAAACATTGGGACATGTATAGCGTGTGGTACATTATATCCATACCAGGTTGTAAGACCCATCAACCCTACAGGTCTCTTAGGGGGCAGTATAATTGTGGGATCACATGTGACAAAACCCTACTACATGAGTAGGGTTGGTTTGATTGGCTAGGGGATTATTCCCACACTGCCCACAGTCACAGCATCACATCGTGAGTGGTGGCACCCATCCTACTTGGATACCCCAACCATCATACCAAGGCATATACAGGGGTCTTCATCACACTCTTTTTCTTGGCCTCAAGATACTCCACAAAATAAAATAAATACCAGAAGATGATGCTAGCATCTCAGGAGTCGTGGGGTACTTATGACCACTCACGTGCAATCCGACTTGCTGATATAAAACCATAAACTAGTCAAAATCTTATAGAGAATACTTTAGACTAGGTGTACCATGGGGGTTGAAGGAGAACTGGAAGCACAGTGTGCTTAATCCCATGCTTCTAAATCAATAAAAATACACAATTTTTAAGTAAGCAAAATATACGTTTGGACTGAATATATCTATATATATATTCAATGAAAATAACTTTGTTAAAGGGACGTTATGGTTAAGTTGCGCTACTAAAAACCTATGAAATTCAGTGAAAAAACTTTGTTAAAGGGACGTTATGGTTCTAAGTAAAACCTAAAAACCCTTGAAATTCGGCAGTTATGGTAAGCTAAGCAACCATAACTCGCGCCGCCACCGTGCACTGCTAAGACTAACACCCAGGACATCAAAGATGACATCACAAATGTCATTGATGACATCACTGATGACATCACATGTGTATGTACTTCTCATGAAATATGTGTAGAAGGGATTCTTATTATGTTGCGAAAAAAGTGTCAAGAATCATTGCAAGAAATATACCCTAATACGTGCATTGAACGATGCATTGATATAAATAGCATCCTATTATGGGAATCTATCTAGTATACTAAGCTACTCATGCAGAAACATAACATTGTGTGCAGCGTACAAGATGAAGGTATGATATTCGTAATGTTAATATGTTGAATAATGAAATGATAATTGTTTTCTTAACAGATTTTTGTGTACTGTGAAATATGTAATAAGTAGCTAATAAAACCCATGTATTACATAATTGCATTACTATAGACAAAACACAAAGGGCCTCATTACGACCCTGGCGGAAAGTGACTGACCGGACCGCAACAGCGTAAATAGCGTTTCCGCCATTGCACGAAGGAGCAAAGTGCGGCTAATCACGACCCATCGGGCACGAGCATTACGCCATGGCGGAATCCGAAAGGCTGCGATGGCGGAAATGACCCCAAAACGGCCCTTACCGCCGCCGTACGCTGCACCAGGTGCAATACCGCCACCCATCTTAGCGGTCACCGTAATGAGCGGTCACCGTAACGAGCGGGCACCGCAAATTACGGCCACCGTAAATATACGGAAACGGAAGTAAAAGCATGTGGCCGGAACGGGAAACAGCACGCCGCACAACTATAAAAACCGAATCCCAACACAACCATTAAAAATCCGACCCTGACACACATCCCAACCCGTTAGCAACCCCAGTTAAAAAAATAAATATGGGAAAGGTAGCCAAGAAAGCGTGTGACCGCAAGCGGCAGGTACACTTCTCCCGAGAGGAACTGACCGTGCTCACCGAGACCCTCCAGGAAAATGCCGCCGTCGTCTTCTCCAGTCAAATGACCAGGACGGCCCTTGCCAACAAGAAGGCCATATGGGCCCTGGTGGCACAGCGCGTAAGTGCGGTGGGGACAACACCCCGCACGCCACAGCAATGTCGCAAGCGGTGGGACGACCTGCGGATCCGCGTACGCAGCATACTTTCTGCGAACAGGAACATCGCCACAGCTACCGGGGGGGGTTCAGAGTCGCCCATCAAGTTGACCCCCTGGGAGGATATCTGCGCCTCCACCATAGGAATGGAGAGCATAGAGGGAGTCGGAGGGATGGAGAAAGGAGTGCCGACATCCGGAGAATCAGGTAGGTTGGCCAAGAGAAACAATGCGAAATCCACAAACCACGAACATGTGCAGTACCATGTGACCCCATAGTGCAATACATACTTTGCCCTGACAGCGCCCTCTAAAAGTCAGAATGAATAAACAAATCAATCAAGATGCCATAAACAACCCCTACATGTGCAGCATGCACCCCCTAACTGCAGGCAGCCAAATGAATGCATCCTCAATCCACACGAAAATGAGACCACCTCCAAGGCCCAGTCCCAAATCAGCCTCATGTACCACCCCAATGCATTTGATACGTTGCCATTCCAAATCCGACAGACCCATAACTAACGCTCGCCCCTCTTTACTCCACCACAGGGTCCGATACCAACGACGAGCTGCAGGACACCCCTACCAGCACGCCTGCAAAGAGGGCCAGGACCAACGTCCCAAGAGCCTCCACCTCAGGTGCAAGGATCAAGACACGGCAGCAGCAGGAATCAAGTGGCAGCACACTGGAGGGGACTGCAACAGGCACCCCAGCAGCCAGCAAGTCCACAACCCCAGCACCACAGGTCCCCCCAAAGAACGTATCTGATGGCACTGCCTCTGGTGGTAGCAGCACCATAGGTGACACAGCTGTCATGCCAGCATGCTCCGACACGGAAAACAGTGCTGGCGACGTAGATACCATCCATGACCTTTCCCAATCCCCCTGCATGTCCCATCCCCTACACCATGACGAAACCACGCAGGGGCACCCTGAAGACGACGACTGGCCAACCCCCACAAGTCCTGTGCCAAGGCAACATGTGTTGAGCAGCCCCCCTGTCACACCACCGCAAATGTCCATGGCCCAGCAGAGGCAACAGTCCCTCGACCTGCTGATCGAGCAACAGCAGGAAGTGTCCACGCTACTCAAGGACCATGCAAATGAATGCGGGGGTTCCAGGGCAGCCATGGAAACATCCACCGAGACACTCAGGGCACAAATAGAGAAAAGTAGTGAGAGCCTCAGGGGAGAAATGGAGAGAAGCACCGAGAGCCTGAGAGCACAAATGGAGAAAAGCACCGAGAGCCTGAGAGCACAAATGGAGAAAAGCACCGAGAGCCTGAGGGGGGAACTGCATGCGACGTCCAAAGACGTTTGTGCTGAACTTGCTGCTGTGCGCCGTGTGCTCTCGGAGCTCTCACAAACCCTCAGAGACATGCATGGACGCGAGCAGGCAGAGACATCATCCGTGGCAAGTTCCGTCCAGGGCAGCCCCCAACGCAGATCTGGCAGGAACCTGCGCTCCACGGGCAGGGGTGCCCCTGATACCCGTAGAGGGGGCTTGCAATAGCGTCCAACCACGGACAGCATGCATATTTGGACACTGGTGTTGGGGGGGGAGGTAGTAGGGTGGAGGGGGTGTGTTGGGCTTCACTGGGTGGCGGGTCCATAGGGTGTATAAATCAAATCACATTAACAATACAGCATCTCATAATCATCCAATGACATGTGTGGACATTGATATTTGCGTACGAGGCCTTCATAGGCGTACAGTCCACAATGTGCCTGTACTACACACACACAGTGCCACAGGTCCCCTTTCCGTGTAATAGGCACCATGCGTGGTTGCTAGAAGCATGCATCTATGATGCTCTGTCGGATTGCACGTGCATCCTGTGCCTCATGGACTCCTTGAGGTGCCTCCACATCCCCACCCTCATCATCATCATCATCTTCAGGTGCATGCAGTACAGCGTCAGGGGGCATGGGCACATTCCTACATATGCACATGTTGTGCAGCATGACACATGCCATGACCATCTTAGAAACCTTCTCATGGCTGTACATGAGTGCCCCGCCAGACCTGCTGAGGCTGCGGAAACGAGCCTTCAGTAGGCCGAATGCCTGTTCAATGACCACACGGGTACGTGAGTGGGCATGGTTGTAGTCCTCCTCATGCTCGTTCTGTGGGTTCCGGATTGGTGTAAGGAGCCATCTCTTCAGTGGATACCCAGCATCACCTGTATGAGACGAATAAAGGGTGTCAGTGGAATGATAGTGCTAAGTAGCCCCCCCCCCTCCTGCAAGGTCATTGACGCATCAAATGGGCCACGATGTCATGCATGGAATGAGACTCACCGAGTAGCCAGGATCTGTGCCCTGCGTGTCGCTCCATGTAGCGTGGTATTCTTGTGTTCCTCAGGACCATAGAATCATGGGTAGATCCTGGAAATCTGGCACAACAATGCGTAAATATCTTGTTGGAGTCACACACCATTTGCACATTGATTGAATGAAATTGTTTCCGGTTGCGGTACTGGACCTCCATGGCATGTGGGACAACCAATTCAACATGGGTGCAGTCGATGGCACCAATGCAACCCGGGATGCCGCCAAGTGCATGGAATCCCACTTTTGCGTTGGTAATCTCCTGGTACGTGCGTGGTAGTGTGATGTGGTCGTCGGCGTGCTTCAGGAGGGCATCGTGCACTTGGAAGAGTGTCCGTGAGAACAGTGGCTGTGAAATGCCATGCAACTGTCCCACTGTGTGCTGGTAGGTGCCTGTGGCCAGGAAGTGGAGTGCAGACACCACCTTCAGTAGGGGTGGGATGGCGGTTGGGCTATCTATCATGCTCACGAGGTCAGCATGTGTCATGTCCACAATGGCGATTATGGTGTCCCGGTCCAAACGGTAGAGGGTGTGGATCTGCTCAGCAGTGAGGTTGAACGGATCGGCTCGGAGGCGTGGGATTGCGGGCCGCCTGCGTGGTGGTAGTGGCAGTGCTTGTGGGGCTTGCTGACCCTGCCTTGCCCTCCTCCTCCTCCTTCTCCTCCGTCTCCCCTGTGCGCCCGGTTGTTGTACCTGTTGTTGTTCGTCGTCTTCTTGTAGTTGTAGCACTTGCAGTGCTATCTGGTCCCCCAGGCCCAACATCGCTAGTCCTGCCGGTAGCATTTTGGAGTGGGAGTGGTTGTGGGAGGGGTTTGGGTCTGCTATATATGTGCTGTCGGCCTGTATGGCCTCCACCTGTGCTGATTGAATGATTCTGTGGCAGATGCTATCCCTTCTGGCCGAGCACGTCCCGCACGTAAGGCTGCATTTGGCCGCATGGCATCTTGGGATTGGAATCATGTATCAAATCCCGATGGCAGTGTGATGTACTTTGACTGATTTTCATGCTATGCTCCCATTGTTACACATGCTATGATTGCAGCCGCTTACATACCTGTGAAGAGTCAGTGGTATGTAGGGCTCGATCGATGGCCGACCCTCATGCAGCACAGTAACGTACTTCACCGACGGGCGTGGCGTCCCATTTGTGATTGCAGCCAGTTAGCATTATGACACACAGCCGCACTACATTGATGTAATTGTGAATGCAAGCGTTCACAGAAGCCTTTTCGACGTAATGTTGCAAGTGAGGAATTCGAAGGCCAGCATTTTTGGTTTTGAAGTAGCGGCGAGGATACGCCCACAGGTCTGGCTGGAAATGTAACGTTCTATTGTAGAATGTCCTTGGGACATGGCCCATAACGAGCAGGCAATGAATGATATGAATTGAATGGGATGCGCAATAGCGTAGTGGACGATAAGGCAGGACGTTCCCAAATCCATTCTGCTTCACAACACTACAGATCCGGCCAGGGGCACAGTGGTTTTTGCGGACTGCATTACGCACAGACGCGATGGAAGTTTCACATATAATGTGAGTGAATATTCATGCGTTTTCATTGCGGGATGAGGGAATGATGAATGGATGCATGGACTGATGATTCCGTTTAGGGTCTGCCATGTACATGGGTTTTTTGAATCACTCCCCTTCCCCTGCGCTATGTGATGCAAGGCTGCCATAGTGGGACATACGTCTATCTGCCCTTGTCGGATCCTCCCTGTCTCGACGCGCCTTCATACACTTGTGTCTAGGCACGTTACTAATCCCATGTCATGGGTTCTATCTTGACGGACGCATGCACAGTAACCGACGTTGCCAATGGTGTATTTAGCTCGATTGATTTCGTTATGATTCGATACTGATTTAGGGGTGTGTATATTCCTTTGGAGTGGGCTAGCATGCATATGGGTGTGGATTTGGTGTGTTGAATGAAGATTGTAATGCATCATGAGTCCCGTAATGCAATCGGTTAATTTGTGTTTCTTTTGGGTGACAGGTATCTCCTGCCCTATTGCAGATGCCATCTCTACGCCACTCCTCCAGATGGTTTTTACTCTCGACTCCTGCAGCTTCGGGTGAATCAGTGGAGCACCATTTCGATCTTATGGGACGATCGCCAATGGGCCACATGCCCTTACGCTGTACTGGTGGCTAGGTGCAACATTTCGGCCTTTCAGCTCGACTAGTGCCTGCCTCATGGGACGGACCTGCGGTTCTTGCCGCTTCCATGTTGCCTTTTGGAACGTTGATGTAGGCCCTGTGTGCCATGATGGTACAGGGCGTCACACAAGTGGAAGCTGGTCAATTATTGCAGATGCAGCCCTCGGTGATGATGGTTGTTTTGGTGTTATTTTGCAAATTGCTGTGGGGCCTTTGTCATTTGGATGTGCATTTAAATTGTATTCCGATATTTGTCGTGTTGCGTTGTTCTTTGCAGGTGATGTGGCGATTTTCGCTTTGTGGCGGTATGTATTGCGAGATGATCTGCATTGTGTTCCGCCTTCTGAGTTGAGTTGTGTGGTACAGTACTGGCCGCGTTTGCCTACGTAGCACAGTATGGTCACGGATAGGGGCTGCCATTGTGACTGTTTACATGATGTGCTGTTCAGGGGCGGGGGATTGGCTTTTGGCCGACTGGTGCCTGTCAGCCAGGTCGATTGGTGGAATGATGGGATGTTCAGAATGTGGCTGGTCACAGGTGACTGTGTTTGCGTGCGTTTGTTGGAGGGGGACTGGGGTCATGTCCATTGGAATAGCTTCTGTATTGATGCCATCTGTGCCCTGCAGCTCCCATCGGCCCCTCTTGGGATGAGCCTGGCTGCTCAGTCACTCTGCCAACTTGTGTGGTACATGCTTCTGCTGATGGTTGGTTTGTTTACTGGCAAGAGTACAGGGCTGGTGCAATCCCCCTCAGGATGCTGTTTTGGATGTTGCCTTGCGCTGGTGGCAAGCGATGGGGGACTACTGTTGTTTTGTGTCATGTGTTCTTGATTTTCATTTTGATGTATTGTACCTTCACATGCCTGTGCTGCGTCAGTACGGCTATGGTGACATGCCGTACATGGATGCCCACTCACGGGGCGCTTTGAGCCCCTGCATGCTTTTCTACGTTGGCATGCATGGGTGAATTGTAGATTTCACTGGTTGCATAGTGTGGGTACATTGCGCCTGCCAGGAGTTGTGCAATGTGGCCAGGGAGTGGAGTACAGGCACTCAGTGGGCCATTTACGGTTGGTTCACGATGCCGTATTTCTCGCCATGGCGGAATGGTACTTTACGACGTGCTTGATGGCGTTCAGTACATGTCCGCTAGGGTCAGAATTCGCGTACCGTTGCGCCATGGCGGTGATTCCGGTTTTGCAAGGCGCGCGTGCGCGTACTTGGTGCAGTTAGCGTTGCCGTTCACTGCGGTGTCGCTAATGGCATCGTGCTTTACGGTGACGGGTCATGATCGCAACGAGCGGTGTTCGATGGCGGTATTGCATTTCCGCCATCATTTTTCCATTTCCGCAAGGGTCGTAATGAGGCCCAAAGACACAAGAACACATACCAATATGGGTATATACAGGGAAAGTGAAGTTAGCAAAAAAGCACAAGTAGTAGCAGAAACAATTCATAACTTAACTGATTAGTTTCATGCAAATAAATGATTGCTCTGTTTCAAAGCTGCTATTTACCCTATGTATATGTATCACTTGATGTGATTGGACCCTAAGGAAAGTAGTGTGAGTACAATGTATACAAATATGATCATATACAGGGAAAGTACAGCCATAAAAAAACAACAGAACTATCAGAAAGTGCTCATAAGTCTAGTGATTATCTTTATGCACAAAAAGGATTGCTGTCTTTCAAGCTTGTGTTTTCCCATATGTATATGTCTCATATGATGTGACTGTACTCTAAGGGAATTACTGTAAGAACCTACTAGAAGGATATGTCTACAAATAAAATAAAATTCTTAGTTTCTGACTGTTACTGAAGAAAACCATGTGGCCTAGATATATCAGCAAAAGATAAAATAGTGAGCCAGACATGTGATGTCATCAGTGAGGTCATCAATGACATTTGTGATGTCATCTTTGATGTCCTGAGTGTTAGTCTTAGCAGTGCACGGTGGTGCCGCGAGTTATGGTTGCTTAGCTTACCATAACTGCCGAATTTCAAGGGTTTTTCGGTTTTACTTGGAACCATAACGTCCCTTTAACAAAGTTTTTTTCACTGAATTTTATAGGTTTTTAGTAGCGCAACTTAACCATAATGTCCCTTTAACAAAGTTTTTTTCACTGAATTTCATAGGTTTTTAGTCGCGCAACTTGACCATAACGTCCCTTTAACAAAGTTTTTTCACTGAGTTTCATAGGTTTTTAGTAGCAAAACTTAACAATAATGACTTTGACTTTATATACATGTCATATGGAACTGACTAGATCTCTTCTTATGAACTTGATGTCCGCAAACTTATTTAATGTTCGCGGACATGTTCGGAGAACAGTACCACTACCTAAAAACTGTGGGGGAGGGTTGGGGGGTATGTTTGATTGTTATATCATAATATAAGAACAATTAACAAATTCAAAAAGCAGCACACAAACACATTATATATAGTAATACATAAGAAATGTAACCCATATATGTAACACACTAACCATTCATTTAAATACAATATGTTCTGAAATGGAATATACCACAAGAACATAAATTGGCTTCCAACATAATTACCTCACAGACACAACATAACTGAGAACAAGACCAGACCCACTGAATACATAGGACTTATCTTACCAGAAATAGTAAGTGTACTTCATTTTACTCATATATTTATAAACCTTCTGCATTAGATTAAAAAATATATTATCTTTTCTTTTTTTTCTCACAGAAATGTCTAGTACTCTGGAATGGCTAGAGGACAATTTCCCACATGAAGAAATGTCACAAGATAGTGAAACTAATGGTAAACACTTTATAATATAAACCATTTAAATATTATTATTTTGTATACATTTAACATATATTTTTTTTTTATACAGAGCATAACAAAATAGAAACTACCTCTGAAGAAGCTGTTATGGAAAACACGCTTGACAACATAAAAGAAAAAATTGATTTACTGTTGACCAATTTTAATAATTTAAAAACTTTTGTTGAATATCATTTTAAAACAAAAACGTCATACCATTGCCCCACATGTACTTGTCCCTCCTCACCATATCCCAGCCAATTATCCCCAACACAATTGGGGTCCTGAAATGTTCGTACATAAACTAAATTACACGTGTCCTGAAGAACACTATATCTGTCCTTACTGTTCACTACCAAGTTTAAACTGTTCTAAGAACACACGCGGTGTCCTGAAATGTTCGTTTCACGTGTGACGCACTTTTAATTACTTCAGAACCCGAACAGTGTCTGTAGGACATCAATGCACATGCGCTAACCAATCTCCGTGCACTTGGTGACCTGCGGACAGGCCCTTCCTTCGCAGACTAGTTCGCAAACAGATCATATGACCGCGCCCACGCTCATCGTGTGTCCTGAAATGCGGACACTGTTCGTGTCCCCGAACAATTTAAAAGTACATTTTGAGTTAATGCATAATATTTTTCAATAAAATCTCACCATGCCACAAGTCACACATAGCAATCTTGAGTTTCTATATACCTTTTGAAACTTTACGATCCTTTTTTTGTGTTCGATCTGTCTGCGCGCAGTGCGCATGTCCGCGGACCGCGCACAAGCACCCCTATAAAAGACCACGCCAAAGAGCTTATTCCCATTGTGTTTCTGGTTATTCTTCATAACACAGTGATTTTTGCTGCCACCTGCAGACTACACCATCATCGACATGGCATCCTTGGCTGCTGAACTGCCACTTGGTGCTGCACCTGCTTCAGCACCACCACCACCCCCTCCACCACCACCACCGCCCCAAGGGCCTGAAGAGGGGAACAGGACTGAGGATGCGGAGGAGGAAGAAGAGGATGATGAGAATGAGGTAGAGGAAATCCCTACTACCCGCACTAGGCGTGAGTCTTGGGTGTGGCGGTTATTTACCATTCATGGGAATGGTCCCAAGGCTCGTGCGAACCATGTTACCTGCAATGAGTGCAAAATGATACTAAGTCGTGGGAAGCACGGTAACTACAGCTTTGGGACCACTACTATGAAGCGACACCTGAGATCATTTCACTCTGGGGCTATTCGCAGGGTTGTACCTTGCGAACAACGTGGCAGGTTGATTTCCTCTACTTCATCCTCTGTTTCTGATCCTGTCACCACAAGGACCACCTCTGTGGGACAGCGTCTTTCTCAAGCTGCCTCACAGGCCATACAGAATGCTGATGACCCTTACCTTTCGAGGCTCACAGTTGTAAATATGTACTGTGACACAGTACTCTGCAGGGGGGAGCGACTTCGGAGTGCTTTTGAGACTATCGTCTCAGAGCACGAGAAGACCTGCTCACTACCCAAATAAAACCCACTCTACATCTTCCTCTCTCAGCTCACCCTTTCTTATCCCTGTGGTTGGTGTCCCCCCCTTTACCCTCCTTTACCCTCCTCTCCTAGTGTGTCGTGTCTGAAAAACCAAAAAAAATACAAAATACAAAATAACAAAAATAAAAAAAAAATAAGGCTCTTTTCAGAGCCGCCTTTCCCAGTTAAAAAAT
The DNA here is from genome assembly GCF_040938575.1 of Ambystoma mexicanum. Taxonomy (NCBI): domain Eukaryota; kingdom Metazoa; phylum Chordata; class Amphibia; order Caudata; family Ambystomatidae; genus Ambystoma; species Ambystoma mexicanum. The sequence goes on from NC_090939.1 coordinate 761,299,489, forward strand.
AGAAGTGAAAATAAATGAAGCAGGGCTTTTGTATTTTTTAGAAGTCCGCGAACAGTTCGCGAACATTAAAAAAATTGGGTTACTACTCCATCACAAACATTGTAATTTTCTCTGGAAAGAAGTGGTGGCTCTGAAAAGAGCCTTTGGGTGGTGTTTGTAAGTCAAAAATTGTAAATGCTTAACATCTACTTCAAAATCGTTGTTGTAATTCCAAAAAAGGTCGCAATGCATTTTGTACATTTCTCAGAAAAATCTGATTGCCAGCATAAGTAAGATGGACTCCATCTCTGCGAAGAATGTATGTACTACAAAACATAATATTTTCATTGTGAAAAGAAGACATGCCAACATCTCTTAGAAAGCCACAAACAGCCTTATTAACATTGTGCCTTGCTTTTTCCATTTGTGGACCAAATGAAGAAGAACGAAGCCACATTTGTCTCTGCGCAATCCGTGAAAATATCACTTGAGAATTAGGAAACATGTCCATAACCTTCCTCAGTCCTTCTTTCATAGCAAATTGCAAAAAAATTCCATTCACATGCCCTAAACTGTTCCCTCCACAATGAATTACAATTATGTCTGGATGTTGCTCTGTCTCCAAAGTAGCACAGAGAGGTAGCAAATCCAACCACTTCATTCCACATACTCCATGCCAGTGTACTTCCACATGTGGGAATCCAAGATCTACAGCTACTCCACAGCTTTCTGCATGCACCTTCAACCAATGTATCCACGAATCTCCTAAAATCCAAACAATCTGTTTTCTGAAACACACAGCCATTGTTCTCTCAGCAAAAAGAGTATCTCAGAAAATCTCTCCTGGCACAACACACCCACCAAACTTTCCTGACCAATCCCTTTCAGTGCTTATTCTCATTTGCATGACTTCTGAACCCAAAAATCCCCAGATGTAACTCCCGATAACCGGGAACTACCGCCATGTCCGCGGACATATCGTAACATGAACAGCCCTTCTACCATTTCCACTACACTCTCTCTGCCATTCCCTCATTGGATGTACCTCAAAAATCACATGACCATGCACCAATCACATTCAAGACCTCTACATCTAACTGCATCATCATAGATCAGCACTGCAAATGTACTCTGAATCTCTCTGAGTACAAGTGTCATATCATTGGCAAGCAGCATCTACCACAAATACTGTACAAGTCTTCAAGATTTCTACTTGCAGCTCCCTGCATATCCATATGCATGAACACAAACTTCAGGTATGCATATTTTCTGTATAGTAGATGACATAGCTCTCAACCATTTTTGTTTTACAGGCGGGTGAAATCACCCGATTTTGTTTTTAGCGGGTGAGACGCCCATTGGAATGAATGGGCGTGCAGGAGGCTTGGTGGGTGAGTCTGCCCTTTACAAGGCGTGTGACACCCGCCAAAAGCGTGTGAGTTGAGAGCTATGATAGATGAACACATTTTCAAACAGACTTTTACCTTGTAAAATCTGTAAAATGAATTTACTGTACTTTTTTCAATTTCCTAAAATCAACTACCACTTACATACCTTTATACTTTTTACTTTCATTATAAACACACACTCAAATCATGTTAAACTAACATTTTTTAAATGAAATATATAGACTACATATATTCAAACAAAATTGCATGCAAACACAATCTATGCAATTTCATATTTTTTGTTTTTATTTATTTATTTACTTAATTACTTTAAATTAGACATGACATTGAGGCGCTATTACCTAGAACAGTTTACTTACAGAAATAGTGGTATTCACTAATATATTATAAATTTCACAAGACATAGTAAAGATATTTTATTTTTGCTACAGTTAATCATTCAATACAATTTGTTCATTAAGAACATATCATATGTACTGAACTGATGCAATGTATCTTATGTAAATAAATTAGTTTAATGGTTTTACAGAAGGCACTGAGGATTTCAATTAAAAAAATCAATATCTAAATTAAAAACAGTGCTATATACAAACAAAGTTACTAATTTGAAGCTTTTACAGTTGCAGTGAAGACCAGTTTCCTGAAAAGAAGCAGCCGAATTCGAAGAAGAAAGAAAAACTAAGAAGTTACCTGTTAATTTTTAAAAAAAGTAAGTAAAATATCACCATATTATTTATATTATTAATCAAATATACTATAAAATTAATACCAGCTATTTTGGTTTCTTAAAATAGAGATTTTGTACCATTTTGTCCAAAAATGTCCATGTCGTAAACAGCGATTTACAACCAGAATGGCCCACAAATTTCTATTTTTGGACACACAAATTAGCCAACTGAACCACTACAATTTTCATATTATAGAACAAACAACTGTTTTAATTGTATACATTACATTTACTATTTGTACTTTTCCACACCACTAGCTTACTTTTTTTTTGTCATCTGAACCCCAGTTTAGTGACACATAAATTCAAGAATACCTATCCCTACTAGTTTTAGTTCCCAATGCACAATCACACACCATTACATACATCTTTATCATCTTACTCAAACACTCATGCACACAGCACCCATACATTCCAGAACACCCCAACCCATATCTTCTTTATTTTTTTCAACAGACCCTAAAGAATGCCTACCAAAAGACAACTCCGTAGAAAGCAACCAAAATTAGAGCAAATGAAAATAAAGGTGTCCAACATAAGCATCCATCTCTAGCAGAATTTGTAAAAAAAGTTGAAACAAAACAGCTAATACAATAATTTAGTGAAACACAAGAAGTTTCAAGTACAACAACTTCGCTTCCTCTATCAAAATGTAAAACAAACCAAAAAACAATTAACAGAAAATCAGCTATCAGTACAGATAAATCTACTTCTTCAAATTTTAATATAGTGCAAAGTAAGCATACCAAGAAAAGTATTTTAGCCAAAATATACCGTCACAAAGTCCTTCAAAATCTTATAAAAACAGGAGAGAAATCAGGTTCAAAGCTTAAAACCTATCGTAGGAAATTAATCTTAGAAGCATTGATGGACAGTGCAATTCTTCTCAAAAGAAATGTATTATTTTAGTGTTAAACAAAATGAAACCACTAACAAAACTAATAACTAAATTACAAAAAATACTTCTCAATAAGCGAAATGTCAACAGAAAGAACTTCTTAAGTATCTGCGGTGGTGAATGGAATCACACTACGAGCACATAACCATATTTTAATGAAGAAGCGTACAAACAAAAGCAAACGAATACAATTGCCATAAATAGCAGTGGTCGAGGTTATGAAAAAGTGAATAATACCATAATGGAACAAGAAGTACTCCTTACAAAAATATGCCCTGAAAACTTAGAATTACCCCTCCATTCAACTGAATCAGAACGTCTAGTGTACAAATGGCCATGCACGTCAATGTGTAACATTCCCAAACAATGTTTCAAATCTTTACACCAATTCCTCAATAAATATGTAAAAAGCAAAGACAAAATCAAAATTAAATTACTGCAAAATATAGATACCTGTCCAGTGCGCAAGTACACAGGACTACAAGGACATTCATTGGCCTGCATTACAGGACCTACTTGTAAAACCACTTTCCATGATATCAAAAGGATATCAAAACATCATTCAACTATAAGAAATCTAGTCTATAAACTGTACTATGCTAAAAGTCCTGCTTTAGCACTAGCAAAGTTAAATAACATCCTTCTACATGGTACAGCAAAAGACCTACTTGAAGAAATTCACTATATCCAGAAAAAATATTTTGGAAGTGAAAGCCATTTACAGAATGAAATAGCTTTAAACCAATTAAGCAACAATTCTACACATGGTAACCTTTTGCTAAACACATACAAAAAAGAAATACTAAAATTTAAAAGTACATCAGCTGAAGTACCAAACCATGTATGTGTATGTTGCCGTAGAATTATTTATAAAAGTAACACAAAAACTGTGGACCTGTCATTCAAAATAGAAGACAATGAAGATTCTAAGGGGCCGATTCATGGAACAAACGTGCGCCGGAAATCGTTGCGCAAGCAGGCGCAAGCAGGCGCAAGCAGGCGCAAGCGCAAAAAAACAGGCGCACGCGCACGTGTGCGATTCATGGAAGTCCCTGCACGTGTTTACCTCGGGATGTGCGCCAAACCTGTGCATGGCGCACAAGTCACTGCAACATCCCGAAAGGCGTGCGCGACGCGCACAGTGAAAGCGCACAACCTCGGCGCATACACCAGAAAGTGGGCGGAACACGGGGCGTAACGCACAAAAATAAGGGCGTAACTGGGGATTTACTGCAGGGAAGCAGACGAAACGCCCACACGCACTCGAACCACACGTATTCATGGAATCGAATAGGGCAAAGCCACGCACAGCCAAAGACACGCACAAGCCAAAACACGTCCGCCACACGAAGGCAGGCGGTAGCGTCCCTGCGCATTACAAAAGTGGCAACATACAGCAATTGGGCCTGTGCGAGCGGGGCACGTGTATATCGGGGGTGCGCGGGAAGTTACACACGCGATTGAGCGGGGCACGTGTATATCGGGGGTGCACGGGAAGTTACACATGCGATTGAGCGGGGTACGTGTATTTCGGGGGTGTGCGGGAAGTAACACACGCGATTGAGCGGGGTACGTATATTTCGGGGGTGCGCGTGAACTTTTTCACGCGATCGGGCCTGGGGGAGCGGGCTACGTGTATATCAGGGGTTCGCGTGAAGTTTTTCACGCGATCGGGCCTGGGGGAGCGGGCTACGTGTATTTCAGGGGTTCGCTTGAACTTTTTCACGCGATCGGGCCTGGGGAGCGGGCTATGTGTATATCAGGGGTTCGCGTGAAGTTTTTCACGCGATCGGGCCTGGGGGAGCGGGCTACGTGTATATCAGGGGTTCGCGTGAAGTTTTTCACGCGATCGGGCCTGGGGGAGCGGGCTACGTGTATATCAGGGGTTCGCGTGAAGTTTTTCACGCGATCGGGCCTGGGGGAGCGGGCTACGTGTATTTCAGGGGTTCGCGTTAACTTTTTCACGTGATCGGGCCTGGGGGAGCGGGGTACCACTCACCGTCTGCCTTGCGTGTAGAAGAACGCGTAGCCAACACCCGCTGTGAAGTAATAGCGTGTGAACCCCCAACGGATGGAAAACACACGCACAGTACAGAACAGTGTAAAGGCACGCGGGATCTCCAAGCCCTGCCAGGGCAACGCCCGTGCGCAAAACGTTGCAGACGCGCTTACGCTGTAAGGGCCTTTGGTCCAATGAAATCGCGTACGCGTGCTGACGCGCTTACGCGCTAAGGGCCTTTCCTCGATTTTCACGCTGACGTGCAGGATTTTCACGTGCCAAATCACTCCGTATCAAGCTGGCCACGCGAAAACACACGGAAGACCACGCTCCTGCCCAGAAGGCCGAATTACTGCCCCCCAGTGCCCCGAGCAGCCTCCCATGTGCCATCTGCTGCTGCCTGCCTGCCTGCCTGCTGCCACCGTGCCCTGCCATTTGGTGCCTGCACATCAGCCATCTGCAGGGGTCCAGTTGCTGTGTCCACCCCTGCTGGAACAGAAGACTCCCGACTCGGATAACATCGCTCCACAGCCCAGCCCCAGGACCCAGTTGCCCACCCACTCCTGCCCCTGGGGTTGCCATGTCGGGCACATCCACATCTGGCACCAGTGGCAACCCCCGGCCAGAGGGGCAGAGGGGCATCAGCTTCTCTGCCACCGAAGTTGGTGTCCTGGTGGAGCAAGTCCTGGGGCAGTATGATGCCCTCTTCGGATCGTCCCGCGCCAACAAGGAAGGACGGGAGAAGATCTGGGCCGACTGTGTGGTTGCCATCAACACGGAGGGGGTGGCAACCCGCACCATCCAGAAGGTCAAGAAGCGCTGGGAGGACTTGAGGTCCAGGACCCTCATAAAGGCCCGGCGCCTCGTGGAGGGGGGCCAGGGCCGCATGAGTTCCATCCAGATGAGGGTCCTGGAACGCGTACACCCAGCGCTCCACGCCCAGGTCCTTGAGAGGGAGACCCGTCTGGAGTTGAGCGGTAAGTGGCCAAGCATTGCTGTGTGAGACAGGGCATGTTGCAGTGTGCTGGTTGTCTGATACTTGCCTGTATGTGTGACATAGGCCATGTACGCATGTATGTGTGAAGGGACATCATGGTAATGCATGTGCGACCGGTAATGTGTGAACCGCACGGTTGTTGTATGTGTTTAAATGCGACATGGGGAGCCCTATGCAGATTGTACACATGAGAGCATGGCAGTCTCTGTTCCTGGACATGGATGGGGGTGAGGGATGGGTGCTGATGCCAGGTACATATATGGTATCCATGTCTGTGTGCCTGACCTGCGTGTCTGTGACTTGTGAATGCCATGGATGCATGACACATGTCTGTGACAATGTACAGATTCACTGATGCAGCCTAGTCATCCTTGTATCCACTGTGATTGGGGTGTACGGGGCCAGATGGATGTGACTGAGGTGAAGTGTGTGCATGTGATAGGCATGACCCATGATGCATGTGAGTTCCATTACATTGTATGTTTCGAGAGTCCATTGGACATGTATGGAAATGTCCATGGCATGCACCATGACTGTCACTGTGTGTGTTTTGCCTGGACTGACACATGTGTTGTGGAGGGACATGATGGAATTGTACTTTGACAGTGGCACTCATCTGCTATTGCTTCCTGTCTAGGGGACCATTGTACAGTACCCTGATGCTTGTGTTCTATGTCTCCCTCTACGCAGCGGCTAGTGAAGAAGAGGGCAGAGACAGCGCTGTGGAGGAAGGCGGCGGGGATGCCCCCACGGCTGCAGCGGAAGGGTTGGGTGAGCCCCCACAGGGGCCTGCTACTGCGGAAGACGGTGAGGAGCTATCCAGGTTGGTGGTTTCCACAGAGGAGGAGGAGGCCGCCACTGAGGCGCACATGGGGCCTGGTGGGGGCATCCCTGCTGGTGCAAGTGGTGCAGTCCAGGGGCAGGAGGCAACACAGGTCACTGTGGAGGGGCCTGTGCATGTCGCTGTTCCTGACCCTGTGGGTGCACCACCGTGCACCAGCAGGGATGCCCCGTCCCAGGCCCGTCCGCAGGTAGAGGGGATGTCCATGTCATCTGACTCCCCTCCACCTGCAGACGAGGGGACCCCTGGCCGTATGGAGAAGGTCCTGATTGGGGTCGCGATGCGCACGGATGTGATTCGTGATGCCGTGCGTGCTTCCCAGGAGGAGCACGCACGTCATCACGAAGAGCACCGTGCCGGCGTGGCCCAATTGGGATCGTCCATGTTCGGGGGTTTCCTGCATGTGTCTGCCAATCTGGCGGCCCTCTCCTCCTCTGTGGAGACTATACGCCAGTCGTTCTCCTTGCCGTCTTCCGGCCCAGATGCCACCAGGGCCCCCTGTGGACCTGCCCTGACCAATGCAGCCAGCTCGGTGCGGATCCCATCCCTGCCACAGTCGGGAGTCAGAGGTCCAGCAGGGGTGGACACCACAGCAACTGTACCCCAGCAGATGGAGGATGTGCCGGCAACATCAGGCAGGGCACGTGCACGGCGGCGTCGGTGGATTCCATCAGCCTGGATGACGTTGTGCTGGCAGAGGCAGTGGCGTCGGAGGCAGCAGCGGAGTCAACGTGGGAGGCATCATGGCTCGGGGCCATCAACATCGGAGGGGCAGGCATCGGCCGGAGGGCAGGAGGACCCAGGACGGGAAGTGTCTTCCGTGTGGCAGCAGTTGGGCCAGCAGATAGGTGCGGAGCTGCGGCGGGCGAAAGAGGCACGGCTCACAATGGTCAGGGCGTAGAACTCCATGCAGAGGGCCCTGAGGCGGGCCGAGTGCCTCGAGGCAATCCGCAGGGGGTTGGAGGAGGAGACGGCATCGTCCCTGCGGACCCTCGGGGCCATGGAACAGGACCACCTCCGGGACATCGAACAGGAGTTCGATGATGCCCTGGCCCGGACACCACGGAGTGAGCCGCTGGACTTTCCCGCCGCCTTTGTATATAGTTATATAGTTAGTGTTAGGTTTCCTTTATTTTTTTTTTTATTTGGTTGCGATTGGACAATGCGCCACATTTTTGTATGTAGTTCAGTTTTTAGTTAGTTGTCATAGTTAGGTTTCATTTGGTTGGGCTCATGGACCCGGGATTATCTTGTAAATAGTTCTTCAATGGATTTGTCTATTTTTTGGATTTTTTTCATCGCCATGGAGCAATGGTTTTTGTTTATCATTTACACTTGGATTACATTTCTGACTGTGACTTTGGTCACCATTTTTTGGATTGTGCTGTGTGTTTTTGATTTTTTTCATGGACATTCTTCTTCTTTTGGTTGTTTTGCTTTGTGGTTTTTCTCATTTCATTTCCATTCAAGTTGATTTTAAATACATTTTTATTTTCATCCTTCAATGTGTCGTATCATCTCATTGCTTTCATGCATGTCATGTTGGGTGTCTTAACATTCACTTGCAGCCATTGTGTGTGACAGACATGTGTTCATTTGCATTATTTACATTGGGTGTGTAACATGTCATTGCCTTTGATATGTGGGTGGATGTGATAGTTGGTTGGGCCTTTTGGCAGTGGAGGATGGCCATTACGGACATGATTGGGGATTGGTGGGACCCAGGTGCAGGGAGACATGAGTTGGAAATGGGTGGGGGCCTGCTGGCAGGTGCCCCACAGTGCTGGGGGTTGGGGGTGGTGGGAGACATGAGTTGGACATGGGTGGGGGCCTGCTGGCAGGTGCCCCACAGTGCTGGGGGGTGGGGGTGGTGGGAGACATGAGTTGGACATGGGGGGGCCTGCTGGCAGGTGCCCCACAGTGCTGGGTGGTGGGAGACATGAGTTGGACATGGGTGGGGGCCTGCTGGCAGGTGCCCCACAGTGCTGGGGGGTGGGGGTGGTGGGAGACATGAGTTGGACATGGGTGGGGCCTGCTGGCAGGTGCCCCACAGTGCTGGGGGGTGGGGGTGGTGGGAGACATGAGTTGGACATGGGTGGGGGCCTGCTGGCAGGTGCCCCACAGTGCTGGGGGGTGGGGGGTGGGGAACATCAGTTGGACATGGGTGGGGGCCTGCTGGCAGGTGCCCCACAGTGCTGGGGGGTGGGGGGGTGGGGAACATGAGTTGGACATGGGTGGGGGCCTGCTGGCAGGTGCCCCACAGTGCTGGGGGGTGGGGGTGGTGGGAGACATGAGTTGGACATGGGTGGGGGCCAGCTGGCAGGTGCCCCACAGTGCTGGGGGGTGGGGGAGGAACATGAGTTGGACATGGGTGGGGCCTGGTGGAGGCTGCCCCTGGTGGCTGGGGGTGCAGGGGGACATGCGTTGGTGGGTAGTAGTGCAAGTTGACATGTGGGTTGGCTGGGGGGCATGGCCATGGTGGATCGGGTGCCTGCAGGACATGTGCAGGGTAGGCCCCTGTGGTGTGAGCCACCGGCAGGGGCCGTGGAGGGTGTAGAAGGAACACCTGGGAGGACCCACACGTGCAATTCACGTGTGGTGCTCCCCGCGCACCCCTGTAATACATGTACCGTCATGGAATCGCGTGTCGAACTTCCCGCGCACCCCTGAGATACGCGTACCCTGCTCGCACGGGCCCAATCGCGTGTGGAAATTCCCGCGCACCCCTGAAATACACGTACCCTGCTGAAATCGCGTGTGTATCTTCCCCTGCACCCTGAAATGCACGTACCCTGATGGAATTGCGTGTGGAACTTCCCCTGCACCCTGAAATACACGTACCCTGATGGAATCGCATGTGGAACTTCCCGCGCACCCCTGGAATACACGTACCCTGCTGATTTCGCATGTGAAACTCACCCCGCGCCCCGAAATACATGTACCCTGATGGAATCGCGTGTGGAACTTCCCCTGCACCCTGAAATACATGTACCCTGCTGATATCGCGTGTGGAACTTCACGCGCACCCCGAAATACACGTACCCTGATGGAATCGTGTGTGGCACTTCCCGCGCACCCCTGAGATACGCGTACCCTGCTCGCACGGGCCCAATCGCGTGTGCAAATTCCTGCGCACCCCTGAAATGCACGTACCATGCTGAAATTGCGTGTGGAACGTCCCCCGCACCCAGAAATACACGTACCCTGCTGAAATCGCGTGTGGAACTTCCCGCGCACCCCTGAAATCCACGTACCCTGCCAAATCGCGTGTGAGACTTCCCGCGCACCCTTGAGATCCACGTACCCAGACAAATCGCGTGTGGAAATTCCCACGCAGGTACCCGGCCAAATCGCGTGTGGAACTTCCCGCGCACCCCTGAAATCCACGTACCCTGCCAAATCACGTGTGGAAATTCCCACGCACCCCTGAGATACGCGTACCCTGCTCGCATGGGCCCAATCGCGTGTGGAAATTCCCGCGCACCCCTGAAATGCACGTACCATGCTGAAATCGCGTGTGGAACGTCCCCCGCACCCAGAAATACACGTACCCTGCTGAAATCGCATGTGGAACTTCTCGCGCACCCCTGAAATACACGTACCCTGCGGAAATCGCGTGTGGAACTTCCCGCGCACCCCTGAAATACGCGTAACCTGCTCGCACAGGGCCAATCGCGTGAGGTACTTCTTGCGCACCCCAGTGATACACGTAGCCCGCTTGCCGTGCTGGTACAGGGTTAGCGCAGCCCTTTGCGCTGGATTGGGTATATTGATGGCTTTTCCCTGCGCGAGGGGCGTTCTTGGGGGCGTAACTGGCGCTGCTGCAGGGTCGCTGCGCCACTGTGCGCCACGGCTGGTTTTGGTGGCTGGAATCCATGAATATGCTGTGCGCGGAAATGGATTTTGGCGCACGCGGCTGGCGCAGGGATTCGCACGCGCACACTGTGCGCCTGCCGCGTGTGCCACTTGTGCGCTGAATTCTATGAATTACCCCCATAGTGTTTTTGGAATAAGACGACAATTGGACTACTGTGCTGGAATGGTGAAATTCACTATAATCTCACAGGAAGATCCACAAGAATTTCTAATGTACTTACTACAAGTACTGGAAAACAAAAACATACCTATAAATGAAATCTTTCAGATTTCATACATGTGGAAACATACATGCACTCTCTGCAACAATGTGACACAAGAAGAAATCCCCAATGAACGCTTCATATATATATCAATACCAAATTGTGAATCCATTCCATTTCAGCAACTTGTACAAAATGCAAACCATGGTAGATTATGCCCTACCTGCAATTCAGATAATCGCTCCACCTTAGTAATACAAACACATAGTAAATACGTAATACTAATGCTTCTACGTTACAATGCAGATGGTACCAAAAACAACTGCAAGCTGACTGGATTCACACATGGTCAAATATCACTTGGTAAGAAAACCTTCACAACAATAGGTATAATCTACCACGCAGGAGCCACAACCAATTCAGGGCACTACACTGCATACATAAAAAAGAAATGTGGATGGTTTGAATGTAATGATAGTACCATTACTCTAAAGCAGAGATTACCAGCAAATCTTACAAACGCTTATTTGATGTTCTTAAAACCAAAATTTGATAAATAAACTGTATTTAAACCTTTAAGTAAATTTGTGTTACAAAAATATAAACTGTTAGAATACTCCAAAAGCTATCTAACTGCTCAAAGATTCTACAACTAATCAGATAAATGAATACCACTAAATTAGACCAAAAAATACACAGTTAGAATACGCCAATTGGTATCTAACTGTCCCAAAATTATAAATGTGTGTTAAAATAATATAAACTGTTAGAATACTCCAAAAGCTATCTAACAGCTCAAAGATTCTACAACAACTAATCAGATAAATGGATACCACTAAATTAGGCCAAAAAATACACAGTTAGAATACGCCAATTGGTATCTAACTGTCCCAAAATTTAACAATATCCAAATAGGTAAATCAAAACCACTAAAATATATTAAAAAAATAGACAGTTAGAATATGCCAATTGGTATCTAACTGCTCCAAAATTTTATAATATCAAAACAAATGAAGAATCTGTTACTGCTCCAAAAAAAATACAACAAAGCAAAGTATAAAGCATTAGCCAGAAACAACAAGTGAACACTGAAAACAAACAAACAAATAAACTGTAGCATAACAGAAAAAGTTTTTTTTTTTAATCCAACATGGATTTTATTTTCTCCCACAGACCCAATGATTTTAGCAACAAATACAGAAACTGAGCAAATTGCACAGTACTCTGATTTGTACTCTACTAAATCTGAGGGTCGAAAAAAAATAAAAGTATATTGCTTATACAATGTAATAAGTCATTACAAAATACTAATACTAACATGCTATTTTCTTTTATCACAGAAATGAAGAAGAAAAACATGGACTCCCATTACTAGACCAAACAGTAAGTATACAATAATAAGGACAACCATAGCAGCATATCACATCCATAGTATCTAATACCTTTGTTCCTTATACATTTGTTTTTTACCCAAAGTTATAAGCAAATATGAATGTGATATGCTGCGGTGGTTGTTGCCAGGGCATAGAGTCCATGCACCCAAGACTCTATGCCCTGGCAACAACCACCGCAGCATATCACATCCATAGAGTCAAACATTTGAACTATGATCTATGGGAAACTTTTAATGTCCGCGAACAATGTGAGTGTTCTTAGAATACTTTGAACTTGCCAGCGAACAATACGGACACCGTTTTCAGGACACCCCCTACGAACATTTCAGAACAACGCGATAGTTCTTACAACACTTTCAACTTAACAACTAACAATACGGACAGCGTCCTAAGGACACCCCCTACGAACATTCCAGGACACCGGGAGTGTTCTTAGAAGCGTCTTCAGAACACCACCATCTTGTTTATTTGCGAACATTTCGGGACACCGCGAGTGTTCTTAGGACACATTCAACTTGACAAAGAACAATACGGACAGCGTCCTCAGGACACCCCCTACGAACACTCCCCGGACACCGCGAGTGTTCTTAGAAGCGTCTTCAGAACACCCCCATTTTGTTTATTTGCGAACATTTCAGGACACCGCGAGTGTTCTTAGGACACATTCAACTTGACAGAGAACAATACGAACAGCGTCCTCAGGACACCCCCTACGAACACTCCCCGGACACCGCGAGTGTTCTTAGAAGCCTCTTCAGAACACCACCATCTTGTTTATTTGCGAACATTTCAGTACACCGCGAGTGTTCTTAGGACACATTCATCTTGACAGAGAACAATACGGACAGCGTCCTCAGGACACCACCTACGAACACTCCCTGGACACCGCGAGTGTTCTTAGAAGCGTCTTCAGAACACCCCCATTTTGTTTATTTGCGAACATTTCAGGACACCGCGAGTGTTCTTAGGACAGACTCAACTTGACAGAGAACAATACGGACAGCGTCCTCAGGACACCCCCTACGAACACTCCCCGGACACCGCGAGTGTTCTTAGAAGCGTCTTCAGAACACCCTCATTTTGTTTATTTGCGAACATTTCAGGACACCGCGCGTGTTCTTAGAACACATTCAACTTGACAGAGAACAATACGGACTGCGTCCTCAGGACACCACCTACGAACACTCCCCGGACACCGCGAGTGTTCTTAGAACAGTTTCACTTTGCTTGCGAACAAAACGGACACATTTTGACTCCTTAGAACACCCCCTAGTCAGTTTATTTAGAACATTTCAGAACACCCGTGATGTCCGCAAACAAATCGAACACAAAAAGAACGTCTAACACATAAAAAACACAACTTTCATCCTATCTCACACACTCCCACCCTCCCCAAAAACTCCTACACACCAACACACTCTACAAAATACACATTTTGAACAAAGTTTCACCGCGCTGTCCGGGGAAGTCCGCGAATCCAATATGGCGCGCGCTACCGAAAAATCTGACGCGCTTCACGCTCCACGCCGTCCAATCAGCGAACACTTTGCATGTCCGCGAACATCACGCAAGACGATTGGCCAATCAGGACACTTTCCGCGGAGCGAACAGGGAAGTGTATCCGCAAACCGAACACAGATATCACTAATTTTTTTTTACCTACTTTTTGGTCATTTAAAAAAAAAACTAATGGACGAATTTTCACCAAATTTGCAAAAGCATGCTTTCGGGACTAAGCCGCTGCTCCTGGTCCAAATTTGGTGGAAATCCGTCCAGCGGTTTGGGCTGTATGCGCGAGCAACATTTTTTTCCCATTCACTCTATGGAGAGTGAGTATAATGTATACAAATATGAGCATATAGAGGGAAGGTAGAGTAATAAAAATAAAACTATGACAAAGTGCTGATAACCATAATGATTATATTCATGCACAGAAAGGATTGTTCTCTTTCAAGCCTGTATCTTCCGCTATGTACATGTTTCATATGATGTGACAGGATCCCAAGTCTACAAATATAGTACCTTTTCAATTTTTACTTCCTGACTGTTACTGAAGAAAACTATGTGGCTTCGATATGTCAGTAAAGGATAAAAAGGGAGAGCCAGCCATGTGATGTCATCAGTTATGTCATCAATGACATTTGTGATGTCATCTTTGATGTCCTGGGTGTTAGTGTTAGCAGTGCACGGTGGCGCGACTTATGGTTGCTTATGTTACCATAACTGGCGAATTTCAAGGGTTTTTCGGTTTTACTTGGAACCATAACGTCCCTTTAACAAAGTTTTTTCACTGAATATCATAGGTTTTTAGTAGCACAACTTAACCATAATATCCCTGACATGTAACATAGAACATACTAACCCCCTCGTAGTGATTTTCATGTCCGCGGACTACCGCCATGTCCGCGGACACATCGAAAATCTGAGCGTGGTGAATGTAAATTTAAATAGTGTGCCCCATTTCCCCTTTGAAGTTGGCTCTGAAAAGAGCCGTTTTTTTTTTTTTTTTACAGATGCTTGACAGACACCTGTTATTTTATATTTTTTTTCTTGTTTTTTTTTCTTACTTTACTCCTAAAATCTTCACATAACCTTCTCCAAAGCAACCCATACATTCCAAAAAAGAAAGGCATTTCCGGTAAAAGATAAAGAAATGCCATCTTCTTTAAAATTAACAGCATTACTGGCATCAATATTCTCATTGTTACAGAAGAACATACCAGCTCTAAGCATGAAGGCACACATGCCTCGATTGATGACACACCTAGCAATGTTTTGCTGAGGACAAAAAACTGAACTATTGTCCCATATTGCCATAGGTAGTTATCCAGAAAAAAATACTTTCGCATTTGGAAGGATCTTCATTACGGCTTGAACCAAGCGTTCCAAATCAGCCAACAAAGTAGGGGCATTGACGTTGCCCAAATGGAAAGCACCATAGTGCAAAACTACCACATGCGGACTGTTCATCGTAGCCATATCCGCACAAACTTGTACAATTCCCTGTACATTGCAATCAGGCAAAGTGCTCCACACCACCTCCACTCCTTTCACATCAAAGTTCTTTGCAACATGCCTGCATTCAGCGTTCTGCTGTAAACCATGCACAAACATATCTCCGAGCACCAACACCCTGACTTTCTCCACTTCTGCCATCTTCACCACACACAGTCTCTTTCAACACAAATCCACAACCTCGACATCTGATTGGCTGATCCGTACAGTCTTCTTTCCATGTTGGATTTCCTGGAAAAACCTGGATTTTCCACGCCCTGTCCACGAACAGCCGCGGTGTCCGCGGACGGCGTCCACTTTACTCTCTGTACCATTCCCTCATTGCATACAGCTAAGCAATCACACAATACGAATAACGTCCTCAGAACACCCCCATTTTGTGAATTTTCGAACATTTCAGGACAATTATCCTTTCATTATTCAACAAATTAACATTACAAATATTATACTTTTATCTTGTACTCTGCAAACAATGCTATCTTTCTCCATTAGTAGCTCAGTATACTACATAGAATCCCATGATACAATGCTATTTATTGATATAAATGCATCGTTCAAAGCACTAATAACGGTATGATATTTATTGCAATATCCTTGACACTTTTTTCGGAACATTATAATAAAAATCCCTAGTACACAAATTCCATGAAAAGTACATACACATGTGATGTCATCAGTGATTTCATCAATGACATTTGCAATATCATCTTTGATGTCCTGGGTGTTAGTCTTAGCAGTGCATGGTATTGGCGCGAGTTATTTTTCATAGCTTACCATAACTTGCTATTTACAGGGGTCTTTCGGCTGTACTTAGAACCATAACGTCCTTTAAACAAACTTTTTTTAATATCACGCAAACAATATACAAACATGGCGTGCAAAAAACAACTTCTACAGATGGCTTTACACAGAATGTTGCAAAGTAAGAATTTATGCTTGTTCACAGTGAAGGTCAGCTGCTTCCATTTTTTTCTCGGGCCCCGGAGAGGCTCACGAAGCAGACTATAAGGTTGTATTTTGTTTTGACCTTGACAGACAGAGATTGTGATGAAAGACTTCTCTTGAAGGAGTGTTGCTAAAACGTAAGAGAAGATAAAGATGAAATTTCTGAAACGAAACCACTTTTACATATTATATCACTATGCGAAAGATCGTTGGCACACGCGGAGTCGTATTTTGGGACTGCACCACTCGTAGACAATGGAAATTGCAAATGTACTGTAAGTAACCCTTTAGATTACTTTATACCAAATATAATTACAATAGCGTAGCATTAAAGACCGCTGAAGTTGAACTTGTTCGTTGAAAGTGGCATAATGTTTTCTACCACGCACTATCACTGCCAAATTGATCCCTTGCCGTTTAGAGGGCACTGAAAAAGGCAGACGACACAGAGTGGGTTAATATAAATAATTTAACCGGTCTATAGGTGGTCAATCGCTCTACTCGCTGTGCCACTATACTGTAGCCTGTCAAGTGGCACAGCGAGTACAGCGCTCGCTTTGACATCCGTGCACAGCTTGCTAACGCAAGTTCGAATCCCGGCAAAGCGAAACTCAGCCTTTCATCCTTCCGTGGTCGATAAATGAGCACCACACACCGTGGTTAATAATAAGAACCACTTACATACCTCACAGTTCTTAGCGCTACATGAATGGGAAAATATTATTATTTTATTATTAACATACTCTGTTGCACTATCTTCGATAGCAAATAGTTTCACACCCTAATAAATAAAATGATGATTTTTAATGAAGATCGGCTGGTGAGACTAATTTATGTTTTTTAAAACAGGTACGTGGCCCCATTTTGTCTATGTCACGATTTACAGACTCCAGTGGATGGGGTCTTCAAATGCCAGGTGCAAGTCCAAATATGCAACTTCATGACCCTCACCATTTTATGGGACAATCGTCAAGGACCAATATGCCCTTACGCAGTACTAGCGGCTACAAACAACATACCCACCAATAGGGTGGTCTAATGGCTCGTTGTTGGAGCAACCTTCCGATTATCAGAGCAACCATTTACTGCTTTTATCATAAACCAACAGCCTATCTACCGCAAAGGAACAACGCGTGGCTCCAAATAAACTTTTGCTAATCGGCAGCAGAGACAATAGCAAATCGCTGAATATTCACTAAACATTTCATGTGAAATGAATGTACTTTACCAAATGTACAATCCTGCTGTTTACTTTTAAACCACAGTTTCATATTCCGAATTGTGGCGCACTGAGTTGTAAGCTGATCTAACACTCTCTGTACCGCAAAGGAACATCGCGTGTCTCAACATGAACTTTTGCGGATCGACAACAAAGACAAATGCAAATTGCTGAATATTTTCTAAACATTTGATGTCAAATAAATGTACTTTACAACATTTACAATCTTGCTCTTTACTTTTAAATCACAGTTTCATATTCCGAATTGTGGCGCGCTGTGTTGTGACATAATGTGTGTTGTCTTCCGGGTTCTGTGTAAAGTCGCGTAGTACTGGAGACGACTGCGCGCGTTTCATTATGCACCCTGTAACGTCACGGAGAAAGGCGGGGAATATGAATGCTTTGATAATATCAGGCTTAGGGGCGGGAGATATGATTTAGTGTCGCAAAAGCAAGTCAGCCAGTTCAATAGCGCCAGTCATAGGATTATCACATAATGTCGATGCACACCAGCTGGATTTATCGTTTCTTTAGTGGACAAAAAGTCAGCTGACGCCCCTAGGAAATTGTACTATTAGCGAACAAAAGGAGTGCTCTTAAAACACTTTCACCCTGACAACGAACAATACAAACAACGTTCTCAGAACACCCCCATTTTGTGTAATTGCAACCATTTCGGAACACTGCGAGTGTTCATTGAACACATTCAACTAGACAGATTACAATACAGACAGCGTCCTGAGGACACCCACAGTTTGTGTATTTATGAACAATTAAGTACACCGCGAGTGTTCATAGCTCATTTTTACCTTCCTTGCGAACAAAAATGACACATACTCCATCCTCTAAACCATAGCTCTCAATTCACACGCTTTTGGTGGGTGTCACACACCTTGTAAAGGGCAGACTCACCCGCCAAGCCTCCTGCACGCCCATTCATTCCAATGGGCGTCTCACCCGCTAAAAACAAAATCGGGTGATTTCACCCGCCTGTAAAACAAAAATGGTTGAGAGCTATGTCTAAACACCCCACCATTTAGTTTATTTACAAAATGTCAGAACAGCCGTGTTCTCCGCGGACAAATCGAACGCAACAAAAAGGTCTAGCACATAAAAAAACAAAACATTGAACTTATCTCATACTCCCCAACCCTCCCCAAACACTCTTACACACCAACACATGGCACTAAATACAATTTTTTATCCACGTTTCACTGCGCTGTACGCGGTCGACTGCGAATACAAGATGGCGGGCGCCACAGAAAATCTGACGCGCTCCACGCCCTTCGCCGTCCAATCAGCGAACACGTCGCATGTCCGCGGACATGACGCAAGCCCATGGGCCAATCGGGGTGCTGTCCGCAGAGCGAACACGGAAGTCCGTCCGCTAAGCGAACGCAGATATCACTAATTTGTTTGCATTACATTTTGGTCATTTTTAAAAAAACTACTGGACAGATTTACACCAAATTTACAAAAGCACGCTTTTGGGACCAGGCCGCCGCTCCTGCCGCAAATTTGGTGTAAATCCGTCCAGCGGTTCGGGCTGTAGCCGTGCGCAAAGTTTTTTCCCATTCAGTCTATGGGAAAAACAAAAGTTTTGGGACCCCCTATAACTTTTCTCCCCCTGGACGAATCCTCAAAAAACATTCAGAGTGACCCAAATACTTTTTTTGCAAAGTTTGGTGAGGATCCGTCCAGGGAGAGCGAAGTTATAAGCCGCCCAAAAAGTGCTCTTCCTATGGAAACAGCAACTTAACCATAACTACATGGCCACTAACGTGGCCATGTAATAAACGTCAAAATGTGTTTGTGGTGGGGTTTGTGGCAAAGCATTGTTCCTTATACAATTCCACACCGTTTCACCAATCTGCACAACATTCTACATTTGGACTCCCCGCCACTTTCCCCTGACTTCAGAACCTTCACACATAAAACTGTTGCCTGAAATCAGCAAAACATCAATGTGGTCGTAGAAGGATCCGTCCCAACACAAGGAACAAAACTCCAAGTCCAGGCCTTAGGGTGCATGGTTTCCGAGATATTTTCACCACAATGCAACACAACGAACTGCACCACGCCAGAGTGAGGTAACAGGTGGGGATAGAGCACAGAAGGTCCTAGTATGCAGCAGCACACCAACTCTCACATCCCCCAACGCCTGCTCCGTGGTATGTCAGCCGGCCACAAGCGCCCATTCTCAGTGTAGTTTACATCAAGTGATAAGCGAATTGGAACAGTGACCTTCCGGATCAGTGTTATCATCACTGTCTACGGAACCTGTTCGGAGAACGGGTACTTCTGATAGTTTGTTTATAAAAGCCAACTTAAATAATGCATTATTATTATGTTTTCTTCATTTTAATGCTTTTCTATATTTAGTTTAGTATTACCTTTGATGTAAAATCAGTTCTTTTTTCCCCTTTAATTGTACTGCTTCATTAAAAGTGTGGATTGTTACTATCAGGCAGAGCCAGTTTAAGGATTGGTGGTTCTTGGTCACAGATATACTTGTGCAGGATTCCCTACCTCTATTGAAATTCATTAGCAATTCTGGTAGGCTTCAGAGACAAGATCTAGGGCCATACAGTATGAAAGAAACACTGTCAGTTCAAGAAATACCTCCAACTCTCATTTCCACCTATGTGCAGGCGTAGCTGTCTGCACAAACGTCATTACCTGCAAAAGCCGTCAGGAACTGCTGTGAGTGGATTGAAAATGCTGAAATATTCTCTGAGATCAAAATCCCTGGCGCGCAGGACAGGAGAAACAACGTTTCCACCGGAATGCACCCTCACATCTTCCTGCAGAGAAATTACCACGCAATGGTAAATAACAACCCAACATAATGTTCGGCCGCCCAGCAGATGTTACACAACAGGCAATGGAAATCCTTGTAAGACTAAGGTAATATGGGGACCTGTTTTGACAGTAAGTAAACCTGAAAAGAGAGGGCGAGGGAGAGAGGTAAGGAGAAGAAGCAAGCTCATACTACAGTAGGCAGCTCATGCCTCCGTTGCCAACACACCCAAACCATTGAGGTAAGACCTCCTTATTCAGTGCCCAGAATGCCTGAAATAGAGAAAAGTACCAGCATAACAGAGATTCCACATATCTTTCAGGACACAGGCAGGTGAAGGCACTCCAGCAGAGGCAGACACATTCATGGCCCATGTTCTGCACTTTCCACTTCTCACCCCTTCCATGCACTTTCCCAGGCACTTGCACGTACTCAATGTCACTGGGACTAGTAAGATTGTTGTTTTTGTTTCTCCCTTGTTCCACTCCCTTTGCCTGGTTGCGCTCTGAAACAGTTGTGTACAAGCGCAATACAAATAACATATCATATCATATCAAATCATATCAAGCCAGTTGGGCTTTGGGGAAGATAGGGAGATCCTGAATTCCCAGGCCTAGAATAGCACATGTAGAGCAGAGGTTTAGAAAGGAAAAATGCAGTGCTGAAGAATTGGGGAGTGGCTTCATTGAGGAGATCCCTAAGGGACATGATGAACGCCTTGGAGGAGGAGATATGCCATGACCCAGCCAGCTCATCACCCCAGAGGAGGAAGTTCTGCAAGTACTCACAGCGGCAAAGACCACCAATGTTGGACATGTGAACAGAGAGGAACTTAGTAAGAGTGCAATAAACAAAAATAACACATCATACTACTGTGAAAGTAAAATTAAAACGACATACTATTGCCTCATTGAGGTTAGGAGTGCAGAAAAGCAAAGCATAAGCTGGATGAATCCCCAGTACATATGGAAGCCTGTATTGGGTCGGCAGAGGCCTTGGCCAAATTGCATTCACACCTGGGAAAGACAGATTGACCAATCACAATCTGTCTTTTGATTAAGAAATCATCACCCGCACTTGTGTTATAAAATGGAAAAGGGAATAGTTCCCTCTTTGCATGCACTGAGCCCATCTTCAATACAAGAAAAAATAAATTCAAAACCATTTGCACCCCATTAAATCCCGGGGTGTGAATGGCTTTAACCCCCTTGGCGGTGGCTGACATGGCCAGTAGCGGCCCACAGCCCAAGCCGAGGTTAGTTGGAAGTTAGGCCAAGCTCCCTTCACTATGGCCTAGCTTGCCGAGGTTTGGCGAGCCGTTAATGGCCGTGTCAGTCCCCCACATGGGGATGAAAGCTATATTCGACCGAGTATGACATGCACACACAACCGAGCGTAGTCAACATAGGAACTAAGTTTTTAATGAAAATGGAATCAGCCATGAGGCAAACATGTCTGAAGGGAACAGCCAAATAACAGAAAACCACAAAAATGTACAAGCATGGGACATAATAACATATGATTTGTATGAAGAAAGGATGGTCACAAATTGTGCACTTTACATGTGTGGCAATGTAGACAAAGGGTCACTGAGAATGAGTGGGAAGATTGAACATGTGTCAGTGATTGTGTAAGCTTTGTGACTGGATGTGAAGAGAGTGTACGTGGAACCACTGGCATACAGGTGACATGCCTCTGTGTTGAAGTTCTTGAAATAGTACTAAGGGCCTCATTACGAGTTTGGAGGCAGCCATGGTGCAATTAGCTATTAGCACCATGGCTGCCTCCAAACCGGGCTCCATTACCGGGTTCCTTCAATGAGGAATAACCGGGCCATTCCAACATTGGAGGACCCGGTAATTCCTCCTTGAAGGAACCATTCCCCATTCCCATTTGAGCCCGATATGGCTCAATGGGAATGGGGAGGGAGCTAATAACGGGCACATACATACCGGCCCGTTATTAGCTCCCTGTTCCCCTCGCGGGACCCGGAAAGGACGTCTGGTTTTACCAGACGTCTGGTCCAGGTCCCACAAAGGGAACCTCGCGATCGGCGCTCTCGTAATGAAGAGTGCCGATCCCGTACCGGCACCCTTCATTACGGGAGCGCCACCTTTGTAATAAGGCCCTAAGTGTGGCATTAGTGCGAGAACAAGTGCACCAATCAAGGGCAAGTTCATGTTAGAGAATGCAAAAGAAGAAACAGCAGAATCCAGGAGATTAGTCAAAGATTACAGTATGAAAGAGAACTGAGATGAAAGCGCAGTTTGTTGGTTGTCCATGGTATTTCTATTAATTGTATGGATTTATATAGCGCTAAAGCCCATAGGCATCAAAGCGCTGTAACATAAAAAGAAAATAACAAATAATATACATCAGTTGAACAGGCCCATCATATCAGAGAGAGGGTTCACAGAACACAGTGTAACAAGGTAAGGGATTCTGAGAAAAGAAGAGTTTTCAGACTTTTTCTGAAAGATGTCAGATTCACACACACAGTGGAAGTGTATTCCATAAAGTGGGCACAAGGAACTGAAATGATCTACCACCTGCTCGAGTGTACTTAATTTATTTATTTTATTTATTTTAATTCTTATAATGCGCTGCATGCACATAGGCCTCAGGGCGCACAAAAAACAGAGACATAGACCGGACAACAAGAGAGAGCAAGCAGGATCAGAAAGGGGTCATAAGGATTACTCCTTGTTAAAAACGTAGGTTTTTATGGCTTTTTGTATGCGTTTATTAGTAGCTGCGGCAAGCTGGGAGGCTGGGGAGGCTTGTACCACTGGAGCTGAGCTTTGAAATAGATTGGTGCTTCCCCATGCAAGCATTTGTGGGTGATGGTTAGGGCATTAAACTTGATCCACTGTGCAAAAGGAGCCAGTGGAGTTGGTTCAATGTAGGTGAGATGTGAGATTGCCTAGCAACATTAGCCACAATCCTGTCAGCCGAATTTTGCACCACCTGAAGTCTAGCAACTTCACAAACTCGTGCACCCACAAGCAGGGCATTGCCATAATCTAACTTAGTCCGAATGATGGCCCCTGCAATGATGGCAGCATTGGGGTCTGATATAAATGTCATAATCTGCCAAAGCAGATAGAGGGAGTGATGGCAGTGAAGGTGCTCATCCCCGAAATACAATTATAGACAAATAATAATAATAATAATAAGGACACACCCCAATGGGGAATGAGACCAGGAGAATGGTTGAGAGGAGAGCAAAGTTTTATCAAGATATATGCATGCAAAGGACTCTGCTGCCTCGGGAGCGCTCTGACCCAAAATACAGAATACAGTACATTATATGTGTTAGAATCGTCACTAATGACGATTCTCTATAGGTACATCAAGTTACATTGGGATTGGTGGACAACAAAGTTTCAGTATGGCATTGTAGGGGCCGGCTCCACATGAATGGCTTGTGCAGGGCTGGTACTTCGCACAGCACATGGTCAGCTGGGCTCATCTGGGTGGTGTGAAGGTCAGGTCGGTTCCACAAGAAGAGGTCATTCTGTCTAAGCTAAGCTACATGCTATATCCTGACATGCAATGAATAATGCAGAATACAGATCACACAGTAATGTATTGTGACACCTATAAATTGAAGACACATATTTACACATTCCGGCCTCAAATCTTTATAGTTGTGAGGGGTACAAGGGTCTTATCCCTCAGGTGCATTATCAGTGGGCTTGATCTAAGATTTATTTGTCATGTTGCCCCAGTGCTTGAGTGAGTGAATTGATAGGTGTTGGTTTTAGGTGGGATATATGATGACATGAGACCAGTTATATTGGCAGGGGCACTCTAGGGTGGTCAGTAGGGAAGGATCACACTTTTGCCACATCAAAGAAACCATGGAGGTGCAAAAAGTTGAACCAGCAATAACTTCCAAAGGTGGGGGTGAGAGGAGCAAGAGCAGGATGGTGGAGACGAATGGCCCACAATCGAAATTCATCCCCGGTCACATGCAGGGCAATGAGCTCAGAGGAAGGATAGAAGAATACAGTTTCTGTTTGCAACAATTCGCGCCAGAGCATCCATGAGAAAGACGTCTGGATGTTTCAGACACAGGAGGAGGTGGTGGTGGCTGTCTGTGTGCGTGGTACACAGCGCTGCAAAAGGGGAGAGGAGGCTTTGCAGGGCTCAGGATGCGCCCTAGTCCAAAAATAGAGTGGATTCATGCACAACATTGAGTCCTAATGTGTCTTACAGTAGCCCCGCTTCCACTGTAACCAGGGAAGGCAAGGAGGACGTCTCCCCACTGTTGCATGAGTAGTAACTCTCTTTTGTGCCGAATGTACGGGGGGCGCAAATTGTCCCATCCTCCTTTACACCAGATACTAACCGTAGCAGAGACATGAGCCTTCTTGTTCATATCACAGTTTAGGTAGATACCTAATGATTTAGCCCTCTTCGCTATTGGAATGGACTAAGTGTCTAATAGCATAGAATCTTAAGCACTTCCCAGTTTCTTGATTGTGTTTTGAGCGGCAAATAATTTGGTTTTTGATCTTTTAGGCACAGCCAGTTATCTCTCATCCAACTACTGACATTGTCAAAGATGTTATTGACCTGGCTGGTATCTGAAGCCATGTCACTAAACAGCGAGAATAGCAGTTGGGTATTGTTGGCATAGTTTTGGAAGGGAGTCTTTTATACAGCAGATCATGAAGGGGTCTTATGCAAAGATTGAAAAGTAATGGGGACACACATGAACACTCCTTGCATGATCAAATAAGCCCTTCATGAAAACTGGCACATCACTATTGAGACTGACCTGCCTGGTGGAAAGGAATTGGTTCAGCTGAATGCTGGCTGGCTGAGATTAAGGTCTGAGGCAAGACGTGACATAGGATGTCATGGTCTAATACATCGAAAAGCAGCCGAGAGGTCTAAGAACATCAGCAGTGCAGCCTTGCTTTCATCCAATAGGCTGAGTATGCTTGACTGAACATCCAGCATGGAAGTCTCTGGGTTATGCAGAGGGCGAAAACCAAACTGGTAGACTCCTAATAGGTTGTGAGTGGCGACAAAGCACCGTAGTAGCAGATAAGTGGCTTTGTCTAAGATTTATAAAAGAATGCTGACATTAGTGATTGGAGGATAGTTGGTTTTTATAAGACCAGTCAAAAAGGTCCAATTTATAAATGCAATAATATCCTGCACCAGGCACAGAGAACATTCTTTGATGAATTTACCATGACATATGTCACTTGCACAATTTGTGACTTTAAGCGCTCAAAGATGTTTTCCACTTCACTTGTGGATACGGACCAAAAGGAAAAATGAGGGATGGAGTTCCTTACAGTTCTCGAAGTTCTGACTATGCTGAAGGAAAAAGGGCTGTTCAATTGCAATTGTATTCTCAATAGTACTCCTGATCTTAAGGATTTTGTGTTCAAAGTGATCCATGAGCTTATTCCACCAATGAGCTGAAGCAGGGGACCGGTGGTGGTCACATGCCCTTTCTTGAGAGTACACAAGAGGGTAATCAGCTCTTTGAATAGTTCACAGTCAGGAAGATGTAAACGTTATATTTATATATATCCTTCTTGGAGGCTATTATAGCTGCCCTGTAATGAGTCTGTCCCAGGGCCCAATCCTATTTATGTTTTAAGAACCAGATTTATGCCATTTTTTCTCAGCCTGCCAATTGATCTTACGTACGTTTTTCACAGTGAGGATATCAATAGCAGGATTTGGCGGTGATCTGACCGTGTTTAGCCTGAGTGAGAAGCAGCTTTTAAAGAGGGATGGTAGCGGGGGGCATGGCTAGCCAAGGACACCAATGGATGTCTTTTCAGTGAGCTCCAAGCCCCTTCCCCGTCCTGTGGCCCGTAACCCCTTCCAAACCTGTCTGGCAACCCGCAAAGAAAGCTCCATGGGTGTCGGAATGCCTGAGGAGTCTGCCATGTGAAACTGCGGTATTACAGAGCCCTCCTAACAGAGCTGAGACCACAAATCCTGATGCATACCGAGCTCCCTGCCAAGATGGCGGCCGGCTTACAGGCGGGAGCCGATGGCCTGCACTTGACGAAGCAGGGAGCTGAGAAGCGGTCAAGTTAACGCAGACCTGAAGGGAAGGAGGGTACCCTGTGACAAGCAGCCCGGCAACAGCTGAAGCAATGAGCAGAGGCTCTGATGTCTGCGTAGGGAAGCCCTTCCCCCAATATGTTAGCAGGAACACCGTGACCAAGGAAGCAGAGTTTGGAACCCGAATGGTGGAAGCAGGGGCATGCAGCAAGACCCTGGTGAGGAGATGCCTGGGGCAGCCGGGAGAAAATAATATATAAAACACAGCAGAGGCACAGAGAGGCAGGTACCCGGTCGGCAAGTGCAACCTGAGCCCCCAGCTGGGCAAGCACAAGAGTACTGTGGAGAAGGAGACCCTGGCTGCGAAGAGGGATGCCTTCCCCCCATACATTAGCGGGAAGACCGCAAACAAAGACGCAAAGTCTGGAGCCTGAAGGGAGGAAGCAGGTGTGTGTAGCAAGACCCTGGTAAGGAGACGCTGGGGGTGGCCGGGTGAAAATGAAACGAAACATTCAAAGCGGAGGCACAGAAAGGCTGGTGCCCGGTCCACAAGTGCATCCTGAGCCCCCAGCTGGGTAAGCTCAAGATTACCGTGAGGAAGGAGGCCCTGACAGTGAGGAGGGATGCCTTTCCCCTATACAGAGACACCAGCCGTAACCAGGGGAATATAAAAGAAAACACAGCGGAGACACAGAGAGGCAGGTGCCCTGTCCGCGAGTGCAACCTGAGCCCCCATCTGGGCAAGCAAACACCATGGGGAAGAAGGCCCTGACAGTGAGGAGGGATGCCCTTCCCCCCATACGGTATTGGGAAGAACTCAACCAAGGAAGCGAAGTCTGGAGCCCGGAAGGAGGAATAAGGGGCATGTGGCAAGACCCTGGTAAGGAGACGCTGGGGGTCGCCAGGTGAAAAATAACTAAAATATACACAGCAAAGGCAAAGAGAGGCAGGTGTCCAGACCGTGAATGCAACATGATCCCCTAGCTGGCCAATCACGAGATTACTTCAAGAAAGGAAAGGGAACGTAAGACGACTCCGTGAACCGAAAACCCACTATCACTGGAAAGGTGGTGAATTGTATACCCTGCCTTAACTGCTGTGACTGATCCATAAGCATGGCTAGGGTGGGCAGGCACTAATCAATATGGGGGGGGAAGCAAAGTGACCACAAAGGGTCACGTTATATAATACATGAAGGCAGCCCTACCTGGCAGCTATATGGAAAGCCCACACACCGCCACAAGTGCTAAAAGCAAGGTGGAACACTGCAGCAGACTCCGGGCAGGTACGCTGGGAAACAGAGGTCTCCTTGGGGACAAAGATAAGTGGGGGCAGCTCTAGAGGACCTCGTGAAGCGATGCAACCTCCACCCCCACCATGGTGGGATAGAAGGGGAGTCCTCACAACCCCTTACAGACCTGCTGAAAATCGCTGAAGGAGGGTTAGGGCAGAGCAACAAGCACAGCCCGAAAAGTGGTCAACAGACCCTTGAGCGTAAGTGCCCAACTACAGGGGCACCCACAGCCTAAAAGAGTTATCGCGTACCAATCTGAAAGGTGCACCACCCTCACCACTGAAAACTGGCAAACGACCCGCATAAAACTCTGGGAGCAGGAAATCCAAGGCAAGGCAACTACTAGGACCACGGGTCGCAACAAATCACTGGCCGATATTGCACCACTAGAGGGTGCATCCTACACCCCCCCAGGCTAGACATAGAATGGCCAAACAAGCAGCAAAACAGAAGGGCCGTATGTCCGGGGACATTAAAGCCCTGATGCAAACCGCAGAGACTCATAAACGCAACCAACAACAGGCGACTGTCCAGATAAACTACCCTCCTCCAGAGAATCAACGTTAGTCCGACGACCCACCTATACGAAAATCAGACTTGTTGACAATGCTGCAGGAGTTAAAAAAAAAAGACATCAATGATAGTACCGCTGACCTAGCCAAATCCATCACAGATCTGAACAGAGGGTTCATGGCTGTCAAGTAAGGGTCGACGAGGTGGAGACTACAGTAGCGGAACAAGGGCAGGAGCAAGACGAACTGGCCAGACGGGTCCTAGAACTTGAACAACAAATGGACTGTGTCCAGAACAAATAAGAAGACACCGAAAACAGATCCAGGCGAAACAATATATGGACCCGGGGGTCCCGAAATCCGTGGCGGACACCGACCTGTAAATATAGGTGGTGGACCTGTTCCGGCAGATCCTGGGCCCGGCGGACGAAAGGGACATTGTTCGGGACCGAACACACAGTGTTTTCTCCACATTTCAGCTTAACAAAAACCTGACCACGGATGTGCTGGCTCGGATACATCTATTCCAATTGAAGGAGGACATTATGCAGGCTGCCTGAAAAAAGGGAACCCACAAGCTTCCGTTCTACTCCAATCAAGCTTTTCCAAGATCTAGCTCAAAGCCAGCTTGTGAAGATGAAACGTCTAAGGGTTGTGAGAGACTGGCTGAGATCTAGAAAAGTGCTCTACCAATGGGCATTGCCAACCGGGCTCCGATTCGAGTGGAAGCGCTAGTGATAAACAGTCTCAAAGGAAGAGGATATGGATGATCTCATGAGGGATGATGACGGGATTGAAGGCAACGAAAGGGAAATAACCCAACCTGGAAGCATGGAAGGAGATGACAGACCAAAGAGGGAGCAATCAAAGCCATCGCTGCCTCGTCCGAGAGGTCACAATAAAGAGTTGAAAATGGCAGATCCCACATGAGTTGTAGACATGCGCAGAGCAAACTAGGGGCTATATCCCAATTGCGAAGTGTGGAAACAGAAAAATAATATGAGGCCGGGAAGCCCAAAAAGAAACACACCAACACAGGTTACAAAGAAACATACAAGTGCTTTATTTCAAGCTACAAAAGTTACCAAGTCAATTGACAAACGGATAGCTATTCGGCTCTCAGAATAACATAACGAACTTCAACGAGGGTTCGATGTGTTAGTGAGAGACCGCACATTGGAATACCCGGGCTTTTTATACAATTTGTCCAGCCCTTGGCCAACCCTCTTGCGGGTTAACCATTCTGCAAAACAGGTCTTTGGGTTCCTTGCCAGGTCAGTCCTTTAATATATGCATTTTGATTAGTTTCACTGATATAGTTGTACATTTATATATAGGTCAACGGTAGGACAAGGTCTCTGTTCGTGACCCCGACAAGTGGCCTGCAGGCATATTAATTATTCAGTTGTACGGAGGTCACAACGGCCAGAATCTTACTCAGAATGTCATTTGGCTTCCATTTTGATGTTCAGGGTGACTTCTGCATATACAAGAGAACCTAAAATGGCGGCTCAATCCAAGATGGCGGCTTACATTGGTTTCTCTAAGGTCAAGACCTTGCCCTGGAGTTTGTACGCACATGATGTTTAGACAACTTGGCATAGGCCAATACACATACAATTATTACAATAGGAGGCATAATATTGTTTCTATTCCGACAGAAGAATGTCACAGTCTGAAAGCAAGAGGGGGATATTATGGTGGGGAAGCGGACTAAGGGACGTATTGGTTGACCTTCCCTTTTGGCCTATGCCAAGTGCTAATATCATTTCTAATGTCTTTGTAAATAACTCCATGCATTGTCGTCCATACATCCTGAATCGTTATCTGTAATATCTATAGCCATTAGGTCGTTCACTAGAACCTCTTGCAACACAAACTCTTTAGATGCTGTATCTGGGGCATACATTTTGTGCCCTATCGTGCTCACTGCCTGAGCGCAACATCCCCCTAGCATTGCACATATACTAGGTAGACATTGGATACAGCAACAAAGGAATAGCAGGATTCCCAAAATAACCAGTATAACAGAAAGCACCTTCCAACCCCAGGATCGTAGAGAATCCCAGAACCAAGCACTAATACTCCAATCTCCCACAGGAACATGCACTTCTGAACTAAGGACGTGCAAGTTCTGTATTGCTTTAAAAATTGTCGGTGAGGAATCTGGTACGAAATCACAGCAAGCGGACCCCACTAATTTACATACTCCACCACGTTCTGCCAGAATGACATCTAATGCCATCCGGTTTTGGAGCGCTACCAATCTTATTGCTTTCTGTTCCAGTGTCATATTGTAGAGTGTATCCGTGGTCCGGTTGATGGTTCTCTCCAGTACTCTTGCTAGCCCCCTAATATCTTCAGAATTCGCTATCTGTCCCCAAAATGGCACAACTGATTTTGTTATATCTCCCAATATTTGCCCTGGGGTATCTCCGTTCTCGTCCCGCCGTGGGTGAGCCTTTGAAACTTCCAAAGTACTAGCTATGAATACCCCAGGTAACAGGATTCCTAAATAACAGGTTCCCTGCCAATCCTTGGGCAACCAGGGAAATGCTGTACTACCGCAAATGAAATTGACAGGCCCCCCTACATACAGAGGCCTGTTCTCCCCGGTCAAATTTACAATGTTCACACAACCTTCAAAATCTCCCATTGACCGAGTGCCATTTCTTTGTACACAAAAGGGGACTGAATCGGGGCTATGGTTAATAGAGGAGGAAGGAGGCACAGCGTCCTTATTGCCTATCGGAGCCATTTTAAAGGAAATTAGAGTTTGGAAAGGAAGGGACAGTTTATCAGATGGCCTATTAGAAGCAACATTAGGTTTACTTCTATTTGCAAAAAGCGAGCATCCCAGGGGAGTCAATTCACGTTTCTCAAAATGATTTAAATTAGTTCCATCAAAGTTCCCTGAGATGCTGTCATTCCAACGGCCAAAGAATAGTGCTCTAAGAGAGGCATAGCAAGCAGTCGTTAAAGGTAAAGGGTGAATATACCATCCTAGCCCCTTGTTCCCATGTTGCAGTAAATGGGTACAAATCCAGCAATTACTCTTATTAAAAATGGCATGCGTTGAATTCATTATTATCATTAAAATGTTATTATGGTACTTTCGTCTATGCTGGAGTCCCTAGGTGACAAAGTATGAAGGTGTACAGAGTGAGTCAAAGCAGTAGGTACAATTTCAATTGGAAGAAGAGGCTCTAGAGGATACATTTCTTCAAAGTACTAGAGTCCCACGGCAGTAACTATACAAATTCCAATTACTATTATCACAACACAGCAATATGTTTTCGGGGCCCAGGCACATTGTTCATTGTCCGAGTTGGTCACCCCCTTATTTACAAGTCCAATGCGAGCAGCAGCGGTGGAGGTGGCAGGCATCGTAGTTTCTCAATCGACGACCCCAATGTTCGTTGCTGGCGACACTACGGTCGCGCGACTTCTTAGTCCTTCCCTAACCCTAGCCAGCAGAATCCCCTTTCTTTCAAAAACTTTCTTTTGCAAGAACAAAACTCTTAATGACTCTTTTTCTTCTCCAGATGCACAGGCAAAACCCGTGCCGTAGTCCTATTTTCTTTGTTGAACGTCGTACCTGGTGATTCCCGGTACTGTTTGATCCGGAAATAAGGTAACGTCACTTCCTGAGGGAAGCAACGTATCAGAGGCGACGGAAGTCGCAGAACTTGAAACAACGTTTTCCGGAAGTGACCTTTCCAAAGAGTGTGGAGACAAAATGGACTGTTCCCCAAGCTCCACAGGCTCAGAGAGATTCTCCAACACACTCACAGCGCTATTTGCTACTCCAGGATCTGAGATTGTGGCATCAGCGAGGGGTTCTGCTTCTTCTGTAACGTGTGGCGTCGGGTGAGGAAGTTTCTTGACATGCGTCGCGTGGATCCAATGCTTCTTTCCAGCCACCCGCACTGCTGTCTGGGTGACCAACAGCACCTGGTAGGGTCCCCGCCAGCGAGGCGCGAGGCAGGAAGACCTTTCGTAGGCCTTCACCAGGACCCAACTTCCAGGCTGAATATTGTGTCCTGGGCCCGTAAACCGTACAGGTAAAGCTGATTGAACCTGATGATAAATGAGATACAGATTTTTAGTCAACTGGTTACAGTAGTCTACAAGCAATACATTTTCAACCTCCCTCAGTGTTTTAGGCTTCGGAAGACCCCAAATATTAGCAGATCTCTCCATCACTACCCCAAATGGAGAGAGCCCAGTCTTAGTTTGAGGTGTGGCACGCATGGCTAACAATACGATAGGTAAGGCGTCCAGCCATTTCAGTTTGGTGCCGCCGCATGTTTTAGCAAGCTTATTCTTTAGGATACCGTTATGTCTCTCTACCAACCCAGCACTTTGAGGATGTCTAGCCGAGTGAAATCACTTTTCAATGTGTAACGCTGTGCATATATGCAAAATTACTGCTGCAACAAAATGGGGACCGTTGTCCGACCAAATTACTCTTAGCAGCCCAAATCGTGGAAAGAATTCCTTTACCATAGTCTTTGCAGTGGTCATGGCAGTAGCATCCTTAACGGGGAAAGCCTCAACCCATTTACTAAAAGCACAAATGATCACAAGGACATATTTTAGATTGTTACACCGTGCTGTAAGCAAATCATACAATTTTGAACAGAGCGCTGTGTGATCTTCAAAATGTTATCATTTACCCAGACTTGTTCTAACATTTTCGTGATCTGCTGAGCACACACATGTGTAGGACCGTGTGCCATCGTAACCATCGCCAGCACATATGATTCAGGGAGCAACCATTTCCCTTCAGATGTGTCCACCCAACACCCATCTTCGTCTAGTTTCCCCATCCCTTCGGCCCACCTTTTAGACTCTTCTATCGTGGCATCAGCTTGGATATCTCGTACAGACCCAATACCCTCAACCATTACATGGGCGTCTTTTGTTTCTCTTAGAGCATACATGTCTGCGCTAAGGTCTGTGGCCATTTGCCTGGCTATCTGGTCAGCAAAAGCATTCCCTTTTCCAACATCATCTATGACCTTACAATGCGCTGCACATTTCATGATCGCTAACTGACTAGGGAGCGCAAGTGCCGAGAGCAATTGCACTATCAGGGGGCCATGCTGAATCTTGGTCCCATGTGAGGTTAGGAACCCTCTTTCCGACCAGAGCCTCCCAAAGTTGTGAGCCACCCCAAAGGCGTACTGGCTATCAGTATATATGTTTACTGTATGCCCTTCGGAGAGTTCACAAGCTCGGGTCAACGCTATAATCTCTGCGGCCTGCACAGAGTTATGCAGAATTCTCTTAGTTTCAACAACCGTACTCAATGTAGTAACTGCATAGGCAGCTGTAGATGTACCATCTGGGAGTTTGAAGCAGGAGCCATAACAAAACAGCTCCCCTTCCGCATTGCCCAAAGGAGTATCTATAAGGTCTATCCTGCCCTTTGTTTCCTGTTTCAGTAGTATACAGGCAGTCATGTGATTCTTCGTCACCGCAAACAGTATTTTGCGGGAAAGGTAGAAGTTCAACGGGATTAAGAACACAACACCTCTTAATTTGAATGTGAGGGGCAAACAAAGTTAATTCATACCTCGTCAGCCGTGCAGAGGTGAAGTGCTGTGTTTGGGTTTTATTCAATAGGACATCTACAGAGTGAGGTACCATCAGGATTAAATCATGGCCTAGGACCATTCCTTCAGTCTGTTTTACAGACGCGGCAGCAGCAGCGACAGCTCGCAAACATCTTGGCAAAGCGCATGCGACCGGGTCAAGGGCGGAAGAGTAGTAGCCGCACGGTCTATTCTTCCCTCCTTGTTCCTGTGTTAACACAGCCAAAGCACATCCATCACATTCATGCACAAACAACACAAAGGCCTTATTGTAATTTGGAGTACCCAGAACCGGTGCAGAGCATAACGCGGTTTTGAGAAGCTCAAATGATCGTTGATGTTCCGACTTCCATGGCAGCGGCGAAGAAATGCCCGTCTTCGTCAAGGCCAACATCGGTTTTATCACTAGTGAGAAGTTCGGGATCCACAGCCTACAGTAAGAAGCCATACCTATTAAGGCTCTGACTTTGTTCTGTGTATTTGGAACAGACATGCCGGAAATGTGTTTTATTCTTTCAGGTGTCAATCTTCTCCCCTCCTTTGACAGGAGATAGCCTAAACAGGTGACCTCCTGACAACAATATTGAAATTTCTTAAGCGAAGCTTTGTGACCATGTTCAGCCAAATGAATAAGCAACAAAACCGTGCCTTCTTTACAAGCACTTTCAGAATCTGCAGCTAAAAGCAAGTCATCGACATACTGAAGCAGTGTACAAGTAGATGGCAATTCAAGGGTGTCAAGCTGCTCTTTCAAAGCCCTATTATAAATGCTCGGACTTTCAGTATAACCTTGAGGTGCACGAGTAAATGTGAACGAACGTTCTCCCAAGGTGAACGCGAACAAATATCTACTCTCCTTGTGTATAGGAATACTGAAGAAAGCATTCTTCAGATCCACAACACTAAAGTGCGTAGCTGTAGCAGGGATCATCGTTAGTATCGTTGTCACATCAGGCACGATTGGAAATTGTGGGGCGACAACTTTATTAATAGCGCGTAGATCAATTATGAAACGGAATGGGATTGCATTGTCGCCTTTCTTGTACATGGGTAAAATCGGGCTGTTACATAAACTACCTGCAATCTCTTCAATCACTCCTCGATGCACAAAATCGGAGACAATGCACTTCAAAGCACGGTCGCCCTCAACTGATATTTTATATTGCGGGATGCATGGTAGTTTAACTACATGTTTCAAAACTATTTTAACAGGTTCAACCTGTAGTACCCCAACATCAATGTCGTCAACCGCCCACAAACATTCCGGGACAACGCTAAACTCAGGAGGCAATGGTCGAGTCAAAAACTGAGAACTGGGAAGTTGCTGTGGTGAAACGGTCAGTCGCACTCTGTCAGAGGAACAATGAATTACTGCATTTAGTTTCTTCAACAGATTTAACCCCAGCAAATTCTCTCCACAGTTTGAAGTCAAGAGGAATGGACAGTGGTCCGTGAAGGGACCCAAAGAAACAGGCACCGGCGAAGAAACCGGACAAGCAACTGTTATACCAGAAAACCCTACAGAAACATTAGTTTGCCCGGATATTGGAATGTTTGGAACCCGAGAATGATCAATGGAGCACTTCTGTGCTCCAGTGTCTATCAAGAACTGATGTTTCCTATTCCCCACTAACAATTCAACGTAGGGACCTTTTTGACTAACAGGAATAGGTGAGGGTTCCAAACCCTGCTTCAGGCAATCCTAACAAAATAAAATGTCATCGGAAGGAAGCTCTTCAGAAAGGTAGGCAGCAGAAGGGTGATCAAATATGTTTCTCGTGTCCACACTCGAAGTCTGATTTTCCCGTGAAAAAGGTTGCTGAGGATCTTGCGAGAGCTGACCTCTATCAGGGCCCCCGACTCCAGGGCGACCTCTAGGTCGTCTACCCATGCTCCCAAATGTGTTGTTTGACCTCTGCGAAGGATGGGGCACTGTGCACGCCAATGACCTTCCTGGCGGCAATAGGCACATTGATTAATATTCACAGGACCCAAGGGAACGTTCCCTTTCGGAACATACTGACCTCTGGTCTGTGAATTACCTCCTCTGGGATTTCTAACAATTTGTTGTAACAATACTTTAGTCTTCAAATCTACTTTACTCTTCTCTACTCTCTCTTTTTCATTATTAACACGGTTCTCATAATACTGAGCCATGTGCAAAACCTCAGATTGGGATTTCGTCTGCCAATCGCTCTCAGAGGACATAATCTGTGACTGGATGTCAGGCAGCAATCCACGTACAAATTTGTCCACAAACAACCTTTTCCCAGACTCTGTGCCCAAGTCCTGTCCACTGAAGTCAGAGAATACCTGTTCGAATCTATTAACAAATTTGGTGGCACCTTCAGTTTTTCCTTGAACACAGGCCGTAAGCTTGTCCCAAATAATTCTTTTCTCAGGAATTATGGTTTTGAATTTTGCGACAATTCTATCAGGCAAAGTGAGTATTACCTGAGGTGGTTTCTCACCAGCTGGTCTTTCCCCATCAAGCCTAGTTATGTTAGCCCACGTATCTCCCAAACCTGGCACATCGTCTATTGTTCGAACCTGCTTCCATAAATCTACGGGCAGGAGTACAGGGAATAGCAAGTCAATATCACTTAAGGTGAACACAGAGGACTGTAAAACGGACTCTATCTCTTTGTAGAATCCTGTCGGATTTTTCCTAATATCGGGAATTGATTGTCTAATAGTGTTCACTTCCTGTCGCGAAAACGGAACGTGAACAAATTGCGATACATAATGTGCAGGGATGTCCACAGCGGGTGTACCTGTCCCAACGTTAGCGGGAATCTCAAATTTTGGGACAAATGTCGGAGGAACCTCTCTCATTGGCAACTGAGATATAGGTAATTCCAATCGCTTACTAAGCAACAGAGCCAAGGCAGCCGAAGAAGTGTCGGGCGAAAAAGCCCTTTTACAAATACCCAAAAACTCTATAGGACAACTAACCTTTTTCCTTACACATTCATCCTGCAGGTACTGTACCAGTACCTGAATCACCTTCCTCTGCATTTCTACTGTATACTGACTATACGTGTCATATACTTCATCCGGCGGTATCGATGAATCCGAGATCCATCAAATCGCATCTTTGGTACAAATTCGTACTTCCTCAGATGCCGATTTACGACACGGAGGAACCGTTTCTGTACATACATACTGTCGTCTTCACCATCCTCATCCCGTAATCTTTCTAAGTCCCTTCTATACTCAAACAACCTCTCAACATGACCATATACTTTCTCCTCTGTGTCCCTCGAAAGCGCTAAAGTATTTAGATCTCTCAACCCTTGTGGGAGATCCGTATTATGTAATCTACCCCACATTACACATAAATGAGTCGCCAAACCTTCAATTAAAAGCATTTTTCTCTGGAAAATTGCCCATATTTGATAATGTGGAGAAAACGTCAGCTTGATCACCTCTTTCCATACAATGCTTAGCCCATGCAAATAATTCCCGTTTCTTTTCTGCAGAGACAGTATTTCGAGTAACAATCTTTGACCCCGCACCCTGATCAACTTCAGTCAGTACAGAACCACCCGGGAGCGGAGGTGTGGGCAAATTCAAAGGAGGTGCAACTATCGGTGCAAGAGGAAGGGGTGGTAGAATAGGTGAAGGAACAACAACTAGAGGAATAGGAACAATAGGTTGTACAGGGGGAACATGAATAACAGCAGGAATAACAGTAGGAATGGGCAGAGCACCAGGGAGAGGATCATACAGAGGTGGCGCAGAGGCACATGGCCTGCGTTTGTTTAACAATTTATCAATAATTTCTTCGGAAACATGAAAATCTTTAGAGGGATAGATTTTCTGGATACCGAGTGAGAAAGCCCTATCCATATTTTTGACTGACTCTGAATGTTTTTCCTTATCATATAACAACGCCTTTTCGGCATTTGTTTTATGACGGCGTGCATGTTTATCCCTACTTTTAAGCTGCTGCAACGCTTCTTTTTTCCAATTCTGCAAAACATCAAATGCTGCAGGTCTGGCCTTCTTCTTTAGCAAGACCGATTCTAGGTATTCAATACGGGGGATCTCGAAACTACCATTGATTGGCCACTGAAATTCGGAGGCATTTCTGGTTTGTCTGTGCCAAATATCATTAAATACTATACTTCCAATGCCATGCTTACAGTACATAGTACACGCCGGCGACCCCTCCTGTGGTGCCGGGCGGCTAAATTCCAAAGATTGTCGATCGCTGCGGAACAGAGCCCTAAAGCATTTCACAAAAATTGGTGTTACCTGGTCAATAATTGTGTCTGCAGATACAATACACCAAGTTCAAATTGTCAGGGTTAAATTAAGAGTCGGGTCACGACTACACCTGACCAAACCTAAGGAGGACCGTACAGTTTACCAAAGAACTTACCTAACGAATTTTACCTTGTGTTTGGTGGTTTCGACAAATCTGCCCGCCTCAAAAATGGACCCTCGTCAAGATGCCGTGCCAGACCACACGACTATCGTCCAAGGATCGGATCGTGCAGTGCTGCCGAGGTATCGCGTCTCGTTCGGTCGGGCCCGCAGTATCACACCGTCCGATCCCGGTTCGATAGTCTGCGTCAATCCTTCAATGATCCGGCATCAATTTTGAGGGTCCCTGTTCGGGCGCCAACTGTGGAAACAGAAAAATAATATGAGGCCGGGAAGCCCAAAAAGAAACACACCAACACAAGTTACAAAGAAACATACAAGTGCTTTATTTCAAGCTACAACAGTTACCAAGTCAATTGACAAACGGATAGCTATTCGGCTCTCAGAATAACATAACGAACTTCAACGAGGGTGCGATGTGTTAGTGAGAGACTGCACATTGGAATACCCGGGCTTTTTATACAATTTGTCCGGCCCTTGGCCAACCCTCTTGCGGGTTAACCATTCTGCAAAACAGGTCTTTGGGTTCCTTGCCAGGTCAATCCTTTAATATATGCATTTCGCTTAGTTTCACTGATATAGTTGTACATTTACATATAGGTCAACGGTAGGACAAGGTCTCTGTTCGCGACCCCGACAAGTGGCCTGCAAGCATATTAATTATTCAGTTGTACGGAGGTCACAACAGCCAGAATCTTACTCAGAATGTCATTTGGCTTCCATTTTGATGTTCAGGGTGACTTCTACATTACAAGAGAACCTAAAATGGCGGCTCAATCCAAGATGGCGGCTTACATTGGTTTCTCTAAGGTCAAGACCTTGCCGTGGAGTTTGTCCGCACATGATGTTTAGACAACTTGGCGTAGGCCAATACACATACAATTATTATAATAGGAGGCATAATATTGTTTCTATTCCGACAGAAAAATGTCACGGTCTGAAAGCAAGAGGGGGATATTATGGTGGGGAAGCGGACTAAGGGACGCATTGGTTGACCTTCTCATAGGGAAAACTGCCACGGCAGGGAGTGGAAGTGTAATAATGTCTAGAAAGACACAGTGGGGCGGAGACTTGGATTCCAAAATTCCAGTAACACAAATCCAGTGACCCACTGTGGTATATCATGGTGAAAGTTATTGTTGAAGTTCATGGGGTTGTTGTAAGTTGGGTAGTTTGGGGGGGAACAAAGAAACATGGCACTTTGGTTGGAGTTATGCACAATGCAGGTGGAGCAATCAGGGGGCGGATGAGCTGTACCGTGAGAGGAAAGGCATACAACTAAAGTCCAACAATGGCTGACTTGACATTTGTAACGCTAAATGTCCAAGGGCTTAATTTCCCAATAAAAAGGAATTCAATCATGAGAAGACTATCTGATCTTCAGGCCTCAGTGCTGTGGGTACAAGAAACACACCTGCTCCCTGAGGGTGAGCACAGGCTAAAGCATAGAGCCTGCCTCACACAATACCTAGCTTCAAGCCGGACTAAAAAAAAAGGGGAGTGGGCATACTGTTAGCTAAAGGAGTATGCTTTGAGAAACAAATCATAAAAAGGGATCCAGAGGGTCGATACCTGGTGTTGGGAGGGATGCTGATGGGCCAACAAGTCACCTTGCTGGTAATTTACACCCTCAATGAAAAACAGGACCGATTTTTGCTAGGGCTGTTGCCTAAAATTGCAGAATGGAGGTGGGGAAGGTCCTGATAGGGGGAGATTTCAATTGCGTAATGGATGCCTCGATGGACATAACCCTCCCAGCCACCCTTAACAACAACATATACAGACAAGCCCTTGCTGCATTCCTCAGGGAACTACACTTAATAGAAACCTGACAGTTTTTCCGTCCACAAGAAAGAGCTTACACTCATTATTTGGCCGCACACAAGGGCTTCTCGCGGATCGATATGGTACTTATCTCGGACAATAGGGGTACGTTGCATATCAGATCATGCACTGGTCTCCCTGAAGGTGGATCCAATATCCCTGCTTCCGCAGACCTGAAAGCCATGGCGTCTAAACAAAATAATCCTAAAAGATCAAGATCTTAGGGCAGACATAGAATCAGCCCTGAGAAATGACTTCCAAGAAAACATTACACAGGGGGTCGACTGGGGAACTATCTTGGATGCTAGCAAAGCAGTGGTATGGGGTGAGTTCATCACACATACAGCAAATAAAAAATAAAAAGCTAGGGCGGCCCTAGAGACACATCTTGCAGATGAACCCGCACAACTCCTTCTACAAACAAAACAATCCTACTACATAAAAAGGGTCACCGTTAACCGATTCCTTGCAGCCAAAACGAGAAAACAGAAAGCCTGGAACCGCACTAACCAACTCAAGCACCAGGTAGGCGACCTAATGAGGGGGAAAAAGAGATAGCCAAAATGATGATGCACTCATACTACACAAGCAACCTGAAGGGAGTCAACCTAGAGAGGGAGGCACAGGTAGTGTTTTTGGGACAAGTGGCGTCACCTCAAATCACATAATTAGACAGACAAATGTTAGAGGCACCGATATCGGAGGAAGAGGTAGGGGAGGTTATGAACGCTCTCAAAGGGCACAAATCCCAAAGCCCAGACAGACTATGTAACACATATCATAAAACATTTAAGACTATACTGGTAGGCCCTTTAACAAAACTTTTTAATCACATAAGGGATACGGGGTGAACCTCTGAGGTCATGGGCCCAGCCACCACAGTACTCCTGCTAAAACCGGATAGAGACCCATCAGACTGTGCAAGTTATCGCCCTATTTCATTATTAAATGAGGATGCGAAAATCTGCTCCACTATCTTGGTCCAGAGATTAGCAAATATCCTTCTAAAAATAATTCATCACCCGGACCAGGCAGGTTTTGTGAAAGGACGCCATACATATGGCAATTTCCGCAGAGCGCTAGCCTCCTTTGAATGTGGGTGGAAGACAGGACAGCGGTTCTCGAGAGCTGGCAATAGATGCTTCTAGAGCCTTCGACAGCCTAGCCTGGGAATTCTTACAACTGACCCTCGAAAAATGTGGGTGCGGGACACTTTTCATCCGTATGACCTTAGCTAATTGTGGGAACCCAACCACATGACTAATGATTAATTGACAGCTTACAGACAGTATCCCGATCCTCAACGGTACGAGGCAAGGGTGCCCACTGTCAACCTTGATCTTCACTATGGCCATGGAGCCCCTGGCACAGATGGCTCGAGAGGAACGGGGTATCCAAGGAGTGGAAGCAGAAGCCAGTGGGACCCAGAAAATAGCCCTCTACGTGGACAACGTCCTCATGTTCTTGAAAGACACAACACACTCACTCCCCAAAGCCATAAAGCTGCTAGTCAGATTCACAAAGGTCTCTGGGTTCCATATTAACTACCCAAGACACTCAACATCACTGAAGACCCAGAGCAAGTGTCAGAATGGGGGCGATGATATCCACTGAAATGGGAGCAAAGGTCTATTAAATACCTAGGCATACACTTAGCATCCAATTTATGGGAGGCTCTACGGGCCAAATACGCCAGACCTGCTGAAGACTCTGATAACTGACCTTAAAAGATGGGACATGCAGTAGATATTTTGGCTCACATGCATAATGGCAGTCAATATGTCCCTCCTCCCCAGGTTCCTATGTGGGATGGGAGTGCTTCCATTTCGTATCCCAGGCCCAGCAATTAAAAACTTAAAAAGGGAAGTTATGTCCTTTATCTGGAAAAAGAAAAAAACAGGGTTCCCAGAAAAGTCCTGTTTCAGCCACAAGCACTGGGGCACTTGGGGGGGGTAACAGAATTCTGCGGATATCTATGGGCAGCACAGGTGGCACCGATGTTGCAATGGATGCCCCGGGAATATCAGAACCAATGGACAAACCTGGAAAAAGAAGCAACTAGGTCCCACCTGGAGAGCCAGGGATTCCTAACCGCAAGTCACAGGGGAAAGGAAGGTGCACTACTGGAAACAACTAAAGCCACCCTATGGTACTGGGATTAGGTGTTACAGGGAAAAGGAATGAAAATAGGTGGAGGTCCACTCACACCAATGGCCCACAACCCTGACTTAACACCGGATATGCTACCCAGCTTCTGGACACATTGGGGAGGAGGGCTACACCTGAGACTCAGGGATTTTTACATAGAGGGGACTGCCTTAACATTCAAAGGGTACAAATCTATGTTCCAAACCCCGAAAGCAAACTCTTCCGCTACACCCAAATTAGGCACTGGATCACGAATACAAAAGTATGGAAGGGGACAACCCAGGACCCAATAGTACTGGAACTTACCGTAAAAGAAGGGGCACCAGAGAAAGGGGTGTCAAGACTCTACGGGCTGATGTGCGGGGCAAATCCAACATCGTACCATACATGTAGAAATTGGAGGTAGGCATAGGGAAACCAATTCCCGGGGGAGACATGGAGCCAAATGTGCTTCAATCAAAGAGGCGGCATATACAATCTGCCTGAGGTGGTACATGACGCCACAACAAATGCACTCCATAAATCCAAGCTATCCCCCAACATGTTGGAGGGACTGCGGGCAACGCGGGGACTTAATCCATATGTGGTGGGCCTGCCTAGTTGCGGAGACATATTGGAAAGGAATTCGGAGCCATATAAAAGAACTAGGGGGGTACAACTGCCTCTCGACCTGGCAGTGGTTTCACTGGGGAAAGCAGTAGAAGGAAGTTATGCAAACACAGGGAATAGGGCTACCCTCATCACCTATATGCTGAGTGCGGCCAGAATTAATCTAGGGCAGGCGTGGAAAAATAAACAGGGGCGGGTGATGGCCATGTGGTGGGTGAGACTTTGGGGAGTGATGGCAATGGAAAAGATGACAGCATTGGCATATGGCTCATACCCGAAATACCTGAACACATGGATGCCTCTCCACAAATTTATGGAGGACAGGGAACAAATGTACTTTAAACCCAAGACCCTCTGCAAGGTCTCTATCCTGTAAAGATGTGAGCCCTATGAGGGTTGACTTGTCTACAATGGGGGTCATTACGAGTTGGGCAGTAAGGTTTAATGGTCACCAGTAATGATGCCGGTTCCGGTAAACCCTTACCTCCCTATTCTGAGGTCCCTTAGCGGGTCCCAGCAGGAACGGCTGGTCTGACCAGCCGTTCTCTCCGGGTCCCGTTGAGGTACCTTGGAGCTAATAACATTATTAGCGCCTTCCCCATTCCCATTGAGCCCTATGGGGGCTGAAATGGGAATGGGGAATGGTCAACTGAATGGGGACTTACCGGGTCCGCATAGGTCGTAATGTCCTGGTAAGTCCCCTTTCAGCCAGACCGGACCCGGACCCGGGTTTGGAGGCAGCCATGGAGCTAATAGCGCCATGGCTGCCTCCAAACTCGTAATGACCCCCAATGTATTAAAATGTATTGAGCAAAGACACTACCGTTCAACCAAATGCTGAAAAATGACAATGGTGAAAGGGAGTTGGGGGGGGGGTTATAACTGTTAAACTCATTACCCCTTATAAATTTGTGATGACAACTGATAGAATAACAATGACAAGAAGGTTGTGCACTGTTTCTCATATGCATGTCAGTAACTTGAGCTCTTGAGAAGTA
Organism: Ambystoma mexicanum; assembly: GCF_040938575.1. NCBI lineage: Eukaryota > Metazoa > Chordata > Amphibia > Caudata > Ambystomatidae > Ambystoma > Ambystoma mexicanum. The sequence continues at coordinate 761,343,210 of NC_090939.1, forward strand.
AATAAAGTTTTTTTTAAAAAAGAAAAAAGAAAAAGAGGGATGGTAGCAATTGACTTTCTAGTCTTAATATTTTTCGAAGAAGGCTTCCTTAAGCAAGACCATGAGCATAGTGCCCATGGTCTGACAGGTAAGTCAGCTAGAATTGCAACGAAATTCTCGTAGTACTAAAAGGAGTACCTGTTATTTTCCCAGGCATAGCTAGCTCAATGCGTGATATGAGATGGTCAGACCATGGGTAGTTAGAAAGGCTAATTTTTGAAATTACATTGTGGTTGGCAAGCATCTGATGTAGACCCTTGAGGTCTACCTGAAATAATGAAGAGATGCACGATTTGTAAAAACACAGTTTGAATGCAATAACGTCTGGGAGGTCAGCCAGTCTCATGAGACCTGAAAACTGAACTCTCAACCCACCCACATCGGGCAGCAATATTTGAAGGCAAAAAGCACAAAATTAAAATACATTCTAGACAACAGATGTATGCAATTACGCGATCCTCTACTATTCCTATGCCTATACAAATCTAATATTTTAAAAAATGTGGCCTGCCCTGATAGGTTAAAACAGGTTAAAACAGTAACATGTTGTACCCTGTGCATTCCACCGCAGAGGCCTACCATGCAGTTAATACAAAGAGCAAAATCTACCACTCATAGCAATAAACGAGATGCAGTATTACTCCAGACCTTGCAACCACACATGTTGACATGACACAACATGCTATTCCAAGACCCTGCTGCTCTTCCACATTGGAGCCCATCCTTTCAACTATCTGGTGCTCGTCTGCCTATGCCAAGGACACAACTTGTTAGTTCACGGAATATCCTCATCTCAGAGAAATGTTTCCATGGTAAAATACATAGAAGCTTAACTCTTGGGACAATGACTTAATATTTTGTTCTTCCAATTCACCCTGCACATACTTGGCAGTCTTGGAGAGTCTGGTAGAAATGATATCCATTTTAATAAATGGCAGAAGTGAATTCAATAAATGGCAGACATATGTTTTAATAATATTCAATAATATTCACGAAGCCTATATTTTATCCTATGTTTAAAAAGTTGCACCTGCATGTTTACATTACCCCCTCTAGTTGATGTATCAACTAGACCACCTTTCTATTTTATCTTGTGTTATGTTATGTCAAAAACATTTCTAAAGCACAAATATCATTGACTGGCACATCATGGTGCTGAGGGCGAGAAACTAGTTGGTATTTAGAAGCCATAGCAGAAGCTAGGCCGAAAACAGAAAAGTCTTAAGGGCATGACAAAATGGCAGGTGATCAAAGGTTTGGTGGAGAGGAAACAGGATGGATTTCCACATTTGTGCGGCTGCAACTGAGAAGGAATGCCCGCCTACCCTAGAATATTTGACACGCGGAAATAGAGATCTGCAGGACAGTAGCTGAGTGAAGGGGGCACAATGGAACATACTGGAAAAATTTAGCCTGAAGAAATGTGGGCCCTGATTTGTAGATTCCCCGATGAACAATGCAGAGGGCTTTAAACATGATCTACTTAGCCACTGAAAGCCAATGAAGGGTGTTTAAAATGCCAGAGGTGGAGAAGTAACGGGAGTCGCCTAGTTGGCAAGTTTTTCATTTTTCAGGTGGTGTAGAAAACAGGCTGGCTGCGCAAGATAGAGGCTGTTACAGTAGTTCAAAGTCCCTCGCTGTCAGGGAAGATACAACCAGCGGGTGAGGCAGGCGATAAGGCAGAAATTGGCACAGGATCCGTAACTTGTAATGTGCGGATTTACATAACATGCTCACTTGCTCCTAGTATGGACAACGAGGCAGAGAGCTTAACCCCAGGTTCTTAACTACCAAAGAGTGCAGTGGACAAGGGCCAAGTTCTTCAGGCCAGAAAGGTGGGGACCAGGGCGAAGTCTCAAGCGCAGAACCCACAATTAGCAACTCAGCTCTTTCACCATTGAGGCACAGGCAGTTTTACCCATCCAAGAGTGGATGGTCGACAAACAGGAGCAGCAACGCTCAGCAGTAGACAGATGAGAAAGGTCAAGCTGCACCAGAATGTGCGTGTCATTTGCAAATGAATAAACACCAAAAACCAAAAGAGTGTATCAATTTCACCAGAGGTTGACTATATACATTAAACAGAAGAGGGGAGAGAGCAAAACCCTGAGGAACACCACAAGTTAGGGGCCTAACAGATGAGGAGAATGGGCATAGGAACAGAGATTGCGAGCGAACATAGAGAAATGATAAAAACCAGTCCAGGACTGAGATGCCATCCGATGACAACCTCGACATAAGAGTGTGTGGTCAATGGTGTCAAACGCAGCAGAGAGGTCAAGAAGGATCATAGCACCAACACCACCTTGATCCATGATCTGAGGCAGGTTATCGACTGCAGACATAGTCACAAGGAGTCTCCTGTATCCACACTTTCATCACATTATGCAAATCTCCTGTTTGGTTTCTATGGCCTCGGCAAATTGTGGTCATCTTTCTCAGGGCCATCTTCTATTGATCTAGTGTTATATAATCACTATGGCCAAGTCCAGTCATCAATGTTTTGAAATAGAAATGGTATTTGCTAGCTGCTGTCTTCGTTACCACAGACTGGGCTGTGTGCATAGCCTGCACATAGGTAAAGCATATTTTAAAACATTCACCCACTTCAGTTTTTGTGATTTACTCCCTCTATTTTCAGCATTTCATTACTCATGATAATGTTTTTTATGCCAACCCGGCATTCTTACTGTGGGCAATCACTGATAAAAACCCACGTCTGTGGATGGTGAAACTATTTGCTGGCCACCTGCAGGGATCACATTTCTTCTGTCATTTTTCCAAACTTCACAGAGCCCAGTAGTGCCTGACTAAAGACCCATTTACCCAATGGTACTCCAGGGAGGGGGCTCTGCTCCATAGGGGCTTGCCATATCATTACTCCATACGTCTGAGGAACCGAGTGTGGTTCAGTCATAGGTGAGTGTATCACAGCTGAAGATCTCTCTGTAAAATTGATGCGTGAAATGTAGGCAAAACTAGTTCTCTTGAAATCCAAAACAAAATACTACTGGGTGCATTTAAAAATAAACTCTGTTCCGGATGCAACCATCAAGGAATTCTGTCATTTCAATTTAAATAAAAAAATAAAAATCAAAGAAAGACATCACAGCCTTCTCGCATGAGTGGATTTATCCTTACTTGACTGATGCACACTAAACTTAGAATAACATCCGGCATGGATACTCAGGAGTGCAAAAACCATGCTGGCAACAGAAGAGGAGAGCCAGAAGACCAATTCGGTTCAATTGTAGTTTCTCGAGCGGGAGCTCAGAGGAAGAACAGAGAGCTGGGACTTTAAAACATTCCTGAAAGGGAACCTGAGGGAGATCGCATCGTCCATTTTCAAGATGAATAACCCCAAACTGTGACATCAGAGAGCTGCCCTTTTTTACAGCAACACGGCAGGTCTCGTGGACAAGTCAGAGGCATGTAATACTCTCCCGGGATCACAAGGAACTGGGGCAGGGTCTGATACAATCAGATGTAATAGCAATGAACCTCTCATCCCATACCCTAGCACAAAATGAGACAAGGGTGTTACAAAATAGGCCTTACATTTGCACCAATCTACACCATGAGGCAATCCAAACATGAATAGAGATCTCTCAACTCATGAGGCAGATTAGATTACAACAACATTTTGTGAGAGAGGAGAGGAGAGGCACGGCGTGCCTCTGTAATCGTGCATCCTGAGGTTCTTTCCCCTAACCCTTCCCCTCCGAGAGAGCCGCTGTGCTGCTGTGAGTTTTCAGTGCCTCAGCGTAGCCGAAGCCGGTGACAGTGACTGTGACGGCGTTGGCCAGTCTCGGCCAGTCTCGATGCAGCTTGACCAGGAGAGGATAAGGGTAAGGACATACCTTGCATGGTTAAGTGTAGTTAAGTGTGGCTAAGTGTCACTGTCTAGTGCCACCCAGTGCTGTGAGCCTTTTGAGTCCCGAGCTCGTCGCAGAGTGACTCGAATTCGGATTCATATTGTTCAGGGCGGCAAAAGCAAAAGCAAACACACTTAAGATACACCAGAGATAGCCGATATATTTCATTTCATTTTATTTCAGCCTATCAGCGGTTTCCTTCACGGGCCAGGGGAACAACAATCTGCCACTGCCCTTGATTGTAAACAGAACGACTGCTGTGTATCAGCGGTTGGTACTATAATTGCAGTGGTGTCAGTGGTGCCAGATTGACATTTAAGGCACACAGTGGTGGGCGTGTCTAGTGGACAGTCGGAGAGTCAAAAAGGACTTTTATCTGACTTTATCTGATTCTTCTGTCTACTTGGTCCGAGGTTGACTGAGCAACATTGTGACAGGTAAAGCTGAAGGTTGATATTTACAGCGCCGGCCCTGTTAGAGAGTCAAAAAGCACCCAAATACCATCTGTGTCCACAGCTTTCCACCAGAGAAAGAGGAAGAAAGTTCACACAGTAACTGTTGGAGGCAGTGCACCTGGCCCCGCTCTGATAAAGGGCTGTTCTCTGTGAAGCAGCGTAGATGAAACTCTGTAGTACAACACTGCAGGATGATATCAGGTCCCCAGAGTGAGCAGATGTGCCAATGGGCAGCTCAGTGGCACCAGTGACACAGCAGCCCAAGGATTTGGCTCAGAATCCTCAAAATATGTCCAGACACCAAGTACAGGTGCAAGTCCATTTGAATCCCATACAATTTTCACCTAACACACCTGTTACAGCAGTAGAGCGTGCAAGATGTCAATCTTCCATTGCGCAAGCCTGGAAGAAGGGGGTCCTGGAATATACAGTGACTACTAAGAAGATTCAGAGGAAAATTGAAGATCATTTTGGGAGAAGGAGGTGTAAAAGTGCCAACGATAAAGAATTGTACTCCTCAACCCAATTCTCTATTCTATTACAAAGAGAAAAGGAGAAAGAAAATATGGATCTAAGTGGAATTTCTTTCATGAGTAAGCTGTCTGGAGAGGAGGAATCTCTAAACATCGTTGAAGAGAGAGGGGTTGATATGTCCACAGTACAACATATCCTTGTAGAAGAAGGGAGGAGTAAGGAAGCTGTGGATATTATTAATCCACCATCAACCATCCCTGCAGTGTTAGCCAGCCAATCTAGTGAAGCTATTCTCTCTGCACTCAACTTGTTTAAAATTAATTTGTCTCTGTATTCGAACTAAACTGAACTAAAGTACAGTCGCAAGCTGGGGTTCTGTTGGAATTCTCCAGAGAAATAGAAAGTTGTGACTCGTCATTGGTGGGACTTAACAACATAATCAACTCCGTCATAGTCCCGGCCTTAAAGGATATTCAGCTAGAGGTAGCCAGGCAAGGGATGGATTTATCATCAATTCAAAGACCTCTGCTATTAAGGAGATTTGAAGATGAAGCCAACAATCTTCTCTTGTAGAAACTCTTGTCCCTCTCAAAGATGCCGCGCCAATCAGGAGTAGGGGAGGAAGACAGCGCGGTAGTGTCAATCGTGCCATTTGATGATACCCCCTTGTCTGAGTGAGTCCTCAAGGAATTTAGATGACTAGCTGTTGTCGTCGAAGGATCATTGGAAGGAGAGGGGATCCCCAGTCTGGAGAGTCAAGAGGCTCCTTTTCAAGAGGCGATTGGATTAAGTCAAGGCCAACAGGCAGGAGAGAATTTTGGCTCAAAAGCAGGGCGGAAGGCAAGGAAAAGAGAAACATGAAGGAGGAGGAGGAATAAAGCCTCCAGGCCAAGTAGGAAGGAGTAAAAAACACAAAAAAATTAAAGATAATAAAAAAAATCAGGAATAAATTCCTTCCTTAAAGCACTCTCAAGTTCCTCCTCAAAAGCACCTACAGGGGAGGTATCAACCTCTACCACTATAAACTCTAATGATGATACGATCAGTGATATCATGTACAAAGAAGGGAAAGAGTGTCTGGGAAAATGAATCCAAAAAGCTGGCTCTCTTATATCCATAAGGATTCAAGAAGACAGACCGGTGATCATAAAAGCTAGTGTGGGCCACCAAACAGACCCACAAGAGTTGGGTCTGGTGAATGATTTTGCAATAAGTCCAAAATAACCTCAGAAGAGAGCCCCAGTGAATCAAAGTGGTGCTCAAAAGCAATCCTTTCAGGGTTTGTGCTAGCCCTGCTGCCCTCTAAACTACCACTAGCGCCTATATTTCTATTGAAAAAATGTGTTTCATTAGTCACAGATTCCATTAGCAAATCATCCATAACGGAAGGTCAGGTTTCAAAAATTAAAATGGCCCCAATCTTTCCGAAACAATTCAACACAGTGATGAGAAAGTCAGCCTCAGAGGAGATTGTGAGGACAGGAGAGGGGAATCAGTCTAAGTTAGACATGAAACATAATGGATTCAGTAAATCAATGTTGATTGAGGAAGCACACAAACAGTATGATCCATTGATCCCAAATGTGATGAAACAGGTACCTCAAGGGAGTGGGGAGGGAGCTTTTCAATCTGAGTTTGCAATGCTGAAGATGTGGCTCATGTCGTTGTCAAAAAAGAATAACTACAGATCACTCAGCAGGGGAGTCATCTTGTCTCTTTTCAAAAAGACTTCCAACCTATACCTGTTTGACTGTCGGGATATTGAATATTTGCAATTCCCTAATGTTAAGAACACTTATGTGGTGGAAATCGGCCTTACATTAAGAAAAGCCCAGGAGGCCATTGTGGGGGCTGTTAAAGAATTGAAAAATCAAGGCCTAAAGGTCACAAGTGTAATCCCTTTAGACAGTATTAATTCAAGTGTTTGGTCTAGTGAGAGTTTGGTGGGCCAACCGACAGCTATTGGGGTTAATGTTAGTTCTGGCTGTCCGCCCAGGAACGAAAGCGAGAATGTTCAGAACACACAAGAGTCTGCGCTCAGTTTACTGCCGGAAATTTTAACTCAGGTTTTGATTAAACTGGCTGTGGGTTCAAAGCCTCTTTAATCAATCTAAATTGTGTTCCATTAGTTGGAATACACGGGGTCCCTGCACGTTCAACTCAAGAATAATGAAAGATCATCTTTTCTGTATAACCAATATAGTCATGCTCCAGGAAACATGGCTCGTGAATGCTGTGGCAATTGAAGGCTTCAAAATTTACAATCAATCAGCTTCACAAAAAGCCAAAGGCATACACTCGAGAGGCCTGCTGACAGCATCTAAAATTCCTCATTCACGAATTCCAGTATGTTTTTCCATGACAACAGGGCCATTCAAGCCTGTAAAGCTACTGTTAAGAATCAGCTGCCTATTCTAGAGCTGATCTTTATAAAGGTAAATTTGAACCCCGCCTGCTCCAACCTCCAAGATTTCCTGGATATCCACACTATACTCCTGGGAAAGATAAAGCTAACCTTTGAGGGTACTCATATTATCTTGGCTGGGGACTTAAATGCCTCAATGCACTTCATCATCCCAAGAAGTGGGCAATGAGAAATGTAAGAGAATTTCGATCAAGGGGAAAAAATGGGTTGACTTCTTGAGGGGCTGGAGTTTACAAATGACAAATGGGGCTGTAGTAGGGGATACCCCGGCACATGATACTTGGCATAGAGGTCTCGCCTCCTCAATTCTGGATTATATGTTCATGTCAGATAAATTATTCACCCAGGATGTTTGTATGAGGGTCAAGGGGGATGGAGGTATCGATCACTGTAGAAACTTCAGGGTTTAATGTCCAGTTTGTCAGAAAAGTATACCCACTGTCTATCAAGCAGAAAGTGTAGACTTCACATCCCAAAATATAAATGGGAAGGATCTGCCCTTAATAACAAACTTTTGGGTATTCCAGACATGACCCAGTTCTATGACTGCCAGCCAGATCAGTTAGTGAAGTTTGTCTGGTCGGTTTGCCCACCTAGTGTCGGCAGTAGGGGAGGAAACAGGTTCACCGACATTTATACGATGAAGCCTCCAGAGAAAAAAAGAAGGCTCTGTACAAAAAGGCGAGACAAGTAAAAAAGGGTGTATGAGTTAGTCAGACTTTAATAAAGAAGTAGGGGCGCTCAGACACCAGTACAAGCTCTGGTCACTAGACAGAAGGATGTGGCACCTCCAACAGAATGAAGAGTTGATGCTCATATTGGTGTGTAATAAAGACTCGCAAAATGTTTGGTTGGTCCTGCACCACCTGGAGACTGACCACACCTCCAATCAATGTAATCCCGTCCCTGAACACAAGTGGATAGATTTTTTGTCCTCCAACTTTAAAGGTAATGAAGTATCCACCTTCAGGGTCACAAAGGGGGTTTTGTGGAAGCTCCCACTCGATGAGAAATTCTTGGTAGTTCGGATCTTCAAGTCATCTGTCTCGAAGGCAGCAGGCCCAAATGGCCTCACCTACCAAGTATTGAAAAATAACCCAATACTATGGGCTAAATTGCTCTTTTGGTTGTTCAGGGAGATACTTACGAGACATAGTTCCCCCCCTTGTGGAAGAGCGCAATAATGATACCCCTGTTTAAGGGAGGTGATCGAATGTCAACAGCTAGTTATCGGCCAATCGCCTTCCTCGATATAGAGAGAAAGGTGTTTATGGGTATACTCCTGGATGAATTGGAGGAGTGGGTAAAAACTGCTAACATCCTTTCAAGATACCAGACAGGGTTTAGAAGGGGTCCATCGATCGCTTTAAACATGGTAGCCTTGAATCCATTAAGGTGGAAAGAGGAGTGCATCAGGGTAGAGGAATTGGTTTATCTGGGGTGCAAAGTATACGCCTTGCCTTCAATGTGTAAATTGGATCTCGATCTAAGGAACAAAATTGCGTTGCTAGTACCCCAGATGAAAAAGATCCTGAAGAAATATTATAAATTCTCCATCCTACCTGTGATCAGATTTTACACGGCAAAAGTCATACCAGTGCTGTCATGACCACTGTGAGGGGGCACACGTTGTGCCACAAGCAGGCTCCCACCAGAACCCTGAGGGCCTTAAAACCACTGCAAAAGGGCTCCTGGAGCCAGTCCTGGCACCTTTGGCACCAGGCTCATATGTAGGAAACTACATATGTTCAAACTAGGTCCCATTTATGTACATGGCCATGCGGTCTAGTGTTTTGGGTGTGGCAGTCCTGGAACTACTTTCCCCGGTACTACTTTACCTGGGCTATATAAATCACACCCTGACTGCGGAACACGCTTTGTGTTATTCTGCAACCCGCAGCGTGACGCTCACCATGTCCAGCTTCTGGTCTTCAGCATCTTCCTGTAATCCTGTAAGAACAATAACAAGATTATTCTGTTTTACCTGAGAAAACACCATCCAGCACTCAGCATCTCAACTGGCCTGCAATCTGTGGAAACCGAGAGAAGAAGAAACATCACTCACCTATGAGTACTAGCTTAAGGACTTCCGGCAAACCGCTATCACAGCTGCTGTTCGGACAATGCGACCTGCAATAATAAGAAAGGGAAAAACAATATTAGAGCGTGTGCTTCCAAAACATCTAATTCCATCAGTCTTTCGTGAATTCCATCACGCTATGCCACGCTTCCATCCGGAGCACCACAGCAACATCTGCAAAGGAAAAGAGACATATTCAGGTTCGCTTCCAATATTAAACAACCGCACAGCGGTGTACTTACCTTAACGGATTCCGAGGGCCTGTTTTTCATCACACTCTCATCCACTCACAGCACCAGAGTGGCCTGTGAGGAGAAGAAGAAGAAAACACAGGTTAGCTTTAAAAGACAATAAAGGCTTTGCACTTCGCGCTTTCTTTTACCTAGAAAACATGCTTCTCCATCTGGCACGTCAGCATCAAGACCTTTGCACCTGAAAAGAAGGAGTTAAAGACATTAACGAATTCCCACCATAAACCGAAGAAAGACTTACAATTAACATACCTACCTGCCTATCAGCAGATTCGGGGTCACAGCAGGCCTGGGCCCAAGGAAGGCGTACTGCACCAGTGAAGCAACTCGGGCAGCTCGCCAACAAACGTCAAGCACCCCTGCACAAGAAACACAGGACGGATAGCTCACCCTACAAATAACTAAGATTCATTATTCAGCACTGGGAAACTACGCATCCAGGGTTCCAGATCTCAGAGCCTTCCAGACACCCCCGAGGATATAATAGGTGAGGGTAACAGTGCTCCTTTATGGCCTAGAGGCCAAGCCATATCTTTGGAACCTCGACAGGCAAATGTTTGAGGGACTAGTTTGGAAGAAAGCTCTTAGTCTGGCATTGAGCCTGTCTATGTCCAGTCTCAGATTTGAGTTAGGAGTGAGATCTTTGAAGACAGAGGTTGATTGGAAACTATGTTCTTATCATTACCGCTCAGGATTCAACATTGTACGCAGACATTAGATGTCATCTAGAAAGTAAAAAGTCAAACAAGTTGATATCCCTAGAGAAAATGGTGAGAGATGTACTTATTAAAGCCAACACTAATTTTGAGATTCTGATTCAGAACCCCATGAAGGCCAAGACGGCATTGGAGTAAAGGGACTGGATCAGAACAATAGATGGATTGCTTGCCATCTCCCCAGAGAATTCATTCCAGAAAGTGGACAACAAAGTGGGGACCATCCTGAGATATCTGATAAAGTTCCCAGATTGGAAATCTAGAAAGAACTTTCTAAGAATGCAGTTGAATATCGGTCACACGCAGGGAGTTCTGTCTAAGAGAGGGCAGGGGCTGGTGAGTACAGCACTATGCAGTGTTTGCAAAGATCCAATCAATCATTGCTCCATCTTCTTATGGCATGTGAAGGGAACTGGGCAGTGAGGTCTGTATTGTTTGGCCCTTTTGGAGTGAACAAAGATGGGTTCTTACCTGATATGTTTGGGGAAAGAGTGATATCCGGCTATGATAGCGCCTTGACTATAGCTATGGTCCAAGTTGTGGAAAGAATCAACAGAATTGTGTGATTTAATATGACTCTGTAGTGGTTTTCTATGATGGGCATTTTTCTAGTTTGGGTTTGAAACTTTTTTTTGACCGTGAACACTGCTCTCTAAACTATTCTAAGCTATTCTATTTTATTGTGTGTGGTCTGGCTGTGGGTAACACTCTTTTAGAAGACTCCATTTATTTTAGTCTATTCTGTGTAGATTACTTAGCTACTCTTACTGTTTTAAATGTTTTATAGTGTCTATTTCTATTAGAGGTTCCTACATTTCGATGTTATTTGAGTTAGGCAAATCTAATTTTGTTGTATCTTGCTCTTTTATCTTTTTTTTCTTTTTCTTCCATTTTCTTCAGTGTATTTTATGAATTGTGATTTGTAAAGGTGTGTAACCATAAACAAGAAATGGTTTACATCCGAAATCCACTTTCTAACCACCTGTCGTGAGTGTCACCCAAGAATCTATTACTTTTGAGAAAGCATTGCTGTAAAAGTTGGGAGAACTAGAAGTGAATCTACAATTTTTCCAAAAATGAAGAACAGGCCCTGAAACAATTGAGTAACCAGAAAGATATTACCAAAGATATTACCATCAAGCCAGTAGATAAAGGTGGTGCCATCATCATCATGGATAACGGTGCACATTATGCCATGGTGTCCCGACGGCTAGATGTTAGAGAAAGCTATTTACAGCTGACCCGAGATCTGACAGAAGTACTCGGGGGCCTCATCTGGCCTATTGTAGAGGAAGCTTTATGCAAAGGACACATTAGTGCAACAGAAGTTTCATTCCTGTCTCCAGTGTACGCATGGACGCTGGCATGTTATGCTCTTCCCAAGGTTCACAAGTGGGTTTCCCCCATACCTACATGACCTATTGTGTCGGGAATCGGGTCCATTTTGGAACCACTGTCTCAATATTTAAAGCAACTTTTTGCAACCTGAGGTGCAGAATATGAGATCGTACCTCATAGATACCATTGCTGTGCTAAAACTACTGATGGATAAACACTTGATGCCTCAAAACAACTGCTCAGCACGATGGATATTGAGTGTCTTTATACAAGAATACCACAAATAGAAACACTAAGAGTGATAAAGAAGTGCAGAACCATAAGCTGGGTGCCATAGCCTGAATTTAGGAGACATTTAGATGCAATTAAAGACTCATTGCACAATAAGGCAACTTGTGGGATTGGAATGGAAATTATTCACATCTTTCCAACCTACACAATTTCAGTTCAGTGGCTCGTGTATCCCATTGTTACCTGAAAACATAGCTGTGTCTGTTGCAGAGCCCTAGCCCTGCAGAACCAAATTTCATGCTGAGGTTGCGCACAAACCAACTCCCTGTCCTTAAACTTCATGGGACACAACTGGGCATACCGCGGGACAAGAGATTTTGCTGGTTGTGTCAACTCCCTAATCATCTGGAATCAGCAAAGCCTGTGCTCACCAAATGTAGGACATTGGGATCGGTATATATGAGCATGTTTGACAAAGTTGTTCATAATTATGATACCATTCAGTCAGAAATGTTTTGGATTTATTGTTTGAACTCTAAATTGGAGTCACTGCACACTGTACTTTCTTGGGTATGGCATCAGGTGGAAAAACATTTAAAAATAGCAAAGTGATAAGTGAGAGAAGTTGCGGAGGGTTTAAGGTTGAAGAGGTCCATGGAAGTGTTGCAAAGATGATAATCTCCATGTTTTGATAGAATATGGGTTTTTTGATACAGATTTTATTTTCATTTGTATATGAATTTTAGCACTCATGTTTCTATTCTTTTTAAGATATTTATTGGAAAGCAGTCAGATTTTTGATGAAATTCAAGAGATGCAATGTGAAATTTGAATTGTGTTTTGGATTTGAAATTAGATTAAATATGATTGGTTTTTAAGCTGTTTTAAGGTTGTTCTTTTCTATGGAATCAATTGAAAATGAAATTGCAGGGACTGCGGTAGCGGCCCTCTAGTTATGGTTAAGTTGCTCAACTCATAGAAAGAGCACTTTTTGGTCAGCTTGTAACCTTGCCCCTCTGGTGTGGTTTCTTCCAGAAAAGGGGCAAAGTTATAGGGGGGTCCCAACATTTTTGAAATCCCCATAGAGAGAATGTAAAATAAAATGTGCTTGCACCTACAGCCCAAAGCACTGTACAGATTTTCACTAAACTTGCTCAAGGAGCGGCAGATTGGTACCAAAAGCGTGCTTGTGCAAATCTGGTATACATCCATCCAGTAGTTTTTTTAAAATGGCCAAAAAGTAGGTACAAAATAATTAGTGATATCTGGGTCCAGTCCGTGGACTCATTTCCTGATTCACGGTCCGCGGACAGCACTGGACCAATCAGAGAGTGGCTTGGAGTCTGCAGACATCAGAGGCATACACTGATTGGTTGTTCGAAAATGTGAGCTGCAACAGACTTTTTGGAACGGTCGCCATGTTGCTTCTGCAGACAGCTGCCGTTGTCCGCAGACAGCACGATGTTGAAAAAGTCTGGAAAACATATTTGGGATTATTTTGTGGCGGAAAGAGAGCCTGGAAAGGACGGGGGAGTCCGCTGACCCACACGTGCCATCCATGTATTTTAAGGATGTCTGGCATGGAAAGTGGACATTGGGTGGACTAACTAGCCAATCAGGGTTTGAAGGGCTGGAGGGCTGAAGTGTACAGGAGTACAGTGCAGGAAGTGAGTCATTTTTGTGTGTAGTGAAGTTGGGTATGGCGGTAGCTATGAAGAAGCAGAGTGTGTGGATGGTGGGAGATTCTTGGATCCATTCATTGAAGGTTTATACTGAATCCTGTGGCATCTCTGCTACTATTGGATAGGGTTGGTTTCGTGGTATGCAGATTGTGGCTTAAACTGGGTAACTTTATTACCATTCTCTGAGAGTATGGCTCACATTAAATGTCCAGATACTATTACTGTGCATTGTGGAGGCAACAGTTTGAGCTAAGTGACTACAGGGTCTTTGCAGTTTGCCATGAAGGATATGTTTAGGAGCCTAATGGAACGGTTTCAAGCTATGAAGATTATTTTTTCTGAAATCAATCAAAGACAAATGGAAACGGCCAAACTTTTTTTGTCCTCAAATGGAAGAAGCTAGATATCATGTCAATAAAGGTGTATGCACTTTTTATATGCTTTAGGAATGTCATCTTTTGACAACATAAATATCAAGTTGGATGGCATAAATATTTTTGGAGGCGATGGAGTGCATTTGGACTGATGTCGGAAATTAGATTTTTCTTTTGGATATCTAAAATGCACTGAAACAATTTTTGCAAACTTGTAAACAATCTTGTGAAGTATTTTTTAGTAGTTGTAAATAAAAACAAAATCAGAAAGAAATTTGAAGCAGTTCTTGTGAAAGTTAGAATAAATAAGAAAACGGTTCTTTTAAGAGCAACCATATTTGAACAAAAAAAAAAGTTAATTGATTTTAATTTCCCCAACCCATGCCTGGTATTTTCCCGGTGTGTGCAGATTTTCATACTGTCTGCGGACTATGCAGACTGCAAAAGATCCTGTAGTTTTTATTTTTAGTCTATTTTTTAATGGTGAAAGGTGGGTCCTAGAGGAACTTTTTTTGGCTTTTTGTCTTTTATATTTTTGGGGGATTTTGTTTTTTTGTAGGAGCGGCGGGGAGGTAAGGTGGGTGAGGGAAGGGGCACCAACCACAGATACGGAGGGGCAGATGGACAGGGGAAAGATGTTGGGCGTGCCTTAAATCTATGGTTGTTGGCAATGTTTCTCATGCTCCTTGACTGTGGCCTCGAACGCACTATGAAACTGCCCCCCCACAGGGCTTTGTGTCACAGTACAAATAGAGTATTGTGACCCTCAAAAGGTAAGGGTCAACAGCATTTGTATGGCCTTCAAGGCAGCCGGTGGGTTCCTCTGCCCTACATGCATAGCCTGTGTGGTGGCAGCAGCAGTTGAGGAAGATCGGGTAGAGGAAGATAACCTACTTCTCCCTGAGACAGGAACAGCCTTTCTCAGAGCACATGGGTGGTTAGAGAGAGTATGACATTGCATGGAGTTAGTCCCAAAAGAGTATGATCCCACACTCAATGCATTCAACCTTGACAGCCCAAGCTTTTGGTACACCACTAATGGACTTAAAGAACCACCATGGCCCATGGCTCTCTCTGGGCTGGAGGCAGGAACTTCCTCTACCTCATCTTCCTGTTGCTCGTCATCCTCCTCTGCATCATCACACTTGTTCCTCTTTCCAGTCCCTCCACGTGGTGATGGTTGAGAATGACTAAAAGTAATGGGTGTGTACCTTCAGAGTTCCTTCAGAGTACTGTCCGCGGACCACACGACTGTTCACTGACTACTGTGCCGAAAATAGGCTTTGTAAAGTTGTAAAAAGTTGACGGATCAACAAAGAATGAGTTTAGGAGCTCTGTAAGGGTTAACCATTAAACAGAAACACCCTAGATTGACAGAGAATGCAGTTTCAAATAGGTTGCAGTGACGGACATGCTGTCACGCAGCAAAGGTGTGGTCACATGATGATGTCTGGGGTGTCCGTGGCCCCATTGAGCGAGAGACACAGGACCCATGTGCATGGGAGTACACAAACGGGTGCGTTGTCTGCAGAGTAATTAAAAGTGTGTCATGTGAGACTGGACAGGCCCGGGCAGGGCTCAATGTCCGTGGACTCCCCATTGCGTAAACTGACCCTCTGAACAGTCATGCTCTCTGTGGACTATTAATTGGGGTTTTCAAGAAAAAATAAGATTTTATTACACAATAATATACAAGATATGTATATTACAAAAATAATGTATGTATGAGAAGATTGGGGTATTAGAATGGAACACATAAATGAGAGGGTTTGGAATTTCAATAAAGTCATCATCTGGGGAGGGAGAGAAAGAAGTTTCATCAAAGCGTCTTTGATTTATGTTTTTGATTTTGAATGGTGTGATTGCGGGGAAAGAAGGAGGACAGGTACACATAGGACAGTGATAATGAACATTTCTAATAATATGATAACATAATTTAAATGTTCTTTAAAGTCATTGTTAAATTCATCCAATTTTGAAGACACAATCATTATTTCATTCTGTACAGTTGAGGTTTGGGATTGTATTTCTGATTGTTGGGGTCCTGCATAATGAATCCGTGGTGTAGTTTCTTCATGTAAACTAAGTATTTTAAGAAAAGAAGCAATTAATATTTCAATGAGCATTCCATAAATTACATTATTTGTTTATATTGAAAGATGTTTTGTTTACCGTTAGAGATTTTTTCTAACCACTGAACTGTGTTTACCATTTCTGTAAAAATAATAAATGATGATATGTGCTAATGAGAAATGTTTATAGAATGAATGGTAATAATATCATTGGCTAAGTTGCTTAACTTATAGAAAGAGTACTTTTTGGGCAGCTCATAACTTTGGCGCCAATCGACGAATGGTCACCACAATTTGCAGAGAGCCACATGCTGATTGGATGTTTCAAATCGTGAGGTATGTCATAATTCTAGAAATCGTCACCATATTGGATGGGCGGATCATGACCTTTGCCCGCGGACTGCACAGTGAGGAAAAGAAGTCTGGAAAATATATTTACGGTTATTTTGTGGCCGAAAGAAGGCTTGTAAAGGGTAGTGGAGTGGAAAATACAGCTATAGTGCTATTTTTATAGGTGAAGAAACGCTGTGCAGGTGCTCCAGTGACTTCCGTAAATGTTTCTGTAAGCAGACGTTCTTGGGATTGGGGGGTGAGGCGGGGGTCTGGGTGAGTCTTGTTATCTGAAGGTGTAATGTACATACTTGTTATATGGTTTAATTCTACTGTGGTGGCTGTGGCCAGTGGCCAGATTCTTGGGGGCATGGCCGTAAGCCACTGTCCACATAAACTATAGTATGTGTTGTTAAGGATTTCAATCAGGCAATAGGGTCTCAGCCTAGCATGCAACGCACAAATGAAATACTTATTTATTGTTTCTATAGGTTGAATACTCTGACTATATACCACTTATATCACACCCCTTCTCAAAATACCCCCAGGTCACAATGGACCAGGAATCAGGCTAGTTGGTAAAGGTCATATTTATTTATGTATTTATTTATTTACATATGTTTTAATATATGGGGCAGCAATCACCAATGTGGTGACAATACAGATAAGAAAGTAGGTAATGCAGTTGAATTCACTTTTAGCAACTCAGAATATAAAACACAGAGAAAAGAACAGTTTTGGCTTGTTTGAAAAGTAGCACTTAAGTTAAGATTTCCCCATGCAAATTTCTCAACTCACAACGAAGCAATTCTATACAGATGTAAGTAAGCAGCAGGTATTCAGGAATATAGAACAGGGTACAGGGTTTGAAGACAATCGTCCCTCCCCAAACAAGAGAGAAAAACGTTTTGGAAATTTTACACTTTTAAAATGACATTCGAAAATGGCTGAGCAAAACAATGAAAAGTGTGCAAAAAGTCCTTAACGTGATATAAATCTCTGTGGGAGCAACACTGAAAGGATGCTAACAATCATAAGCTATAATTTGAGCAACAGTACACACTTTGAATCAGAATGGAAGTTTGGAAATACTTGGAATTAGAAATCACATGTGTAAAACTTTTGCAAAAATGTGAATTCCCGCCTAAAATTCACTATGTGTTTTTTTAAAGAAAAACGTGTCAAATACACTGTTTTCGGATGCAGTGTTTTGGTTGCGATGTAGCTAAAGGTCTCAGGTTTAAGTCAGTGTTGAAAATCAGTCTCTAGCTATTAAATTGAGGAAGTTATGCAAGTTTGAATGAGAGGTGTTTTTAAAAAGCTAGAACAGAGAAAAGCAGAAAATCGGTTTTAAAATGACAGGTTGATTTTACTTAAACTAGATTAATGGCTAAGAAAAAGAGAATGCCACCCGTGAATCTCCAAAGTTACACACGGCCGCTTGTAACCCTTAACGTGGCGGATACCCAATTTTCTTTATGGGAATTATTTTATTTAATCAAATCACTAATGACTTATGGTCCAGTGAACAAAACTGAGAAAATCAGTGCTAACACTAAGAATCACAGACTGGGTTGCAAAAATGGTTCTGAAAATATTATAGGTTCTTAAGTTAAAGATAGGATAGGTTATGGATTGGGATAGGACAAGGCAATGCAAAATATGCTATGGTTTACTATGATTCCTATTGATACTCACAGTCCACTTTATTTTAAGATGTTGGACCGTCAAGGGTTCTGGTCGTCACAGATCGGGTCTAAGGACGGCAGGGCACATCTAGCGGAATTGGTCAGCTGGACGGTTCTGGTCACCTGGATGGCACCTCGGACTGGACTAGACTTGGTTGGATTGGATTGGCCCTTCTGGTTGCTGGACACCGTAGATAAGTGGGATGGTGAGTTTCAGCAGGCAAGCATTTATGGTAGCAAGCCAAACTGGATCAAAATTGCTTCCCTTAAGTTTTGGGATGGTTTCAGGATTTGGGCCTAGCTGAAAAGAAGTTCAGCAATGCTGAGGATTTGGCTTTGTAAAGATATCGGGAATCAGGAACAAAGATGGAGGATTCAGGAACATGGCACCACACAGAAATCAGGATGGAGTGTCAGTGTGTCTGTGTGTTGTGAGGTTCCCTTATTTACCATGCCCATTTGACATCACTCAGTTTATGGTAGGAGCAGATTTACAACCCACACCCACAAGGTTATGATTGCACAAAAACACAGTTGCCACCTTGTTCTTTGCTGGTTTGATGAGAGAAAAGGGCTGTCATGTTTTATGAGATGATTGGAAACCTCCCATAGTTATTTGGAACAAAATGTAACTTTCCCACAAATGCATATTGATATACTTATGCCCTCTAAGAAAATTGGATACATAAATTACATATTTCGTGAGTCACATTTACATCCAATTCCCAAGTCGGTGGGGCCTGGTGTTGCCTTTCTGTTGAATTTTGTCAATTTTAATCATAAAAGGTTTGGCCTAATATTTCCTAATTTGGTACATATATGTGCAATCACCCCTAGCACATGGGTACACAATATTACATTTGCAACATTAACAGTTTCTGCGCAATTAGTCTTTTTTCATCATTTTTGTTCCTCACTTACGCAGTAAGAAATCCTACCACGTTTTCAAATGGCTAGCATAAGTTCAGATTTATATGTATGTACTTTTCACTTGTTTACTTATTCTTGCCGCCAAGTTAAATGTCACGAAGTTCAGTGGCAAAGTAAGCATTTTAAACCCAAAAAACACATGTCAGTTTTTTTTCCTTTCTTCCCAAGTGCAAGCAAATGACAAGTCCTTTGAAGTTCAATGAGAAGCCTCTTCCCGGAGAGTTGAGCATCCTGCCCCTTCCCTGGAAGGATGAGTGTCCAAGCCTGCTACTGTCTTTGCCTGGAGCCCAGACGAACGTCTAATGAGGTCCTTTGTCATGAGTATGCAAGGCCTCCCAACAGCAATTAGCCTTTCCTGTCAGCAGTGAAGTGTCAACCTTTCCCAGGATAAGCCTGTCAGAGCAGGATTGTTTTTTTTTAAATAGTTAATTAACTCAAGACAGGGTTTAACTTTAAGTTTCACCTATATCTTTCATTTATACATATAATATGAACACAGTTTATAGGTAGATTTTTAACCTTAGCAATCCTTTGACATTCTTCAAGATTTAAGCCTTTAACAAAAACATGTTTCACAACAGGCGATTTTGCACTTCATTCATGAAAAAAGCAAATTAAACTGAGTCCTTTAAATCCGATTTTCCTCTGCAGCACATACACCTTTTAGTCAGCATGAGGTCTTCCCTAGAGTGCTGGGATTGTTAGCAGTCTGGATACATGTATCCTGCCTTTGTTTAGAGTTTCTCTCTGCACAGCTGATTCTGTTACTTTTTCCGGTGGAAATGAAAACAAGGGTTCCTGGGCTACTTTTTCATTAGATACATTTTATAGAGCTTTCAGTCAATGAGGTCCGGTTCCCCTGAGCCACACTGCATGATCCTGGGCATTGCCATACCCTTTTAATCTCAATGGGCCTCATTACGACCCAGGTGTTAATGGGTTAACGGCGCCGTAAAAGGCTGCAGCGCCGTTAACCTATTAGCGCCTAATTACGAGGTCCCTTTGCGGGACCCGACCTTAACGGCTGGTTTTACCAGCCGTTAAAGTAGGGACCCGCAAAGGGACCTTGGTCCTAGGTACGGTAACGCAATTTGCGGCTCGGTACTTAGCGCCTTCCCCATTCCCATTGAGCCCTATGGGGCAAAAATGGGAATTTGGAAGGGCCATGGCAGCATGGGGAATTACCGCCCCGCCAACCTCGGAATGGGGCGTAATTCCCCACTCCGCCATGGCGGACACCGACATGGACCATGGTGCTAACAGCACCATGGTCCTCCGCCTGGGTCGTAATGAGGCCCAATGATTCAATGAAAATGAATGGATCTAGCGCCAAAAACAGCACTTTTTAAGGTTACAAAGCTACTATTTTAAAAGACATTTTCGGTTTTCAGCACAATTCTGCTGCTGTGCTCCACTTTGAATGTGGCAGAGCCCACTGGTATGCTCCTGCAGTGAGAACTCTATTTTTCACCCCCCTGACTGGGTGTGGCAGGGTATGCAGCTTTTTTCTGGTTGTGACCCAAACGCAGTTTTGAAGATTTTGGCACGCACAGGCGTCAGCACATCCATTTTGGGCTGTTTCTTTCACCATTTATAAAGTGATGCAGTGGGGCACATTGGAATGGGTCAAAATATTCCACAGTGTATTGTTATTATAGGTACTATAGGGGGAAATATACTGTATTTGTAATATGGTAGAATGATATAATTGGAGTGCTCCTCGATCTCTCCTCTGCCTTTGACACAGTCAACCATTCTATCCTCATAAAACGGCTACATGATACCTTTGGCATCACGGACTGACTGACCTGTTTTCTCACTACCGCCCTTCCCAGCTGCAACTTGCCCGTTTCTCCCCCACCACCTTACCCTCCACTTGCAGCAGCACTCATTGGGTCCGCTACCCTCACCATCCTGTGAGGCCAAAAGCCGTGGGGTCATCTTTGACTCCTCACTCTTCTTCACTCCTTACATCTTGGACCTTGTCAAGAAGGCTCACTTTCAGCTTCACCTCCTTACAGGCATTCTATGTTTCCTCACCTTCCCTCAGAAGCCCAAAATCTGTAGAGCCCTGTTCCGGTCTAGGCTGGACTACTGCAACAGTCTCATCCTGAACCTCCCCCTTTGTTCCATTCACCCCCTTCAGCTAATCCAGAATAGGGCTGGAAGACTTATCCTTGACCTAATGCCCAGTGATTGTCAATCAATCAATCAAACAAGTTTATTCAGATGTATAAAAACAACCATTAAACAACAAATAAGCACAGTATTGCACAGTTCCAAATTACAAATTCATAAAAATTGCCTCTCCATAAAAATACAATCAATAAACATTTCCAAGGTCAGTGTACAAATAAAATTGGCTATCAAATGGTTGCCTCAACAAGGGCTACATAAAAAAAAAATCATTGAGTGATGGATCATACAAAAAGCTATACACATACCTTATGTCCCATTACAGATGCTATTATGCTTTATTTACAGGCCTTCACCACATTGCAATTTCAGAATACTATTTCTGAAGTGCATCGCTCTTTTCAAGAACATCAAAAGAGCCCAAGCTGTAAAAACTGTTTCAGCGCTCAAAAGGAACACCAAAGCAGCCCTATGTGTACGGATCACCGTCTTCTTAAGGGCAGGAATCAAGGTCAGTTTGCGTGTACCGACATACCCTGTACAAAAAAACAACAAATGAGAGAGATCCTCTCTACAGTGACCACAGACCGGGCAGCCTGCTGTGTCAGGAAAACTTATAAGTGTTACCATTCAACCGAAGGCAATCAAACCGTGCCCTAGAGATCAACCACCTGTCCTTTTTCAACGTACTCCATAGCAGATAAGGTTGTATTCCAGTTAAACAACTAATGCTGGCGTGCAGTTCGCCATTTCTATGGCCGTACTCTAGCATAATTCTTTTTCTTGCTTTAGCTTCACCCAACATGGCTTTGTAAACGATCCCCTCGCTCTTAGATATGAGTGAATCAGGCGGAAAGAGGGCACCTAGGTTGGCTTCCCCCAGAGATGAAAAGACATACGCTAGCCAGGGGATTTATTTCCAGCCACTTCTGCCCAGCACAGTGCGTAAGATGGTTTGACACAAGGTGGCGTGCTCATTAGCCCACAGCCTGACCCAGAATAACAAAGGGGCCAGTGCCCACTGATCTTCCCAGGACTCCACACCCAACTACCTGTGGACAGCTATTCCTGATGCACTGGACGGGAGCCCGAGCAGTTTTTTAAATAATTTGCTCTCCTTACTCTGTATTTCTGCCACATTCTGGAAACCCCAGATAGCTGCACCGTACAAAGTGGAGGCCACAGTTTAGGTGCCATAAATCTTGAGAATCACATCCAATGGCTGACCCCTACACTTTGACATAAACCGTGAAATACCACCAATCTGTTGTCTCATCTTGACAGATTGTTTGGCCACTTGCTCTTTGCCATTTAAGGCCTCTGAAAACCGTATTCCAAGGTAGTCAAAGGACTTAACTCTGGGAATAATCTCTCCTGCGCAGAGCATGGGTTTCATAGGCACAGGACGTTTTCTACCAGCGCACGCCATAACCGCAGATTTCTTAGTGTTTATTTTTAGGCCCAGATTATCCATAAACGTGGAATAGGCATTAATCAAGACCTGTAGGGACGAAGTTTTCTTGCCAAAAGGACAGTGTCGTCAGCATAAGCCAATACTAGGAACCCCCTACCACCCAAAACTAGACAGTCGGCGAGTTTAGCTATCAGGTCCTGTGAGAGGCCATTGATGTAAAGGCAACAGCAAATGGGGGCCAATACACAGCCCTGCCTCACACCACACCCCACCTGAAAGCAGGCCGTGCAGTGCCCCCCCAGAACCGCTGCGAACACAGGCCTCATTATCCGTATGGAGATCGACCAGGGCCTGCAGAATTTCACCTGGGCACCCCAAGGACCCAAGCACTGCCCAGAGCTTAGCTCTATCTTCTTTATCAAAGGCAGTGCTTAGGTCCATAAAAGCCAGATAGACTACCTCGCCCCGACAGAACACAGAATTGGCCACCAGCAAGTATAGATTGAGGCTCTGTTCCATGGTGCCCACTCCAGGGCGGAACCCAAATTGGATATCAGATAGAACAGACTGTTCCCCAATCCAAGACTCAATACGGGCCAACAGTATTCTACCAAAAATTTTGAACGAGGAGTCTAGCAAAGAAATAGGCCTATAAGCACCAGGGCTAGACAAGTCTCCCTTTTTAAATATGGGGAAAATTATCACCCTCTTCCATGAGGGGGGATATTTCCTCGCTTTAAGACATGCGTTAAACATCACGGTCAGAAGTGGGGCCCACAAATCAACTGGGTCCTGGAACAAATCCGAGGGTATCATGTCCGGGCCAGGGGCACGGTTATGCACTTGGAGCTTGATTGCCTTAACAATCTCCTCCACCTCAAACCTCAGGCATGGGCCACTATAGTCTAATTCAGCTTCTGATTTTTCAGACCCAAACAAGCTACCAAAGTGCGCTAACCAAGCCCCTTCATCCACATGTGTGCCACTCCCCAAGTTGGACCAACAGCCCTCCGGCCCACTTTTTACGAAAGCCCAGAAAGCCTTCTGATCCCCCCCTCGTGGCCGAGTTAAAAAAACCCTCCCAGGCAGCCTGTTCAATTTCCCATTTTCTTCTCTTTAGTTCCTGTTGGTAGATTTTTCTATCTAGGGCAATCTTCGATCTACCACTAGTTGGGTCCTTCAGGGTTCTCAGCAACGATTTCTTTGCCTTTTTACAAGCCTCATCAAACCATCCTCTTCTTGGTACATTACCATTGGCCTTGATGGTTTTAGAGAATTTAGATGTTAAAGCAGCCAACAATTCTACACATTTCTCTACAATTACTTGCGCAGAATGATAATTTCCCAAAATGTCCATCACAAGCGAGTTATTCTCGCTTAAGGAGATATAGTGGAGCCCCTCCTCTAGGATAGTACCCCATTTGATTTTTCTTGTACCAGGAGGTATTCCCAGCCGTGGGCTGGGGGCTATAGCCTGTGATACCCTTTCCCCCAACAGACCCTTGAGTGTTAGGCAAATGGGCATATGGTCACTATGGGTATCCGCCAACACCTCAAAGCTTACTACACATTCCCATAGATTTACTGAGATGCACAGGTAGTCAATTGTTGAACAGCCTTGGTGATTTTTAAAAGTCCCCTCCCCTGGTATGTCTGGAGCCATCCGGCCATTAACAATACGAAAACCCCATTCCAGCAACCATAAGTTAAACTGTAAGCCCTTTGGGCAGACTCTCCCATCTCGCATACTCCTCGGCAGGATGTTCTCTATCTGACCCTCAAGAGGGTCTAGAGCAACCATGTCTAAACCCCCCCCCCATTTTTATATTAAAATCCCCGCCCCAAATATAAGAGGCGAACTTCCTTCTTTCCTTAGACAGCAAATTCTCAATGAACTTTTTAACCTTGGATAGTCTCTCTAGGTCAGAGATGTGTGGGCTATTGTAAAAATTAATAATACAAATTTCCTTCCCCTTCCCAGATGATAAAGACACCACCTGCAAAAAGTCCAGCTCTGTTGGTATCACCTCGATCCTACATTCCAAAGCAGCCTTAATCAAAATACACAGACCACCATAATATCTACCTCTCGGTTTTTTGTTGGCAGGAATAACAAACAAAATAAGACCATCTAGGTGTGGAGGTTCTAAAGCCCAGGTTTCTTGGAGTAAGACTATAGAGTTGGCTTGAAGAAGTTCCGTCACTGGGCCCAATTTGAGTTTCCTCGTTGCGCCGGCAATGTTCCAAGAGAGCAGGCGCAATTGCAGACTGTCATTGACCAAACTCCCATGGGGTACTGAGGGGGTCAACACTGTTGCCCCAGTCCCAGCCACATTTTCAACCTCTTGTCAATCCACATCCTCGCAGGATGTCAATATCTCGAAATGGTTGTCCAAAAACAAGGGTGCTGGGTCGCTCCTTGCCGGGGCATTCTGCTGACCCCTGTTGGATAAGATTGTGCTCCACCCGTCCAAGGGGATATTGGACGGTAACTTTCGACTCATATTAGTGTTTAAATCAATGATACCTCCACCTTGCCTACTTCCCAACATTAGAAGTGGCCTCTTCCTTCCCCCACCCGGGATGTAAAAATAATCCAGAGGGAATAATTTACTGGACAAATTATAACCATTGGGCTTAAGGCCTTGGGCTAAATTGCTGTTCAAAAGATATTCCGCGATCTGGGCATCGGAAAAAGTGACTACCACACAGTCCCCACTCAGATTCTTAGGTCTGTTCCCCACTCATCCTACTCGCCTGGCCATACGAATCATTTTGGGATCAATCTTAGGCCCCATCAGGTTCGAGTTGATCCAGTGGGAGGCCTTGTTAATCAAAGATACTGTGGATTCAAAACTTCCCGTTGGGAGCCCGGGCAAACCAGTGATAATCCCCACATAGGGGACTGCTTCCGGGGGTAGGTTCAGGATTATGTTCTGCAGCCGTTTAAGCCGCTGAATGAGTCAGTTTGGTTGTGATAAGTAAAGGGAATTACACAAGTCTAAACGACTAAGCACAAGGGCAGCCTCAACTGGAGGATGAAGATGTGACAGAATCACTGGAAGGACTTTCCAGAGAATTCTCAGATGGAAATGCCCTCCTTTACACACAGCGGCAACCTGTGACTCCATAGAGAGAGAAGCCGAGATTATTACCCCCAGATTCCTCACCTTGTCGGCCAGGACAGGATGAGGACCAAAGGAAGAAGGCCAGAAAGAAGACACCCAAAGTGAAGGGTCAGGAGGGGATCCTACCACCAGCACCTCCGTCTTGATCCCATTCAGCTTCAACCAATTGATGTTCATCCAATCTCCCATGGCTGGCAGGCAACCATGTAGGCGTCACGACATCTCAGCCTGATCAAGATCTAGATGGAACAAAATCTGAGTGTTATTGGTGTACAAATAGCATCTGATGCCGAAGGACCGGATGAGACACACAAGAGGCCAGATGTAAATATTGAAGAGAATAGGGGACAGGGCAGAGCCTTGAGGGATACCACAGCGTAATGAAAGAATAGAGGAATAAAATGCGGGAAGTGAAAGAATCTGAGTTCTGTCAGCCAGAAAGAAGGTAAACCAGGCATGAACCTGGCCCAAAATTCTGGCTTGGGCCAGGCGGTTGAGCAGGATGGGTTGATCATCTGTGTCAAATGCCACAGACAGATCTAATAGAATCAGGAAACCCACCCCTCTTGCATCAACCAGCCTGGCCATATCATCAAGAACCGAGACCAGGACACTCTTGTTCCCCCAACATGGCCTAAAACCAGATTGGGCGGGATCGAAAAGCCCTCTAGAAGATTCCATATAAGATGAAAACAGAGGAGAAACAAGAGACTCAAGAAGGTTCATAAAAAAATAAGTGTAAAAGGACGGTAATTTGAAGACACCAAAGGATCAAGAGGAGGTTTCTTAAGGTTAGGAATCACTGTGGTAGCCTTGAGTTCAGAGGCGATAACGTCAGTTTGACAACAATTAGGAAATGTCTCTCATAACAGCCAAGGGGATGGCGCCAGAGGTAGACCCAGACTTAATACGACCAATAGCAGTATGAACATCTGACTGAGTGAACAAGGGAAAAATTGACCATTCCTGTTAAATAGACTCTCACTACATATGTATTAGATTTGTATATATGTTAGATTAGTACATCCCCCCATTCATCCCACCCATTCTCTCTTCACTACTTGTACTACACATTATTGCACTGTTATCATTTTTCTTTGTTGCTATTGTGTGGACAATTTGAGTTTGAGCACCAATGTCAGATCTACATGCTATGTGCCATGTGAAGGAGAGAGATGTGTGGCATACCATGCAGCCCATGGAACTGCAGAATATTGATGAGGGTTCTTGTAAGAAGAGAGGGAGGCAGTTGTAGAAATGACTGTGGATCCAAGAAATGTAGATGATTTTAACACAATTGAATAAAGGAATACTCATACCTAATCGCAGTGCCAGGACACTTTGCCACGGAAAGACAGTCTTTCCTGGGAAGACAGTTTCGGATTGGATAATAGTCCTTCCACAGTTGTGAATCTTGTTTCACTCCACCTTTAATTATCAATTTAATTCAAACCTTTTTTATCATAATAAGTGTGAAATATGAGCTAGTTCCATAAACCATATACGATGCAGGGCAGAGTGGGGACTTCTGCTTTCAAAAAAGAGAACTGTGCAGTCTATCTTCTGGGGTTGATTCCATTTACCTAAACAATCCTTTGCACAATTACAGCATGCCATATTTACATCCTGGCATGGTTCACAGTGCACATACGCATGTTTCTTTCTACTTAACACAGCAGAGGTATTTTCTCAGTAGAATTGATGGGCATCTCAAACATAATAGGCTATAGGGCAACAACATGCCACCTTTTACGGAAAGGGCAAACCAGACCAGTGAAAACAATGAACTCCCACTCTGCTGCAGGATGCTGATGAGGGTATCACTCCTATGCTTACTTTAGTCGAAAATGGAAACATAACATTGGTGTGACAGTGCTAGTACATCAGTGTGCATGCTCAATTGGCCATGCAAGGATGGGAGTGTTTTGTTTCCCAACCTTGCATAGCCCATTGGAGATGCAGGTCAGTGTACTGCAGGGCTGAATATGCATAGGGACACTCCTTTGCCTCCCCACCCACATATTCAGGGGTCCATTATCAAGTTCTGCTGATGTTTACTTGAAGAAATATAGGCCCACTATAAAATCTTGAGCATTTATGAAAAAGAAGGAACATTACAAGTACAACCATACCTTAAACCAACTGATGGACACACAATAGTACATCCACTAACCCATAATCCCAAACATGCGAAGGATAAATTACCATTTGGTCAATGTTTACATTGACGCAACAATAGTAGCAGAAAATGAATATTTAAATAAGAAACTAATAAGATGATAGCTAAATTGCCCCTGTAGAGGAGGTCCCAAGTGTAGCCTGCACTCCAACCATCCATTTTGAAGTACCAGGAACGCTCACACCGAGATATGTGACGTATGATGAACAAATAAACCAGCAGAGAGACGCAGTGGGGCTCTGTCCAGTACCTATCAGAAGATCATCACCTATTGAAGCACCAGTACCAAGGAAACTATGGACAGTAAGGTATCCATTGAGGAAGCCATGTAAACGAGGACCGAGTGACCTCTGACGGGCCCATAGAATCAGAGCTCACCCTCGAATACCTTAAGACAAAGTAGCTGCACCTTGAGGAGGATGGGGTGCAGGATGCAAATACTCCAACACAATTCGATATGACCACTCAAATGGATCAGCACAGAGACTGTTAAGTTCATAAGGGTTTATTTCATCATAGCTGAGACAGCGCAGCCCTCTCTGCTGTGGTCAAGTTTCCTGTCTCAAAAGAAAAACCCCTCAGCATTACCCAGAGCTCATTTCTATAGCCAAATATGTGGAGGCAATCTGCCCCCACCGCTCCTGCTCAGTCTTGGACAACCTCATTGTTAGCATTAGCTCATTGGGCAATTAATTTTAATTGGACTAAAACCTTCAAAATGAAATACACTCTAGCATGCATTCCTGACTCTTCGTTCGGTGCACTGTTCAATTATAATTTGTACAGCTGGATTCTTTCAGATAAGGGTTTCAACCAGGCCCGATTTTAGTCTGGTTTCTGTCCATTAGTCAAGTTTCTTAAAGCATGGTGTCCTTGAACGTCTCAACTTTAAAATTATCTCATCATTACACACTTTGAGCACTCCACAGTTTCTTCTTGTTCAAGCCACATATTGGTTACATGTATTTCCATTAAAGGCATTTTAGCCGGAACGATTTTCTATCTGTGTACAGAATCTCTTATTGTCCATTCTGTGCCTTGCCACCTTATTCCATCATGGTAATGTCATTTCGACATTATAAACACAATGCCTTTTGAATACTGGTATGTTGCAACATCATAAATAACCATTTTCGCATAATTGCATTGCATAATTGCAACACCACATAAGTCCCTTTGAATTTCTCTGTTTGGTTTAAGTGGGGGGGCCTCCACTTCATTCAGCTGTTGATTCAATATATATATATATATATATATATATATATATATATATATATATATATATATATATATATATATATATATATATATATATATATATATAGGTCAGGACCTTCATTACACTCCCCGTTTGTAAAACAACAACTTTAAACCATATTCTATTTCCAGTCACCTTAACATTTATCTAACCATTTCTTAACACGATCTTATAATTTGGAATATACTAACGTATTGTCATACTAAAAACAAACATGTGTGTGTCATCTCCTTCCATGTAAGCCCTACTTCCTGTAATTGTGTGCCTTTAGTCTAACTGTATGCCTTGGCCAATTCACAGCCATTGTGAGACTCAAGAGGTTTGGTCAAGCTTTGAGGTAACCCATTAGCCCATTGTCTCTTTGTATGTCACACCTTGTCTGCAACTCCCACCCCAACAAAGTCCAATCTCTCTTTGAACATCTTCTCCTGCCCATGAATATAATTTCACTTCATCCTTCCCTCTTGTCCACACTCTTTCCTTTTCTGTATCTTCCGTTGTAGTTGTCATGAGTTTGGCGTTAGTGGACCGTCTGTGTCCTGTCGCCTTTTCCTTTCCATTGTGCTGTTTTCACAGTAGGTCTCCCAGGTTCCTTTGATGCTTAGACCAGACGTCCATTGTTTTTTCTTTATCACATAACGTTCAGTGTTTTTTCCAGAGTGTCGCTCTTTCAAAAGAGTTCATGGTTCAATGAGTCCACAAGAGGGGACGGTTTGGCATGGGCTATAGGGTTGGGGGAGTCTTTTTGCAGACATAATTCAGCGTCAGGCTGTTACTGGGTTCCTCTACAACCTTCCTCTCTCCTCACGCGGTTCAATGTCAATTTTCCAAGGCATATAGGTCCCTCAACGTATACCTGTAATATAAAACGGAATGAGTTTCTTTTGTAAAATAAACGGGTCTCTACTTATCTAACAGATTTCCTACCAACCCATTTCCTTAAAACTTCTTTTCGCATTGACTTTCATACCTTATTCCCTAGAATTGAGACATTCCCTCTTATTTGACACCCCTGCCTCCTAGACAAGCTACACAACATTTCCCTTTTGTGCGTCATTTATACAACATAACTAAAATACCCCCCATTCCTAGCACTGTGTCAGCTGGCTTAGACAGTGGGCCTCATTACACGGATGGCGGTGAACCATGGCGCTATTAGCGCCATGGTTCATGCCAGTAAAATACCGGCACCGCCTTGGTGGAAAGGGGAATTACCGCCCCATTCCAAGGTTGGCGGGGCGGTAATTCCCCCTTCCACCATTGCCCTTCCCCATTCCCATTTTTGCCCCATAGGGCTCTATGGGAATGGGGAAGGCGCTAATTACGGTACCGCAAATTGCGGTACCGTAATTAGCTCCACTGGTCCTTTTGCGGGTTGGTTTTTAACGCCTGCAAAAAGCAGGCGTTAAATTCCCCAACCCACAAAGGGACCTAGTAGTAAGGCGGTAAGGATTTACCGGTACCGGTAAAATACCGGTACCGGTAAACCCTTACCACCATCCGTGTAATGAGGCGCAATGACTTTTGTTTTCAATACCACTCAATACATTACGTCCATCATGGGACACTTTTTCCCCTTCCAGGTGCCACATGCAATCCTAAGGAGACAAAACAATTAAAGAAGGACGTCTTCTCTTTTCCTGGTCTTCTAGGCATGTCCGTAGTAGATGACAGAAACGTCCTTAGCGATCCCCATCGTCTGTAGAAAGTCAAGATAAAGGCAAAAGTAATTCGGGCATTTGCAAGGGGTCAGGTTTTCTTCCCGACTTTAACCCCCTTCCTCCCTTTCTGCTATCAAAAAATACTCTCTGGCTCATTCTCCCCCATTTGTTGGTGCACATAAACAACTAATTCCCAACCACCCTGTGGGGATACTTAGTTTCGGCTGGGTTCTTTGCTTAGCTTAGCTGTATTCTTCCAGGTTAGCTGCACATACTTCTTCAGCTTAGCAGTAAATTCTTCCTGGTTAGCTGCACATACCTCTTCAGCTTACCAGCCATTCTTCCTATTCTTTTTTCTTTGTTAGTTGGACTATGGTCTATGCTTGTGCTTTGTGTTCATCCTAGGGAGATAAAACAGGAGTGT
Organism: Ambystoma mexicanum; assembly: GCF_040938575.1. Classification (NCBI taxonomy): domain Eukaryota; kingdom Metazoa; phylum Chordata; class Amphibia; order Caudata; family Ambystomatidae; genus Ambystoma; species Ambystoma mexicanum. The sequence goes on from NC_090939.1 coordinate 761,374,370, forward strand.
TTCGCTGCACACTGTCCCTTCTAACTTGATCCAGCCTACCCCTGTCTTCTAAGACTGTGGCACCAATTCTTACTACGTGCCTCCACCTTTATTGTTCCCATAAATGTTTGCCTACTTTAATGCTTGCATACCTCTATAACAATCCTTTTGACATTATGAACATAAAAATAATTACTCACCTTCAATTTTACTTCTGTTTTCTGTGGTTGTCTGGAATGGCCATGCTGTTTATTTGTTTCTCTACTCTTTCCGCACCTGATTATATCTATCTTGAGAAAAACAGCTAACTTGTGAAGACCTTGCATCTCTTGTTACCTTTTCCTGTTACTCACCTGGATCCTCTTACCTTTAATGTTGATCAATAGTGTGTTCACACCCTTTTGGCGTGAACTAGTACTTAACTTTTTCAATTTTCTCCCTAATTTAAGGCCATGCAGACGATTTCTTGTGCTTCCACGCAAGAGGTCCATAGCTTGTCTGTAAAATAAATCAAAATTGTTACTGCCATTCAAAAGTTGTTTTGCTTACTTCACCATATTTACTTTAAAATGGTTTGTGTGAGTTTTCCTTCGTTTAATTGACCCAATTTTATCAGCCATACTCCTTTTCTTGGTCTTCATGGTCTCCTGATGTTTTTTATTGCCCAATGCTCCTTTTTTCTGTTAGCCAGGAAACCTCATAAGTGCTATTTGCTTTCCACTTTTTGCTCTTTTTCTTTATGCTTTTGAGTGTATCCCTTATCCTTTTATTCATTTGTTATTGAAGATAACCACTCACTTTCAGTATTTCCTTATTTATTTATGTGTTTATTTATTTCTTGACCAATCCTTTTGCGTTTCCTCGCCTCTTCTCTGACCCTTACCTTCTCCCTTTTTCTTATCTCTATATTCATTTTTCCTTTGAATTTCCTCATCCCTTCTTTCATGTACCTTTGCTTTTCTTTTAACCTTTGCTGTTTCTGTCTGAAACGTTCATAGGCTGCTCTATGGTTTGCGATCGAGCTGCTTTTCTTGCTCTTTGCGATAAAGCTGTTCTCGCCTTAGCCTAACTTTCCTTCTTATCCTTCTGGCCCTCACTTTCTTTCCATTCGAGTTTCAATGAGATTTGTCCTCCCATCCATTCGTCCCTTGTAAATTCTATCTCATCAGTTCTGTCTTCACTTTCATTCCTTTTTTGTCCCTCTCTTCCCTTGTTGAGAGGTTCCCTTGTCTGTGCCTGATCCCCTCCTTCATTAACGTATCATCGTGTCTCCCCTTGTCCCTTGGCTAGGGATGTGAGATTCTTGTCCTTAACCTTCCCTCGATTTTTGCTACGACTGTATGAAGGTGACTCATAAGCGGGATTGTTATAACCTGTGCCTGCTTTTAGCTCTCTTTAATGGGCAAAGTCCCTCAGGCTTACTTTCCTCGGTTCCTGTTTCAGGCCGGGTAGGCGTTGCTGCAGGTGCCTCACCCCCCCTCAGTGCATATTTTTTTTTTCTCAACCAAGCTGCTGGAGTGTTACCTGGCTCCCACAGAGGTGTCGATCTGAACTGGACAGCTGCGGTTTCCACCAATGTGACGCGTAGGGCCGAGATGACGGACTGGACTGGCCCACCTAGCTTCGTTTGCTTGGCCCATAGGAATATCCTTCTGCAAATGGAGAAAGGGAATTAACTACCCGTGGAGTTGAGTGTAAATTTCCCCCACCCCTGCTGTTCTCCCCACAGATCACCTTTGATTTCCCCTCCTATAGTCTCACCTGATGGTTTGAAAAGATGAGCTCTCCATCCTTCATTGAGTGCAGGGGCGCGTTGATAACTAGTTGCTTCACTGGCTCGAAGGAATCGGTGAGTTCTAGAGCAATAATGACTCCGAAAAATATGTAGTTCGTAAGAGTTCACATGTCTGACTTTCACCCTTTTCTGATTCCTTGCAGTTTGCAGCTTGACCCCAGCGAAGAGTTCCTCGTGGTAGCTGATGAAGTTCAGGTAAGGATTTGGCTTATCCTACACAGTTCAATAAAATAAGGCCAGAATGTAAGCTGCTTGTTCCCTTATTCAGGTGTGGCGAAAAAATATGAAGTTCGAGGAATTATGCCTCTGGCGGTAAAATTAGGTAAGTCTATTGCGGTGAGAAGAGTTCCCCTTATTTGTCCCGTTGTCTCACCTTGTCAATCCCTTTGTTCCCCTTAGGGACCGGGGTGCGGCGAGGATGCAATGGAAACTGCGCCGACCCGTGAAGAGGAATAGTACCCCCGGCGGTAATCAGGTAAGTCTATGGAGGTAGTTACTATTGCCTTTGTTTTTTCCTTGGCTCAACTTTGCTGTTCTTGTGTTCCCCTTAGGTGCCAGAATGCGGCGGAACGTGCAGAAGGATGCAGTGGATCGTGAGGATGCTGCGAGGGCCGGTGAGTTCAGCGCGGCGCTGCAGCAGGCGAGGCGGCGTGCGTAAATGCTTCTTTCTTCCAGCTCGAAGGTGCGGTGGATCCGGAATCCAGGTAAGGATCGAAGGTTTGCTTTTATTCTAACCTTTCTCCTTCTGTTCCTCCCTTTTTCTAGGAGCTGCAGACTCGAGGCGGGCGAGGCAGAAGACTGGATGCAGGCTTGCAGACACAGTGATTGTTACGCTGCTGGATGCAGAATAACGCGAAGCGTGTGCTGCTCTTCGGGCGTGGTTTAAATAGCCTCCAAAGTAGTCCCAGGTGAGTATTCTTCCCCAGCCCCACCCGAGTAAAAAATAGTCCCTAGGTAAAATAGTCCCTTCCAAGCCTCATTTGGCTTGGAGCTCTGCAGCATGGTCTGCACCAGGTAAGCTTGTAGCATGGTGTGCATCAGGTAAGTTCTACTCTATGAGCCTGGCGTCTCTCCATATGAGCCTGGCGCCATAGGCGCCAGGACCGCACCCAAACAGCCCCTAACAGGGGCTTTTGGGCTTGCTCAAAACAACTTGATGCCTGCTTCCGTGGTTGCTGGACCTGGTCTGGTTCCCCGGGGGTAGGTATCATGACATGGAGGCTCTTCCTCCTTACCGTGCTCTTATATTTTTACAAATCGAGAACAGCATAGCGTTTTTCTAACTTTTTGTTTGTATATGCGGCATGCAAGTAAGTTGCCATGCATGATAAAATGGCTTTAGATTAAGGCTCAATTTGTGGCCGCGGCATAACATCTTGTGGGTGGTACCTTTAACCCCCTCCTCCAATTGTAATGTTTTCCGGGCTTAACTCTGTTTCTATGGATATCCTTATGTGAGTCCAAAACTCCCATTACTATGAGCGAGCATCAAATACAGTGAGCTCCAGTCCAGTCCCTTCCTGCAAATTATTTTTACCGTCAATTTACTCAAGATCATCAATCTATGTGCGATTCCTTCTCAACTGTAGAATCACATTCAGCTTTTTACTTGATTTCGACCAATAAGGAGACAAAATTCCCTACATTTGACATACAACAGGACATGTATAACAGATACTTGACAGACTAGACAAACACCAGCTGGACACACATATACCTGCCTTCTAATGAATACCCCGACATAGGGAACACCATTTGTGCCGTCTTTAATCGTCACCGTAGCCTATCGTCCCCTATTATGTGGGCTCTGGGTTCACGTTTTTTCTGACCACTCTTTAAAGCGCAGGAACAAGGCGAATCCTTATGTTTTTGTCTCAGGTGCCCCCCTGGTAATCCTTACTTTTTCTCTCGGGTGTCCTCCCGGTATCCTTACGTTTTCTCTCGGGTGTCCTCCCGGTATCCTAACTTTTTCTCTGGAATTCTTACATTTACCCTCGGGTGTCCCCCCGGAATTCTTACGTTTTTATCTCGGGTGTCCCCCCAGAATTCTTACTTGAACCACTACTGTCCTTCATGCTTCTTATTTCATTCTGCTTGCTCTTTCATCAACTGCCATATTTCCCTATTGTATGGCTGCCTTCACTTTCCTGAGGTCATCCGTTTCACCTCATGTTTGCAAAAGTTCATATTTCGCAGCCTGCGCCTGAATTTTTTAAAATCCTTCAGCTCCCTTTTTTTAAATTTTTTTCATTATTTCTTCACCAGGTTATACAGCTGTCTACATTCATCACACTGCACATATACTAAAATCTTTTAATTCTCACTCACCCAATCTCATTTGCCCTCTGCCGCTTTCATGCCTTCAAAATTGCTTGTGTTTAACTAGGGTATGCCCTAAATAATCATGCTTTTCCTTGCTAACCTCAACACTGTCAGCGTGCTTTTACGCTTTGTCATTCAAGTCTTTCTTCGTTCATCTAATTCCTACAATACCAGAATGGCTGCCCTGGATCTACGAGGACCATTGGTATGATGAAATGCGAGGTCTGAGTATCCTTCTTCAAGCTCGGCAAGCGGACCTCTACGCTTGTCGGGCGTGGTCGTTTCCCGAGTCTGACTCCATATGGCTTTTATCAGCAGCTCCTACCACCTTCTTGGGTGGTTTTGCAGGGCAATCCCGTAGAAAATGCCCAGAAGTTCCACAATATAGACACAATTGCATTTGTCATCTCCTTTCTCTTTCCTTCTGGGTTCCGCCCGTCTCAAACCAAAGGTTTTTCCCCATTTAATATAAATGTTCTCCACTCCGGCTGAGAAAGGCCTCAAAATTGTAACCTACCACCCCTGGTATGACTCCATGCAGACTGTCCTACCAGTCACGGTGGAGCTCCTAGAAAAAGCCTTTAGGAGCACCCAAAAAAAAACCTTCACTACATGGGTGCTAACCCCAAAATTCAGCAAAAGCAGGTCACAGATGAACCAGTAACCTCCTTTAATTTCAGGGGGCATTCTTAACCAAAAATGATAGAACGCATGAATGGCAATGGACCATTCATCTACAGGGCAGTGCCTGCTCCTGCCTGCATGTTGATTTAAAACCCCATGTAAAATCACTCTTTCCTCATCTCACGAAGTTTATCACTACCTCTTTTAATTCTAACACTACTTTTGTAGCTGTAAAATAACCCTTACTCAAGCCATGCCAGGTTCCATGCTACACTCTGTTTGTTGCACTTTATCGTTAGAGTGCCAATGCAGGGACGTCATTTGGGGGTCGCAAGGGGTCGTGGCTGCACCCCGGGAGGTATCTCTTGTCGCCCCGCGGTCCCCTTTGCTACCCTAAGAATCAAAAATGTTTAAAACCTTTCCTATAGTGGTATCATCAGAGGTCAAGGGTCATTGAGATGTCACTTCCGCTACCTCTATCATTCTGGTGGAGTGACGTCCCTGTGTCATTACTTCCCTTTCACTATCTCATTTGCTAATGACTCCGGCCCTTTCCTTTCCCCGCCATACTTTCACCACCTGCTCATCCATGTCTCGTCATTATCAGTGTTAAATTGTATTACTACACTGCCATCCTTGCAGGCATCTCACAAAAATCTTTACAGGCTCTAAAAGTGCAGAGTGCCGCGGAAAGAATACACATGACTTTGCGCCAGATGAGCTAAAGTCACAAATGCTGCTAGGGTCAGTTCAGCCCACTGGCAGCTGGTGACTTGAAAGTTGGTGGGGCGTACCTGTCTTGGCGGGAATTTGGGAGTGAGCTAGGCCACCTCACACCACTCAGTGTGCCAGTGGCTTCTCCCTCTGCAAGGCATTTTGGAAAAAATGGCTTCCAAGATATGCAATTTACTGTCCAGAGCCACAGACATATGACATCACAAATCCTGGTCTAATTATGAGTATAAAAAGCCTGGAATCCACTGAAATGTCTGCAATGTTTTTTTTCCCAGCTCACTGACACCTGGACTGGACTAATGTGAAGGCATTAATAAATAATGCACACAAATACAATTTCCTAAAATATAGCACCTATTAATGCCCCAAGGGCATTTCGCAAAACTGGGAACACTGTGCCTCTGCCATACAATGCACGTACACAATAAACTTAACTAGTCCACATCTCAGAAATACAAAGCAATATCTGAGCCAAGGTTGCTGCAAACAAAGGGTATGAAAGCCACGTGTCCAAACAGCACCCCATTGAGTGACATGTATGAGGCTGGTGGCATTCACAGATATGCACAGACACAGACTCTGGCCTTTACAGGATCTCTGCTAGCCCAGAAAGTGGTTGAGAGCGAGGAGACAGCTAAATTAGGCTATGCCCTCCATTCTCTGGCTCCTTCAGAGGCACACATGATATAGGAAGCAACATTCACACACTGACTGCCATATTCCATTTGCCTAAGTTGCTAGCAGTCCTGCTTGTATGTGCCACTGGGACTGCTGGTGCAATGACCCAGCCAATATTTTCTGCGATGCTCGGCCAGGGCCAGATTGGCTACCTGCACTAGGCTGCTTGCCACCCCACAATATAAAGGAATGGAAATGGAGCTAAGACCTGTTTCATTGTCATCGCTGGTTCCCCCATTGGGTGCGCAGGATGGTCATACACAGCTTTGAATTCCCCCTTCCCATGCGAGGATTAAAATCCTCATTTAACAATTCAGTTATGCGCGCTCACCCTGCAACATTAGTGTTAAAAATCACCACTACTGCTAGCATTCTGTTTTCATACAGCACTTAACAATACATAAACACATACACACGTGTTGCTGCAGGGCCTACCTACCTAGGTGAGAAGCTTTTCCAACATGCAATGCGAGGAGAAAGCATTTCTTAAAACCTGCACTACTCCCCAGTGCTCTGGCTCATGGACTCCTTGTTACCCACTGCTGTCCCCATTCACCAAAAGGGGCTAATGTCACAGGACTAAGCTCCCCCGTCTTGTCCCCAAATCATGGAATGCTTTTCTAGTGAACTTGGCGCAGAACCATCCCTTCTTATTTCTCATAAAATTCTCAACCCTGCTTTGGATACCTACCTCTATCAGTTCTCCGAGCAGTGTCTGTACTTATTCCCCTTTTGCTAAATTAACCACTATGCTGTGTTTTACTTAATATACTCTATCCAGTGTGATCTTAACATACAGCTCATTCATAGTAACTACAATATATCTATTTGTCCTATAACCATAGGTGATGCTTCATCACGCAGCCCCTAGTGTATGCCTTTTAATGTAATCTACAAGCCCCTTCATTTTAATAGCACCACACTGCCTACAGGCTTCTGCATGCTCCATGCTACTGGGAATCGCTCATTCCTTGCCACACGACAGTACACCCCATAGACGTTTTTATTTGAGGGCTCATGGGGTGGCTGCCCAGGGCCCCCACAATGCTGCCTGGTCTAAAGCAAGATTCCAGTTTACATTAGGCTAAAATAGCACATGCCAGGAAAATTTGATTGCATACTGCTGAGGCTTCAAACCCATTGCCTGTCGGTTTTGAAAAGTACATTCTGCCTTGATCAATTAAAACGTGCCCTGCCACGATCTTTGTAGCATTACTTTCCCCCTGTGGGAATGTTGCTGACCGTGAGCACTAGCCAAAGTTGAAATCCATATTCATCCACGGGGGTTCAGAAGTTGTCTCAGTGTGTTAAGCACTTATTGTAGGCATATGTGTTCATGTGAAGGATCAGAAGGGCACATCCCAGTGAGGCTGGCTGAACCGTTTTTAAATCTGAAGTTCACAAATATACCTGCACAATTACTTGGGTTTGCAGCATAAGCGGCGCGATTAGCAGCACTGTTCATGCACCAGTTAGAGGTTAAAATCAGTTTGCTCAGCTGAGCATTCTTAAAACCTAAGCAATCCCATAAAAGATGTGATATCTGTCCAAGCGGCAAACAAGTATGCAAATTCAGGACTATGCAGCAAAAGTTTTCATGCTTGTACCCTGTCTATGCCAGCAGACGGCACAGTGATCCTGGTCAAACATATAGGATCCCTTGTATTACTCTGCTGTTTTCTGCGAGGTGTTACCTATTTGCATTGCTGGAACTCCCCTTGATAATTGAGAACTGACGCTAAAATCATTCCCATGTTGTGTAGCCCCCCCTCTGTAAGATTTTGGGATTTAGAATTGTCAGGTTTGGAAATACGGGTTGCATACTCTTGCAAGTCAGTTTTATAAACATTAGATTGTTTTAGTTCATGTTGAGAGCTGGAAGAGAAAGCGCTCAACTGCAGGAATTGCAGAATTGGTACAAATCCCAGCTTCACCCCTTAAATGCTGTGTGATACTGGGCATCTCATTTAATCTTTTATACATTTTAAATGCTTGTCTTAAGTGCTGCATGGCCGCGTAGTATGTTTTACTGAGAGTACGGCCTCTAAGCAATACTGAATGTTCCCACACAGCTGCCTCTCATAACCCGGATGAGGCGTGCACAGGCTATCAATAATAATGCATTTCTTGTTAACCTCATTGGCAGCGCGCAAAAGATGTCTTTTCGTCTGCGCTCATTCATCCTTATCGGAATGAATCATTCTTGTTAGTTCCCCAGACCCTACATGTCACCCCAATAATGTATGACTATTCTTGAAACTCCACAATGGGGCCTAGCTTTTAGTCATCCGGCTTCTAAGAGCTGGGATGTCCGCTCACCAGTACTAAAATGAAAGTGTCTTGCAGTGCTTTCCACAACAGACTGGATGCATTAATATGCAATCATGCCCTTTTCCTACAATTGCTGGGGCTGCTCTGCCGTGAAACACATTCATTCTGCATGCAATGCACTCTGTTTTAGAAATGAAATGCAATATCTAACACACATGCACTCAAACATTCTATAGATCACTAAATAACCTCACAATTACATCGGCTGTTAGCATGCACACCACGAATCAAAAGTAACAACAATGTGATGACCCAGCCAGATCTGAGTCCTGCATTTACCAGCCATCCCACGGAAATATTTAGCTGTTGTTTTCATTAATAAATATCCCCTTAGCGCTTGGTTAATACATGTAACTGTACTCGTGCATTTCCCTTATCCTTAAATGTGGCCTTTTATTCCATAATTCACAACAATGCTCAGAATGATTCTTTGTATTTTGCGATCTACATTTCATACCTTGTTTCCATGAGACCTACAGCCTTTTTATAATATTCTGTGTGATTTAGGCAATCTTACAAGGCGCCCCTGGAGAGCGTTCTCTGTGCTTATCTCAAGGGGTCCTTATTTGCACATTCCTTTCTTTGTTTGATCACCGCGCTCTCGTGGACTCTTAGTGAGGTGCCTGTTTTATTTCTCTTGTCAACCCCCCTTTAAACATTCGTTCTCAACCATGTTTTTCCAAACTGCTGCTCTGATGTTAAAACAGCCAAAAAAAACCACTATCTTTAATCACTACTTGCAACCTCATACAGACATTCTAACAAAACCAGAGCTCTGTTTTTGCTTTACAAATTTTTCAATCATTTCTTATATGTGTACCCACTCCAGGCTTGCAGTTCCTGGTTCTTAGCCGGACCTCCCCTGCACCTCACAGTTAAAACATTGCCACACGTTGCATTCATTTTCGCCTAGTATGCATGAGATGCATGAGAACAGTACTTCCATAAATCAAATGTAACTCAGCCATTTTAATGCGAAAATCTATTGTTCTTAGCACAATCTATCAGTTATCTTGCCTGCTACAAGGAAATACAACTTTAACTCCATAGCTGCTGGTTTGAAACACAATGGGCCTCATTACACGGTAGGCGGTAAGGGTTTACCGGTACCGGTAAGGGCACCGGTAACGGTAAACCCTTACCGCCTTACTACAAGTTTTTACCAGCTGTTAAGGAAGGGGCCCGCAAAGGGACCTTGGTGCTAATTACGGTACCGCAATTTGTGGTACCGTAATTACCTCCTTCCCCATTTCCATTGAGCCCTATGGGGGCAAAAATGGGAATGGGGAAGTGCCTTGGTGAATGGGGAATTACCGCCCCTGCTCACCTTGGAGTAGGGCGGTAATTCCGCCATCCACCAAGGCAGACACGGTAAAATACTGGCGGCAACCATGGCGCTAATAGCGCCATGGTTACCGCCTACCGTGCAATGAGGCCAAATGTGTTCGCTAAAAGTGTACCAGCATTTTTGCACTTTTGACAGGTTGTCTAACTCTTTTTGGGCTGCAATCACCACGAATTTGTGTGCTTTAGACTATAATATCTGAGCTTATTTTGATGCAATTTTTTGCAATTTCAAAACCTTGGTTTGCCGCCAATTTTTTATTCAGCTTAAAATATCATTTTATACTAGTTCCAATGTTTTAACTGCGCACGCAGACAGTTATGCCACAAAGCGAGCCACATGAACAGCCACAACATACAAATTTAGACACATACATAGCGTGACATGTAACAAAAGTCAGACACAAGCCCCGACCACCTGCATGTATGTCCCTCATTAATATTTTACTCTTGTTATTGATTTTTAAGTGCAGTTAATGTTTTTTGGTTTGTTCCCAAATCTTGACTGCCATTATTCTTTTTCCCCGTGTCCCTTTCTCTGTCTTTCGGCTACGGCAGCTTTCAGTCACCTTTTGTTCTCGCGCCGCCGTCCCTTTGCGATCACTGCCTTCAGGTTTTTCATCTGGTCCGCTGGGATGTGCCGGGTCCCTTCAGGCCCCGCCTGCAGTCATTGTCTATGGGGAGCTTCACAGTCTACTCAGCCCGAAATGGTGAAGGACTCGTGAAATTGCCAAAGACCTAGAGTTACTTTGTGTCAACGGCCCTTAGGTGTCTTATTTTAATTAATAGTTGATGGTCAAGAACCATCCTCCTCGCTACCAAATGTAAACGAGGACTGAGTGACCTCTGACGGGCCCATAGAATCAGAGCTCGCCCTCGAATACCTTAAGAAAAGTAGCTGCACCTCGAAGAGGTTGGGGTGCAGGATTCAGATACTGCAACACAATTCAATATGACCACTCAAATGGATCAGTACAGAGACTGTTAAGTTCATAAGGGTTTATTTCATCATAGCTGACACAGCGCAGTCCTATCTGCTGTTGTGGTCAATTTCCCTGTCTCAAAAGAAAAACCCCTCAGCATTACCCAGAGCTCATTTTTTTAGCCAAATATGAGGAGGCAATCTGCCCCCACCGCTCCTGCTCAGTCTTAGACAACCTCATTGTTAGCATTAGCTCATTGGGCAATTAAGTTTAATTGAACTAAAACCTTCAAAATGAAATACACTCTAGCATGCATTCCTGACTCTTCTTTCGGTGCAATGTTCAATTATAATTTGTAGAGCTGGATTCTTTCAGATAAGGGTTTCGACCAGGCCCGATTTTAGTCTGGTTTCTGTCTATTAGTCAAGTTTCTGAAAGCATGGTGTCCTCGAACGTCTCAACTTTAAAATGATCTCATCATTACACACATTGAATACTCCTCATTTTCTTCTTGTTCAAGCCACATTTTGGTTACATGTATTTCCATTAAAGGCATTTTAGCCAGAACGATTTTCTCTCTGTGTACAGAATCTCTTATTGTCCATTCTGTGCCTTGCCACCTTATTCCATCATGGTAATGCCATTTTCGACATTATAAACACAATGGCCCTCATTACGACCCTGGCGGAAAGTGACTGACCGGACCGCCACAGCGTAAATAGCGTTTCCGCCATTGCACGATGGAGCAAAGGTGCGGCCCATTCCGACCCATCGGGCACGAGCACCACGGCATGGCGGAAGTGCAAAGTCCGCGATGGCGGAAATGACCCCAAAACGGCCCACACCGCCGCCGTACGGCGCCCTAGGTGCAATACCGCCACCCATCTTAGCGGACACCGCAGTGAGCGCCAACCGGAAAGTACGGTGACCGTAAATATACGGAAACGGAAGTAAAAACATGGGCCCGGAACGGGAAACATCCCGCCGTACACCTATAAAACCACAAAATCCACACAACCACTAAAAACACTACCCTGAAACACACCCCAACCCGTCATCCACCCTAGCGAAACCAAGAAAAATGGGAAAAGTAGCGAAGAAAGCGTGCGACCGCAAGCGGCAGGTCCACTTCTCCCGTGAGGAACTCACCGTGCTAACAGAGACCCTCCAGGAGAATGCTGCCGTCGTCTTCTCGACGCAAATGACCAGGACGACACTTGCGAACAAGAAGGCCATATGGGCTCTGGTGGCACAGCGGGTAAGTGCGGTGGGGACCGCACCCCGCAACCCACAGCAATGCAGAAAGCGATGGGACGACCTGCGGATACGCGTCCGTAGCATACTTTCTGCCAACCGCAACATTGGAATGGAGAGCATAGAGGGAGTCGGAGGGATGGAGAAAGGAGTGCAGACATCCGAAGAATCAGGTAGGTGGCCCAAATGAAACAAAGCTAAATCCACAATGTCCAATCATGTGAAGTACCATGTGTCCACATAGTGCAACAGAAACACATGTCCAGGAGAACGTCCACACACATTGGCCTGATAGCGCACTTTAAAACTCACAATAAATACATAAATAATTAAAAACCCTAAAAACACCCTCTACACGTGCAGCATGCACACCCTAACTGCAGGCTGCAAAACAACTGCACCCTCACTCCACACACAAATGAAAGCACCTCCAAGGCCCCGACCCAAATCACCCTCAGGTACCACCCCAATGCATGTGATACAATGCCATTCCAATTCCCACAGACCCATTAATAACCCTCGCCCTCCTTTACTCCACCACAGGGTCCGATCCAAACGACGAGCATCAGGACACCCCTACCAGCACACCTGCAAAGAGGGCCAAGACCAACGGCCAAAGACCCTCCACCTCAGCTGCACGCATCAAGACACGGCAGCAGCACAAATCAGGTGGCAGCACAGAGGAGGGAACATCAACAGGCACCCCAGCAGCCAGCATGCCCACAACAGCAGCACCACAGGTCCCCCCAATGGATGCCACAGAAGGCACTGCCTCTGGTGGCAGCAGCACCATAGGTGACACCCCATTGATGGCAGCATGCTCCGACACAGAAGACGGGGATGTCGAAGTCAGATCTATCCATGACCTGTCCCAATCCCCCTGTCTGTCCCATCCCGTACAACATGAGGATACCACGCAACGACGACTGGCCATCCCCCACAAGCCCTGTGGCAAGGCAACATGAGGTCACCAGCCCCTCTGTGACACCACCGCAAATGGCCATGGCCCAGCAGAGGCAACAGTCCCTCGACCAGTTAATCGTGCAACAGCAGCAACTGGCCACGCTCCTCAAGGACCATGCCGATGAATGTGGGGGCACTAAGGCAGACATAGAAACATCAACTGAGACACTTAGGGCAGAAATGGAGAGAAGTACAGAGACACTAAGGGCACAAATGGAGAGTAGCACCGAGAGCCTGAGAGTCCAAATGGAGAGAAGCACCGAGAGCCTGAGAGTCCAAATGGAGAGAAGCACCGAGAGCCTGAGGGGGGAATTGCATGCGACGTCCAAAGACGTATGTGCCGAACTTGCCGCAGTGCGCCGTGTGCTCACTGAGCTCTCACAAACCCTTAGGGACATGCATGGACGTGAGCAGGCAGAGACATCATCCGTTGCAAGTTCCGTCCAGGGCAGCCCCCAACGTAGATCTGGGAGGAACCTGCGCTCCACAGGCAGGGGTGCCCCTGATACCCGCAGAGGGGGCTTGCAATAGCGACTGCCCACTGACAATGAGCATCTTTGGACACTGGTGTTCGGGGGGAGGTAGGAGGGTGGAGGGGGTGTGTTGGGCTCACTTGGGTGGCGGGTCGATAGGGTGTTCAACATGATATCACATATGCCATAAACAATGCACGATCAACCAATGAGATGTGTGGACATTGATCTTTGTGTACTAGGCCATCATAGGCATACAGTCCATATTGTGCATGTACCAGACACACACAGTGCCACGAGTACCGTGTCCATGTATCAGCCACCAGGCGTGAGTGCTAGAAGCATGCATCAATGAGATGCTGACGAATGTCACGGCCCTCCGGTGCCTCGCAGACTCCTTGAGGTGCTGCCACATCCCCACCCTCATCATGACCATCTTCAGGTGCTTGCAGTTCTGCGTCAGGGGGCATGGGCACATTTCTACGTACGCACATGTTGTGGAGCATGACACATGCCATGACCATCTTTGCAACCTTCTCATGGCGGTACAGGAGTGCCCCGCCAGACCTGCTGAGGCAGCGGAAACGAGTCTTCAGTAGGCCGAATGCCTGTTCAATGACTACACGGGTACGTGAGTGGGCATGGTTGTAGTCCTCCTCATGCTGGTCCCGTGGGTTCC